>NC_132914.1:115926447-116551447 GCF_047675955.1 Chlorocebus sabaeus | reverse complement strand
GGTTTTACAATGTTGGCCAGGCTGGTCTCAAACTTCTGGCCTCAAGTAATCTGCATGCCTTGGCCTCCCAAAGTGCTGGGTTTACAGGTGTGAGCCACTGTGCCTGGCCTGGGTTGGAATATTGAGAGCTTAGTCTCCATCCACACAGTCTGGTGGAAGCTTGCAAATAACTATCCAGCCCAGAGAAAGACAACGCCTTTCTCTAGCCCTAAATCCCTGCAGCTACAGAACATCCCCCAATATTCCAAAATGTGTAAATGACTCCAGCCCCAACTACTTATACTATTGCCTATAAAGTAGCCGCACTGTTGGAAATACATAGGGACACACTGTTTAAAGGATGGGAGCCTAAGGGAGGTTTGGGAATGAACCAGACGAAGCCAGCATCCTGAGATTACTACTATGTACTTAGGACCATCCCCTGAGTTTTGTTTTGTTTTATTTTATTTTATTCAGACAAAATCTTACTTTGTTGCCCAGCCTGGAGTGCTGTGGCTCAATTTTAGCTCACTGCAGCCTCCATTTCCTAGGTTCAAGCGATCCTCCCACCTCAGCTTCCTAAGTAGCTGGGACTATAGGTGCGTGCCTATAATTTAAAAAAATTTTTAAATTTTTTGTAGTGACGGGGTTTCACCATGGTTCCCAGGCTGGTCTTGAGCTCCTGGACTCAAGCGATCTGCCCGCCACAGCTTCCCAAAGTGCTGCAATTATAGGCATGAGCCATCACACTCGGCCCTGTTTCTTCATTCTGGTTAATTGGATGCCTGCAGGTATTCCTGGAAAGGTAGGACAGGAGGGATCAAAGTGATCAAGGAAGAGCCTTGTAGTATAAGGCAGGTTTTGGCAAACCCCAATCTTCAGCTCAGAGAGGGGTGCCTCTGCTGTTCCAAATGAGTGGGCTAAGCTTCACTGGGGTATTAGCAAGTGGATTTCTCTCAGTGTGGTCATGCTTTCTTTGTTATTAATGACATACAAGGAGAAAAGGTGTCCAACACACAAATCCGGATGGGCGTGGGTGTGTGGGCCCTCTTCCAGCAGCCACATTTCTTGGTATAATGTGACCTTTCTGTCTGATTACTACTCTGCTCTTTTCACCAGAGGAAAGTCAGCAGAGGTCTTTTAAACAGACGACGGGCAAGTCGATTAGGTGGCTCGACGTTTATCAGACTTTATACTAAGAGCTTCGAGGGATGGGCTGGTTGTTGCAGGAAGAAGCTGAGGACTTGATTCATTTTGAAAACTGGCCCCAGGGCCTTCTGGCTCACCCACTTCCCCACATTGCATCCTGCATGCATCAGAAACACATTAAATTTTCATGACATCCAAGCCACTTCCCTCCACGGCTCTATTTCTGGTCGTTCTGCTGAAAACTGTCTTTGTCATACACAGGGAGCAGCTTAGGTGGAGGAAGAACTCTGGTCCCTCCCTCTCTGACCCCACACCCTGTTATTTTGATTGATTAAATAAAACACAGCCCTCAGTGAGCTATTCATAGAGAGACAGTTGTGGGGAGGGGCTCATGGACACATGTTATTTGTATGGGGACATTCTCTGACGGGTCAGGAGCTAAGGTGGAGGGATGTGGCCCAGCAAAGACAGCCCAGGGGGATCCTTCAGGTCCAGTGGGGAGAAAGCAATGGTGTACTAGCTGGTGAGAGTGATTGTGTGGGAGCTGATTGTATGTATTTTCTTCCCAATTCTTTGTTCAGTGATCAATAGCTTGAAATTGGCCACAGTGGGAATATTTACACCACAGAAATTGGCAAACATTACAAATTAGAGATTTTTGCTTGCTTGCTTTGTTTTTTTCCATAAAGCTGGTTGTTAAACATTTACCAGCACATCACTGGGGCAAAAGTTTCTGTCCATATAGATACATTCTTAAGACATGTCTCTAAACCCCACTGTCAGAGGCGCTGGAACCAGAGTGACCCTATTTTGAATAGGGACTGGGTAAAATGAGGCTGAAACCAACTGGGCTACATTCCCAGGAGGTGAGGCATTCCTAGTCACAGAATGAGATAGGCAGTTGGCAGGACTGGTATCACAAGATGTGGGTCACAAAGACCCTGCTGATAAAACAGGATGCAGTAAAGAAGCCAGCCAAAACCCACCAAAACAAGGATGGCAATGAAAGTAACCTCTGGTCGTCCTCACTGCTCATTTTACGTTAATTATAATGCATTAGCATGCTAAAAGACACTCCCACCAGCTCCAGGACAGTTTACAAATACCAAGGCAACAACCAGAAATGATCCTTATATGGTCTAAAAGGAGGAGGAACCCTCAGTTCTGGGAATTGCTTGCCCCTTTCTCAGAAAACTCGTGAAAAATCCACCCCTTGTTTAGCATATAATCAAGAACTAACTATAAATACACTCAGTTAAGCAGCCCATGCCTCCGTTCTGCCTGTGGAGTAGCCATTCTTCTGTTTTTTTACTTCTCTGATAAACTTGGTTTCACTTTACTCTATGGACTGCCCCGAATTCTTTCTTCTGTGTGGTCCAAGAACCCTCTCTTGGGGTCTCGATCAAGACCCCTTTCCGGGAACACCACCACCCCTCTATAGCATTTCTCATCATACCCTTTCCCATCCAGATTGTAACTACCTATGTATTTGTCTTTATGATTTCTATAAGGTTTCCTTTCCTAGCTCCATATTTACTACCTCTGAAGTTGGGCAAGTCAGTTAACTTCTCTGTGCCTCAGTTTTCTCATCTGTAAAATGGGGGAGAGTAATAGCATTGACCCTTATAGGTAGTTTCTTCATGGCTGCCATGGAGGAGTGGTGTAATACATTATATTGAATACTTTAATCTATTTAATCGTCACAATAACCCAGTGACAAAGGTAGTATTATCCATATAAGGACAGGAAGGCCCTCAGATCTTAAGTCTCTAGATGAAAGTCTAACAGCCATTAAGAGGCAGAGCTGGGATTAGAACCCAGAGCTTTTGGAATTTCAAAGTCTGTGTATCTAACCAGCACAGAAAACTGCATAGGTTTTTCCTTCAGCATAGGTTTTCTCCCTGTGGCGAGTTGCCTTCCTACCACTCGGCCCCTGGGCAAGAGCTGGTGTCCTATCAGGAGTAGAAAAAAAAAAAAAAGAGATAAAGTTCTCTTCATTTCCTTCAAAGAAACCTTTCTTGCCTCAAAGAGAGTGAGAAAGGAATTGGCTTAAGTTCATTTGAAATTCCTGGTTCATTATCCACGTACTTAAAGCCTGTCTAGATGACAAATGAAACGTGAAAAATGTAGTCAATCATCCACATGTTTGGTCTCTGCCATGTCAGAGCTGGTATATTTTAGAAACACCTGGATGGCTAGAAAAGAGGCTAAGCCAAGCTTCTATTAATGAGAACTTGTGGAAATGAAGGGGGACCCCCCCATCTCATTTTACGGATGAGGGAATTGAGACCCCCCCAGAGAGAAAGTATCTTGCCTAAGTTTGCACAGATTTTTGGTGGCAAAACGAAAGCATAAACTTTCACCAGCGCAGTTTCAAGTACACCACACTGCTCCTCTTTGCTGAAATTGCTCAGTACGGTGCCAGACACGGTCCCACACTCAGAGGCACGTAGTAAGTGGTTTGGCAGCAAGCTTCTAGTGACAGTGCCTCAACTGTGATAAGCAGGGTTGGACTGATGAAAACCCCTATTTGCAAATGAGGAAACTGAGGCTCAGAGAGGTGAAGTAACTGGCTCAGAGTCACATAGCTGCTGGTGGGGTTTAGAGTGATTGGAGCCGGCTTTCCTTTTGGTCAGTCAGTGTTCTCTTAAGCACCACCAAAAGAATCACAGCTTATTTACTGAGTAAATGCTATGTGCTAGGCATTTTATGACTGTAAGGGAGTTAGTTGGAGTTATATTCTGAGCTCCCCATTTAGCATCAGGAAGTTAAAGTTGCTCCAGGGTTAGATCGAGGTCAGCCACCTTGACTGCATTTCAGTACGTTGTAATGGAGACACCACCCACTCGGCAGCTTAAACCTGACATTTCTCCCTCCTCCTGATTCCACGTTTTCCAAAATTCAAACTTTCACTTACAATCATCATAATCTGTTGTGGTACTCATGCACTGCCTCTATTACTACTAATATTTTTCTTTATAGTAACATTAAACAAAAAAAAAAACCTTAAGTATCTACTTTAGTTCTCTCCTAAGCAATAATATCCAGGACATTATGCTTTTGAAAGTGCTTGTTAGAGTTTTCCTAATGCACTATTGAAATGAACACATCATAAACAATGAAGAGTCAAAGTGGCTGTCCATTTAAAATTACCCTGCGTGTCACCATGGTGTGTGCAGCAACCTCTAAGGCCCAGGTGTTGTGGCTTGTTTAGTGGGTTGTGCAACCATCTCTAGGGCCCAGATGTTGTGTGATATCTATGTCATGTCTGCTGATAAGGCGGGAGGACTCAAGCACCAAGATATCTCTCTGAGTGGGGATTCGTAGGTGGAGGTTGAAGACTGAAGCATTTTCCAGAAGCAGCTTTGGACTATGGCACTGCCTGACTTCCATAATGTGGGGGATTATGTGTCAATCAGATCTCTGAGATTTTGCCCAGTGATTGTCTATCTTGATTTATGTTACCCCGGGACCCTGGAGGCCATGGTATGGGAGGGTGGTTCCTAGTTACCAGGACTCTATGCATCAGCTCTAAACCTCACAGTCTCTTGAGAGACTGACATTATGCCCCAGTTTTGCAGATGAGAGCTCAGAGAGGCAAAGTGGCACAGCCAGTAAGTTGAGGAGCCTGGCTTCAAGCCCAGGCTAGCCTAACTCTTAAAGATCAGGCTTACCTGCCATTCTTATTTTTTATTTTTGAGACACAGTCTTGCTGTCGCCCAGGCTAGAGTGCGGTGGTGTGATCTCAGCTCACTGCAACCTCTGCCACCTGGGCTTAAGCAATTCTCCTGCCTCAGCCTCCCAAGTAGCTGGGAATACAGGCATGATTCACCACCCTCGGCTAATTTTTTTTTGTATTTTTAACAGAGATGGGGTTTCATCATGTTGGCCCCGCTGGTCTCAAACTCCTGACATCAAGTGATCCACCCGCCTTGGCCTCCTAAAGTGCTGGGATTACAGGGAGAGCCACCGCGCCTGGCCTAAGATCATGCTTACCTGCCATTCTAACCTCTGTCCTAATGCCACCTCCCACCTGGGATCACCAGATTGAGAGTCCTTGGGTGCGATCATCACAGGGACTCAGCACAAGCCCCTTTTAATAACGGATGTGGGCTGTAGTGGATGGACTCTTCCCAGAACCAGGGAGGGGAATTCCTGGCCAAGCTCTGCAGGAAGAATTCCAAGATGGTTTGTTTCTTAAAGCCTGGAGAAAAACCTATTCCTAAAGAAATGAACAACTCTGGGGATAGGAAACAGAGCTGCCTGAAGAACTGGCTGGATGCTGTGGTTTGTTTGAGAAAATCAAAGCAGCAGCTTGGGAGGGCTTCTGAGATCCCACCAATGGGAAAACTGCAGGCTCAGAAAAGAGAAGTGTCTTGACGGCCTTTAAGCAGTAGACATGGGATTCTAACCCAGCTCTGACTATAAGGGTAGCTGTTTTTTTCCTGACACAAAGCAGACTAAGTCATTCATTCACTCATTCATTCCACAACTATTTGTTGAGCCACTGCTCTATCCAGGCCTTGGGAATAGGTTGGGAACTATGAGATTTGGGCTCTGGAGAAAAATCCCTGGAATTTTCTGGCTTTAAGCCCTTCCTCCCCTCTCTCCTATTGGACACGGGTACCACTTGGGGTAGGGACAGTGTCTTGCATTTTTTGTTAATTATCTCAAGTATCTGTTGTGCTGATGGAGACACAACGTCATGATCTGATCTTGTTACCCTATAGAAGGAATCAAGTCCCCAGTGATGGTGGTTTAATGAAGAAACACAAGGCTGTCTCAAGAAATGGAATCAGGTAGACAGAACCAACCCATCCAAACACTGAGGCATTAGGGTCCAGGCCCAGGGTGATTAAAAAGCTACTATTTTATTTTATTTTTTACAATAGAGACAGTGTCTCACTTTGTCACTCAGGCTGGAGTGCTGTGCTATGATCATGGCTCACTGCAGCCTCAACCTCCTGGGCTCAAAGGATCCTCCCACCTCAGCCTCTTAAGTACCTGGGACTACAGGGGTGTGCCACTATACCTGGCTAAGTTTTCTGAAATTATTTTGTAGCGATGGGGTCTCACTATGTTGCCCAGGCTGGTCTCAAACTCCTGGGCTCAAGTGATCCTCCTGCCTCAGCCTCCCAAACTGTTGAGATTACAGGCATGAGCCACTGTGCCTGCCTCATATTCTAAACCAAATTGTTGAAGAGTAAGTGTTTTTGATGAATGCCCCCCTACTTCCAGGCTTAAATTATTACTGAGCTTCTACATTTCAGCGTTCAAGGCCTAGGGTGTTGGTGAGATGTCAGAGCTGTTCCTGAGATGAGCAGGGAGGAGAGGACTGCTTGGTCCATGTGACCCCTTCACATGGATTTCAGGCCCTCAAGTACAGTTTTAAAGAGCTGTGTTGAAAATAACCTTCTCTCATCCATCCATACCTCTGATGTGTGTTTGGGATTGTTGCCTTGCAAATGAGGTACAAGGTATCACCTTTGCGAGGTACTTCCTTTCTCAACTCGACATGATATTCTGGATCTATTCCCAAGCCTAAGTGAGCACGGCAATTCATTATCATGACAACTTAAGCCATAGTCCCGGACGTGGAATGCACCATGGGGCGCGCTGTCTGCCTGACATTTGGCAACTTTGCCAAGAACTTAACAATAGTGCATGATTATATTTGATACGCTTTCCTTAATTCACTATGGATTCTGTGGGTTGGAGAGAAATTGAACTTTAGAAATGGATTGTGTTGTTTGGAATTGTCTGAGTGCGAGGTTGGGCTTATGGGACCGAATCAGGCATTGGACAGGTTCAGGCACGTTGGAACACATTAAGTGACCACCTTTCCTGAAGCAGCCTCAAAGCTGGTCTGGCCTGGTGTCTTCTTGTGTTTGATAGGGAGGTATATGTCCTTATCCCCAAGCTGAATTTACTCATTTGTATTTCCTGCCTGGGTCTTGAAGACATTTACATTTGAAATCCCTGCTTTCAGGTAGTGGATTAAAAGACAAAATTCTGAATAATTGAGGCACTTACTGATGCCCTTGGCAAGCCTCTGAACCCCCATTTCACCACATTCATTCATTCAACAACCATTTACTGGCACCTGCTCCAGGCCAGGCCCTGTGCTGGGTACTGGGAGGCAGCAGGCAATAGTAATTAACACACACAACATACGGGATGCTGCTTCAACACATTAACCTCCTAACAACCCCACGAACTAATTACATCCTCCTAACATCCTCCTAACAACCCCATGAGCTAAGTACTATTATTTTCTCCATTTGTAGATGGAGACTGTGGGGCTCAGAGAGGCAAAGTAACTTGCCTGTGGTTGCACAGCCAGTGAGCAAGTCCATATTCTTAACCACTATACATCACTGTTTCTCTGGCAAGATGATTGCCAGGGAGCTTACATTAGCTTTCAAGGATTCACTGGACTTTAAAGTTCTGCAGCCCTCTGAATCTCTGGTGCTCTGCAGATTTAAGAAATGTAATGCAATACAAGTGTTTTTTCTAACCCAATAAAACTAGAGAGCTGCTCCCATCCCCCAGGAATGCTGTTTGTCAGCTCTGCACTTGCAGCGTCCGCCCTTTTCTGGACTGAAAGGGGAGACTTCCTTGGAGATGAGCTCGGTGCTTTGTGCATTGTAAATCTTTTTGAAACCTACATTGCGAGTGTCTTTCTCTCCAAATATGGCTACTTCTCAGGCCTGGATTTGGCATTCATTCCTCCAGCACAGGCAAGGAAGGCCTCCTATAAGGTCATGCTTGTGTTATTTTCTTCTCTCGTACCAACCTGCACGCCTGCTTTTACCTCCTGTATCCCTAGTTCTGCAGCCTTGAGTTCTACCAGCTGAGACCTCACTGTGTGGTTGGATATTGAGACTCTTACCTTTCCACAGTTCTTCCTCTGTCACCAAAGAGAATAGGCATTGTCTCTCCCCACCCACTCCTCTTTCTTCATCCTCTCTAGATGTTAGTTCAGAAAAACAAGAGGAAATGGGGAAAAAGAACTACAAAACGATCAGGTTAACACCAGCATAGAAAGAGAAATAATTAGCACCAATTAAATTTGGGCTATTACAAATAAAGTGGTGACTAAGTGAAGGTTGGCCTGAACCGAAGCGCAGAGATGCAACCGGGCCACGTTAATTACGAGCAGGGATTGTCATGGAAACCCAAGGTGGGCACATTTATGAACTTGTGTTAATTACATGGAACTAGCTGCACTGCAAAATGGTGCTAAAGGGCAAAAGGGCATGTATTGGAAAGTTGAGGCCACTGGTACAACCTTTAGAAGCTGCTGATGACAAACCTAATTTTAGATAGCTTCCCCCATGGTTGCAAATTCTCAGCTCAGAAGTCGGAAGGCGTAATTCATTAATGTAAAGCCAAGAGTACCGCCCTGTGTTCCCCTGACCACTCCAGTCCCTCTCCAGCAAGCTCCTTGGACTTTCACATGATCCAGCAACAAAAGGGTTAATGGCGGGTCCAGTGTCCTAGCCATACTGGTTGCTAACATTTTAATATCATTTACGATCATTCTCAGCTAATATTTATTAGACAAGAAAAATGAGGTTTGGACCAGTAGCTCAAGGTTGTACAGCTATAAAATGGCAGCTCTGGGGCTTGAACCCAGGAATTCTTGCATCGGAGGGGTCTTCTTCTTTTCCTCCCCCTCCTCCTCCCCCTCCTCAAGCTCCTCCCCCTCCCTCTCCTCTCCTTCCTCCCTCCCCCTCCCGTCCTCCCCCTCCCTCTCCTCTCCTCCCCCTTCCCCTCTTCCCCCTTCCCCCATCTTCCCCCTCCCCCTCCTCCTTCTCCTCCTCCCCCTTCCCCTCCTCCCCCTTCCCCCATCTTCCCCCTCCCCCTCCTCCTTCTCCTCCTCCCCCTCCCCTCCTCCTCCTTCTCCTTCTTCTTTTCTCCTTCCTTCTTTCCTCCTCCTCCTCCCCCTCCCTCCTCCTCCCCCTCCTCCTTCTTCTTGTTCTTCTTTTTTACTTCAGAAAAAACAGATTTACTGACATATAATTCATACGCAATACAACTCACCCATTTAAAGTGTACAGTTCAACAGTTTTTAATAGACTCACAGATATGTGCAACCATCACCATGATCAATTTTAGAACATTTTCATCAAATAAAAAAAAAAAAAAACCCTTTCTGTATTACGTCATTATCCCCCCAGGCTTCTGAGCCCCTGGAAACCCCAAATCTACTTTCTGTCGCTATAGATTTCCCTGGTTTGTACTTTCATAAAAATGGATCATGTCATATGATGTGATCATATGACATTTGTGACCGGCTTCTTTTATTTTGAAGAATGTTTTCGAGGTTCTTCCATGTTGCAGCTTGTATTAGTATTTCATTCCTTCTCATGGCTGAATAATATTCCACTGTATGGACATGCTATATCTTGTTTATCTGTTTGTCACTTCATGGACTTTTGGGCAGAGCTGTCATGTTGACCTCTACATTGTACTAAGCTTACCCAAGGTCACAGCTAAGGGCAAACCTGGGACTCAGATCTCCATAAGTCAGTCACACAAACACTAAAATAGATATCTCATTCTATACTATTGAATAGACATGTGAAGATCCTATAATATTTCAGATGCAGAGTTTGGGGGACTCGGAGGGTATGGGAGGTGGGATTATCATGTAGGGAAGGAAAGCTATGAGTGACTTTGAAGGAACAAGAAGAAGGAGACTCAAGGGCTCTTTCTGGAGAGGGTTAAACTTACTTCAGAGGATAGGACTCTAGCCCGGCATGACCTTGCGCAAGTCCTCTTAATTTCTCTGTGCCTCAGTTTCTTCATCTGTAAAGTGCAGGAAATAATCCTACCTAATTTTTAGGATTGTTTGGAGACTGAGTTAATCTGTGGAAAAGTGGTTAGAATTGTGTCTGGCACATAGTGAGTACGATATAAGTGTTTTCAGGCCAGGTGCAGTGGCTCACGCCTGTAGTCCCAGCACTTTGGGAGGCTGAGACGGGTGGATCACCTGAGGTTAGGAGTTCGAGACCAGCCTATCCAACATGGTGAAACCCCGTCTCTACTAAAAATACAAAAATTAGCCAGGCATGGTGGCGGATGCCTGTAATCCCAGCTACTCGGGAGGCTGAGGCAGGAGAATCACTTGAACCTGGGAGGCAGAGGTTGCAGTGAGCCGAGACTGTGCCGCTGCATTCTAGCCTGGGTAACAGAGCAAGACTCTGTAACAACAACAACAACAACAACAACAACAACAAACCCTAAGATTTTTCTACTCCTTCTGTTCTTACCTAGGAGGTGTCCTGTGGCTCATCTTGATCCCACGGGTACATGGGTTTGGTCCCTGAGGCTGTACTCATTCTAAGAGACCCTCACTGTCTCACCACCCTTGTCCTGGATCTCAGTTTTATCATCCATTAAATCAGGAGAACGGGCACATGACATCTAAGCATGTTAAGACTCTCTCTTGCTACTTGATTTTCTCATGGAGTCCCCCACCCCCACCCAGGGCACAGTTTTCTGTGTGTGTGTGAAAATGGGGGTTTCTCAGGCTCTCCAGTCAGAGAGTCAGTCATCCTGTGCCCTATCCCATCTCCACCTTGCTCTTCCTTCATGAGAAGTGTGGATTCAGGAGACAGCAAAGGTTAAAATCAAGGGCTTTGGTGGAAAGCAGAAGAGTCTCCTAAACATGAGTTTTGCAGACAGAGCTGGGTTTGAATTCTGCTATGACCGCTAACACGGTCACCTGGGACATGTTATATCATCTCCTTGACTCTGATTCCTCATTCATAAAATGGAGCTTAGTATAGTTCTCACAGCTGTTCTGAGGATTAAATGGAATATTTTTAAAAAATGTCTAACGCAACATCTGTATTACTGTGTAGATCTTCAGTGATGTACTAATTAGAGTTTTCTTGTATCTAAAATGGGGATAAATCATCTACCCTATGGTTGTTTGGGGGTGAAATGAGGGAGTTCACGTGAAGCATCTTAGCGCAGTGTATGTGTGTATATCTGTCTATTTATATAGTTAGCTATAGATATATCTCAATACATCTTTATTCTTATTATTACTGTGAGGCCAGGACTCCAGGTGGGAAGCCTGGATCTTTTCAACATTATAATCTTGGCCCCTTTGCCCTTTACTTATTAAGCGGATCATGTTCCCCGCAATTTGTGAGTTTACTGGAGAGAAACTGTCTTGATCTCCATAGGCTGTTAGGCACCTGCCTGTGTGTCTCCTATCAAAGAGAGCTTCCGCTGGTATTCTAATCACATTCCTCTGTTAATACCACATATTTCTATGTAAAAGAAACAAATTACATGCAGACAACACCAAATATGAAAGCTTGCAGCAACACTTTCATTGTTCAGGCAGCGTTCTTTGCGTACTGCTTCTGAGAATATAAAGTTAATTGGCAGTTCTATTTATCTTGCTTTGGTTAACTGATAGATCCCTTTGCCCTTTAGTTTGTAAACACCTCTTGGTATTTCTCTGATCTTGCTTTCTTTTAGCTCTTGCCTCTGACTGCAAAACAAAACACACACACACACACACACGAAAGTCTACATTTGTATAATGTGACAATCTCAGGGTAGACTGCATACGATTTAATAAATTTGTCAGTCATCAGTGTCTTTATTTTTAATTTAAACAATGAACTAAATACAAAGACAATATGCTAAAGGATTTCCTTTCCTTGGACATTTATTCATTCAGTAAATAGAACTTTTTTTAGTGTTCATTACTGCCAGGAACATGTTGATCCTTCTTGAATCTGTCCCTTTTGTTCCATCTCCTTTGCAATCAGTCTAACCAGGGTTGGTCTCAGGACAGGGAGGAAGCGTGAGTTTTGAGGTCAGAGAGAGCTGGGTTCGAATCCTGCTATCACCACTAATTCTGTCACCTGGGACATGTTACCTCATCTCCTTGAATCTGATTCATTGTTTATAAAATGGAGCTTAGTATACTTCTCACAGGTGTTCTGAGGATTAAAGGGAATAATATTTTTAAGAAATGTCTATCACAACATCTGCCTCACTGTGTAGATGTTTGGTGATATACTAATTTCCATCTGCCTTCCATGTCCACTGAGTTTTCTATACACCTCAGAGCCTGTCTCAGTCTTCGCATCATTCACTCCCAGTCATCCTTGTCATCCTTGGCTCTCATCTCAAATGCTTTTTCAGGGAGCTTTTCCTGAATCTCTGAACAAAACGAGGTCTTCCTGCTGTTTGCTCCTGTGACAGCCTGTGCTTGCCTTTCTGCAACACTCATTATGCTTGAGGTTGTCCAACGGGAGATCCCCCTGTCCAGGCTGCATCTTACACAAACATGGAGTCTGTGCTCTGTTACCAGTGTGGGCATCAATTATAAGATGCACCGGCAAATTACTTTTATCTTCTCAGATTTTTAAAAGGAGGAAAAACTGGAACTGACCCAACTGTGCATCGACAGGCGAATGGATAAACTCTCTTATATTCATATGATTCATATTATTATTCAGTAATAAAAGAGAGCAGGCCACTGATATGTCCAACAACATGATGAGTCTCAAAAACGTGTTGGATGAAAGAAGCAAGACACAGAAGAACATATACTATGTGATTCAGTTTATAGGAAATTCGAAAACAGAAAAAAAATTAACTCATAGTGATAGAGTATAGATGAGGGGTTGCCTGGGTTTTAGGGTAGGAGGAGTGGATTGACTTCAAATGGGTGCGAGAGGTCTTTTGGGGACTATAAACATGCTCTATATCTTGATTGGGATGGTAGTTACATGGGTGCATACAATTGTCAAATCTCATTGAACTGTAGACTTAAAATGTGTACATTTGATTGTATGTAAATTACACCTCAAAAAGTTGATTAAAAATAAATGAGTATATCAAAGTCAAAACAAAGAAGGAAGGAAGGAGAGAAGAAGGAAGGGAAGCAAATATCCTAGCTCGAAACTCCCCCAAATCAAAGCTTGTTTTCAATTTCTGAGTAGGTTGTGGCAGTTAGTGAAAGTCTATTGTTTTCATTGCAACAACAAGAAGATGAAGGATAAATTACAAGGGTCATATTTTCTAGGGCACTGGAGAGTCGTGGAAGCAAAAGAAGAACTAAATTTCAGAGAGTGAAAAGTGCTGCTTAGAAATTATGAAAGGCGTTCCTATTTCTCCACATCCTCTCCAGCACCTTTGTAGGGACATGGATGCAGCTGGAAACCATCATTCTTAGCAAACTATCACAAGAACAGAAAACCAAACACCGCATGTTCTCACTCGTAGGTGGGAACTGAACAATGAGATCACTTGGACTCGGGAAGGGGAACATCACACACCGGGGCCTATCATGGGGAGGGGGGAGGGGGGAGGGATTGCATTGGGAGTTATACCTGATGTAAATGACGAGTTGATGGGTGCAGCACACCAACATGGCACAAGTATACATATGTAGCAAACCTGCACGTTGTGCACATGTACCCTACAACTTGAAGTTTAATAATAATAAATAAATAAATAAATAAAAGAAATTATGAAAGGCATACAACAACAGAATGACATATTTAAAGTGCTAAAAAATGAAAACCCCAAACCCCGCAAATCCCAAGAACCTGCTCACCTACAGTTCTGCATCTAATAAAAGTATTTTTCAAAAATGGTAGTAAAATAAAGGTATTTTCGCACCTACAAAAGCTCAGGAAATTCCTCACCACCAGCAGGTCTGCACTACACGAAACACTAAAGCAGTTCTCCAGGCTGCAGAAAGTCGATCCCAGATGGAAACAGGTGCCCACAGAATAGAATGATGAGACCAGATGGAGCAAATGTAGGAATGTCTGGATAGAATACTGACTGTTTAAAGCAATATTAATAGCTGTGTCTTGTGGCTTTCTAATAAATATAGAAAAACAGCTCCAACTATAACAAAGAGAATGGATAAATTTGACTTTGTTAAATTTAAGAATTTCTGCTTATAGAAGGCACCATTAAAGGAATAAAAAGGCACTTCGTGAATACACATACACACGGAGGACTCATACCTAGACTATATAAAGAACTCTTACAAATCAATAACAAAAGACAAAATTTTGCAAAGACAGAAGACTCAAACAGGCATTCACAAAAGAGGAGTCCAAATTATCTGTAACAACATGAAAAGTTGTTCAACAACATTACTCAGCAGGAAAATTCAGGTTAAAAGCACAATGAGGTATGACTACACACTCACCAGAGAGGCTAAAATAAGGAAGACTAAATTTTGATGAGGATATGGAGCAACATGAGCTCTCATACATGGCTGACACCTTGGAATGCTGGAATCCTGCCAATTTCTTTTTTTTTTTTCTTTTTTTTTTTTTTTTTGAGACGGAGGATGGCTCTATTGCCCAGGCTGGGGTGCAGTGGCACGATCTCAGCTCACTGCAACCTCCAGCTTCTGGGTTCAAGCGATTCTCCTGCCCCAGCCTCCTGAGTAGCTGGGATTACAGGCATGTGCCACCACACCCACTAATTTTTGTATTTTTAGTAGAGATGGAATTTTGCCATGTTGGCCAAACTGGTCTCGAACTCCTGGCCAGATCAAGTGATCTGCCCACTTCGGCCTTCCAAAGTGCTGGGACTATAAGCGTGAGCCACCTTGTGGGTCAGTTTCTGATTAAACTAAACATATTCCTATTCTATGACCTGGCTAAGAAAATCTAGTGTATATGTTCACCCAAAAGACATGTAAAAGAATGTCCAAGAAGATTTACTCATAATAGTCCTAAATAGGAAACACTTCATACTTCATATGTCTAGCAATGAGAGGGTAAAGAAATAATTATGGTACATTCATACAAGAAAATACTATTTACCAATGAAAAATAATAAACTACTGATACATGTAACATAAACTACTGATACATGCAACGCCGTGGATTAAATCACCCAGATGTAATGGTGAGCAAAAGAAGCCAGAGGTAAAACAGAATATACCCTATGATTTCATTACATGAAGTTCAAGAATGGACATAACTCATCTATTGTGAAGTTAGAATACTGGTTACCTCTGTGGTGGGTGTAGTATTTATTTATTTATTTGTTTATTTATTTATTTATTGCAGGAAGAAGTGGGTGCAGCATTGATTAGGAAGAGATGAGAAAATCTTCTGTTTTATATATTTATTTTTATATATATATATAGTTTTATATATTTATTAAGGTGATGGTTAACAGGTATATAGAATATGTAAAATTTAATTGAGCTGTAACTTAAGTTTTAAACATTTTACGGCATGTAATTTACATCTCAAATTTAAAAGGGGCTGAGTCTCCCCTAAGCCCCTTCTCATGTGTCCTAGGATCAACCTCCAAGTCTTACATAAAAACAAATCATAAATACGTACAAGTAGGTAGATAGATAGATAGATTGATAGATAGTTGGAAAGATATAGACACAGCTATAGATATAAGATAGATAGGATTAGAATTCTGGCCACAATACGTATGTGTTTGTCCAGGACAATCTTAATTTATATGTATTTTTCCAGGATAACTGATTATGCACCTAATTTTACTCTGAAAAGTGTCCAAGTTGGGCAATAAATTATATGGCCATACTCATTATACTGTACATATAATAATCACTGCCCTCATCAAACTATGCACAATGACCATCTTTCCATGTTTGTATGTATGGACTTACCTTGTTTATTTTAGTGGCTGCATAATATTCCACAGTACGCATGGTCATGACTTATTATTTGATTCTCTTATTGGTGCACATTTTGGGCTGTTGTCAGTTTTTTGAAAATATGATTAATGCTGATGGAATAGACACTAACTGTTTTTGTCTTGTCAACAGTTGGGCTGCCTTCTTTTGATCAAAGCACCTGGAGTTTTGTCTCAAGACTTATCCCTTCTCCATCCTCAGTGTGTGTTACTCAAATGTGGGTAACCCTGGTCTCTGGGCTCCAGGTGAATAACTCAGGGGTGATTCTTTTGGGACCCTTGATATTTCTTTAGGGAAAGAGAAGCTTATTTTTTTTTCCCCTGCTGTTCCTAAGCCAGAAGAATTTAAACCTGGAGCTGCTGGTGGCTATTATGACACTCAATAGAGAGCTCTTGCCTGAGAATGAAACCATCACAAATGGAAATAGATACAATGAATATAGGCAGATTCTTGATGACTTTGTCTAAACTCCTGGATCCAGCTATGCCTGAAACCTTAGAGTTTCTGTAATGTGAACCTCTGTTTCCAATATTTTTTGCTTGTGTAAATTTGAGAGGGTTTTCTGTTGCTTGCAACTAAAAGATTTTGATAAAACAGACCTGTGATAAGCTTCTATCTATATATTTAAAAATATATGTATAAGTACTCAATATTCTCAATATTTATTCTTGAGGATAGTACTTATTAGGAATATTTCCATGCAATCAACACCTAAAAGTGAAATGACTACATAAAGGGTCTTGGTGTATTTAAAACCATGTTCCAAGAATGCACAGATTTTCACTCTCACCTACACCAGTGCTTGTTTCCCCATATCTGGAAGTAGATCTGAGATGTGTATAACAACGGAAAAATGAACAAGAGACTTGAACTGGCATTTCATGAAAGAATATATCCAAATGGCCAATAAACCTATCAAAACATACTCAATCTCATTAGGCATTAAGGAAATAGAAATTAAAGCATTTCCACAATGTGATACTACTAAGCACCTGCCAGAATAGCTGAAATTAAAAACACTCACAATACCAAGATTGTTGAGGATGTGGGGCAACTGGAAATTTCCTTCACTGCTGGTGGTAGTATAAATTGAACCACCCCTATGGATAACTGTTTGGCAGCATATAAACCTTATAAGGCTGAACATATGCATTTCCTCTGGCCAGCAATTCCACTCATGGGAAATCTACATTTATTCACCAAAAGGCATTGTACAAAAAATATTCATAGCATTTTGTAATAGCTCCACTCCCATCTTCTCCCTGAAAAGAAACACAACCCAAAAGTCCTTCAAGAAGTAAACAGATAAATAAATTGTGGTACATTCATATTGTAGAATACTATATAGCAATGATAATGAACAAATGACAGTGATGCACAAAAATATAAATGACTCCCATAAACATAACATTGTGCAAATGAATCCAGATCCAAAAGAGTATATCCAGTATTGTTCACTTATATGATGTTCTAGAAACAGGCAAAAATAATTGATGGTGATAGAAGTCAGGATGGTGGTTACCATTGGGGAGAAGCAGGACCATGTCTGGGAGGATGTTTGAAGGGGTTTTCTGGATTCTGGTTGTCTTAGTCTGTTTTGTGCTGCTATAACAGACTACTTAAGACTGGGTAATTTATAATGAACAGAAATTTATTGGCTCAAAATGCTGGAGACTGGGAAGTCCAAGATTGAGGGGCTGGCATCTTATGGGAACCTTCTTGCTCTGTCATCCCATGGTGGACGGTGGAAGGGCAAGAGAGGGGTGAGAAAGGACCAAACTCACCCTTTTATAATAATGACAACCCCGCCCATGAGGGTGGAGCCTTCCTGGTCTAATCACCTTATAGGGAACAAGAGGTCATTATAGTAAGTGAAATAAGCCAGCCACAGGAAGACAAATATTGCATGTAATCACCTGACATGGTTTGGATCTATGTCCCACCCAAATCTCATGTCAAATTGTAATCCCCAGAGTTGGAGGTGGGGCCTGGTGGGAGGTGATTGGACTGTGGAGGTGGATCCTCCATGAATGGTCTAGCACCATCCACCTTGGTACTATCCTCATGATAGTGAGTGCTCATGAGATCTGGTTGTTTAGAAGTGTGTAGCTCGCCTTGCCCCCCATTCTCTTTTGCTCTTGCTCTTGCTATGTAAGACATGCCTGCTTCTCTCTTCATCTTCAGCCATGATTGTAAGTTTCCTGAGGTCTCCCCAGAAGCTGAGCAGATGCCAGCATAATGCTTCCTGTACAGCTTGCAGAACCATAAGCCAATTAAACCACTTTCCTTTGTAAATTATTCAGTCTCAGGTATTTCTTTATAGCAATGTGAGAAAGGACTAATGTATCTATCATACATATTTGGGATCTAAAAAAGCTAATCTCAGCCAGGCGCAGTGGCTCACTCCTATAATCCCAGCACTTTGGGAGGCTGAGGCGGGTGGATCACCTGAGAAAGGGAGTTTGAGACCAGCCTGACCAACATGGAGAAAAGCCATCTCTACTAAAAGTACAAAATTAGCCAGGTATGGTGGCACATGCCTGTAATCCCAGCTATTTGGGAGGCTGAGGCAGGAGAATTGCTTGAACTTGGGAGGTGAAGGTTGCAGTGAGCCGATATCATGCTATTGCACTCCAGCCTGGGCAACAAGAGTGAAACTCCATCTCAAAAAAAAAAAAAAAAAAAAAAAAAAAAGCTGATCTCATGGAGTAGAGAATAGAATGACAGCATAGGCTGGGAAAGATGGGAAAGATATGGGACTGTGTGTTGAGGGGAATGGAGAGAGGTTGGTGAATGGGTATAAACATATAGTTAGATGGAAGAAATAAGTTATAATGTTGGATAGCAGAGTAGAGTAATAATAGTTATCAACAATGTATTATACATTTAAAAATAGCTTGAAGTGAGGACTTGAAATGTTCTCAATACATAGAAATGATAAATGGTCTTGGTGATAAGTATCCTCAGTACTTGCACTTGATCATTACACATACTATACATGTAACAAAATATCACCTGTACCCATAGACATATTTACAAATATTACATTTCAATCAAAAAGGCCCCTATTTCTTAGTAGTGCTACAATGGCAATTAAATTTCAACATGAGTTTTGGAGAGGACAAAAGTTGAAACAACAGCACTGGTAATGGTCTGTATCTTGATTTTGGTGAAGAGGTTGCATGGATCTTTTCACTGTGTAAAAGCTTATAAAACTATGCACTTATATTTGTGTACTTTTCTCTAGGTATGTTATACTTTAATAAAATTGTTTTTTAAAGCATTTGGGTGAGAATAAAATAATTTAGAAAAATTATACTAGGGGAAAGGACTTCAGAACACAGAGAGAAATGCAAGACATTGCAAAATTTGTCCTCTTGCAAGATATTGCAATGATGAAAGGCCAATTTTTCAGGCCTTTGTTGGAAACCTGAAGTGAAACATCTGATATATTTCTCATTTGCATTGCTAGGAATTTAATCTTTGGACAAACACAGAAATAAAGTGAAAAATGGACCAAGAGCCAATAAAGGAAGAAAACTGGATGGAAACTTTGGGGAAAGTTCACCACAGTGTCTATATCTGGGGAGTGATATTGTATTGGGAAGGAGATAATTCTGGTCATAGTCTGCACTAGATTTTGGAGGGAAATGGTCTGAACAATCTCATAAAAGATTGACATGAGTTCTTTGCTAAAGTCTCTAGAAAGAAATATGGCATTAGATGGTGAGAGACTCTAGAAAATGAAATTAATATAAGTGAATGAATATGAATATAAATGAAATGAATGAAATAAAATGAAATGGATAACTGTGTATCATTCTAATAACAAAGCAAAAGGTGCAGAACCTAGGGAACCTTGATTTCCACAGAAAACCTCATCTCAGATATTCAAAGAGATTTCAGTGAAGATGGCTGGTCCCAGGAGTAAATGGCCCTCTAGAATATTCTGGAATTATCCAGAAAAATCTAAAGTTAAGAATGAGTGGAAATTTTAAAAAAAGAACAATACATTTTAAATAGAATTTGTACTGTTTAGAGCAAGTAGCTGTACAAGGAGATAATAGGTCCACTATTTGGGGCAAGATGTGTCATTAATTTGTTCAACAAATATCTATTGTGTTTTTTTCCATGGGGCTCAACTGGTACTGAGGTAGGAGGCAGGACTTGACTCAGGAGATGGGACTTGGACACTGGACTAAATTGAGGGCTAGCTAAAACAGGGACAAGGCAGAAGCAGTTATTTTCTAAGCCACATCCACCAGGGTGCCGCATCAGCTTACCAGTGCCATGGCAACAACTGGAAGTTACCCTTTCCATGGCAACAAGCCAACAACCTGGAAATTACCACCCTTTTTTCTAGAAAATTCCACATATTCTGCCCCTTAATTTGCATATAATTAAAAATGGGTGTAAATGTGACCGCAGAACTGCCTCTGAGCTGCTACTTGGGGCACCCTGCCTGTGGAGTAGCCCTGCTCTGCAAGGAGCAGCAGTTCTGTTGCTGCTGCTGTACACTGCCACTTCAATAAAAATAGCTATCTAACATTACTGGCTTGCCCTTGAATTCTTTCCTGGGCAAAGCCGAGAACCCTCCCAGGCTAAGCCCCAATTTTGAGGCTCATCTGCCCTGCATCGGTACATAGTAGGTGTGCTACAAATAGTTTTTGAATAAATGAACGAATTCAAAGATGATTAACGGCTGTTCCTGCTCTAATGAATCTGCTGCTGGTGGTGACACAGATGTATCAGCAGTTGCATGATGAAGGCTATGACTGTGGAGCCCCGCAGACTTGGGGAGGAAGAAAACAAGGAGAGAGTTGGAGAAAGCTTCTTAAAGGGAGGAACTTCCTAATCTGTCTGGTTTTCATGAGCTCTGAATATGTGCCTGAACCCAGGCCAACAATTTTACCAACAAATAGGAAGACAGTATATAAGATCAGACCAGCTGTTAGTACTGTGCCCACCTCAGGCCAGCCCTCCCTCAGGGAGACCAAGTTACCCTGGTTACCCAAGTTTCAAGACTTTTAAAAGTAGGCACTATCTTTATCTCCATTTTGTGGATAAGGAAACTGAGGCTTGGCATGAGAGGTGATTTGGCCAAGGATCATACAGCAAGGAAATAGCAGAGCCATGGCTCATACTATGCCTGATAGCCAGAAACATTACACATCCCCCCATTATGAATAGGAAGCTGGTTAGATGTCCTACAAGTTTACTCCATGACTCTGCGTCTCTAGATGATGGGACCCCATCTTCAGAACTGGGAGAATCCAGTTTGGATTGTTCTGCCTCTTTAACCCAAGAAGAGATTTCTCTGGCTTGGTCTCTGTTGGCCTGAATTCTACTGCTACTTGAACACAAAGACAGTGTCTGAGTGCTCTGTGACCCTGGTTGAAGCAGCAGTAAAGGCTGAGAACCAGGCTTTGCAAAATGAAGAAATTATTTGTAAAAACATTTGTGGTCTACATTAATGAGCAGTAACTTGATATCAGGTTATAAATAACCCAAAGAAACCCACATCCATTTGCCTGGAGCCCCTTGCACTGTGCTGTAGCTGGAAAGAAAGTCTTCCTGTTTCTTTGTTAAAGCAGAAAGGTGAACCTTCAGAAAATGGCGATTTATGCTGAAAAACCCTGACAGACTCTTAACTGAAACTGCATGAATTGTGGTCCTGTCATTTACAGTTGGAGACACCCTGATGATTTTCTGCTTTTGGTTTAAAACATTACCTAAGCCACTCTGTTATCAATCTTATCTAATGATCTATTTACCTAAAGTACACAATTACAGACAGACTCCCATTACAATCTAGGCAGACGAAAGCACATTAATGAAACAAGGAGTCTGTGGGATTGGATTGCCTAGCAATTGGTCTGAAAGTCTGCTTTCCTTGATGTCCAAGTGAACAGGCTGTCTAGGGTTTTTCTGTTCACTTTTTAAACAGATAAAATTGTTACAATTATTTAAAAAGCTAAAAGGAAGCATAGGAAGAACTAACAAATGTTGTTAGGTGTCATGATGGAGGGTAGACAGAGAAAGAGAGACAGAGAAATGGAGAAGAAGGGAAAGAGGGAGGAGAGAGACAAGAGAGAGAATGAGAGCAAGCGAGCAGGGAGACAGTAGATAGCTAGAAAGAGGGTGAGAGAGAGTGAAAAAGAAACACGAGAGAGAGCAAGAGAGCACGGAGAGAGAGAGCAGATAGCGAGGAAGAAGGTGAGAAGAAAGGGGTGTGGCTGGGCGCAGTAGCTTACGCCTGTAATCCCAGCACTTTGGGATGCCGAGGCCGGTGGATCACCTGAGGTCAAGAGTTTGAGACCAGCCTGGCCAACATGGTGAAACCCCGTCTCTACTAAAAATATAAAAAATTAACCAGGTGTGGTGGTGGGCACCTGTAATCCCAGCTACTTGGGAGGCTAAGGCAGGAGAATTGCTTGAAACCCAGAGGCAGAGGTTGCAGTAAGCTAAGATCGCGCCTCTGCACTCCAGCCTGGGCAACAAGCGTGAAACTCTGTCTCAAAACAAAAACAAAACAAAAACAAAAACAAAAAAAAGAACAAGAAGAAGAAGATGGAAAGAGGGGAGAGAGAAGGAGAGAAACATAGAGAGACAAAGAATGAGAGACAGAGACAGAGAGAAATATAGACAGAGAGACAGAGAAAGACAGAGATGGACAGAGAGATTTTGAGAGATTTGTTTAATGCACAGTTTTCAAACCTTTGGTGAAATAAAAACTGCTTTCTGGGGAGTTACATTATTTGATTTCCTTTGGATCTGGGTTGGCTACTTAGGGGCCATCTGACCTCTGATCGACATCCCCAGCCACTTCATGAAGTCCCCTATCATGGATTAAGGTCCTTTAAGTGCTGAAAGAGGCTATCTTCCTTCACAGGCAGACAAGGAACAGTGAAATCTGGCTTCCTTTCGAGTCAATTTGCAGGAGGACGATGTTCTTACATTAAAAAAAAAAAAGGAGAAAAGGGACACTTTGTTTTGTGAGTAATTGTGAGTGACCCTGAGCCAGCTGCATCTGATGTGAACAGTGTCATAACCCCCATTCCACCCTCTCAAATGCTCCTGTAACTTCTCCTGAGCTTAAGAGTCTTTGGTAGTGAGGAGGGCTCGTACAGGCTGTATGAGTATCATGTAGAAGTGAATTTATTTATTTATTTATTTATTTTTTAATTTTAATTTTAATTATTGAGACAGAGTCTCACTCTGTCACCCAGGCTGGAGTACAGTGGCGCAATCGGCTCACTATAACCTCTGCCTCCCTGGTTCAAGTGATTCTCCTGCCTCAGCCTCCCAAGTAGCTTGGATCTCAGGTACCCACCACCACCACATCCGGCTAATTTTTGTATTTTTAGTAGAGACGGGGTTTCACCATGTTGGCCAGGCTGGTCTTGAATTCCCGACCTTCAGTGGTCCACCTATCTCGGCCTCCCAAAGTGCTGGGATTACAGGCATGAGCCACTGTGTCTAACTGGAAAGTGAATTTTAAGAAACTTGAGAATGAAGCCAGGACTCCATCCCAGCAATTATTAGCAGCTCTGGTCATCCTGCAGAGGGAAATGGGACTTTTGGGCCAGACTGGGCTGGTTTTCAGGGTTAGCTTCTCCATCCATTAGCAGTGCAACATCTTGTAAGTCATGTTTAAATTCTGAGCCTTGGTTTTCTTATCTGTAAAAGGGAGGTGATAACACCTTCCTCACAAAGTTGTCGTAAGGTTTCAAAACACCGTTTGTAAATCACCTGGCACACAGTGAACCCTTAGTAAATGGTAGGATAACAGGATAGACTAACAGGCAGGATAGTGATATGGTTTGGACTCATGTCTCCATTCAAATCTCAGGTCGAATTATAATCCCCAGTGTTGGAGGTGGGGTCTGGTAGGAGGTGATTGGATCATGTTGGTAGATTTCCCCCTTGCTGTTCTCACAATAGTGAGTGAATTCTCATGGTATCTAGTTGTTTTGAAAGTGTGTAGCTCTTTCCCCCTTTACTTTCTCTCTCTCCTGCTGGCCATGTGAAGATGTGCTGGCTTCCCCTTTGCCCTTTTGCCATGATTGTAAGTTTCCTGAGGCCTCCCCAACTATGCTTCCTGAGAGTCAATTAAACCTCTTTTCTTCATAAATCTCAGGTAATTCTTTATAGCAGTGTGAGAACTGACTAATACAGAAAATTGATACTTGGAGTGAGGCATTACTATAAAGATAACTGAAAATGCAGAGGTGACTTTGGAACTGGGTAATAGGCAGAGTTTGGAACAGTTTGTACAACTCAGTACAAGACAGAAAGATGAGGGAAAGTTTGGAACTTCCTAGAGACTTGCCGAATGGTTGTGACCAAAATGCTGATAGTAATATGGACAATGAAGTCCAGGCTGAGGTGGTCTCAGATGGAAACAAGGAACTTACTGGGAACTGGAGTAAAGGTCACTCTTGCTATGCTTTAGCAAAGAGTGGTTCCTTCATGAATGGTTTAGCACTAACCTCTTGTTGCTGTTCTGACAATAAAGTTCTTACAAGATCTGGTTGTTTAAAAGTCTGTAGCATCTCCCCCTCTCTCTCTGGGTCCTGCTCCTGCCATGTAAGGCTCTCACTCCCGCTTTGCCTTCCACCATGAGTAAAAGCTTCCTGAGGCCTCTCCAGAAGTAGTTGCTGCCATATTTCCTGTGCAGCCTGCAGAGCCATGAGCCAATTAAACTTCTTGTCATTATAAGTTACCCAGTCTCAGGTATTTTTTTACAGCAATATGAGAATGGACTAACACAGATAGTATAGACTGAGGGCTCAAGATAAGCATCAGACACCAAGTGAAAGTGAGAAAGACCACCCTGAAGGCATCTTCAAGGTAGCAATGGGAGAATGGAACTCTCAATTCTTACCCACTTTGAGAATACAAAACTAGAGAGTGGAAAGGGAGAGAGGCACTTGTGAAGCAATTTCATCAATAGCTTCTGTGATGCTTTGAATCCTGACCCCAAAGGAAAGAGGATGCTTTATCCTTCACCTCAAAATGAATGAGGGAGAGACCACCATTGGGATTGCTCAAGAGTTGAAGATGAGATCCCTGCAGCTGGGGACTGGCGGGCTGGTCTCTGACACCCTCCTGGAAAATCCAGAGAACAGAGGCAGGCTAGGAAGTGCTTCTGGGGCAAAGAAGGTAGAGAGATGGAGAATAGCTGCTGTGTCAGGAAGTAGTGCTTGTCTTCAGTGGTATGTCAGGGGTGTGTGAAACCTGGGGATCAGATGTGACACCAAAGGCAGAAACAGCAACCTGGGATCCTGCCCATAATGACTCCCACCAGTAATGCAGGAGACTCCAATACCATGAGTCTGAAAGGGGTGGATTTCTGAAAAACCAGGATCTGAGGGGAGTGCACAGCTCATAGAAAATATGTCGAGAGCAGGAACCAGAGTGCTGTAGTAGAGAACTTTGAAAAAGCCAACAAAATTACCTTCAGAATGAGCCAATTTTAGGCATCTGCTGGACCTAGAGAGAACAGAACCATTTTATGGCAGTGCTGATAAGAGCTATCCCATGTCTCCTATTTTCTTTTCCAGCCAACACAGTTAGAAAGCAAAGGAGAGGCTGGGCACGGTGGCTCCCATCTGTAATCCCAGCACTTTGGGAGACTGAGGCAGGCAGATCACTTGAGGTAAGGAGATTGAGACCAGCCTGGCCAACATGGAAAAACCCTGTCTCTACTAAAAATACAGCATGGTGAAACCTTGTGTCTACTAAAAATACAAAAAAAATTAGCTGGGTGTTGTGGCATGTGCCTGTAGTCCCAGCTACTTAGGAGGCTGAGGTGAAAGAAATGCTTGAACCCAGGAGGTGGTGGTTGCAGTGAGCTGAGATCATGCTACTGTACTCCAGTCTGGGTGACAGAGTGAGACTGTCTCAGAAAGAAAAAAAAAAAAAAAAAAAGAAAGCAAAGGAGAGCTGGGGATCTCCCTGGTTCAAGATAGGGGCACACCCCACATCTCCCTCCTGGGTGGCCTGCCTGAAACCATCCTTAGAAGGGAAGAGAACGGGACCACTCTTCTCCTTGAGGGAAGGTTGTAATGTTGCTTAATATCTTGTCAATGCTTTTGGTTTTTGAATTGTGGCTGTGTTTTGTGACTTAAAGAGACTACTAGAGTGGCTGTCACCCAAGGGTGAGCAGAAAAGGGACTGGGTACACCATTTTTATGCAGGCTCCTGCACTGAAAATATCTGAAGGGAGCAATAAGAGGCAAAGATAAAGTTGTGTTGATGAGATAATCCCAGGCTTCATTCAATGAACAGAGTGTATTCGTGATTCGTGACATTACAAAAGATGGGATGGAGACTTCGTGGGGTTCTTGGAGGGACTGGAGTGGATTGAGAGCCCTGTGGAATGTCTGTCAGTTGTCAACTTCAGGGACTACTGGGGTGAATAGGGTGTCCTTGAAACACGCCCTGGGCCAGGTGCAGTGGCTTATGCCTGTAATCCAAGTACTTTGGGAGGCTGAGGCGGGCAGATCATCTGAGGTCAGGAGTTTGAGAGCATCCTGGTGAACACGGTGAAACCCCATCCCTACTAAAAATACAAAAAAATTAGGTGGCACACACCTGTAATCCCAGCTATTCAGGAGACTGAGACATGAGAATTCCTTGAACCTGGGAGGCGGAGGTTGTAGTAAGCCCAGATTGTGCCACTGCACTCCAGCCTGGGCAACAGAGAGAGACTGTGTCTCAACACACCCTGGACCTTGGCTTTGGTGGGTGAGGAGAAGCCAGAAGTGAACAGTTATAAGATGCAGTCAATGTTTTATTTATCCTCCAAAGCTTTTCAAAGTGGGTATTTATCCTTCCTTCTGCTCTTCTTTTTTTTTTTTTTTTTTTTTTTTTTGAGGCGGAGTGTAGCTCTGTCGCCCAGGCTGGAGTGCAGTGGCCGGATCTCAGCTCACTGCAAGCTCCGCCTCCCGGGTTCACGCCATTCTCCGGCCTCAGCCTCCCGAGTAGCTGGGACTACAGGCGCCCGCCACCTCGCCCGGCTAGTTTTTTGTATTTTTTAGTAGAGACGGGGTTTCACCGTGTTAACCAGGATGGTCTCGATCTCTTGACCTCGTGATCCGCCCGTCTCGGCCTCCCAAAGTGCTGGGATTACAGGCTTGAGCCACCGCGCCCGGCCCCTTCTGCTCTTCTTTTGAGAGTGGGGGTATATTTTCTCTCAACCCACCCACCCCCAGGGAAAAGTCAAGTTTACCTTGTTGAGAAATACAGCATAATGGTTAAAAAGGATGGATAGTCCACTAATCAGCAGCTGTATGACCCTTGTTGACAGGTTTCCTCATCTGTAAAATGGAATTAATAATGCCTGCCTCTTAGCACTGTAGAGTGCATGGAATTGCATAACTCACATAAGGGGTTTGCATGGCACAAGACACACAATTAAGTACACAGCCAATAACATCAGTTACTTCCATTATCATAATCATGGCTATATAATGTACCAATTACTTATTCTTAAAACATTGACGTCGTTTTTAACCTCATGGAGAATACAAAAACATACCTCCAGGACGACCTTGAGAGAATGATGATTCATCAGGAGATTTCTTTTCTGAATACTATGCCATCTTTTTCTGGACAAAAGAGCCAATTTGGCATTACATACACCAGAACATGGGGATGGTTGGGATGTACATAAAACACCAAGAGCATTGAAAAATGTCAATCACAAATCAACCTTAGCTATTATTTTGGACTCAGTCCTTACGAACATTATCTTGAATCTTCACGAGATTCAATTACAGGTGAGAGCCTTCAGCATCAGAGAAGTGAAATGGGAAGTGTAAGGTCACAGAGCAGGCAAACAACATCAGAATTGGGACTCAAAATCCAGAATGAGCCCATGATCCAGGTGCTAACTCAATCAGTTCTGGCTAGAGTTTGTCTGTTTAGTGAAGGAAATTCAAGAACTGTGCTTTTACTGGGGCAATTTAAATCCTGAGCCATAGAACACAAGGAAAAGGGGACTGGAATGGCTGTTTGCTGGTTGGGGCAGGAAGTGAAAAGGTGAGGAGGCTAGTTAGGGTTAAAGAAGCATCCAAACTGCTTACTCGCGTTCTAAAAGACCCTGCAGAATGCTCTCACCATTCTCACATTCCCTACGAGAATGCCGTATTCATGGCGTCTCAAATTCCTTGGTACCTGCCAACAAGCATTGCTTCCTGAGTTTTGAGGAGCCTCTTTTAAGAGGTCTAAAAATATCAAAGAAGCAGTTTGATTAGCAGAGGATGGGATCAGCTAATAAGTAATAGCAACACAGGCGACAGTCATGTGCTAATTGCCTTTTGGGCATTTTCTTCAAGGGCTCTTAGAAGTGAAACATTTTAGTCATGTTAACGTTTTGGCTGCCTTTTCCTGAATGCATAAAAATGATCAGCATGAGAATTGTCATCTCTGGAAATGTCAGTATTTAAATGTTTTAATTCTTGATATTTGGGAGCCATTGGCTTTGATTTTGAAGTGAGAATATTAAGAGATAACATTTTGTGAGCACTTACTACCTGCCTGGGGCTATCCCTGATCCTCCCAACAACCCGATGAGGCAGGAACTGTTATTATTTTTGTACGGAGAGGGAAACTGAGGCACAGAGAGTAACTTGCCCAAGGTTACATAGCAAGTATTAGAATGGTATTCATATTTATGGGGCACCCAGCATGTACTGGGAATATAGTGATAAAACATTTGTAGGCCTTGCCCAAATGGAATTTCCAGTTGCCTAAGGAATGTGTTGCCTCACTGTGTGGAACTATCCTTGGTCCTGAGAAGAGAGACTAGAGAATATTGAACATTTTGCCAGTACCAGCCCCTGTGCAAGGCGCTAGGATAGAATCATGGGAAACATGTGGTCACTTTCCTCAAGGAGCTACAAGTCTAGTGGTGAGATCAGAAAAATAAACAGGCAATTATGATACAGAATTTGTTTTGGAGAAAATAAAAATTTCAGTGGGTCAGAGCTTGGATTCAGAGTGAATCCATTTAACTTGATATTTACTCAAATTATTCAACCCAATTAAGCTGTTTACAAGTATCAGCATTTCAGCCACACATACCCCAGAGCCTCATCTCTCGCTGATTGGGCCTGTCTTTCTCTCCGTTTTATCTAGCAGGTCTTGGCAGTATATTGACGGAGGATCAAAATATGCCTTTCTTAGAAAGGTGACTCTAATTAGAAATGGCTTATAAATCTTCATCGAAATGAACATTATTTAGAAAGATGAGTCTAGGCTGGGCATGGTGGCTTATGCCTGTAATCCCAGCACTTTGAGAAGCCAAGGTGGGTGGATCACGAGGTCAGGAGTTCGACACCATCTTGACCAATGTGGTGAAACCCCATCTCTACTAAAAATACAAAAATTAGCTGGGCATGGAGGGGGGGGTGTGCCTGTAACCCCAGCTACTCAGGAGGCTGAGGCAGAAGAATCACTTGAACCCAGGAGGCAGAGGCTGCAGTGAGCCTAGATCACGTCATTGCACTCCAGCCTCAGCGACAGAGTAAGACTCTGTCTCAAAATAAATAAATAAATAAAGAAAGAAAGAAAAAAGGAAAAAGAAAGAAAGAAAGAAAGAAAGAAAGAAAGAAAGAAAGAAAGAAAGAAAGAAAGAAAGAAAGAAGAAAGAAAGAAAGAAAGAAAGAAAGAAAGAAAGAAAGAAAGAAAGAAAGAGAAAGAAAGAAAGAAAGAAAGAAAAGATGAGTCTAAGTCACACGCAGGTTTTTTTCCCCTCTTTTTCTCATCCTTAGCTGTGTTTTTTCTGGCAGAAACCTGCTAGCATATTTTAGGAAAAGCTCAAGAAAATGCAAATATCCTTGTCTGTGGTCACGGGCATAGTCACATTCTTGTTTGCATTGCCTACAGCTAAAATTGGCACTTCCCCCTTTCTTCCAGAGACTTTTAAAATATATTCTTTAAAAATTGCACCAATAGCTGCCCCTTTTAGAGATATACTTGCCCCTTCTTACTGCAACCTCCCAGGCTTATCTTAAGAGCACACGCTTTCTGTAGTTATTTGGTCCTGGATTCAAATCCTAACTCCACCACCTGCTTCTCTGGTGTCTCTGGGAAGGTTGCAAAACTTCTTCAAGCCTCAGTTTCCTCATGTCTACAAGTAGAGATTAGATGTCATGATAGCACCTGCCACACTGGACTGAAGAGTTCATTTTAATAATATATGCAAAGCAATTGGTGCAAAATAGATGCTCAGTAAGTGGTAGTCATTATTTTTTTTTTCACGTGCCATCAAGGGAGCCTAGCAATTTCCAGGTTAAGATTCCCTGCTTCTTCAGATGAAGACAAAGAAATCAAAGAGGTTAAGTGATTTGTCCAAAGTCATACAGCCAGACCAGGTGCAGTGGCTCACGCCTGTAATCCCAGAACTTTGGGAGGCCGAGGTGGGTAGATCTTTTGAGCCAAGGAGTTCAGGACCAGCCTGGGCAATATGGCAAAACCCGTGTCTACTAAAAATACAAAAAAACCCCAAAATCAGCTAGGTATGGTGGCATGTGCCTGTAATCCCAACTATTTGGGAGGCTGAGAAAAGAGAATCTCTTGAACCTGGGGGATGGAGATTGAATTGAACTGAGATCGTGCCACTTCATGCCAGCCAGCGTGACAGAGTGAGACTGTCTCAAAACAAACAAACAAACAAACAAACAAACAAACAAACAAACACAACAAAACACAAAGTCATACAGCCAGATAGTGAGAGAGCTGGGAACCAGGTCTCTTAATTCTAGGTAAGGGCTATGCCTGCTCCACCACCATGCAAATTTCTGGAAAGGTATTGCCGTGAAAAACCAATAAGAATTTGACTGTTTGAGGGGAGGTCTTGAGAGGTAGCTCCAAGTTATTCCCTCTCTATGTCCTGTCTAAACTGCAGGCTCCATTTTCTATCTCTCTCTCTCTCTCTTTTTTTTTTTTTTTAGATGGAGTCTCACTCCGTCACCCAGGCTGGAGTGCAGTGGTACAATCTGGGCTCACTGCAACCTCCACCTCCCGGGTTCAAGCAATTCTCCTGCCTCAGCCTCCTGAGAAGCTGGGATTACAGGTTCATGCCACCATGCCTGGCTAATTTTTGTATTTTTAGTAAAGATGGGGTTTCAGCATGTTGATCAGCTGGTCTCGAACTCCTGACCTCATAATCTGCCTGCCTCGGCTTCCCAAAGTGCTGGGATTACAGGTGTGAGCCACTGTGCCCGGCTTCCTTTTTCTGTCTTAAGCAGGGTTGGTTTGGCTTTAATGTTATGTAATTAATGGCTGCTTATGAGACAAGAGAGCACTAGAAAGATCCTACTCATCCAAGTCTTAGTTGTACATCTACCATGTGGCAGGTCCTGTGGGATACCAAGGTGGTAACAACAAAAAAGCTACCACGTTTCTTGCTCTGGAGGAGCTTATAGTTTCCTAGGGAAGATAGTATTACAAAGATGAATTTTGTGGTGCAAAAGAAGCATGTGACTTGGATTGGGAGGTGGTGGCCAGGGAAGTCTTCTCAAAAGAAATGACATTTAAGCTGACACTGAAAGATGTAGGAGAGATTTTGTGTGTGTGTGTGTGTGTGTGTGTGTGTGTGTGTGTGTGAGAGAGAGAGAGAGAGAGAGAAAGAGAGAGAGAGAAAAAAAGAGAGAGAGAGAGAAAGAGAAAGAGAGAGAGAGAGAGAGAGAGAGAGAGAGAGAGAGAATGTTCTAAGAGGAGGAGGAAGATATCAGGCAGAAATTCCAAAACTAGTGTGACTCCTTAATGGTGACCAAGTGATGAAAGATGAGGCTGAAGAACCTGCCATCAGCCAGATCATGCAGAGACTTTTAAACTTCGTTAAAGATATTCATCTTCATTGTGAGGACAACAGACGGTCATTGAATTGTTTTAACAAGGGGAATGACAGTATCACACTTGCATTAAAAGACAATGGGTCAGATGGAAGGTAAAAAGTATAGTTATGGGGCCAATGGGATGGTCTTGGCAATAAATAATGGTGCTATGGACCAGGTAGTAACCTTGGGGAAGGAGGCAGCATCCACTGAACACCCACCCTGTGGCAGTTAATTGGACATATGGGGTGATGAAGAGGCAGAGGTCATAGATGAAGCTTGGGTTTCTACTTGAACAACTGGGTACGTGACAGGATCATTTATTTAGATGGGGAAGGTTTTACCATCAGATAGGCATTTGACTGGGCAAGGGTAGTCAAGACTTTAGTATCTTTCTGCTGGTGATTCTTAACTGTGAATGGTCTTGCCCCCTGAGGACATTTGGCAATACTGAGATGTTTTTGGTTGTCACCATGGGGAGGCTGTGACTGTCATCTAATAGGGAGAGGCCAGGAATGCTGCTTCACACCCTGCGACGCAAGGGATAGCCTATGTGGTCTCAAATGTTCAACAGTGCCAAATTTGAGAAACTCTGCTGAAATGCAAAGCCTGGAGAGAAGTAACACACTAGATATTTCCAATTATTTAAAGCTTTAGTGGGAGTTCATGGGGCAAAGTCCTCCCTAATTTGACAACCCTTTGGGACAGAAACTTGGGTAACTTTGTGTATGGAGAGGGAGAGTGTGAAAAGAGTGATCTGCTGGAGCTCTGTGAGGGAACATTTTGTCAGACAGGATACCAAGAAAGAACTTGGCTTTTGCAGAAGAATGGTAATACGCCCCCCTCCCTTCCTCCCTAATGTATTAGAAAATGAGTTCTAGGTTTGGCTCAGTGTCTAGTACCACCCTAAGTCTGTATCCAGCCAACATTCAAGATTCAGATGGCTTCACTGCACCTGTCTTTCCATGATAGAACTTGTTTCTACCTCAAACTCATATATATATATAGTTTGCCTTTCTTTTGGTAGTTGTTATGCACCGTCTTGATTCATAGTTATTTATAAATGTTCTTTCCAACAGCACTGTGGGTTCCTTGGGAGAAGACCACAAGTCTGCTGCATTTTAGCGCCCTCAAAACATCTGTCACATGGGAGGTGCTCAATATATACCTCAAAAGATGACCCTGATCATGTACCAGGCTGCAATGGGGGGATAATCTCTGTCCATTCTGCCCCTGATCTACAGCCCACCACGAAACCCCTGACAATGCTGAACCTATCTCAGAATCTGTCCCAGTTGCATAATCTCCCCGCTTTGTGAAATCCAGAAACCCCGAGGCATTTCCAGGCTTGAAAGCCGATTGCCAGACGCGGCTAATTTTCAAGTTATTAAATAAAACTACCGATTGCATAAATTCCAATTTAGGCGGAAATACATTAGATCAAAATTGAGCCCCGCAAGAAATTTTCTGAGCAGAGTTTGAAAACAGGAATTTGGAAGGGAAAATGCCACCATCTCATGATAGAAGGTATCCCATTATGATGATTATGATTTTGAATTTAGCTGTCAGAAATATCTCTGAGAAAAAATATGTTGGTTTATTCAGTCCAAGAAAGGTTTAATTGGCTTCTGTCAGATTTTATGGAAGTGCTATTTGCCACTGAACCCCATATGAATTTTTGCAGCTTTTGAATGTAACAGCTGATGGCTGAGTCTTTGGAGGCTGTGGAGATGTTGAAAGGAAGTCAAGAATAAGTTTCTTTCCACAGTTGTGCAAAGGCTTATCTAACCAGAATTTCCTTAAGCCTCACCAAACAGTGGAAACAGATGGGGGTCACAGGAATAAAGATGGCACGCATTCCATTTGTTTAGATCCATGATCATGTTATTCTCCCTACATTTTTCAGAGTGTCTAGAGTGTCTCATTTGATTTTCCTTATTCACTTCGGTGTCCCCACCACCTGTAACCATGCTTGGCACATACTTGGAACTCAGTACATGTTAGTTGAGTGAATAAATGTTCCCACTGGGGGAACTCTACTTTATCCCTCACCCCTGCAGCTCTTTGATGGGTACTACTATGGACAAGTGCCCTTGAGATTCCTAAGCAGTTGTTGTGTAGGGTAGGGGATAGGGATGACTCTCTTTTTTGGGTTATCCTCTGTCAATGCATGGCTTGGAATCCCTATTATTTGAGTTTTTGTGAAATCATTTGTGCAAGTCACTGCTGAATAGTCAATCCAGTACTCATCTTCGATATCACCATCGCTTCCTTGCCCCTGCTTTCTATACTCATGTTAGATGCATACTTTCCCAGCCATTCTTACTGCTAGAAAAGAGAGGTGATGCTGTTCTGGAAAACTAGAAATAGAGAAAAACGGTCAGGAAGGTTCTTAGAAAGCTTCTGTTTGCCTCATAAAAGGGACAAATATAGCTTTTCCTCTCTACTTTTTCCTCTTTCTGCTGGAATATGGATGCGATGCCTGGACCTGGGACAGTCATTTTGTGACCACGAGGGAAAAGGCCTTGCCAGCCTGACACTAGTGAGCTCTCAAGCCAATGCCAGCAGCTATCCACCTCCAGACTTCTCACATGAGAAAAATAAATTCCTATTTGTTTACTTTGCTGCTTTTCAGTTTTTCTCTTACTTGCAGCCAAAAACAACCCTAACTGATGGTGTTTTCCTTTTCCTTTTTCCTCCCTACCCTTTGGCTCTCTATGGGATTAAAACATGAATAACGGGACTGAGCTGAGAGGTAAATCCAAGGGACTCAAACCATGCTCAGGAGCACCCCCTTCTTCACAACTAACACATTGCATCTCTCATGCAAACATATTCTCATACCAACTCTAAAAATATCTTTGGACCTGCTTCTTCCCTTCTACCCTTAAGCTGGGGCCTGGCCTCATTAATGATGGACCTCACTATGTGACTTTACAGTTAATACTCAGGTTCCTCTAGACTTCATTTCTGGGTTGAGTGTATCTTCAGAACAGTCATAGTAGCACTCATGTCCAATCAGAGAAGGGAGAGGAGCACAAGTAACAATAATGACCACTGTCACCACTTACTGGAGGCTAACTGGGTATTGTGTTCAGTATTTCACATGCGTTATTTTATTTCATCCTTCCAAAACATCTATGCCATAGATCTTATTGTTCTTCAACCCCATTTACCAGAAACTCACGCTGGAGTGTCAAAAAGAGGATTTGAACCCACCTTTGCCTGACTTCAAAGGCAGAGCTTCTAACTAATTACAAAGCTTATTATCCCATCAATGAGACTCTTGGATCATTTCTTCACTCCTCTCCCATCCTCCCCTCTCCCTGCAGAGCAGCTGCCTCTTTGCAGATGGGACATATAGCCTGCTTCATTTTGTACAGCATGAAGAGTGTCAATCGCTTTTCCCATGTCAGGAGGTAATGAACACACTCCTTCCCTGCATCCTGATTTATCACAGAAAGGAGCCGACTGTCACATGGCCATGCAATTAGACACAGCAAGATTCGCTAAGGCAAGCATTGCCTGTCCAAAGCATTGGGCCACAAAAATAACAAAACAAAACAAAAAAACCCAAACAAACCACCTAAACAGAAAGCATGAATTCTGCAATTTATCTCATGCAGTAGCAATGGAGCTAGAAGAACCCCTCGGAAAGAGAAAAGAGTCTCTTCTCCCTCATTATTCTTTTCCTGGCTTAAGTCATGAATGATATAAAAATGGAGGTACAGCCAGCTGAGATTCTTTAGAACTGAATCTCAAGTTGTTGTTAGATATTTTATTTTGTTTTATTTTTTCAGGGTAATCAGTGATTCCACGCAGGGGGCGTGGTCTCAGTGATTAGAGGCCAGAGAGATCACTGAGCACTGACGTCACCTTTAACAGAAACCAACGACTCACCACAGCCCAGCATTTATCTCTTCAGGTCACAATTTCTTCTATTTGGACAAGGAGGAAAATCGTTTTATGTTTGCGGTGGAAACGTATTGTGCTGGGAGTCAAGGTTTCTCTTGTTGGGGAAAATGTTTCTCAAATATGTTGGTTCTCCTTTTCTGACTCCAGGCAGCCCAGCTGGGTGTATGCTGGACTGGGCTTCCAAAACTATCTCTGGAGACATCCATCCTCATCATTTGGTGGTGGGGGCAGGGGGTGGGGTAGCAGGAAGGATGGAGACTGTCAGGCCCAGATCTTTTCCATACCTGGGATTCTGCCTGGTTTGTCCCCTTCTTCAGGTACCTGTCAACTTACCTCTCAGCAGAGAACTAGACCCTGGGGATCTTCAAGCCCCAGTCTACCTAGGTACTAAAGCTTATTAACAATACCTCTATTATAGAGTTGTTGAAAGGATTAAACAACGCCATAATGGTGGCTACCATTTAATGGTATTTACTTTATACCAGGCTCTGTTCTAACAGCATTACCCACATTAACTCCTCTAATTCCCACAACACCCCTTTGACGAGGAAGCATTTTTACATGTATTTCATCTATTCTGAGATGCACCTTTTCTTTCTGCATTTTAATACCTCTGAAACTGGGACACATAATTGAAACAGGTGATAGTTTAATTTGTTGGGTTTTCTCTTTTAGCAGCACAAGAAAATGGTGATGCATCTGGAAATGGAAGGCTTCTTGGATTAGATAAAATGTGATACACTTGTTTCACAGAGCAGCAAACTGAGGCACAGAGAGGAAGTGAGTGGCCCAAGGTCACACAACCTAGTAAGTGGCAGTGTTGGGGTTCGAACCCACAGAGTTTGCTGAAGAATATGCTCTTTTATTGGTTGATTGATTTACTGAGACAGGATCTCGCTCTGTCACCCTGGCTAGAGTATAGTGGCACAATCACAGCTCACTGCAGCCTTGACCTCCTGGGCTCAAGCAAGCCTCCTGCCTCAGCCTCCCGAGAAGCTGGGACCATAGGCATATGCTACCACACTTGGCTAGTGTTTTTTTTTTTGTTGTTGTTTGTTTGTTTTACTTTTTGTGGAGATGGGGTCTCACTATAGTACCCAGGCTGGTCTCAAACTCCTGGGCTCAAGTGATCCTCCTGCCTCGGCCCCCCAAATTGTTGAGATAATAGGCATGAGCCCCTGCACCTGGCAGAATCTGCTCCTTTAATAACTAAAAGCTAGGATATGAGCAAGGCACCCGGAATGGTTCCTGGAAGTTTCAGAATCTGCCCAAATTAGGGATGCTTCTTTTCTCTCTGGGTTTTTAATGACAACAAGGTAGGAAGTTCAGGCTCTAAGAGATGGAGCTTGTATAAAGGATTGCAAACCTTTACAGTTTTTGTCAAATGCTGCTTTTGAGTTCTCATTCTAGAACATAAAGGGGAATGTTCTAAGCACCTCTCTTTTTCAGCCTTTTCCAAGGCAGAAATCATGGGTCCGTGGTAATCCTATATACAATCTGCTTCTCCCCTCCCCCATGTCTGATCCCATTAGACTTCTGCTTCCTTGGGAAACAAAGGGAAAAGAGACTCCCTAAGGAGATTAGGGGGCCCAACATACGGGCAAGCTAGACGGCTTCTTTAACAAAAGACTTTCAAACCGAGGATTTGCATATGTTATTTATATTCCCTCAGTTAAAAAAAAAATCATGAAGATCCTGTACAAGGCAGTTACCAGTGGAATATTCATTAGGATACAGCAACCTCCAACCCTGTGAGAAAGGAAAACGGCCAGTTCAGAGGGCTTCGAGACCCTTTTGACGTTTTTTCCAAAGTCATTCATTATACTAGTATGCAGGGGACTCTTAATATTACCACGCAGCCAGTGTGGCCACACCTTCCTCCAGGAGAGGCCACTCCTCATATTCCTCCTCACTGGACACTTACCGGCCGCCTGGCATTTTGTGATGCTATTTTTAGGTGTCATTCCCTTTCCTCCTCCAAACAAACCTGGAAGCTATTTGAAGCCAATGATTGTGTCTTATACCTTATTTTTGTAGCCCCTGTGGTGCTGGGCACATTGAACAGAACAACCATTTATCACAGCTTGACTAGAATGGTGATATGGAAAGAGCTTGCGCTCAGAGCCAGACAGACCCGAATTTAAACCCCAGTTCTGTTCCTTGCCCGTTGGGTGTCCTTGGGTAAGGGACCTGTCCTCTCTGAGCCTCAGTGTTGCCATCTCATGAGGAGGTAACAGTTCATAGCTTGAAGGATTGTAGAAGGTTCTGAAAATATCACACTTAAGAGTTTTTTGAGTTCAATACGTGGCACATGATGCATGCACACTCAATACGTGCCAAATATCATCATCATCATGATCGTGACTGCAATTATTAGTCGTTTGGTTTACCCCAGACATCAATCCTGATCTCTACATATTTCCTTGTGGCTTGTCACTTTCTAGTGACCCTAGATTAGTTTAACTAATGCTTTACTATAGCTCTAAAACCTTGAAATTCCTAAAGGCACGATCTTTTGAATGTGAGCTAGGAACCCCCTGGCATCTTCATTATTTCCTAGAAAGTAGAGAGGGGTGCAGAAGGATTTCAGTGAAGCTTTTGGGCCGGAAGTCTTGGTCTATCCAACAGTTCCCTGGAAGCCTTCTTCCCATCACTTGACCTCCCTGAGTCCCACTACCCTCCTCCCATGAAAGAGATGATCATTTCAACTTCTACATCTTCCTCCACCCTCTACATCTTTCTATGGTAGGATGAAAACTTCTATTGCATTTATTTGAGTACAATGGCTTGTTTCTTCCCAAAATCCAACATGCAGACACACACACACAAATACACACACATGCACGCATGAATCTAAATGAGCTGTCCCTTTTCTTGGCTCCCACAACACCCTCCGATACTTCCTCAACACATCATTAATCAACCTGCATTATAACAATGTTTCTTATCTCTTTTACTCCCCTTCCCAAGCATATACACTATAGATTGTGAGATTCTTGAAAGCGAGTCTCATTTTTAACTAGAGCAAGTGTTTAGCACCTAACAGGGGTTCAATAAATCTTTACTAAATAAATGAAATAACAATAAAACTAAAACCTAAAGTGTGCTTACTATATGTCAGGAACTGTGCTCATAGCTTTTGGCGTACATTAACTCATTTAATGCTCACAGCAATCCGATGAGGAAGCTCTATGATATTTCCGTTTTGCAGATGGCAGCACTGAAGCAGAGAAGTTCTGCAACTTGCCCAAGGCCACAGGGCTGCGAAGAGGCACATCCAAACCCAGGGTGATTGTGTCTGCTGCTCCTGCTCTGATGCTCACCCTCCCTATTGAAGTGTTCGTTTCCCTCTTCATTCTTTCCCTCATTCATTCCCCCACTGCTATGCTGGAAAGTTCAGCCCCAGAGGGGGCTGCTCTAGATTGAACATCCTTCTGTGTGGTATTTTGAGATGAAAGGAGATGGAAAAAGGTTGTATCTTGCATAGTGGTCTTGCTAAGAGGACTGAGTAATGAGGAGTGCACAGAGATAGGTTGAGCCTTAGAGAAGAGCAGCTTGGGAACATTTTGGACCACATGGAGAGCCCTTGTGAGTTTTAAGCTCTCCTTCATGGACTGACCGCCCGCCAGGCCCGCCTTCCTGGGGCGTGACTGTGAGCCACAAGTGTGCCTTGTGGATGCACCAGAGGGGACCAGCATTGCTGACCTTGGCCAATCCATGCAAAGTGGGGTTTGAGGGTACAATAACAAATGCACACTTACAGTTGTGCTTACCCATTAATGGTTATTTAAAAACAGGAGCTATTAACCTCAGTCATTCAGCACATATCGATTTTTCTTTGTTTTTCAAATCAACAACACCGTTTCATGTCCCATAAACACATTATCCAGCGTTAACATCACAGTGGACAGTTTTCATAGCTTATTCCATTTAGTCCTCACACTGCTTCTGCCTAGTTGATGTTGCTGTTCTAATTTCATAGACACAGGAAATAAAGTCTAGAGACGCGAAGCAGTTAACCTGTCTAAAGTCACACAGCTGGTGAATGGCAAACCTAGCCTTCGAACCTCAAGTTGACCCTCTGCAAGCTCTCCATAGAGAGAGGGGATACACCTGTTTCCGGAGACCGGCAGATCTCTGAGAGTAAGTTCTGCGAACGGCAAACCTACAATTCATCTTAATTTTTTTCTGATGTTCTACAGTGTCACTGCTGATTTATTCCATCATTTTGGAATTACTGGCTAATAGGATGGCCCAGCTCACTGCTCTGGTTCGCGTTTTCATTCTTTAAGAGAAACCGACCATTGATAGCAACAGGGATGTGTCTCGACAATTTAATTACACCAACCATGACTCTCCTTTCTCCCCCTATCCCTTGTTGGTCTCGAGGCTAATTCCTATTTCACTTGTTCTCTAAAATATGATTGGTTTCGGCAAGAGGGAAGACTTACCTGCCTTAGGTTCTCCGAGGCATAAAAGGGCCGGACAGCCCCCGCGTTGGGGGAACTCTGAAGTTTCTTGGTGGCTGGAACCTTGGTCATCTTAAAAATCCTTCAGGCTTCAGCCTGTGCCCCCAAGGCAAGGATTTTTCCAGAATCTTCTACTTCAGTAGTCACTGGTATGAGAGGTTTCGGCAACTTCTCCCTGATCCCCAAGTCCCAATTACAGGAATTCCAAAGCGGTTTCCGTGAGGAGTAATGAGAAAGCACCTGGGTCTTCCACAGACGGGATGAGGAAGTCCGGGTAGGGCAGAATCAGGTGAGCCTGCAATTATTTACTTTTTGAAAGGTTACAAACTTCTGTAAGCTTCCGCCTCTTCGGAAGGGATATCTTTCTCTTCTATAAGCAAAATAAAATATGAACTAAAAAAAAAAAATAAAATTCCAGTGACAAAGTGTGAGAGGGGTCCCGTGGAGGGGCTCCCAGATCCCCATCCTCCAAGAGTGGTCGAGAACTAAGGCGGCCCCAAAGAGGGGTTTATCGCACTGCGGGGAAAGTCGGCAACTGCTAACCGCGGGGCGGGGGAGGGGGGCACCCGGTTGCTTGGCTACGGGACGCGGAGGAGGGCTTCCTCATTGGCTGGAATTGGTGGGGGCGGTGTCGTGGGGATCGTGAACTCTCCCAGGTTGCTGGGACACCGGCTCAGAGCAGCGTCCTTTAAACAAACTGGTTTCTCTTTTCAGGCCTGAGGACCATACCATTTCTCTCTGCCTAACTACAAGCGACTCCTTCCTTTCAAACTGCTCTGTCCTGTTGCTAACCCACTAGTAACTTTTGTGCCTTGGAGTGGGTGGCCTGTAGCCCTGCAATTCTTAACCTGAGAGGCCTGTTTCTCCCTTTTTCCACCTGACAAACTCCTGCTCATCCTTCAAAGCCCTTCATTTCATAAAATGAAATATTGTTATTCCATTTATTTAGCAAAGATTTATTGACTCTTTGCTAAAATAACATAAAATAAAGTAAAAATAAAATTAAAAAAAATAAGACTCGCCCTCAAGAATCTCACAATCTATAGTATGTATGTTTGGGATGGGGAGCAAAAGACAAGAAACGTGGTTATAAGGCAGGATGATCTATGATGTGCTGGGGAAGTATCATAGGGTATTGTGGGAGTGAAGAAAAGGGACAGCTGTATATAGGTATAGATATATGCACACACATACATATGTAAATACACATATATAGACATGTATATATGTGTAAGTATATACGTATTTTTGTGTGGGGGCATGTGTGCATATGACATTTATTGAGTGCTTAGGATGTGCTAGACACTGTTCTAAGTGTCACATATTGACTCAATCCATACAGCACCTCTTTAAAGAAGGCGTTTTATTACCCCATTTCACAGCCTAAGCAACTGAGGTACAGAGACATTAAATGACAAGTTTAAAGTCATATGTGTGCTGCAACTGAAATTCAAAGCCAGAACTGTTTGAGTCTAAAGAGCAAGCTTTTAACCACTTAGATGCCTAACTTTGCTGAGTTTGGCTTCTATGTCTTTAAAATGGGGATAATAGCTTTGCCACAGGTTGTTAAGAATTGAAGTGGATGATGCATATGAAGGCTGAGCCCGTGGGGAGTCCTAGCTAAGTGGTACTATTATTATTCCCTGACATCACTTCCCTAGGAAAAATCAGGCATTCTCACCGTGCTGGGTTCATTTCACAGCAGATGTTAATACTAACTGATATTTATTGATCACTTGCTCTATGCTAGGTACTGTACTAAGCACTTTGCATACATTAACTCATTTAATCCTTCCAATAACCCTATGGGGTAGGTTCCCAGCCTGCAGCAGATTTATTTCGTATGTTTGGACTTGAATGCCTTATCCTTGGCATTGTTTCACACTGTATCTATCTGATTAATGTTTTATCCCTCAACCTTGAGCTACTGGGGATTATGATATCATTATGGCTGCATCTTCTCTGTTTCTTTTTTTTTTTCTTTCCTTCTTTCTCTTTTTTCTTTTTTCTTTTTTTTGTTTTTTGAGGCAGAGTCTTGCTGTGTTGCCCAGGCTGGAGTGCAGTGGCGTGATCTCAGCTCACTGCAACCTCCGCCTCCCAGGTTCAAGCAATTCTCCTGCATCAGCCTCCTGAGTGGCTGGAATTCACGCCAGGCTAATTTTTGTATTTTTAGTAGAGACAGGGTTTCACCATGTTGGCCAGGCTGGTCTCAAACTCCTGAACTCAAGTGATCTGCTGGGATTACAGGTGTGAGCCATGGTGCCCAGCCCATCTTCTCTGTAGAAGGCATCTACTGCAAGATGACGCTCTACAGAATGCAAAATACCTAGCCATGTAGCTCTAGATGCTGATGCCTGAAAGTCATTATTTTCTCACCATTGCCTAAAGACTGACTCTGACCTTCCCTTTCACAGGAAGTTTTGGTTCTCCGGCTTCCTTTGTGGGCAGCATTAAGCAATCGGCAGACACTTTCAGAATGAAGCAGATAAAGGGAATCATGTTTGGGAGATAGGGCTGGGGATGAGGGGATGAAAAAACAAGGCAGGATGGGAAATGTTCAGCCCTGAGTAGAACAGACAAAAGCTGTCTTCATATGCTTTTGTAGAACAGGCTTGGCAAAGAGGAACTCAGCTAGTTCTGCATTAGCTCAAAGAATAGGAGGAAGTTTGGGTTCAGTAGGAAGAAATGCATACACAGCAGAACATAATATTAAAAGGTGTGACCTCTGGAGTCCAACAGAATTAGTCACTGAGCAACTTCAATGATAATAATACTTACAGGACTGTGATGAAAAGCAAATGGGATAATTCCTGCAAAGCACAATGCCTAGCACAGAGGAAGTGCTCAATAAATATTAGCCCTTATTTCTTTTGTTGTTGTTATTATACTCACCTGTCAGAGCCATGTAAGAACTGGAAATAGGAAGGGCTGTAGAATTGAAAAGACATGCGTTCAATTCCTGGCTCTGCCATTTGCTGCCAATAAGACCTGGGTCAAGTTCACTTCTCCAAGCTTCAATTTTTTCACGTGTATAAAACTCATGTGTGGTGAATGGTTATGCCCGTTTTATACCTGCTACCAGGAGGATGAAGCAAAATAATACATTTCCCTTCTCTGTCTAGGAAGGGGTATATTCCTTAAAGAGGGAACGAACTACCCACCACTAGAGGTGTTCAACTAAACGCTGTATGGCTTCTTGGATTTTTGATCACTTAGGTGTGTTAGACTAGATGATATTTAAGGCTTTCCAAACAGAGACTGAGAGACTATATAGAGTACTAGTTGAGTCAGTTTCTAAATCCCAACTCAGCCACTTACCAGCTGTGTGATTTTAACCAAGTAACTTACCTGCTCAAAGCTTTGGTTTTCTCATTATAGAATGAAGATAATAGTACATTCGTGAAAATGATATCATGTACATAAAACATTTAGTACAGTTGGCACATAATAAATGCTCAATAAATGCTAGCTCTTGTTTTTTTAATCATGGGAACAAAAATATTTTCTAGAATGATTTAGTGCTTTGGGGGGCCAACTACAGTTAGTGAGAAAAGCTCTTTGGTCTTATGGCATCTCCCAATCTAGCTCTAGCTGGGTGGAGAAGAATCTCTCTCTCTCTCTCTCTGTCTCTCTCTCACACACACACACACACACACACAAATGAAACAGTATATAAGGTGTTAATTGGGATCCTCCAAGAAGATGCCAGAATGAGATTAGATGTGCTAGGGATTTATAGAAGAAAATGGTTGTGAAGGATAAGGGGGAAGGAAGTAGGAGTACATAAGGAGAGTCTGTTGAAGAGGAGAAGGAAGAAAAGATTGGGTAGGAAAAGCCATGCACTGAGACACAGTTCTGAGAAAGTCTCAGCCAGGCTGACAGGGAGACCCTGAGCCAAAGTTGTCCAGTGGATGAATCTCCCATTGTGCAGGAAAGTCCTGGTTTTAGGACCCTTATTCTGCTCAGTGATTAACTAGGTACAGCTGGGTGTGGGATGTACACAGTAGATTCAAAGATGCAGCATCTGTCAGTCAACTATGCTCCCTGCAGCATTCTCTTGGTGAGGCGTCTGAGCTGGAGACCTCCATGGCCCTTCCAGGTCATCTTTTTTGCTGCACAGATTCACTTTAGAATGCATGCCCAAGTAACAGTCCCTCCCTCCTGGCTCCTGTGGGCATCCTTTCCTGACAGGAAACTTAGAAAAGGGAAATTAGTGGGACAAACTATAGCCTCCATCACCGCAACTGGCCTCGGGTCTGAAATTGGTGTTTGTTCTTTTCCTCCTTCACTATACATTCTAAATTCCCCCTCAAGCTTAGCTCTTCCCTCTCTAGGTCTAGGCTTAGCTAGTGGAGTGACCAAAATATTTACTCCTGAGAATTCTGAGCCTTTAAGTAAATCTAGTCTCCTCATTGTCTCAGGGTTGCTGCGTGTATCCATTCCTAGTTAAAACTGATCAAAAGAGTACTTATTAGGAGGCACCCAAGTGGATCACTCAGGTTCCATATATGTTCCTTCCTGCCCCTATCTGTATAATCACTGATCGGGGTCAATTGTCCTTGCCAATATTGTGACTCCTCTTCTCACCTGCTGGTTCCTGGACACAAGGCGTTCAAAGTGTCTGGTGGCAGCTGTAGCTAAGAGTTAATACAATCCGTGCTGTATTAACGGATTAATACAAGAGTGTACCCACTTTGGGAACCTGGACCTCGCACCCTGCCCAGCCCAGAGTTGCAGAAATGGAAAGGACACACTCCCTCAGTGCTTCATTGGGCATGAGGGCAGTGGGAACCACTCCTGGTTCCACTTATTGGCTCCTGGATCTCTGGGGTTCCTGGATCTTGGTTCCCATTGGGAACACAAAGTTATATAGAAGTCTGATTTGATGCATATGCTTCAAACTATAGGATAGCCCATTCTTGCTTCAATAGACTGATCTAGAACTCTGTGATACCAGTTCCTTCTGGGTGGGGTGGTATGTGATACTGCTGGATCCATGACCACTGGGAAGGTGGTTTCTAGTTCCTAGAGTTTCCATGGGCATAGAGGAGCAGTGATGCTGGCAGATATTGTCAGAACCCAGCCCATGCTCCCTTGACACAGTTCCTAAGGACAGCTCCTTGCTGCCATTTTGCCTGAGACCTTCCTCTCTGGCTACAGCAGAAGTTCCCAAACTTTTGTGGCTCTCGGTACCCTTTACTTCCCAGTAATTTTTTTCACGCCACCTCTAAGCTAAAAGAAATGTGTTGAGAATCCCATTTATGAAGTCCTTATGTAGCAGGATGAGCCACAGACAAACCTCTCAGACACCGAGTTGTAGAAGGAAGGGCTTTATTCAGCTGGGAGCATCGGCAAGTTACTGCCTTAAAATCCGAGCTCCCCGAGGGCACAATTTCTGTCCCTTTTAAGGGCTTACAACACTAAAGATTTCACATGAAAGGGTCGTGATTGATTTGAGCAAGCAAGGGGTACGTAACAGGCGTTGCATGCACCGGTGGTCAGAGAGAAACAAAACAGGGCCGGGAGTTTCACTACGTTCTTTTATACAATGCCTGGAATCTATGAATAATATCGGTTTCTAAGTTATGAGTTGATTTTTAACTACTGGGTTTAGGCCAGGCAGGCCCAGGCCTGGTTTTGAGCCTGGCGCCGGGCTGCCTGTCTTTGGTTTTACTTCCTTGTTTTTTTCTTAAAACAAGTACTGAGTATAAAACAATATAAAACGATATGAGAGGGTCTCTCTCCACATTTAGGCCTGCACAACTTAGTATTTACATCCTAATCATGTGGACACTAACACATTTAAATGGAAAGAAAATAGTATTTGTATTTGATTCTTCCACTTTTAGTATATGTGCTGCTGAAGTGAGCACAGTATTTGCTTCTTAAATAGCCGCCATTGCTTACCAGTGGGGCACGTGCACCTGGTGGCCACTGCGAAACTTCTCAAACCTTGGACTCAGTTTGGACACCATCACCTTCATTTTCTGTAGGACGTTAATTTTTGTGCAGTTCTCACTTTTTATCATGACAACTGCCCCAAATCCAGCTTTTTCAAAGATATTTCATGAAAGGAATGTCATGGAATCCACTGTTGAAACTGAGTGTTCTAGTCAGCTCAGGCTGCCGTAACAAAGCACTGCAGACTAGGAGGCTTAAACAATGGGCATTTATTTTCTCATAGTTCCGTGGTAGAAGTTTGGGATCAAGGTATCAGTGGGCTTGGTTCCTTCTCAGGCCTCTCTCCTTAGCTTGCAGATGGCAGCCTTCTCCCTGCGTCTTCATATGGTCTTTCCTCCGCACCCATCTGTGTCCAAATCTCCTCTTCTTCTAAGGACTCCAGTCCTGATCAAGAGAGCACTTACTAGGAGGCACCCAAGTGGATCACTCAGGTTCCATATGTATTCCTTCCTGCTCCTATGTGTGTAACTACTGGTCAGGATCAATTGTCCTTGCCAAAATTGTGACTCCTCTTCTCACCTGCTGGTTCCTGGACACAAGGAGTTCAAAGTGTCTGGTGGCAGCTGTAGCTAAGAGTTAATACAATCTATGCTGTGTCCCCTGGCAAGAGTGTACCCACTTTGGGAACCTGGACCTCTCACCCTGCAGAGCCCAGATAAGGGCCCACCTCATGACCTCGTTTTAATGTCATGACATCTGTAAAGACCCTGTCTCCAAATAAGGCCACCGTCTGAGGTATTAGGGGTTAGAACTTCAACACGTAAATCTTAGAGGGGCACAGTGTAGCCCTCAACACTGAACTATGTGTCACTAGTAGTTCATATGGCATTCAATAGATGTTGCGTGTTTCCCTTAAAAATTAAAAATACCCGTAGCCTCTTCTGTGAATTTGCTGTGGCACTCTGGGGGCACCTTGGTACACGGTTTGGGAACTGCAGGGCTATAGGAATGCCCCCCCTTTTTTTTTGATGGAGTCCAAGCTGGAGTGCAGTGGCACCATCTTGGCTCACTGCAACCTCTGCCTCCTGGGTTCAAGTGGTTCTCCTGCCTCATCCTCTTGAGTAGTTGGGACCACGGGCGCACACCACCATGCCCGGCTAATTTTTGGTAGAGATGGGGTTTTACCATGTTAGCCAGGATGGTCTCAATCTCCTGATCTTGTGATCCACCCACCTTGGCCTCCCAAAGTGTTGGGATTACAGGCATGAGCCACTGTGCTGGGTCCATTCTGCCTTCGAGCAGAGCAGGCTAGAAGTGCAAGAAGTTAACACCCATGGGAATAGCCATAAAGCAACGACTAATGGGAGTTAGTGGATAAATACTCTGCCTCCTCACCCTTTGGGTAGGACAAGTCTGGAGCATGGTCTACACTGCCCCAGCGGTCCCCTGCAGGACTGACTTATAGGAAACACCACTGCCTACCGTCACTGCCTGCTCCACCCGAACACCCCACACTGGCTTTTTTCTTTTTCCTGTCTCATTTCCCCAATCCCCTTCTGGTACTTCCTGGATAACCGCCCAGTAAACTACATATCCAAGGTGTTTCCCTGGGTCTGCTCCTGGGGAACCAACTTAGGTTAGTGTTGACCAAAATAATCTGGGGAGGTCAGACTTGAGTCAGGCTCTGACACTGAGCCATAGCGCATTGTCAGGACATCTGAATTATTTCCTCTCCCTTATCTCATTACATGGGGTTCCTACCTCCTTTGATCATCTCGTCCCCTAATCTCCTTCTTACCATTGCTCTCAAGTTTTTCATAAAGAGTTTCTTGATATTCTCCACCTCCCTTAAACACGGAGAGGCCAACATGTTTTCAGATATGTAAATACATACCCCAACGGTGAAATATTTGACAACCGAGATATGAAGTGATTGTTTAATGCTTAATTCCTGGTTGATTTATGCAAAATATGAACTGAAGGATGTGGAGCGACAGGCATTCTCTCCTCCCGGTTTGCCAAAAAGAAAAGTATCTGAAGGGATTAAAAATAGGCATATCAAGCAGAAGAAAAATTTTGGAATGTGTCAGACGCCAGCTGGGGTAACTGAAGAGAAAGCTTGAAGTCTGGTAAACACTTGAATTTCAGTCAGTAATACATATGTTTGGCATTAAAAACCTATTGGAAAAGTCATCATTTTTGGAATATCTTTAATATGCTTTTTTGTGTGTTGCATCTAGCACCCAGAAAACTCCTTCTGGGTATTTTTATTGAAATGTCAGCACTGGATTTACAAATTATGGGGCCCAGGGCAAGAGTAAAACTTGGGGCTCCCTTGACACCTGGTAGCTGGCAATCTATTGAAGAATTATTTCCAGGTTGAAATACCACTGGATAATGTGTATTTGTACCACCTCATGGATTCCTGTCCTTCTTTAGATTAAAGAATTACTGCATGCTACAGTGCCCTTGTGGGATCTCTGACACCACATCCCATTCCTACTCTGTCCTCCAAACCACAGCCCAGGTGAGAGGTGAATTTGGATCTTTGAGAACGAAAACAAGAAATGTAATGTTAACCTGCCTCTACTCTCCTTTCTTTTTTACTTTGGTATGTCTGGTGTATTAGTCAGTTCTCGCACTGGTATAAAGAAATACCTGAGACTGGGTAATTCATATTAAAAATAAAAAGAGGTTTATTTAATTGGCATACAGTTCTGCAGGCTGTACAGGAAACTTGGCAGCATCTGCTTCTGGGGAGGCCTCAGGAAGCTTTTACTCATGGTGGAAGGCAAAGTGGGAGTGCGTGTCTTACATGGTGGGAGCTGGACCAAGTTCGGGGGTGGTGCCACACACCTTTAAACAACCAGGTCTCATGAGAACTCGCTATTGCGATGCGATGCAGCACCCAGAAGGGATGGTGTTAAATCATGAAAAACCACCCCCATGATCCAATCACCTCCCACCAGGCCCCACCTCCAACAGTGGGGATTCTAATTTGACATGAGATGTGGGTGGGGACACCGATCAAAATCATATCAACTGGCCTAGTAGCAGAGGAAGAAGTGTGACCCCAGGAATATTCTTAGCGAATATGGAGTCCTACTGGAATCCTAGGATGGGATCCAACTGCTTCCATGAGTAATGTTTTCCATTTGTATATGTTTCATGCCACAGTGTCCTGGGAGGTAGGCCAGACTGGATTTATGGAACTATTAATCCCATTTCACAAATGTAGACATTGAAGCAAGCTCTGGCATGTAGTAATTTGTTAGTGGTGGAGGTTGTCCAATAACCTGTTTTTTCAATTCCAAACTTAATGATTTATTTTGGCACTCTGTCACAGTGTCATAATGTTCTTTTACGTAAAGGTGAGTGTGTATTTGTGTGTGTGCGTGTGTGTGTGTGTGTGTGTTGTTCAGCAGAACAACCTGAGGTTACTTCTGCAAGTAGTAACTTGCAGAAAACATATTCTGCAAGTAGAAACTTGTCTTTGTTTCTCTAAGACAATTGGGATTTCCAAGCCATCTGGAAGATGATCTTCTACAGCTTTCTGGAGGAAGTCTTGACTTTAACATCCAAATAAGACACCTCAAGCCCCAGTCCCAGGTAGGAAGTCACCTCCCTCCAAGTATTCCCATGAATTTCCAAGTGCTCACAATTTCTTGTTCCATATACCCTCCAGCCGGTTTCCTAACTGCCTAGGTAGAATGATATCATGCTGAAAAAGATGTGTTTGAGTCTTCAGCCACGGGATCTGCGCATGTGACCTTATTTGGAAATAGGATTTTTGCAGGTGATCCAGTTAAGATGAGGTTATCCTGGATTAAGATGGGCCCCAGCCCAGTGACTTATGTCTTTATAAGGAGAGGAAAACTTAGATATAGAGACAGAAGACACACAAGGAGAATGCCAAGTGATGATGGAGGCAGAGATGGAGTGATACGTCTACAAGCCAACCAACAAACAAATAAAACAACACCAACAAAAAACAATAACAGGCCGGGCACAGTGGCTCACTCCTGTCATTCCAGCACTTTGGGAGGCCAAGGCAAGCAGATGACTTGAGGTCAGGAGTTTGAGACCAGCCTGGCCAACATGGTGAAACCCATCTCTACTAAAAATACAAAAATTAACTGGGTGTGGTGGTGTGTGCCTGTAGTCCCAGCTACTCAGTAGAGTGAGGTGGGAGTAATCACCTGAAATTGGGAGGCAGAGATTGCAGTGAGCTGAGATCATGCTACTGCACTCCAACCTGGATGACAGAGGGAGATTCTGTCTCAAAATAATAATAATAATAATAATAAACAAAAAAACAGAAAATGGTAACAAAACCCCACCAAAGATTGCCAAGAAATACCAAAAGCAAGGAAGAGACAAAGGAATCCTTCCCTAGAGCTTTCAGAGAGAGTATGGCCCTGCTGGTGTCTTGATTTTGGATTTCTAGCTTCAGAACCAAGACAAGAAATGTCTGTTGTTTTAATTCACATAATTTGTGCCAATTTGTTACAACAGCTCCAGGAAACTAATACACCACCCCTCTTGGCTGCAGCTTCATTTCCCTGTCCACCTCAATTTATTTATGCCCTCAAAATGCTATTTTCCAAAGGCATTGTATAGTAGGACTTTAGTGGAGGTTTGGGATAACAGACAAAAACTGCAGCACAGCTCTGCAGAGTCAGTAACTTAAAATTAGATATTAGGCATCACTGGATTTTCAATGACATAAAAGTAAAGTTCCTGGGGGAGTCTAACACACAGGTAGGGGTAAGCACCTTTGTCAAACATGCTGTTTGTAAGCTGCTTTTTCATTTAATAAGATATAAACACCTTCCATTTCTATAGATGTATTTTACATGTGGCTCTTAAATGAATGCTTGCTAGAATGGAGTTCCAGTTTATGACTGTCTGACAGTTTGTTCAACTGGCTCCTTATTACTGGACAGGAAATGGTGTGTTTTTATCCTGACTCTATAACTGGGCAGTGTCTTGAAGGTAGGATGATATTTTGTTGGTTTTGGAGCCTTGAGCTAGACTTTAGCTCAATGTCTACACCTGTGGACATTGTGGGTGCCTAGTGCCAGCACATATAGGTAAGACCTCATGTAGTTGTCATTTACCACTTTTGCTCTTCAGAATCTACACTTCCATTGGGGAACTGGTCCCATTCTATTCCTATCCTGGGATTCTTGTGAGGTTCACAGGAATGAGCTCATCACCTAAGCCCATAGACTAGAAAACCCTATTTCCTCCGGACTACAGTGACTGGATCAGGAGTAAGAATGTCACCCAAATTGGATCAGTCAGAATTGTCTTCCAGAGTACTTTTTTGTCAGACATTTTGAAGAAAGGGGACTTCCTTTCAGGTCATGGAACTAGAAAGTTATGCTCTGTCTGAGGGCATTCTATGTGTGTGCCATAAAGAGAAGACTTTCTGTTAGAGAGAAAGCAGATTGAAGAGAGAGATTGAATTCTAATGAAATATGTGTGTGTGCCTGAATCCAGGTGGGCTTGAGGCTAGTGCTATCCCCAAATTCTATTTATGTGAGTCCCTGAACGCCATTTTGTTATTGTTGCAGCTGTGGTTGTTTTTACTGTCCTCCTTCAATTGATTTGAGTTGAGATTTTTGTCATCTGCATTGGAAACAGTTGACTAGCTTAACTCTTTTCTACCCAGTCTCTTTTCTACCCAGTTTCCTACCCCAGTCTCTGAAAATCCTATTTGGGATTTTAAAATAGACTCACATAAGAGGTAGGCCACCTTGACTGTAGAATCAAGAGAGCTAGACTTGAGGGTGGGCGTGCATTAGGCTGAAAGGCACTCTGGGTGTAGGCAGGAAAAGCCTGGGATTTAAGCCAAACAGAATTGAGTTCAAATTCTGCTTTTTCATCACATACATTGTCCCTGTTACCTTGGGTAAATTTCTTAACTTATACAAACTTCAATCTCTCCATTATGAAGACTAAAAATCAAAATTTCCACCAAACTTTTAGGGCCATTAGGGGGTTAAATGACATAATTATCTATCTCCCTGTCTGTATACCTATCTCTATCATCTACATATGTTAGATATAAATCATATATTAAAACATATATTAGGTATAAAATATGTTAATACATGTATTAGGTATAAAACATAACATAAAATACGTACAAATAAATTGTAGCTATTATTGTTACTTTCCAAGTCCTTTGTCCCCCGGAAGTGCCTCCCTTCCTCCTTCCCTCCCTTCCTTCTTTCCTTCTGGTTAGAATCCACTGATGGACTCTACTCTAAGAATGAAGGTGAACAGGGAATAGACCAGCCTTTGGAAAGACTAAAACTCAACTTTAATTCAACTCAATCCCTGACTAAATTAAAGTGCTCCTCTCTTCTATAACTGACTGTCAGAAATCAAAATTATTCCTCTATGAAACATGATAATACTATTCAGAGCTTCAAAATAAATATATACATTTTTTCATGTACATTGTCTGCAGTCAGTAAAAAATTACCAGTATGCTAGGAGATAGGCCCAGATAACAGAAAATCAAGAGCAATAAGAAACAATAGAAACAAACCCCCAAAGATCCAGGTATTAGAGTTGTCAGACACAGACTTTAAAATAACTAGGACTAACATATTCAAGAAAATAGAAATTTCTATGTCATCAAGTTCATTAATCTTTCCCTCTTTAATATTTATGAATCCCATTCAGTGTATTTTTATCTCAGATGCTGTAGTTTTCTCTCTAGAGGTGCAATTTGAGTCTTCTTTTTATCTTTCGTGACTCTACTTAACATGTTCAATCTTTCTTCTAGCTACTTACTAGTTTTAATGTACTCATCTATTAACAGCTGTCATTTCAGAATCAGTTTTCATTGTTTGATTTTTATATTATTATGTATGGATTATATTTTCCAGTTTTTTTGTATGCCTGGTAATTTTTTTATCGAATGCCAGACATTGAAACTTTTACCTTGTTAGGTGTTGGATATTTTTGTATGCTTATGAGCTGTATTCTGGGACGTAGTTAAGTTTGATCCTTTCAAGTCTTGCTTTTAAGCCCTTTTAGGCAGATATAATTTAGGACTCATCTTGCCCCATTATTGAGACAAGCCTTTATGATGCCTCATAAGCTGTGAGCTTTTCCAGTCTGGACAGCTGGAACAGACACTCCTCCTGGCCCTACATGAGATCTGGATATTGCTCTCTGTAGTCTCTTTGGATGGCTCTTCTGTAGCTGCCATTAGTTTGCTCACATGCATGTGCTGGTCAGTACTTAGCTGGAGACTCAAGAGGAACCTTCTGAGGATTGCCTTTTGCTGTGCAGCCCTATCCTCTTTAGTACTTTTCCCTGCGAATTCTAGAAGGTCTTGGCCTCCCTGAACTGCCAGCTTCATCTCCTCAGCCCAGAGACTGTCGTTCTCTCTTCCTGCGCTGCAGTCTGGAAACCCTCCAGCCCGTAAACCAGGGAAACTGTAGGGCTCACTGTGCTTGTTTGTTTTTTGTCTCTCAGAGATTACTGTCCTTCACTGGCTGATGTCCAATGCCTCAAAAACCTTTTTTTTTTTTTTTTTTTTTTTTTTTTTTTTTTTTTAGACAGAGTCTCAATTTATTGCCCAGGCTGAAGTGCAGTGGCGCAATCTTGGCTCACTGCAACTTCTGCCTCCCGGGTCCAAGCAATTCTCCTGCCTCAGTCTCCTGGGTAGCTGGGATTAGTCTTGACCTCAGGTGATCCACCTGCCACAGCCTCCCAAAGTGCTGGGATTACAGGCATGAGCCACCACGCCTGGCTAAAATCTTTTATTTAATATACATATTGTTTGAGTTTTTAGTATTTTGGGTAGAAGGGTACATTCAATCTCTATTACTCCATTCAAGCCAGAAAGTCTATAATTATATAGTGTAATAACTAAAGTTAAGTATGCAGTAGATAGATGCAACATTATATTAAACCAAGAAGAAAAGAGAATAGATATGATCTTTGGGAAAGGGGGAGATGGTAACTGAGAGGGGAACCCTGGGAGTGACTGTGCTGCTGATAATGTTCTCTCTCTTGCTTGGGGTGGTGATTCTATGAGTGTGTTCATTTTGTGAACATTAAATGTTGTAGATCCTGATTTGTGTACTTTTCTGTGCATTAAAGTATGTGATACTTTAATAATTAAGTTTATTTTAAAATACATTAAAGGTATAAAAATTAAACAAATGGCAACATTTGTTATTGAGGGCAAATCTTAAGATTTATACCAGGATCCAATATCCCACGGGCTTTGGATTCCGGTCTGCTTGAATCAAACGATGGATTTAAATCCTGCATCTACATTTACTGCATATATAACCTTGAGCCCTTTCATCACCTTGCTGAACCTCAGTTCCTTCTTCTCATAAATGGATATAATGGTAGTAATATCTATCCCACAGTGTGGATGTGAGGGCCAAACGAGTTATTTTATGAAAAAATACGCCAGGCATTTGGTAGGTTGTGAAAAAGTGTTCCTTCCAACTTGAAATATCCATTAATAGGGAACTGGTTAAATAAATTATGTTAGGGTCTTACAACAGAATACCACTCAGTTGTTAAAATTATCATGAAGTCATGCTCTATACATGGCTATGAGATGATGTAGATATCAGTCAGGGCACCAGAAAGAGTCATGATGTAGTCATAAGGAAATAATTGAAGAGAGTTGAAGTGGCGGGTTACTTCCAAAGGTGTAGGCAGAATGAACACAAACCAGTAACAGATTGGGCAGTATTTCAAGGCTGGCAACAGTGGGAAGCTGTTAGCACCCCTAGACCTGAAGGGACAAAGGGAAGGAAGAGCTGGCAGAATGAGAACCTGTAGAATAAAGCTGCCAACAGAAGCAGGAGCCTTCTGAAGAGGTAAGCAGCCATCCATGCAACCTGGCAGGGAGAGAGAAGAAATCCACACCCCAGACTCACTTTTCTCCTGACTTCTTGTCTATTGCGAGTCTCTTCCCTTGCCAATGGGCCTCCAATCATCAAAGCTCAATTAGATGCCACAGGGCAAGGCATTCCAGTGACAAAGTCCATACAGGTCAGCCTCCAGAAACACAGAGCAAGGTGGAGAAAAGTGGTGAGTGGATTGGGCAGAAGTTGTGCAAATAGGTATGCAAAAAGTATTCAGCACAGTCTGCAAGATACATTAAGTTTTTCTTAAAAGAGCCTATAAATAGACCAGGTGCTGTGGCTCACGCCTGTAATCCCAGCACTTTGGGAGGTCAAGGTGGGTGAGTCACCTGAGGTAAGGAGTTTGAGGCGAACCTGGCCAACACGGTGAAATCCTATCTCCACTAAAAATACAAAAATTAGCCAGGCTTGGTGGCGGTCACCTATCATCCCAGCAACTTGGGAGGCTGAGGTAGGAGAATGGCTGGAACCCAGGGGGCAGAGGTTGCAGTGAGCCAAGATCACACTACTTCACTCCAGCCTGGGCAAAAGAGCAAAACTCTGTCTCAAAAAAAGAAAAAAAAGATACAAATAAAGTGTATCATACATTAACATTAGACAGAGAGAGAGAGAAAGAGAGCTCGAAGGATAGAGGATACACAAGAAACTGTACCAGTGGTTACCTTAAAGTGGGGAACAGTCGCACTGAGGAAGGATGAGGAACGGGAGGGTATGTTGGTCAGGGCCCCAGCAGGACACAAATGGCAGACTCATATTAAGATGATATGAGGAGGGATCATTTACAAAGGGGCCATTTACACAAGTGTGGGTGCAGTGGAACACAGGAGACAGTGAAGTAACCCAGGGATAGAATCAATGAAGGCCATTCCTAATCTTCACGGGACAAGGAGAAGGAGTGGTTACCAGCACCATGCAGGAGAAAGATCATGTGACGGCTCCTGGAGAGAAGCAGTAATCTCTAGTTGAAGGATTCAGCTGGTCTGAGGCAACCCTGCAGGAAGAATAAATGCCAGAGAAATAAATGCCCAGGACACATCCTGATCCTTTCCTCTAATCTCCTGCCAGTACCTCCTATTGACTCAACCCACACAGAAGCCAGGGGGCATGTGAGCCTGGTTGGTGCCATAGAGGTAGAAAGTAGATCTGGGGGCAAGTGGAAAATATCTAGCATAGAATGTAACTTACTTTAAACTAGTTGCCTTTCATACTGTTTGATTTTTTTTTCTAACCTACATGTGTGCATTATTATAAAAATAAATGTCAGTTCTATTCCCCATTTTGCACACAGAAGCAAAGAGAAAAGTGTTATCCTCAGAGATGAAGAGGCAAGAACAAATGACTTAGTCCAGGCACAAAGCTTGGGCACAACCGTTTCTTCCCCAGAGGGCCGAGTGTTCTAGGTGATTGATATTGTATTGATCACCAAGACAAGGTTGGAATGTTTACATTTGTGTGTTTCTGTCCCAAATGCATCTCTTTTCTGTGATACTTTTCTTCCTGCTCTTCTGAAAACATGACAGGCAAGAATTTAGTTTACCATTATTGGTTTATTTTTATCTCACTCCCTTCTTTCTCCCTCCTATTTTTTCCTTCTAATTTATTTTTATAACTTACGATTTTGAACTCACAATTGGAGGAACTATTGGGGTGGCAACACTTTCACTTTTACCTTGTTTCAGGCATCATTGTTGAGATAATCTGGGTGGGGTGGTGCCATTTTTCAATTTCCTGACAATATCTTCCGTGGAGTGCCTCTCTCTGCCCCCTCTCTTTTGGTTTGTCCTCTGTCGCTATCTGGATTCTGCTCAAGGACAGTCTCAGAGGCACGCTACTGTTTCCAGCCTAGCTGTCGCCAGACTTGGGGCACTTGGGTAGAAACTGTCTTTCTTTCTCTGAGCTTCAGTGATACTTCTTTCTCAATAAATTATGCTCTTTCAAACAGATGTTGAGGAATATGACATTTGGAATATATAATAGTATATTGTCACATATAGCTTCATCAGATAGTAGCTAAAAGGAGAAAAGAAACTCACTGATGTGGAAAATCAATGCAAAGGATTTGCATATCCTCCTACCCCACCCTCCCCACCCAGCTCTACACAGCCTTTCTTTCCCTTCACTATGTTGTTTTTTTTTTGAGACGAAGTCTCACTCTGCCACCCAGGCTGGAGTGCAATGGTGTGATCTCAGCTCACTGCAACCTCCTCCTCCTCCTCCTGGTTCAAGTGATTCTCCTGCCTCAGCCTCCTGAATAGCTGGGATTACAGGCACCCACCATCATGCCCAGCTAATTTTTTGTATTTTTGTGGATATGGGGTTTTGCCATGTTGGCCAGGCTGGTCTTGAACTCCTGACTTCAGATGATCTGCCCACCTTGGCCTCCCGAAGTGTTGGGATTACAGGTGTGAGCCACCGCACCCAGCCTGTTTTCTGAATTTTCAAGATTTGTTTTCAAACCTCTTTCTCCTACTGAAGAATCTTGGAATTAAAACAAAACAAAACACACTTTTCCCCTTGTTATTTTACAATAACACTTGTTTATCATGAGAAATGTACAAAATACAAAGAGTTAACAAAAGAGAAAAGTAAAAAAAAAATCTAGAAATTGGCACTGTTAATATTTGGGTATATTTCTTTCAGATGCTCTTCTTAGATGGTTTTTAGAAACGTAGTCATGCACTGCAAATGATGTTTCATCCATAATAAACCACAGTGGTTTATGAGATTAGAATGGAGCTGAAAAATTCCTATCACCTAGTGATGTCGTAGTGATCAAATGTTTTAGCACAAGGCATTGCTCACATGTTTGTGGTGATGTCGGTGTAAACAATACCTTGCCAGTCATATAAAAGTATAGTACATACATACATAATACTTGATAATGGTAATAAATGACTATGTTACTGGTTTATATGTTTACTATATTATATTTTATTGTAAAAAAAAAAAAGTTACCTGTAAAACAGCCTTAGGCAGGTCTTTCAGGAGGTATCCAGAAGAAGGCACTGCCCTCATAGGAGATGACAGCTCCATGCATGTCATTGTCCCTGAAGACCTCCCAATGGGATGAGATGTGGAGGTGGGAGACAGCGATGGTGAGGAGCCTGACCCTGTGTAGGCCTAGGCTAATGTGTGTGTTGGCATTTTAGTTTTTAACAAAAAAGGTTTAAAAAGTAGGCCGGGTGCAGTGGCTCACGCCTGCAATCCCAGCACTTTGGGAGGCCAAGGTGGGTGGATCACGAGGTCAGGAGATCAAAACCATCCTGGCTAACACGGTGAAACCCTGTCTCTATTAAAAACAAAAAAAATTAGCTGGGCGTGGTGGTGCACGCCTGTAATCTCAGCTACTCGGGAGGCTGAGGCAGGAGAATGGCTTGAACTTGGGAGACAGAGGTTGCAGTGAGCCGAGATCGTGCCATTGCACTCCAGCCTGAGCAACAGAGCAAGACTCCATCTCATAAAAGAAAAAAGTTTAAAAAGTAAAATTCAAAAAAATTTAAGCATAAAAAGCTTATAGAATAAGGATATAAAGAAAGTAAATATTTTTGTATAGCGAAATATGTTGTACAGAGGTAAAAGGGATTTGTTATAAGTGAAATGTTATTACAAAAGTAAAAAAAATTTTTAAAAATTGATAGCTTATAAAGTTAAAAAGTTACAATAAGCTAAAACTAATTTATTACTGAAGAAAAAATAAGCACACAGTGTTCATAAAGTTTTAGTAGCGCACACAAATGTCCTAGGCCTTCACGTTCACTCACCACTCGCTGACTCACCCAGAGCAACTCTAGTCCTGCGAGCTCCATACATGGTAAGTATCCTATGTAGGTGTACTGTTTTTATCTTTTATACCATATTTTCTATGTGTAGATGCACAAATACTTACCATTGTGTTCCAATTGCCTATAGTATCCTGTACAATAACATGCCATATGCAGGTTTGTAGCGTAGAAGTAATGGGCTGTACTATATATTCTATATGGAGTGGCCTATGCGTTTAGGCTTATGTCAGTGTACTCTATGATGTTCACACAATGATTAAATTACGTAAGGACACATTTCCCAGAATGCATTCCTGTCATTAAGCAATACATGACTAAATACTTATCTTTCAAAATGAAAACAAGCTTTAAATGTTTTTGTACTGTAGAAGTAAAATATATCTTTAAAAAAATTAGATTGGCAAGGTGCAGTGGCTCATGCCTGTAATCCCAGCACTTTGGGAGGCTGAGGCAAGTGGATCGTCTGAGCTCACGAGTTTGAGACCATCCTGGGCAACATGGCAAAACCCCGCCATCTTTACAACAACAAAAATTAGATATATGAAAAGTAAAAATACCATAATTCCCCTCCTCCTGAAGGCATAATAATTTAGCTTTTGTTATATATAATTCCATATTTTTTCAGATATTTCTATATCTAATGTATAGCTTAGTCTTTCTGCTTTTTTTTTAAACAAAACTTGAATCACATTAAGTATATTACTTTTTAACCTAATGACATCTTTCCCTCAGTGAGTGCTGATTTACCCCATTGGCTTTCAAAATTGTTGTACACACTATGAGAAATACATTTTAAACTATGATCCAGTACAGTGTATGTACAGTGCATATATATTTATAACCAAAATAAAAGTTTCATGAACCAATTCTCACTTCCATTATGTATGATATACTCTTATTTTTTATTTTATTCTCTTTCATTAAAAAAAAAAAATGCTGGTTATGACCCAGTAAATTGATTTCAAGACCCATTAATGGATTGTGACTTGCATTTTGAGAAACATTCTCCTATGTCACAATTTTAATGACTTTATTATATTTTGAACTCCAGAGTTTTGAAGTTGTATGGAGTCATGGAGGAGGTCTTGTCCAGGCCTCTTTATTTTATATGCAGAGAAGTGCAAATTAAACTTTAGCAATAGCTGGTATAGGAATCCCCCGCAGGGAGGGAACTTTGTTTAGGGAAATACCTTAATAAATGCTTATTAAAAGGGGTGCTGCTGAGGAGGGAGTAATTGAACCATGCTACACAAGGAATAAATAGGAATTTGGAATAGACAACATTGAGCCAAGTAGCACAGGAGGAGGGCAGAACCTGAGTTAACAAGACAAAGGGCTTTAGAAGCAAGAATATGTAATATTGAATTTATATTATTTGCTGTGCTGAAAACCTATCTGTCCACTGAATTTTCAGTAGTTTTCAGTAAGGTTTAACATTTAGTGAGGTCTCTTTCAGGAGCAAGTGATAGAAAAACAACCCAAATTGGATTAAGACAAAAGAAGTTAGGAATGTTTGTTTGCTTGTGAAATTGAATACACCAGGGATGGCTGGATCCAGGGCCTTAATTAATGGCATAGAAACTTAGTGTCCCTCATCACAGCACTATTCACAATATCAAAGATATGGAATTAACCCAGGTGCCCATCAATGGTGGATTGGATAAAGAAAATGTGGTACATATACACCATGGGATACTATGCAACCATAAAAAAGAACAAAACCATGTCCTTTGCAGCAACATGGATGCAGCTGGAAGCCATTATCCAAAGCAAATTAACACAGGAACAGAAAACGAAATGTCTCACGTTCTCACATATAAGTGGGAGCCAAATGTGGGGTACACATGGACATAAAGATGGCAACAATAGACATTGGGGACTATCGGGTGGGGGAGAGAGGAAGAGGAGCAAGGATTTAAAAACTAACTATTGGGTACTATGCTCAGTACCTGGGGATGGGACCAATGGTACCCCAAACCTCAGCATCATGCAATATACCCACGTGACACAGCTGCACACGTCCCCGAATCTCAGTAAAAGTTAAAATTATTTAAAAATAAATAAACAAAACACACACAAAAAAAAGAAATTTTATTTCTCCTTCTCTTTCTTCTTCTTTTCAGTCTAACTTTCTTCTTCACAGTCTAACTTGGTTGCCCAGGCTGGAGTGCAGTGGCACGATCTCGGCTCACTGCAACCTCTGCCTCCTGGGTTCAAGCGAGTCTTGTGCCTCAGCCTCCTGTGTAACTGGGATTACAGGCACGTGCCACCACGTCCAGATAATTTTTGTATTTTTAGTAGAGACGGGGTTTCGCCATGTTGGCCAGGCTGGTCTCCAACTCCTGACCTCAAGTGATCTGCACGGCTCGGCCTCTCAAAGTGCTGGGATTATAGGGGTGAGCCACCATGTCCGGCCACTTTCTATATCTTCTATTTTGACTTCACTTTGTATTAATTCCCAATACATAGTTTCTTTCCAGGAAGACCAGTACTGTCATTTGATTGCCTAGGATCACATGACCATCTTTGAGCCAATCATTGGGGCCAGGGGGATGAAATGCTCTGATTGGCCAGGAGGGTACCATGTGCTCACCTTTGGAATTAGCCATGGGGTCACCTCCACCTCCACTGCTATTGAAGTAGGCAAGGGAGGAGTGGTTGCTGGAAAAGTAGGTCCACATAAGGAGACTCAGTGGTGGGCAGCACACACAGTATGTGACCACTACACGCTCATTCACACAGATACCTAATGCGAGTGGTTAGCTTGGTGGAGATTAAGAAAGAAACTGGATTCCTCCTCTGCCTTCCCCAATGCAGAATCAGACCCTACGGGTGAGACAGAAAGATGGTCCCTAAATAGAAGTAAGACCAAAAGAAAAGCTGTGAAGCTGGGAGTGCACAGAATTCTTGCCGAAGGTGTCAGATTTTCTATGATTTATAGGAAGCGTATTTATCCATTTTATCTAGATCTTAAGGGAAAGAGGATCCCTGTGGCTATCTGGGCTGCATAAATGGGTGAACCGAGGCCTAAAGAGGTTCTGAGCTCTGCCTACAGCCCCTAATTATTATTAGAGCCAGGACTGAACACCTTGTGTTGCCCAGGTCTCAGCAGTTTTCTCTGCCTGGCTCAGGTAGCATTCCCTTTCCCCTGCTGCTTCTGTGAAACTTGGAAACATCCAAAGTCTTCTTTCCCTGAACTTGCCCTTGCAAGCCCTTCGCCCTACCCATGGGGCTGCCTGGGAGCTCTGCATGGAGCCAGAAGGAGGAGCTTACAGGGGCATGGAGGGGTCAGACTCCAGCCTCTTTAGGAGACTAGAATCTCAGGTGTCTGGAAGAGAAGCCCAGGATGCAGCAAGAGAAGAAAACCTAAGGGCGAGAACAGCAGAACAAGAAGTAACAACTGAGAGAGAATAAACAGCTAAGAAAAGGGATGGGTATTTATTGCTGAGTTTCTACTTACCAGGCTTTTGCATATTTTATTTAATCTTTACAAGAATTTTGGTTTCAGGGAACACAAAGTAGCTGAGTGAGGGGAAGGAAAGGGAGTTGGAGGTGAAAGTGGGGATTGGCAGAGGCCGTGCTGTGAAGGGCCTTCAATTTGGCTGAATGAGTGAGTGAATGAACAAATGAACGGAGCTAACACCTTGTGAAAGTTGTCAGAATCAACAGGGAGTCACCAGTGTTAAGAAAATCCTGACAAATAGAGCCCAGGAAGGCCATGAAGAGAGAGTTCTCAAGCATGTGTGCCTGATAACAAAAACCATCACAAAAGACTATAAAAACCACAACCCCACACAAAAGCTATTGCAACCTTACACAAAAAAATGTTTTGAAAGGACATCTGCTCAGCCATTACCTGTCCAACCTCGGACTTTGTGGCCAAAGATAATTTCTTTCTTTCTTTGTTCTCTTCTTTCCTTCTTTCCTTCCTTCCTTCCTTCCTTCCTTCCTTCCTTCCTTCCTCCCTCCCTCCCTCCCTCCCTCCCTCCCTCCCTCCCTCCCTCCCTCCTTTCTTTCTTTCTTTCTTTCTTTCTTTCTTTCTTTCTTTCTTTCTTTCTTTCTTTCTTTCTTTCTTTCTTTCTTTCTTTCTTTCTTTCTTTCTTTCTTTCTTTCTTTCTTTCTTTCTTTCTTTCTTTCGACAGGGTCTTGCTCTGTTACCCAGGTTGGAGTGCAGTGACACAATCACAGCTCACTTTAGCCTCAACCTCCCCAGCTTAACTGATCCTTCCACCTCAGCTTCCCTAGTAGCTGGGACTACAGGCACACACCATCATGTCTCGCTAATTTTTATATTTTTTTGTAGAAATGGGGTTTTGCCATGTTGCCCAGGCTGATCTCGAACTCCCGGGTTGAAATGATCCTCTCACCTAGGCTTCCCAGAATGCTGGGATCGTAAACCACCACACTGGCCATGGATAATTATTTCTAAACAGTTATGTAATCCTCTTCTTTTTTTTTTTCCTTTAAAAAGCCTTTCTCTTCTTTTACCTCCCTGAATATGCGCATGTTTACTATGACATGTGTATTCCCATTGCTGTGCTATATTCCCAAGTAAACATCTTTTCTTTTAGAGAGCTTTTGTCTGTTATTTACTTTGACAACTTGTATTCAGTTGTTCAGGCTGCTGCAACAAGGTACCACTAACCAGGTAACTTAAACAACAGAAATGTATTGTCTTACAGTTCTAGAGGCCAGAAATTGAAGAGTAAGGTGTTGGCAGGTTGGTTTCTTTTGAGGGCTATGAGGGAAGGATTTGTTCCAAGCCTTTCCCCTTGCATGTGGGGATTTGCTGGCAATCTCTGGTGTACCTTGGCTTGTAAAAGCATAAACCCGATCTCTGCCTTTCCTTCTTATGGTGTCTTTCCGGGGGGCATGTCTGTTTAAACTTCCCCTTTTTAGAAGGACACCGGCATATTGACTGAGGTGCCCACTCCACTCTAGGACGACCTCATCTTAACTATTTCATCTGTGACCACCCTGTTTCCAAAATAGCTCACGTTCTGAGTTCCTGTGGGTTAAGATTTTAACATATGGATTTTGAGACAGGACGCAACTCAACCCATAACAACACCTAAGTGAAATCTTGAGAAAAGCTGAGTTAAGCAAAATTCAACAGATTTCTTTACTTCAGGGCCTCCGTGGCAGTTTTACCATGTGGCTACAAATCTGTTACACTCTTCCGACTGAGAGATGGGGTCTCTGTCCCCTCTCTTGAATCTGGGACTGAGAATATGGTGGAAATGAGGCTATGTGACTTTTAAGCCTGGGTCCTAAAAGGCCATTCCACTTCTGCCTTGTTTGCTGGAACATTGAGCTGTCATATAAGATATTTGAATACCAAGAGGCCATCCCCTGAGAGGCATATGTAAAGTCTCTAGCCTGCAGTCCCAGCTAAGCCCAGCGCTTCAGCTATCCTGCCAAAGTGCCAGACAGGTGAGTTAAAAAACTACCTAGCTAAGCCAGGTGCGGTGACTCATGCCTGTAATTCCAACAGTTTGGGAAACCAAGGTGGGACGAACATTTGAGGTCAGCAGTTCGAGACCAGCCTGGCCAACATGGTAAAACCTTGTCTCTACTAAAAATACAAAAATTAGATGGGTATGGTGGTGACGCCTGTAATCCCAGCTACTCAGGAGGCTGAGGCAGGAGAATCGCTTGAACCCGGGAGGCAGAGGTTGCAGTGAGCAGAGACAGTATCATGTACTCCAGCTTGGGTGAAAAGAAAGAAAAAAAAAAAAAAGCTACCTAGCCAGGCATGATAGCTCACACCTGTAATCACAGCACTTTGGGAGGCTGAGGTGGGAGGATCACTTGCAGCCTGAACAACATGGTGAAACTCTGTCTCTACAAAAAAATACAAAAATTAGCCAGGCATTGTGGTATGTGTCTGTAATCCCAGCTACTCTGGAGGCTGAGGTGGGAGGATCACTGGAGCCCAGGGAGGTTGAGGCTGCTGTGAGCTGTGATCACTCCACTGCACTCCAGCCTGGGCAACAGAGTGAGACCCTGTCTCAAAAATAATAAATAAATAGATAGATAGATAGATAAATAAATAAATAAATAAATAAAATTTACAAGTTATAATACCAGGGATTGAACCCTTCAGCCCAGCCTTTCTAGTCCGAGCCGTTTGAGGCTTCCCAGTTGAAATTCCAGATATCCTAGAGCAAAGGCAGGAGGTCCCCACAGTGCCTTCCTTGAGTCCTGAGCCATAGAAGTAATGAACATCATCAAATGATGTTGTTTTAAGCCACTAAGTTAAGGCTGTCAGTTGATCAGGGTTTGCCAGAGAAGCAGACCAATAGAATATCATCTGTATCTGTATCTATATCTATATAGATTATAGATCTCTCTCTATAGATTTATACATAATTTGATATAGATCTATAGATATCAATCTATATATAATTTGATATAGAGCTATATCAAATTCTGTCTATATATAGAATTTCTACAGGATATACATATTCAATAGAATATATGTATCTCCTATTGGTCTCCTTCTTTGGAGTATCCTTTCCATCCCACCATATAGAAAGACTTATCTTAAGGAACTGGCTCATGCAATTCTGGAGGCTGGCAGTAGCTCGAGTCTGAAAGCAGACTGCAGGCAGAATTCCCTCTTCTTCTGGAGCGGTCAGTCTTTTTCCTCTGTAGGCCTTCAACGGATTGGATAAGTCCCACCCACATTATAAGGAACAATCTACTTTACTCAAAGTCTATGGATTTTTAACCTCATCTAAAAAAATACCTGAGAGCAACATCTAGACTAGTGTTTGACCCAATATCTGGGTACCATGGTCTAGCCAATCTGACATAAAATTAACCCTTGCAGGCTGGTTGGTTATGCACTAGCAGGTAACCAAGACAGCTTCTCACAGCTGCTGCGTGTGTCGTGACTTTCCAAGTGGCTAGTGATGTGCCTCATTTTCCAATTCTATTTGGAATTGAAATGAGGAGAAAGGGAGGTGGGAGATCCTCATCTCCTTTTCTCCCCATCCCCTCCTGTTTTAATACAGAGACCTTTTGGGTGTGGTGTTCTGTATAACAGCTCTTAAGAAGCTCGGGCCCAGGGTTGGAGTTACACACAACCAAGTCTAACTCTTGAGGGTGCTAACTCCTAGCTATGTGACCTGGGGCTATTTAGTTCAACTCTCGGCGCCTCAATATCTGCATGTATACAGTGAAGTAATCATACTGGGCTCAGTGATGTTGCAAGGTACAAATTAATTGAGCCATGGAGAGGACTCAGTCCAGTACCTGGGCAAATGGTTTTTATTCTTATTTTATTGATTGATTGATTGATTTTTAATTATTTGCCAGTAGACCTAAATTTTACCCATCTGTGGTGCTGCTCTCTCTCTCTCTCTTTTTTTTTTTTTTTTGAAACAAGGTCTGGCTGTGTTGCCCAGGCTGGAGTGCAGTGGCTCACTGCAACCTCTGCCTCCTGGGCTCAAGCCATCCTTCCACCTCAGCCTCCATAGTAGCTGGGACTATAGGCGTGCACCACCACACTTGGTTAATTTTCGTATTATTTGGAGAGATGGGGTTTCGCCACGTTGCCCAAGCTGGTCTCAAACTCCTGAGCTCAAGCGATTCTCCTGCCTTCGCCTCCCAAAATGCTGGGATTATAGGCGTGAACCACAGCGCCCAGCCTGCTATCTCTTTTAAGACCTTAATTGTGATGTCCTGGCTCCCATCCCACTCGATTTCCAGAAGATTCTCTCCATTCTCCTTTCTCTTTCTTCCTTTCCTTTTGCTTTTTCTGTTTTGTTCTGGTTTTTGTTTTTCCTCTTCTTTTCACTTTCCTTTGTACGACCAGGTTTCCCTTGCTGGGGAGCACGGGCGTGCTCCCCAGATCCATCTTGCCTGTCACTGTAGCCAGCTGCGCTCTCTGGACCACTGCCTCACATTTCCCACGAGGCACGGCTCTTTCCCTGCTTCAGCTCCCCTCCTTCTGCTTCCAGCTGCTGCTGCTCCACCAGGTGCACCTTCCCCTCTCCTCGGACCCAGAACGGACCCTCTCCTCATTGTCTACAGCACCAGAAAAGAACAGGCTGCAGCTTTTATGCTGAGTCTACCGCAAGTTCCAGGATGATAGAAGGGAAGGAGGCATGAAGTGTTGCTCCCAGCTACTCCCGGAGGCAACGTGCTCAGAGCCCAGAGCCCTCACTGGGCACACACATTCACGGAGTATGCCCCTGGGTGGTCAGGGCAACGAATTTCTTGGAGTCCATGCCCACCATGGCCCAGTCTAAGGCCTGCCCAGTAGAAGTTCCGCCTCTCCGCAGCCTCATTGTCTGACCTCATTCCAGGATGCTGGCAGTGGAAATTTCCACTCCCTTCTGGAAAAATCTGGCTCTATTGTCAGGGGGTATGCTGCCCTGGGGCCCTTTGTATTAGTCAGGGTTTTTCAGAGAAACAGAAGATATGCAGTCTCTCTCTCTCTCTATATATATATGTGTGTGTGTGTGTGCGTGTGTTTGTGTATCTCCATATATAGATTTATAATAAGGAATTGGCTTACATGATCATGAAGCTGAGAAATCCAGACTCAGAAAAGTTGATGATATAATCTCATAGTTCCAGTCTGAGTCCAAAGGCCTGAGTACCAGGAGAGCTAATGGTGTAAGTTCCAGTCTACATCCCAGTTTGAAGGCAGAAGAAAACTGATGTTCCAGCTCAGAGACAATCAGGGGGAGAGAGAGAGAGAGAGAATTCTTTCTTTCTCAGCCTTTTCTTTTTTAAAAAACTTTATTTTTTTTTTTTTGAGATGGGGTCTCACTTTGTTGCCCAGACTGGAGTGTAGTGACACAATCATTGTTCACTGCAGCCTCTACCTTCCTGGCTCAAGTGATCCTCCTGCCTCAGCTTACCAAGTAGCTGGCACTATAGGCGCACATCACCATGCTTGGCTGATTTTAAAAATTTTTTGGTAAAGACGAGGTCTCTTTATGATGCCCAGACTGATCTCAAATTTCTGAGCTCAAGTTATCCTCCCACCTCGGCCTTCCAAAGTTTTGGGATAACAGGTGTGAGCCACCACACTGGGCCTCAGCCTTTTATTCTATTCAGGCCTTCAACGGATTACAGAAAGCCCAGCCACACTGGGGAGGGCCATCTGCCTTACTCAGTCTGCTGCTTCAAATGTTAAGCTCATTCAGAAACACTGTCACAGACACACCCAGCAATAATGTTCAACCAAATATCTGGGCACCTTGCGGCCCAGTTAAGCTGACACAGGAAATTAACATCACAGCCTCATTTGTAATCTGGGCCCAGCTTCCCATCACTGGCACATGGCTCACTCCTTCCCTTTTTTTTTTTTTTAGAGTCACCCCCACTTTCTTTTCCTCCATGAGTCGTTTTCTGACTCCCTCACCCTTGCTAAAAAATGTCATCTCCAAAGTGCTCATTCCCATGTAACTGCCACCACCCGACCCTGCTGTTTTCTTTTTTGTTTGTTTGAGATGGAGAATCTCACTGTGTCACCCAGGCTGGAGTGCGGTGGCGCCATCTCGGCCCACTGCAACCTCCACCTCCTGGGTTCAAGCAATTCTCCTGCCTCAGCCTCCTGAGTAGCTGGGATTACTAGGACTCTGCCACCTGGCTAATTTTTTTGTATTTTTAGTAGAGATGGGTTTTCACCATCTTGGCCAGGCTGGTCTTGAACTCATCTCAAGTGATCCACCCCCTTGGCCTCCCAAAGTGCTAGGATTATAGGTGTGAGCCACCGTGCCTAGCCTCCAACCATGCTGTTTTCTTCATGACACTTAGTACAAGCTGGAACGCTTTTGCTTATTTTTCCTGTTTATCGTCTGTGCTCCCAACTAAAATATAAGTTCTGTGAGGATGGGGGTCTTGTCTATTTTGTTCTTCACTGTGTCTTCTCATGCCTCAGTGATGGCACAAAGTGGGTTTCAATAAACATATATATATTATTTTGCCAGCAAAAAACCCCATCTGTAAAAAAAGTACAAAAAATTAGTTGGGCATGGTGGCACGCTCCTGTAGTCCCCGCTACTCAGGAGGCTGACGCAGGAATATCACCTGAGCCTGGGAGTTTGAGGCTGCAGTGAGCAGTGATCGCACCACTACACTCCAGACTGGGTAACAGAGCAAGACCCTGTATCAGATAGATAAATAAATAAATAAATAAATAAATAAATAAATAAATAAACAAATAAATAATTTTTTTAATGAATGAATGAATGAACATGGATTCTTATCGTTCAATTTCGAAGCTTCATGTGAACTTACCACTTAACCTCCTCCTCTCCCTAATCCAAGAGACTTCAGCAAAGTGACAGACATGTCTTGGATGAATGGATTCTTTTTCTGGGTGGCCGTTACAGGATAGGGCTGAATATCATATCCAAATCAATGGTGATTAACAGAGAAAACCCACATGGAAACAGCAACCTGAAATCAGGAGGGACCATGGTGGTATAACTCCCCAGGGATTTACAGGAATCCCGGGAGAGCTTTGGAACCTTCTAGAGTATGGAGTGAGGCTTGAGCCAGGCGCTCAGGGAACCTGAACACTTCGCCTCACTTCTTCCTCAAAGGATGCCGTATTACTTTGGGCTGCTTGGGTAACAAAATACCACAACTGGATACCTTACGCAACAGAAACTCACTGTTTCACAGTTCTGGGGGCTTGAAGTCCAAGACCAAGGTGTTGGTAGTGTTGGTTCCTTCTGAGAGCTGTGAGGGAATAGCCTTTTTCAGGCCTCTCTACTTGGCTTGTAGAAGGCCCTCGTCATATTCACACGACATTTTCCCTGTATGCATATCCGTGTTCAAATACCCTCTTCTTAAACAGACACCAGTTATATTGGATTAAGACCTATTCTAATGACTTTATTTTAACTTGATTATTATTATTATTATTATTATTATTATTATTTGAAACAGAATCTCATTCTATTGCCCAGACTGGAGTGCAGTGGCACAATCTTGGATCACTGCAACCTATACCTTCCAGGTTCAAGTGATCCTCCGGCCTCAGCCTTCCAAATACCTGGGATTACAGGCATGCGCCACTACGCCCAGCTAATTTTTGTGTTTTGAGTAGAGATGGAGTTTTGCCACCTTGGCCAGGCTGGTCTCGAACTCCTGAGCTCAAGTGGTCTGCCTGCCTCAGCCTCCTGAAGTGCTGAGATAATAGGTGTGAGCTACCGCGTCTGACCTTAACTTGATTCTCTCTTTAAAGACCTAAGGGTCACTGTATTTGTCAGAGTTCTTCAGAGAGACAGAACCAATAGGATGGATGGATGGATGGATAGATAGATAGATAGATAGATAGATAGATAGATAGATAGACAGACAGACAGACAGACAGATAGATGAGAGGGAATTTATTAGGGGAATTGGCTCACACAATTATGGAGACTGAGAGGTCTCACGACAAGCTGTCTGCAAGCTGGAGACCCTGGGATTCTGGTAGCATGGCTCAGTCCAAGTCTGAAGGCCTCAGAACCAGGGAAGCCGATTGTGTGACTCACAGTCTGAGGTCAAAGGCTTGAGAACCTGGGGTCAGAGGGAAGGGGTGCTGGTTTAAGTCCCGCAGTCCAAAGGCTGGGGAACTTAGAGTTGCCCCAAAACAGGAGAAAAGGAGTGGATCCAAGTCCAGCAGACAGATAGACATATTTGCCTTTCTCTGTTTTTGCTCTCTCTGGGCCGCCAACAGATTGGATGGTGCCTGCCCACACTGAGGATGGCTCTTCCCCATCTAGTTCACACTGACTCACATGCTAATTTCCTCTGGAAATATCTCCACAGACATACCCCAAAATAGTGCTTCACCAGGTTTCTAGTTATTCCTTAATGCAGCCAAGTTGACCCCTGTGGTGTTACGATATGTACCGGTTTTTGTCCATGGTTCCTGGCTCATAACTCCCACAGCCCTTGTTACGGCTTTTTAAAGAATGGTGGGTGTGTTTGGCCTCGTGGGTGGCCTCTGACTTTCTCCTGCCCTCTTTTCACTCTAATGTTCCCCCACCTTTCTGACCGTGGATCTTAAGACCCTCCCATGAGAGGGTCCCACCCTATATCCTAGGGGAAGGAATGGTGATATCATGAAGCTTCCGGAAAAACCCAAGAGGGACAGGGTTTGGGGAGCTTCCAGATAGTTGAACATGTGAAAAGAAAACATCTTGGGCCCCCAAAATCACTAAGCTAAAGGAAAAAGTCAAGCTGGGGACTGCTTACAGCACACCTGTCTCCTGTTCTATTCAGTCACCCCTCTGCTCACTGAAATAAATATATATCTGATGACCTCCTTTGGAGAGCCTCATCAGAAACTTAAAAGAATGCGACCATTTGTCTCTTATCTACCTATGATCTGGAAGCCCCCTCCCCACTTCGAGTTGTGCCACCTTTCCAGAAGGAATCAACGTTCATCTTACGACATATGTTGATTGATGTCTCATGTCTCCCTAAAATGTATAAACCAAACTCTGCTCTGACCACCTTAGGCACATGTCGTCAGGACCTCCTGAGGCTGTGTTATGGGCGCGAGTCCTCAACCTTGGCAAAATAAACTTTCTAAATTAACTGGCACCTGTCTCACATTTTCGGGTTTCACAAACACATGGAGGCTCCCAGATGGTGGTGCCCAGGGAGGGCATGGAAGCTCTGCACCCCTACCCTTACCTTGCCCTATACAGCTCTTCATCTGAATCCTTTGCAATATCCCTTATAATATATTGGCAAATGTAAGTAAGTGTTTCCCTGAGTTCTGTGAGCCACTCCAACAAATTAATCAAATCCAAAGTGGGGGTTGGGGGAACTCCGACTTGAAACCGATCTGCCAGAAGTTCCAAACTTGCAACCGGTTTGTATGTGTAGAGAGGCAGTCTTGGGGACTGAGCCCTCAACCTGTGGGATACGATACTATCTCCAGGTAGATGGCGTCAGAACTGAATTAGAGGACACCCAGCCGGTGTCTGCCGCTTGGTATGCGGGGAAACTGCCGCCCCACATTTGGTCACAGAAGCCTTCTGTGTTGATGGTTGTTGTGGTGTGAGAGTAGACGAAAAACGCAGTTTGAGGAGAGTTTTCCCCTACACATCACCTAAAATTAACCGTCACAGTCACACTCTGAAGTACTGTGGGTTACGATGTCAAGCTATACATTTAGGGGGAGAAAACAATGTAACCCCTAACAGATGCTAAAGTGGCCACTTCCAAGCTGGTCCAGGAAGAGGGTGGGGTGTCCTGTAACCCCGAACCCAGAGGAATACTATGATGGATAGATAAAAGCGAAGCATTTCATTGCTTTTATCTGCTCAGCATCTGTCTCCCTTTTCCTGGGTACACACCCTGACTTTTCTTTGAGGACTCACCCCATGATGCCTTAACAATATGGTTCAGATAGAATTGGTCCCATCCCAGATACAAGATAGGGTATACTTGCTGGGCACGGTGGCTCACGCCTGTAATCCCAGCACTTTGGGAGGCCTAGCGGGCGGATTACTTGAGGTCAGGAGATCCAGACCAATCTGGCCAACTTGGTGAGACTCTGTCTTTACTAAAACTATAAAAACATTAGCCGGGGTGATGGTGCAGGCACCTGTAATCGCAGCTACTTGGGAGGCTGAGATGGAAAGATCACTTGAACCCTGGAGGCGGAGGTTGCAGTGAGCCATGATCACGCCACTGCACTCCTGCCTGGGCGACAGAGCCGGACTCCATCTCAAAAAAACAAAAAAGAAAAAAGAAAAAAATTGGGCATATGACTCAGGTCTAGCCAATCAGCATATTCCCTCCTCCAGCCACAGTGATTGGTTCCCTATGGGCACATGACCAAAGCTGAGCGAATGAGACTTAATTCTAGGAGCTGATAGGTTGGAAGCTTAGGAGGACTGGGGACCATTTTTCCCATGAGAAAGAAACCAAAGACCTAGAGGCAAACAGGTGAGAGATGTAGAGAGAGACTGAGCCCACTGGCATGGTTATAGCCCCGGAATTGAGCTGTGCCTGAAAGTAACTTTAATGGTGGACTTTTCAGTTACAATACAGTCCCTTTTTAGTTTAATGCCAGTTCGATGTGGGATTGATTTGTAACCCAAAGTGTTCTAATCAATGTAATCATGCCTCCTTCTCCCTCCTGTTTGTGTACCTCGGTCATTCCAGGAAGCCACCAGTAGGAAAACTTCACCAAGGAAAAGAGAATTTCTTTCGCCTTCCTGCATTGTCTCAAAAGAGCCTGTTTTAAAGTCCCAGTGGAGATGCCTGTAATTGGCCAATGAGAGCCAGCAGCAGGGTTGGGGATGCGTGCCAATAAATAACTCAAGCAGGCAAAACTCTCGGGGTTTTATAATTATGTGAAAAGACCTAAGATTTCTGTAAGCCAGGGGTCAGCAAATTAAAATTCTCCCAGGAGCTAAGGGCTTCTGAATGCCTGTTTCTGATAATCTTGTTTATGTCCTGGGGTAAATAAATCTGTCTTTTGTTCTGTGTTATTCAACTCTCAGCACTGTTTGTAATTAAAGGGGTGGAGGGTGGAGAAATGAGTGAGTTCTTTAATGGGCTCTGTTCTGGGTCACATGGAGTAAGAAAGAAAAGGCCCTCGTGAGTAGGGGTTGGGGTGGCCTGCTCTGCCCTGGGAAATGGTGGTAAAACACTGGGCAGCTGTTGATTAAGTGCCAAAGGGGAGGAAATCCATCATCATTAGTGTAATCAATGAGCACAGGCCGGGTCCCCACTCCCTTGTGCTAGGGTTCCCCTGAGATATGGAAAGAAGCAGACGGAATGTCTAGTTTCAGACGTCACCTCATGTCAAGAATCTCCAGGCAGAAGGGTCACTCATCCTCTCCTTTCCCTCACCTGCAACTCTGCGGGTTGAGGAAAGGACAAAATAGAGCAAACAGAATCCTTCCAGATGGTCAGATAGTCCTGGTTTATAACAGGGTATGATAGAATTAGGTTAATGAACACAAATAATAACAATAACAGATACCACAGCTAACACATGTTGAGACAGGCACTGTGTTAAGTGCAATGTATACATGATTTCTTTCTTTTTCTTTTTTCTTTCTCCTTTCTTTCTTTCTTTCTTTTTTTTTTTTTTGATACAGGGTCTCGCTCTGTCTCCTAGGCTGGAGTACAGTGGCAAGATCTTGGCTCGCTGCAACCTCCGCCTCCCAGGTTCAAGCTATTCTCCTGCCTCAGTCTTCTGAGTAGCTGGGACTACAGGCACATGCTACCATGCCCAGCTAATTTTTGTATTTTTAGTAGAGACAAGTTTTCACCATGTTGGCCAGGCTGGTCTCGAACTCATGGCCTCAAGTGATCTGCCCACCTTGGCCTCCCAAAGTGCTGGGATTATGGGTGTGAGCCACCACACCTGGCCTATACCTGATTTCTTTTAATACTCTCAAGAATTGCTTGTTACAGGCACAGTAACCTGAATTATATGGATGAAGAAATGAAGAGAAGTTAAGCAACTTTCCAGAGGCCCCCCGGCGGGTAAGTGATGAAGCCGGCCCTCATATCCGAGTTCCTAACTACAAAACTGCACTTCTCTGAACTGCATCGTGCTGCCTGCATGCTTTCCTGTGGCTTTCCTCTGCCCTTTGTAGCTTTTCTACTCTTCCACCTAGTCTTGTCTCTCTGAGTCTCAGGGTGTTTTGTTTGTTTGTTTGCTTTTAATCAGTAAAATGGGGATAACAGCACTTTTTTGTAGCAGGGTGCTTGGATGCCAGCAACAGAAGTAGACTTTGGTTAATGTAAGCAAACATAGAATGTAGAAATGAGCCATCAAGCCATGAAAAGATGTGGAGGAAACTTAATGAAACACACATTGCTAAGAGGAAGAAGTCAACTGAAAAGGCCACACATGGTATGATTTCAGGGACGTGATATTTTGCAAAAGGCAAAACGATGGGGACAATAAAAGGATTAGGAGTTGTCAGGTGTTAGGACGGAGGAAGGGATGAGTGGGTGGGATTTTCAGGGCAGCAAAACGACTCTGTATGAGACTGTACTGGTGGGCACATGTTATTACGGACTTTGGGTGATGATGTGTCAATGTAGGTTCATCGGTTGTAACAATTGGACCATGCTAGTGGGGGATGTTGACAGTGGGGGAGGATGTCGGAGGAGGGAGATATACAGGAAATCTGTATCTTCCTCTCAATTTTGTTGTGAATTTAAAACCGCTGTAAACAATAGAGTCTATTTTTTAGAAACAAAATGTATTGAAAGGATCATGGGGAGCTCATGGATTTCTGGCCTCTTTTGAGCCTATGGAGGGAGACAGGTCCAGCTCCTACCAAGAACTGCCCAGTGGGGGATTCTCCTGCTACAGAAGAAGGGTGCTCAGATGCTGAGTACGAAAAATATCCCCCCAATCCCATCCCAATAAGGTTTTGTGGTGATGGATGTTTTCAGCACCAGACCTGACACACAGTAAAAGCCCAGTAAATGGTCATTATTCTTGTTCTTGTTAATAATAATATCCAGGAAGAGGCTGCTCAGCCTGTCTCCATGCCTGTGGTAGAAATTCTAGGCCACTTTTCCTGTGGGATGATTTAGACTTCCTTTATGAACAGAGACACAAACCAAGCCAGCACACCCTCAGGACAGAAGGATGCTGGCACGTGTGCAGATTGGTCACCAAAGCGTGTCCTAAATTACGAAGAAATCAAAACAGATTGCATCTAATTTCTCACTGTTCCAAGCAAGAAATTACCTTTTGAAGTGGAACACCGTGACTTTCAAGCTGTCTGCAAACACAGGTTTTTTTTGGAGTGTTTTGTCTTGGGCTTGGGTTGGCTTTCTTAAGTGGCTTGTTTGTTTCTGTGGGGTTAACTGGGTTTTCAGAGAGAAGAGGCACAAGAATCCACTTCTCTCACTTCTTCTTCATGCTGTTAGGAGCCTGGTGGGTCCCATTTCTCTTACAGGTTGTTGAGTGGGTTATGATAGGTAAAACAGGCTTTGGAGCTACACAAATCTGGGTTCGAATTCTGACTGTACAGTTTCCTGCTGTACAGTAATTCCCCCTTATCTGCGGTTTCACTTTTCCCAGTTTCACTTACCTGTGGTCCACTGCTGTCTGAACAGAGATGAATACATTACAGTGAGATAGTTAGAAGAGAGAGAGACCATATTCACATAACTTATTGCGGTACATTGTTATAATTGTTCTGTTTTATTATTAGTTACTGTGGTTAATCTCTTACTGTGCCAAATTTATAAACTAAACTTTATTATAGGTTTGTTTCATAGGAAAAAGAAATATAGATATAGGGTTCAGTAGTATCCATGGTTTCAGGCATCTGCTGGGTGTTGGGAATAAGGAGAGACTCCTGTATAGCCTTGGGTGATTCACTTGGCCTCTGTGAGCTCTGTTTTCTCATCTTAAAAATGGGATAATCATTATTTACTTCCTAGGGACTGTAGTGTCTTGCAGTAGCTGTTGCTTTTTCCTTGGGCTAATGCCAGCCTGCATAACACTATGTTATGAATTAGAACAATTCTAGCAGATGTACCTGGGGCCAGAGTTTATGGCTTGCTCCATAAACAGGGCACAGGCAGGATTTTATTCCTTCCGTATCCACTCAGCTGGTGCCCTTGTGCAGCATGCAACCTGCGCAACTGTTCATGGTGGTCCTGATTTTTAAATGACTATTAAGCTTCTCAAACCTTTCTTTTATTGGTAGACACAGACCCTTTGGCCAGAAGGATGGGAATATAGCTGAATTCTGACCAAATTACCTAACAACAGTGATTGGCCCAAAGAATGGCCATACGACCAAACAGTCCAATCAGAGTTTTCCCCTGGGACTGATAAACACATGTTGGGAAAAGTTAGCACTCTATGCCTGGGAAAACAGCAACCATATTCCTCTTCGTATGGGAGAGGCCTGTTTGTAGTATGAGTGTCTTAATCTGTTTTGTGTTGCTCTAACAATACCACAGACCAGGTAATTTATAAAGAAAAGAAACGTATTTCTTACAGTTCTGGAGGCTGAGAAGTCCAAGGTAGTGGGGCCTACATCTGGAGAGGGACTTTGTGCTGTGTCATCCCATGAAAGAAGGGTAATTAAGTGCAAGAGCAAGAGGGACTGGAACTTGCTATAATAAAGCCACTCTTGGCCAGGTGCGGTGGCTCACGCCTGTAATCCCGTACTTTGGGAGGCCAAGGCAGGTGGATCACGAGGTCAGGAGATCGAGACCAGCCTGGCCAACATGGTGAAACCCCGTCTCTACTAAAAATACAAAAATTAGCCAGGCGTGGTGGCGCTCACCTGTAGTCCCAGCTACTTGGGAGGCTGAGGCAGGAGAATCGCTTGAACCTGGGAGGCAGAGGTTGCAATGAGCTGAGGTTGTACCACTGCACTCCAACCTGGCGATAGAGCGAGACTCCATCACAAGAAACAAAAACAATAAAAACCAAACAAACCAAAAAAACAAAGCCACTCTTGAAATAACAACCTTAATCCATTCATGAGGCCAGAGCCCTCATGACCCAATTACCTCTTGTTAGCCCCACCTCCCAACATGGTTGTATTTGAGATGAAGTTGCCAACACGTGAACTTTGGGGGTCACCTTCAAACCACAGCAAAGAGGAAATGAGAGATCAGCATGCAAATACACACAGAGATAAGAAAAAGAGAAGTCTTCTGGAACCCGCCACTGATATCAGTCCTAAAGCTCTTCCTGTGATTTTTAAGCTCTAACTCCGTTCTCCTCTCAGTTACATGAGCCAAAACACACCCTTTTTGCTTGAGCTAGTGTGAGTTGGCTGTCTGATGCTTGTAACCAAAACTGTCCTGATAACTGGGGAGTTGCTGTAAGATGTGTTAGGTATGGAAAATCCTTTGCTCAAAGTGGCACTCCAGTACAAAAAAAAAAAAAACAAAACTGGGCCTGGTGGCAGGTGACTGTAATCCAAGCTACTTGGGAGGCTGAGGCAGGAGAATCGTTTGAACCCAGGAGGCAGAGGTTGCAGTGAGCCGAGATTGCACCACTGCACTCTAGCCTGGGATGACACAGCAAGACTCCGTCTCAAATAAAATAAAATAAAATAAAATAAAATAAAATAAAATAATCAAAGTGGCACTCCACAAATAATAGCTGTGTTATTGCCACACTGTACCACATGGGAGTCCCACCAGTTTGCTTCTTTGGAGTGAAAGGATGACGTGTTTCATTAGATTTGGGATATCAGATATGCCAGTAGCCCTTGATTTCGTGCCATGGCGGACATCAGTAATCCATTAGCAGAAAACATTAATTCATAAAGGCTATGGTGTATGTTTGTTTGTTTGTTTGTTTGTTTTTGAGACGGAGTCTCGCTCTGTCCCCCAGGCTGGAGTGCAGTGGCATGATCTCGGCTCACTGCAACCTTTGCCTCCTGATTCAAGCAATTCTTCTGCCTCAGCCTCCCGAGTAGCTGGGATTACAGGCACCAGCCACTATGCCTTGCTAATTTTTGTATTTTTAGTAAAGACGGAATTTCACCATGTTAACCAGGCTGGTCTCGAACACCTGACCTTAAGTGATTCGCCTGCCTCGGCCTCCCAAAGTGCTGGGATTACAGGTGAGCCACCGTGCCTGGCCGGTGTTTTTAACTTCTTGTGGTTTGATTATTTTTGCTCTACCTGAGAATAGTCTCAGGGTCTTTCCTACTAAGTGCTACAGGCAGTTGCTACTAATGTTTTGGAAATGAGATAGGAGATGAAATCAGACATTTTGATTTTTGGCAATTTTTGACAAAATCCATTGCAGTCCATTTTTTAAGCCTCTAACTCATGGAAGCATGCCTACAGAGGTGAGACAAAGTTGCTTTAAATTAATGCCAGAAGATAAGGAACTCAGAATAGCACCACAGGAGCCTAAATGGCTAATGAAGTTTGCCAGAAGGTTTTTATGAGCATGTGTAGAGTGTCTGGGTCAAACGGCAAGCAAATTCCCAAAGACACAGGAAAAGATTAGCTGGACTCCACCATCGTATCTGGAATGAAGCTCACTTCCTCGTAATCTTTTGGGGCTGGGGAGAGGGTGTTGGTGAATATTCCATCCAGAGGAAGACTTTTTGGTGGAATAGAAAAAGAAGAAAATAAATTTGAACTAAAAGGAGAGTGTAAAAAATTTCAAAAGTAACACAAAAATGAAGAATGAACACAAAGCTTTAAAAAAGCCCTCCTAATTAATTAGTTTTTCCCATTTTCATTTCCCAGAGGTAATCTATAGTGGGACGTCTGTCTTTCAAGATCTCAGTGCCACAAATAATACATGCTCAACATAGAAAAATCAGAAAATTCAGATAAGCAAACAGGAAGATAAAGTTTCCACAGCTTGGAGATAACCAGGGAGAACATGCTGATGTATTTCCTTTCCACTGTGTGTGTGTTTGTATGTGTGCATGTGTGTGTGTATGTTTTCAGAAGAAATATTTATTGAATACCTATTGTCATGTGACCAGCCTTCTGGGAAAAAAAAGATGAGCGAAATCCTATCTTGGCTGCTAGGTCTGTGACTGGTTGTTACAAATAGCTGTGGCCTTTTCTTCACCATTCCAGGGTCTGCTCGGCTTTGTTTTGCCAATGCAACAGTGAGGATGGTGTAGGAGACTCCTAAGAGGGATGGATCATCTCCAGTGTGCACATTTCCTATGACAAAGTCCTGTGTAAAGGGCCCCCAAGAACTCTAGGATATAGTTCCTATTGTACAGATGAGGAGACTGAGGCTCCGGGAGATGAAGTCACTTGCCCAAGGTCACCTAGCTCATAAGGGGCAGAGCTACCATGCTGCTTTTCCTGCAATAGCCCTCTAAGGAGCAGGCCAACCTGTGTCCACAGAGAAGTGGGGTGAGCTCACAGTTGCAAGATGGTAGGAGGGATGGCATGGCACAGGGGTTCAGAAAAATCCTTCGGAGTTTGATAAATCTGGATTTGAATCTTGACTATGCCACTTCCAAGTCCCAAACCTCATTTAGCTCATCTGTGAAATGGGGGATCATTAACCTATTTACCTCATAGAGTGAGGGTTAAACGGGCTCATGTATGTGAAATGCTTGTAAGAGCTCGGGACAAGGTAAATTGCTCGATAAATGTTACTGGCTATTTCTGGAAAACCACGATTTAGGGAGACATATCTTCCTGGTGGGATTAGGTGACACCTGCTCCTTCCAGGGACTGTGGCTCTGTTTCTGATTGACTTGGGCATGGGTTGCTGGCACCATTGTTCCTGGGACTTTGGAAAAAAACAAAACTTGCTCCGTAACCCCACAGGCTTCTCTTGTTGCAGTGACACTGGAACTGGGGAACTGGGGAGGAGGTGGGACTATGGGGATGATTTCCCTGAGGAACCTCCGAGGTGGGCCTGACCCACTTGCTTCCCTGGCATTCTAAGCACGCTCTGAATTCCAAAACTCTCCTGCGTTCTGGCTTTGTGCTGTCTTCACCCCTTTACCCTTTGTCTGAAATTCTTTTCCTCTCTTCTCTCTGCTTACCTGATTGGAACCCTTCTAGTGCCTGGCACAGAGTCTAACACTCAGTCGATGATGGCTGAAGATTGAATGAATGATGGAAACATTAAAGGCCTGGCAGATAGAGCGAGCTGGGGAATGTTGAGGAAGGCACTTCTCTGGGTCTCAGTTACCATCTCGGTACGAAAAGCAGAATGATACTACCAACCTCTTGGGTTATCGGGAGGATTAAATAGAGACTCTATGTAAGGCGCCTAGCACAGTGCTCAGTAAGTGACATCTGCAATGGTTGTTCCTGCTCACCTCTCCTTTTTCCTTTTTTGGGGACTTTCCACACAAGAAATCCAGTTTTCCATGTGTGGTGACTTGATGGAGTCAGAAAAGAGAAAGATACTCTTTTCTGTTCTGATTCCTGCCCCAGTCCTGATGCCTAAGGCATGATATTTAGACACCTCTACTTGCAGTTTCTTCACCCTCACCATCCTGTCTTGCTTCCTTTCAGCCTTGTCTCTAACCATGGCCACTCACAAGCCCTGCGACGGGTCCCTCCATTCCCCCCCAAAACACTCTCCTCTCTCCTCTGTCTTCTGTAACTTACAGAGTTCCAAAAGGGTTAAACAGGAAAAACACAGCAGGACTCCGTAGCTACCCTGGGTGGGGCATTTGATCAGAATTCATGAAGTGTCATAGAGTTGCTTCCTTCTGCTCAGCAGAGCAAATCTGATCAAGCTCAGCCTGGACGTAATGTTGACCAGCAGCTGGAAAGGACAGACCCACTGATTTCCTTCACTGGTACAGTGGGGATTGATGAAAGTGGCCACATAAGTAAGCTGAGTTCTCTGGCCACTCATCCATCTTCAGGGTATTCCTACGTGTGAAGATAGTGTTTTTAGATCACTTTATGGATCCATTTTACAGATTGAGCAACTGAATCTCAGATAAATTAATGAGTAGAAAACCGATTTGGAGGAAACTGGCGTGAAACAAAAGGGGCAGCTATTCTCTTTGACGTTTTGGAAATGTGTGAAAATGCTACACTTGCCCTATTGGGAACTGGGATGCTAAATTTGATTTTAGATACAAAGCTCGCATGTCACACAAGATTACTTTTCTCAGGACCCACTGGGGGCAGAGCTAGAGCATGAGGAGACAGCAGAAAGGACAAGAAAGGAATCTTCTTATCCGATAATGAAAAAGTATTTTTAGCTCTGACTATGTTTACAGACTGTGTAACTAAGGATTCGTGCCAAAATTGGGAGATGTCTTCAGTGTATAAATGATCTGGCAATGTTTGCAGTAAATTCTGTAAGAGAACCAGAGCCGTCTGAACATAACTTAGGAACTGAGAGGATGTTAAAGGAAAATAATGATGATGATGATGGTGATGGTCATAATTACTATTTTTCTGGGGGCCAGTTACCATAATCAGCATATTAAATTTAAATTTCATTCTGCTTCTCCAAAACTTGAAGGTAGATATTTTTATTTCCGTGTTTCAGATGAGGAAATTGAACTTCAGAGAGGTGAGGTGACCTGCCTGAGGTCACACAGCTAGTAAATGACAGAGTTGCAATTCAAACCCTAATTTGTATGAGTTTAAAGCCCACTCACCTTCTGTTATATTATCCAGGCCTTGGGTTAGGTCCTAGGGAGTCAAAGATGAGTTGAGACACAGTCCCTGGCCCCAGGGAGCTCTGTGTTTTACAGAAAAAGGAGCTAGCTCAGCTAAAGAGTTCCCTATTGAAGTGTGTATCAGGTATAAATAAAACAGCTCATCTCTATTGCCCTTGGGTAAAGAAAGAAACCAGTGAATGCATAGGTTGTGTGTGGATATCCTTTCATTTTAGTTCTGACTTTACTTTTTTGGCATCTGCATGAGGCGTCCCAGGGCACTTTCCCTAAACCCCGGAGGAACAGAAGCTCTACCTGTGTCCGTACTGTGCCTGGGACCTGAGCTCTGGGTGAGCAGTCCTCTTTGCATTATGATGCTGGTGCAGGTGGCAGACAGTCTTGACTCTCACCCCAACTTCCCTCCCCAACCCACCGTGATGTTTAGCTTCAGAAGACAAATTAGCAAATCTCCTTCTTGAATTGCTGTCCAACGGGGACAAGAAAAATGCTCTTCCAGGAGCCAGCATCATGATCACAACATATGCAGTTTTCCTGTGGCTGACGACCCAGCAGTGGTGCTGTGGAGGGCCCCTCATGCTCCACTCTGGTTTGTAGACCTCACTCCCAGCCACTTGTTTCCTCTCCTGGACTGTTCAGCCCAGGGCTGATAACCAAGAGCAACCCTCTTGGCATTTAGCTCTGAAAGTCTGGTTTAACCTTCACCTGCACAAGCAGCTCATAATAACAAGAGCAACTACTTAGTGAGTGCCTTTTGGAGGCTTTCCATATACAATGCCTATTGGACGCTTTCTCTAAATAGCCCGCATATTGAAAGAGCAGAGATGTAGGATACAATCATAAAGCTACTTTTGTTGCCCCCTCCCCTATTGTGTAATCTCAGGACCAGTCCCCTCTGCCTCTCAATGAATGTCAGCCAGGCCCCTTTGCAACAAATTTGTTATTTGTAGGTAATAAAAATGTCATTGGCATCCGTGGTCCCCCACACCACTTTAGTTCAGTGATTAATGTGTCCAGTCCAGCGCAGGGTCACACCTCTGACTTCATTTGCTCAGACTTGCTGCAGGCAGAAGCTGCAGTGGGAAATGGGTACTGCCAGCTTCGTGAGTTTTCTCTAAGAGAGTGGTAATTTTACCCTCCCATCTCTTCCCCAGCCAGGCTGCCCTTGCCCCTTTAAGGTTGGTGAGGGCACAGTGGGAAGAGACAAGGGGTAGAAAAAGGTCTGGCTTAACTGGGACTGCTGCTGTGAGCTGGGTCCTGCAGGATGCCACTCTCTCATGGTGAGTTCGTGTGAACTTTGGAACTCTGTCTCCATTGGCTTCGAAACACAAGATCTTTGTAGGGATTAGAAAAAAAGGGATTAGACATGGCCGGGTGCGGTGGCTCAAGCCTGTAATCCCACCACTTTGGGAGGCCGAGACGGGCGGATCACGAGGTCAGGAGATCAAGACCATCCTGACTAACACGGTGAAACCCCCTCTCTACTAAAAAATACAAAAATCTAGCCGGGCGAGGTGGCGGGCGCCTGTAGTCCCGGCTACTCGGGAGGCTGAGGCAGGAGAATGGCGTAAACCCGGGAGGCGGAGCTTGCAGTGAGCTGAGATCCGGCCACTGCACTCCAGCCTCATGTATGCTCAGCTTGGCAAATGGATGCTGTCTTGTGCAAGTTAGAAAAAGCCTTTCCCTTTCTCTAGGTTTCTGTAAGCCGGCATGGACATGTACATCCTAAGAGCGGAACATGGCTGGATGTCTGCAACACTCTTGAGCGAGAACTTTTGTTCAGTGCACTGAGGACACGTCCATCTTCGGGGATGCTGTATGCACGTCTCTTACCTGTAGTTCTCCACACTGGAGCTGCACGAGCTTCACATTCCAACTGTCCAGTCATGCGTGACATCCCCTTCACAGAGGCTCATCATGCCTGAGAAGATCAGGCAAAACATCTTTCAAATATCCCTAGGTCAGCTTGCTTGTACACTCTCTCTATCCCCTGCCCCCCACAGAAAACACTGGCCTTTGGTGGAAGTGCGGCTGCTTGCCAGATTGAAGCCCTCTTCAGCTACCCCTGGGCCCCTTGGATTTCTCAGGTACAAGTCAGACTCCAGTCCACAGGGTTCCCCAATCATTAGGGGACAGAAATCAAGCTCTCCAAGGCCTCTCTGCAGAGTCCCTTTCATCAGGCTTCAGGTGGGAGGAGTGCGCCCCTGCTGTCCCCCGAGAGATGACAGTTGGCCTTTCTGCATTGATATGGTGAATCCTGATGGGGCACTGGCCACTTCTGCTGGTGTTCAAATGGGACACATTGTCTCAGTTTGGACTGAGTCCTGTAAGACAGCCATCCCCAAACTTTTTGGCACCAGGGACTGGCTTTGTGGAAGAGAATTTTTCCACAGACCGAGTTGGGGGATGGTTTTGGGATGATTCAAGCACATGACGTTTATCGTGCACTTTATTTCTATCATTACATTTTAATATATAATGAAATAATTATATGACTCACCTTAATGTAGAGCCCATGGGAGCTCTGAGTTTGTTTTCCTACAACTAGACGGTCTGATCTGGGGGTGATGGGAGACAGTGACAGATCATCCGGCACTGGATTCTCATAAGGAGCGTGCAACCTAGGTCCCTGGCATGCACAGTTCACAATAGGGGTTGTGTGCCTATGAGAATCTAATGCTGCACTGAGCTGACAGGAGGCAGCGCTCAGGCAGTGATGAGAGGGATGTGGAGCAGCTGTAAATATAGATGAAGCTTTGCTCGCTCTCTGCCTGCCCACCTCCTGCTGTGTGTCCCTGTTCCTAACAGGCTGTGGCCTAGGGCTTGGGGACCCCTGCTCTAAGAAAGCCAAGAACAAAACAGTAAATGCCAACTCATCCAATGCTCCAAAGTGAGGTCCAAGACTCTCAACATGACCAGCAAAGGAGGTGGCCAGAACTTGTTTCATGTCCCTTTAGCCTTTCCTCTAATTTGAGGGCATAAGAGAGTCCATGTTGAAGCGTGGAGAGGGGAGAAAATTGGAAGGGAGATTTTTTAGATAGAATTGATGGAGTTCTGTGCCATGTTCTCTCCCAAAACTGGCAGTAGAAGTGGTCGGTGCCCCATCAGAATTTATCATAGCAACCCTGAAAGGACAACTGTCATCTCTCAGTATCGCCATCTCTGTGCTTGGAGGCTTTCTCTGAAGATGAGGAAGACCGGTCTGCCCATTCCCAAGGAGACCAGAAGTGCCAGGGAATTAACATCCTCTGAGAGAAGCCATCAGCCAATGACTGATGGGAGTTGGTATATAAAGCTCCCAGATCCCTCACTGCTGAGTTGGAAGAACATTGAGGCATGTCTTCTGCATGCTTTTCAGAGTTCCTAGGAAGTTATTTTTGATGCCCATCAAAATGGTATTTGGCTTGATTTTAAAAACCTTTTATTGTTTTTTTCTCTTCTCTGACTCTTTTCCCCCATGATATGGTTTGGCTCTGTGTCCTGACCCAGATCTCATCTTGAATTGTACTCTCATAATTCCCATGTGTTGTGGGACAGACCCAGTGGGAGACAATTGAATCACGGGGACAGTTTCTTCCATACTGTTCTCATGGTAGGGAATAATTCTCATGAGATCTGATGCTTTTATAAGGGGTTTCTGCTTTCAGTTCTGCCTCATTTTCTCTTGCTGCCACCATGTAAGAAGTGCCTTTTGCCTTCCTCCATGATTGTGAGGGCTCCCCAGCCACATGGAACTATGATTCCATTAAACCTATTTTTCTTCCCAGTCTTGGGTATGTCTTCATCAGAGCGTGAAAACAGACTAATACATCCCACTCCCCTCCCATCACTTCCCAAATAAAGTACTTGTACTCACATCCTGATCTTAGGGTCCCTGATATGTTCTGGCTGTGTCCCCACCCAAATCTCATCTTGAATTGTAGTTCCCATATAGGAGGGACCTGGTGGGAGGTAATTGCATCATGGAGGTGGTTACCCTCATACTGTTCTCATGATAGTGGGTGAGTTCTCACAAGATCTGATGTTTTGTAAGGGGCTTCCCCCTTTGCTCAGCACTCACTTCTCTTACCTGCCACCATGTAAGACATGCCTGTTTCACCTTCCGCCATGATTGTAATTTCCCTGAGGCCTTTCCAGTCATGAGGAACTGTGAGTCAATTAAACCTCTTTCCTTTATAAATTACCTAGTCTTGGGTATTTCTTCATAGCAGTGTGAGAATGGATGAATACAATCCCTTTCTGGTGGAACTCAAACTAAGACAAAGCCCTGTTATTCAGATAATACCTTTATTCCTAGCACATCTCTAATCCTTTCCTAACTTTGCAAGATGGGTTTCTTCCTTTCTCCACTGAGGAAGCAGAAGATCCATATGACTCCAAAAATATACTCTTTTCCTCACACCACTCCGCTCCCCCGCAGCTGTAAGCCATTCCAGCCAGCAGAATACAATTCTTTAACTGGCCACCCATAGCCTCTGTTTAATCTAGCACTTCCTTGATGTTCAGAACCTTGGTTCTCAATCATGTGCTCAATGCTACTCCTCACTTTCTGCTGCATCCTGCTTTTAATACCCACAACGTCTAGTTTCTGTTAGCCCTCTGGATGCAACGCTGGATGCTGTCTCCCTGGACCTTGACTTTGACTCACCCCCCAGCTCCACTGCCCTAGACTTGTTTTGACAAACGCTCTTCCTGGTTGGACTGAGTTCCAGGACTCCTGGTCTTCATGCTATCCGCTATGGATGATGTTCTGCTTGGTTCGTATCATGGCTGTCCCTCTGTGCCCTAACAGTTCCTATCCTCAGCTGGAGCAAAATGAATTTTTATCCATTGCTTAAAATTTGAAAGCACATCCAGGAAGTTGCGCCTACTAGCTGAGCAAGCCGAGTGCATATCAGGAGAACTTGGACACCACTGCTGGGAATTGGCTAAGTGGGAAGATTTTAATTGTTCCCAGGCTTGTCGCATCCACCTAATTTTCTCTAATGAGCACACACAAAGCAACAAGGAGAGGTGCGGGGTGGGATGGCAATTCAGTGCCTCATAATGCCAGATGAATTGCGGTGCCTGCTCCACAGTATTGCATTTGCCGATGTCTGGGAGACAGTCTCCATGGATGCTAATTCAATTATGCTGAAACATAGAAGGAAATTGTCAGCCAAATTGCTGCCACGCTGCCGAGCTGTACCTCGTTCATGTCCTCCGTGCTGTTTTCTGCTGATTCAGCAGCACACAGAGGCTGGTCTAGTCTGAGAATGCCCAGGGGCTGTGTTCCACTTGGTATGGTTCTTCAGGCAGACTTCCCATCTTAGACCTCCAAATAGAGAATCTATTCCTTATTAAACTTTTCCTTTCCTCCTTTCACTCGGGCAACACCTCTTGTTGCTTATTCATCGTCAACAACAAAAATATATGATAAGCTTAAGAGAACTATATTGTTTGACTAGTAAATCTTGGCTGAGCATCAGTTAAAGACTGAGAACACAGCAGGGAACAAAAATGGGCATAAATCCATGCCTTTAGGAGTTTACGGTCCTGTCTCACTTTCCAAGGAGGGAAGATTATTGAGTCACTTTCAAGGCTTTCTTTGCTTTCTAGAATCTGGATAATGGATAAATGTGAAAACTCAAAAGAGATAGAAAGGCTCAGTCGATTCATAGGAGAAACTGCTGCATGGGAAGAGAAGACTAGGGAACACAAGCCGGGGGCACGGCTAATTTGGAGATTTTAGGGAGTTTATAAAAGAGAAGAGAAGAATGTAGTGGAGCGTTTTGTGGGGAACACAATGAGAAGGAAGTGCATTTCAAGCTTTGCTCTATTGTATGAATGGAATGCCTCTGTGCTCTGTGATATTTTTTAAGAGACTTCAGCAATTGCAGTTTTTTTTTTTTTTCTTTTTTAGATGGAGTCTTGTTCTGTCGCCCAGGCTGGAGTGCAGTGGTGCAATCTCGGCTTACTGCATCTTCCGCCTCCTGGGTTCAAGCGATTCTCCTACCTTAGCCTCCTGAGTAGCTGGGATTACAGGCACGCACCACTATGGCCAGCTAATTTTTGTGTGTTTAGTAGAGATGGGGTTTCACCGTGTTGGTCAGGCTGGTCTTGAACTCCTGGTGTTGTGATCCACCCACCTCAGCCTCCCAAAGTGCTGGGATTACAGACGTGAGCCACCGCACACGGCTGTAATTGCAGTTTTAAACTTGCTTTAAAAAAAAATCAATTGGTCAGCAAATATTTATTGAATGCCTACTATGTTCCAGGTACAAGACAGATGCAATCTTTTCCTTATCTGGTATGTCGTTCCAGGGAAAACAGGACTGAATACATGATAGGTACACATATGAGAAGGATGGAACTTCATCCAGGAAGGCAGAGAAGCCTTGGCTGAGCAAATGAGATTTCTGTTGAGCTCTGAAGGATTAGGAATTTGTCAGGCAAAGAGACGTGGGTGGGGAGTACGGACAGTTTCAGACACAGGTAATGGCTTTTGAGAGGGATTCATGGAATGAAATAATCCAGTTTATTGGCCAAAGCTGTCCCATCAAAAGTAACAATGCTGTGAACTTCTCCACCAGACTCTTCTCAATATCTAGTTTCTAGTTTCAATGAAATTGAATATTCTCGGGTGAGTTCCTATAATGTGGGCCTGAATCTATCTTGCTCCCAACCTCTGCAGCTGATTCTACCCCTGCCACTATTGTCAAGAAAACAAGTTGAGATAAAGCTGATGGTAGATGGGGCAGCGGGCGGAAATTGCTTTTCAGACTGACTGTCTGGCTGCCAGAATGGAGGTTTCTTTGAATAAGGTTCTGTGCTATGGTGGCTTCAAGGCTTTATATTTATTCGGCACGTACTGTGTGCCCAGTTCTGCATCAAGTCCAAGGAAACAAAAATGAATAGAAGACATGGTTTGGTTCTGCTAACATCTGTCACAACTGTAAAAAAGGCTTTCACAGTGTCTTAACGCCCTGAGACTATGACTGTGTTAGTTGGTAGGTGACTTCCAGAGCCCCTTGGGGAGGTCAGACCGACCTGAGTTGGAATACAGGCTATACCTAATAACAGCTGTGTGACTTTGGGCGAGTTAATTCTCCTGTGTTTTAAGTTTTTCATCTGTTAAAATGAGGATTATAACACCCACCTGAAGTACTGTAGTGAGGCTTAGAGATAGCCTGTGTGTCACTCACCTGGCGAATAAGCGGGATTCTGTAGAGTGTGAGAAGATACCCTCACTGTTTTCTCCACTGTCCATTGGCAAGGCCCTGGTGAGCCGAAGCTTTCTCTGCTCATGGGTAAAATTTTGAGCAGCCCCCATCACTTTGCTGGCTATTCCTGGATAATAAAATGTCCTGAAGTCATTTTTCTCACAGAATAGTTCCGTGTCAGTAATTAAAATGCCTGCTCTTAAGTAGTGGTTAAAACTCTGAGTTTCATTTAAAGTTAAACCTTATTTCAAGCAAACCAATTTTTTTTAAACAAAAGACATTTCTGAAATAATTGGAGAAATTTGAACAATAACTGAATAGTAGATGAAATTAAGGTATACTTAATTGAATAATGGTACATATGATATGTGGATATTTACACTGAATTACTAAAGATGAAGTAATGTGTCTGAGATTTGCTTTTCAAAAACTAGTGGTTTGGGGGTAAAGGGTTGGGGTATAGGTGAAAAAAGAACGATCATGTTTATCTTATTATTTTTTGTTATCCTATCCCCTACTTTTACAAATGCTTGAAAATGTGTACAGTGAAAGTTTGAAAAAGATTTAAAGCATCTTTCCTAAACAATCTTATATAATTGGCATGTTGTATAGTACATAAGTTTAGTGGGTATTGTTTATGTCATATACATTGTCAATCTATGTATTTATTATAACAATTCTTTGGCCGATGGCAGTGGTCTGTTGTTTTAATAAAATCAGTATATTTTATTATACTGGTAGATAAACTTCTGTGATAACTCCCTAATTATCTTCTACTCCTGGTATTCACATCCTGCGTAATCACGCCCCCTTGGGGCTGGACCTAGCGATTTTGTTCTGATGAATAGAATACAGTAAAAATGATGGAATGTCACTTCCAGTATTAGATTATACAAGACTATCTTTTGTCTGGCACTACCTCTTTCCAGATTTTCTCTCTTGCTTATTCTGAAGAAACAAGCTGCCTTGTTGTGAATTACCCTGTGGAGAGACCCACATGTTAAGGGACTGGGAGCATGACCACTGGCCAACAGCCCTAGAGTGATTGAATCTTTCCAACAACCACTTGCATGAGCTTGGAAGAGGATTATTCCCCATTCAAACCTTCAGCTGAGACTGCAGCCCAGATGATACCTTGATTGCAACCTGGTGAGAGATCCTGAGCCAGTGGACTCAGCTCAGCTGTGCCTGGATTCCTGACCCACAGAAACTGTCAGATAATAAATGTTTTAAACTACCAAGTTTTGGGGAAATATGTTATGCAGTAATAGACAACAAATAGATTGTATAATGACAAACTTCAGATAAATGGAGGTAAAGTTCTTGGAGTGGATACTTTTTTTTCTAGTTCAAACAAAGAAGTAGTATCAGTGTGGGTTAGCAGTAGCCCTGGTCGCCCCTATGTCAGCTCAGATGTTGGGGAAGGGGGTTGTCGTTGGCTTCCCTGGGTCCTCACTTTTGCTCTGATTGCTAGCCAAAGGCCCAAGGGAGCAGCGGGAGGAGAGGTGAGGGCAGATAAGGGCTCTCTTGACCAGTAGTGTCACAGTTTGGCATTGGTGCTCTCTGCCTGGCAGGTATTTAAAGTTCCTTCAGGTTTGGCAAGTGATCAAAGCTGAGTCAATTCTTTGAGGTGTATTGTGGATTCTTTGAGGTCCCCGTTAGTGGTGTCCACGCTGCACAGTCCCCCAGTTGTTCACCTGAGAACTGTGTTCAGGTGGGGATTCTTCAGTTCCCCTCTTGTGGTGCCTCTTTCCCAGATCCCATGCCAGGTGGTAGCTGTCAGTACCTCTTTCTACTCCTTTTAGGTAGGATGCCTCTAAGACACCTCCATTCCAGTTTCTGCCCATCTGCTTGACTCCTGGGAAGCTCATGCATCCTTGGCACCTGGATCAGGGTAAGTCCTGCTTCTAGTGCTATCCTCAATCCTCATCCTGAGATCTCGATAGTCTCCAGCCGTGGTCTGACTAATCTATACATTTTTCAGGTCTCAATCAGATGCCAGTCTCCCCAGACTTAGGAAATTCACAGCAAACTAGAGATATTTCCTGTAAGTTCCTCTCACCAGGCAAGGCTGTGGTCAGAAGTCATTGCCTCTCTCCTCTTCCAAGGGGACTGAGACTAACTTCATACTGGATTACTTTCTCCAGAAAAATCCTTTCCCCAGTTTCCAGCTTCAGTCTTTTCAGAGATGGCCGTTGGACCAAGAGTCAGAAAACTATTTCCATTTAGACCCTTTGCAAGGTTAGAAATGTCAGGTATTTGAACATTTCCTTTTGTTTTTGGCCCGTGGAGCCTCAGCTGAAACCAAGACCCAAACGTTCCATTTTAGCATCCTGTTATATGCATACAGCTGCTGTTCAATCCATGGTGCTTTGTTACTTTTACGTTGTTGTGGGAGATTTACCGCACTAATGGACCTCATCAATGGTGTCTCTGGATCCACACTCTTTGCCATGACTTGTTAGCCCCTCTCATCAAGGGTTGAAGTCTATTTCCCAATCCTTGGATTTGGGCTAGTCTTGGGATTGCTTTGACCAACAGAATGTGGCAGAAAGAACATTATACCTTTTCTGAGCCTGGGAACAAGAGACCCTGCATGATTTGGGCCTGTCTCTTGGAGTTCTCCTGCTGTCCTGTGAATAAACCTGTGGGTAGAATGAGAGACCATGTGAATAAGAGCAGAATCAGCTCAGTTGTCCCAGATATGTGAGACAGCCCCACCAAGATTGGCAGAGCCACTTAGCCTGACCACAGAGACATGTGCAAACCCCACCAAGCTCAGCTCAGATGATCAGAGCTGCCCAACTGACCCACTGACTTGTGAGTGAAAATAGTCAATTGTCACCATGTACTACTGGGGCTTTGTGGTTGGTTGTTATGCAGCATTATGGTAACCGATACATTGTACTGGGTAGCTAAGGAGGGAGTGTTTTTTGAGCAGAGGACCCTCTCAAATATCAGGTGACAAAGCTGACTGCTGGCTTGGCCTTGTCATCCATGCACATCCCTTCTGGAGGAAGACTGTTTTTCTTTTCCTTAGGCACCCTCAGCTTCAGCCTGATAGATTCCTCCTGGGCTTGTCAAAACTTTCCAGAATGCAATACGGCAAACAGGGATTCCTCTGGCAGCTTGTTAGGATAATTGAAATGTGGGTGGAAGCTCATTAAGCTCCCCTTTGTCAACATTCTTCCTTCCAGGCCTGGAGAGGCTGTGAGTTCTGTCACATCCCATTAGCTCTATGTCTGGGTGGTTTCCGCACCTTTCCAGGCAAATCAAACACACGGGGTCCACGTTCAAGGGAGAAATAAATTTATTCCCATGGAGAGGGGTGTGTTTACGGAAATGGACAGACATGTGCACATCAGGCTGGGGTGGATGATGAGAAAGAGAATGAGAAGATCTAAGAATGCTTTGGAAGTATAATATATACAGCAGATTGCTGCTCTATGTATTAAAAATCTAGCATTTGAAGTCTGTTCTGAACATCCTCCAGTTCCCTTCTATTCCTACCTCAGCGGGCCCCCTACAAAACGCTATCTTTATGGAAAAGATTTTGGAGTCAAAAAGACTTTTGTTCAAATCCCAACTGAGCCATAGAAATAATACTAGTAATAATGTGAACTTGTATGGAGCATGTTTTGTTTGCCAGGCTCTGTGCTGTGAGTTTTACATAGAAATAATCTCATTTAATCCTAGACAGGAATCTCCCTAAGATCAGGGGTGATGCTTGTTTTTTTTTTATTTTAGATTTTTGAGACAAGGTTTTGTTCTGTTGCCCAGACTGGATTGTAGTGGTGTGATCATGGCTCACTGCAGCCTTGACCTCCCAGGCTCAAGCAATCCTCCTGCATCAGCCTCTCGAGTAGCTGAGACTAGAGGTGTGTGCTACCACACCTGGCTACTTTTTAAAAATTTTATTTATTTATTTATTTATTTTTGAGACGGAGTTTCGCTCTTGTTGCCCTGGCTGGAGTGCAATGCTGTGATCTCGGCTCACCACAACCTCTGCCTCCCGGGTGTGAGCGATACTCCTGCCTCAGGCTCCCACGTAGCTGGGATTACAGGTATGTGCCACCATGTTCAGCTAATTTTGTATTTTTAGTACAGATGGGGTTTCTCCATGTTGGTCAGGCTGGTCTCAAACTGCCGACCTCACGTGATCCACCCGCCTCGGCCTCCCAAATTGCTGGAATTACAGGCATGAGCCACCACGTCTGGCCACCTGGCTAATTTTTTATATTTTAGGGAGATGGGGCTTCACTATGTTGCCCAGACTGGTCTCAAACTCCTGGGCTCAAGTGATCCTCCCACTCTGACCTCCCAAAGCGCTGGGATTACAGGGATGAGCCACCATGTCCAGCTGTGATGCCCATTTTGGTTTCCGGTATAGATCCAGTACACAGCACAATTTTTTGCATTAGATGTTCAATAAGTGTTTAGTGAACAAATGAATGAATGATAATCCTGTGAGGTGGAGCTCACTACTCTTTAAGATAAAGAAACAGAGGTTCTGTAACTGACCTACATTTCCCCAGCTAGTGAGTGGCAGGAGGGGCTTTAAGCCAAAAATGCTGCTTTCAGGTGCCATTATTTCATTTAGTCCTCGGAGTGTCTCTAGGATTCCTGGAGAATGGGAATACTAACAATGCGTATCTCACAGGGCTGTTGTGACAGTCACGTAAGTCAGGGAAGTAAACATATAAGAGATTACCTGGCACACAATAACAGCACACACGCTGGCTTTGTTTATCTTAATGTTTGTTTGTGTCTTTGTTTCCTAATAAAGTGTCGAGGGGGTGGGTGGAGGGGGAGAGTAGTGAAAAAGGGACCGTGCACCTCATGGTGCATGGAACCGAAACAATACAAGTTCAAATCTTGACTCTGCCACGTAATTGTTGCACCACCTGTTTAAAGCCACGTACAATTAACGTTGTCATATCTACCACATAGTATTCTTCTATCACTGGGCTGTGACTTCCAGATCGTGTGGGCATGGGAACGAAACCACCTTATCATTAAATGTTTTGCTATCAACAAACACCATATGGTTGTGCAAATCAATCAACAACAATTTGTTTAAAAATTTTAATAACACAAAACCTACCTCATAGGATTGTTTTCAAGACACAATTAATGCTCAGTGAAGCCTAGCACTTGGTAAGTGCTTAATAATAATAGCTAATAATTAGAGCTTACTGAGCAGATGCCATGGGCCAGCACATTCCACATAGTATCTCATCTGGTGTCTTGTCAACCCTATGAGGCAGGTACTGTTAATTGCTCCATTTTACAGTTGAGGAAACTGAGGCACAGAGGTTAAGCAACTTGTCTGAGGTCAAACATCTAGCAGAGAAGGCTAATTTCACATGAGACTGAGCACATTCTGTAGAGGAGAAGAGGAAGGGCAGAACATAAGGACACTTGGATTGAGCTGAAACAAAACCCCTGTCCTTTGTAAACCCAATTTTGGGTGATTTCCAACTTGAGGGGTGTGTGGCATTTCCTGATACGTATAAGAAGCTACTTCTGCAGCCCATGGGTTCCAAGGTCACTTTTAAATGGGTTGTTTTGATGACCGTCAGTGCAGAGGAAATGGTACTTCTATAACATTGTCTTTAAAGGGGCATTGTGTTTTAGAAACTACAGGAAGAAAATTACCGGAGGATAATGATTGAAAATAATTGTACTGGAGGGGGCGGAGCAAGATGGCCGAATAGGAACAGCTCCAGTCTCCAACTCCCAGCACGAGCGACACAGAAGACCGGCGATTTCTGCATTTTCAACTGAGGTACTGGGTTCATCTCACTGGGGAGTGCCAGACGATCGGTGCTGGTCAGCTGCTGCAGCCCGACCAGCGAGAGCTGAAGCAGGGCGAGGCATTGCCTCACCTGGAAAGCGCAAGGGGGAAGGGAATCCCTTTTCCTAGCCAGGGGAACTGAGACACACAACACCTGGAAAATCGGGTAACTCCCACCCCAATACTGCGCTTTAAGCAGACAGGCACACCAGGAGATCATATCCCACACCTGGCCGGAGTGTCCCACACCCACGGAGCCTCCCTCATTGCTAGCACAGCAGTCTGTGATCTACCGGCAAGGCAGCAGCGAGGCTGGGGGAGGGGCGCCCGCCATTGCTGAGGCTTAAGTAGGTAAACAAAGCTGCTGGGAAGCTCGAACTGGGTGGAGCTCACAGCAGCTCAAGGAAACCTGCCTGTCTCTGTAGACTCCACCTCTGGGGACAGGGCACAGTAAATAATAACAAACGCAGCAGCTCTGCAGACGCAAACGACTCTGTCTGACAGCTTTGAAGAGAGCAGTGGATCTCCCAACACGGAGGTTGAGATCTGAGAAGGGACAGACTCCCTGCTCAAGTGGGTCCCTGACCCCTGAGTAGCCTAACTGGGAGACATCCCCCACTAGGGGCAGTCTGACACCCCACACCTCACAGGGTGGAGTACACCCCTGAGAGGAAGATTCCAAAGCAAGAATCAGACAGGTACACTCGCTGTTCAGAAATATTCTATCTTCTGCAGCCTCTGCTGCTGATACCCAGGCAAACAGGGTCTGGAGTGGACCTCAAGCAATCTCCTACAGCTACAACCTACAGCTGAGGATCCTGACTGTTAGAAGGAAAACTATCAAACAGGAAGGACACCTACACCAAAACCCCATCAGTACATCACCATCATCAAAGACCAGAGGCAGATAAAACCACAAAGATGGGGAAAAAGCAGGGCAGAAAAGCTGGAAATTCAAAAAATAAGAGCGCATCTCCCCCGGCAAAGGAGCGCAGCTCATCGCCAGCAACGGATCAAAGCTGGACGGAGAATGACTTCGACGAGATGAGAGAAGAAGGCTTCAGTCCATCAAATTTCTCAGAGCTAAAGGAGGAATTACGTACCCAGCGCAAAGAAACTAAAAATCTTGAAAAAAGAGTGGAAGAATTGATGGCTAGAGTAATTAATGCAGAGAAGCTCACAAACGAAATGAAAGAGACGAAAACCATGGCACGAGAAATACGTGACAAATGCACAAGCTTCAGTAACCGACTCGATCAACTGGAAGAAAGAATGTCAGCGATGGAGGATCAAATGAATGAAATGAAGCGAGAAGAGAAACCAAAAGAAAAAAGAAGAAAAAGAAATGAACAAAGCCTGCAAGAAGTATGGGATTATGTAAAAAGACCAAATCTACGTCTGATTGGGGTGCCTGAAAGTGACGGGGAAAATGGAACCAAGTTGGAAAACACTCTTCAGGATATCATCCAGGAGAACTTCCCCAACCTAGTAGGGCAGGCCAACATTCAAATCCAGGAAATACAGAGAACGCCACAAAGATACTCCTCGAGAAGAGCAACTCCAAGACACATAATTGCCAGATTCACCAAAGTTGAAATGAAGGAAAAAATCTTAAGGGCAGCCAGAGAGAAAGGTCGGGTTACCCACAAAGGGAAGCCCATCAGACTAACAGCAGATCTCTCGGCAGAAACTCTTCAAGCCAGAAGAGAGTGGGGGCCAATATTCAACATTCTTAAAGAAAAGAATTTTAAACCCAGAATTTTATATCCAGCCAAACTAAGTTTCATAAGTGAAGGAGAAATAAAATCCTTTACAGATAAGCAAATGCTTAGAGATTTTGTCACCACTAGGCCTGCCTTACAAGAGACCCTGAAGGAAGCACTAAACATGGAAAGGAACAACCGGTACCAGCCATTGCAAAAACATGCCAAAATGTAAAGACCATCAAGGCTAGGAAGAAACTGCATCAACTAACGAGCAAAATAACCAGTTAATATCATAATGGCAGGATCAAGTTCACACATAACAATCTTAACCTTAAATGTAAATGGACTAAATGCTCCAATTAAAAGACACAGACTGGCAAACTGGATAAAGAGTCAAGATCCATCAGTCTGCTGTATTCAGGAGACCCATCTCACACGCAGAGACATACATAGGCTCAAAATAAAGGGATGGAGGAAGATTTACCAAGCAAATGGAGAACACAAAAAAGCGGGGGTTGCAATACTAGTCTCTGATAAAACAGACTTTAAACCATCAAAGATCAAAAGAGACAAAGAAGGCCATTACATAATGGTAAAGGGATCAATTCAACAGGAAGAGCTAACTATCCTAAATATATATGCACCCAATACAGGAGCACCCAGATTCATAAAGCAAGTCCTTAGAGACTTACAAAGAGACTTAGACTCCCATACAATAATAATGGGAGACTTCAACACTCCACTGTCAACATTAGACAGATCAACGAGACAGAAAGTTAACAAGGATATCCAGGAATTGAACTCATCTCTGCAGCAAGCAGACCTAATAGACATCTATAGAACTCTCCACCCCAAATCAACAGAATATACATTCTTCTCAGCACCACATCGTACTTACTCCAAAATTGACCACGTAATTGGAAGTAAAGCACTCCTCAGCAAATGTACAAGAACAGAAATTATAACAAACTGTCTCTCAGACCACAGTGCAATCAAATTAGAACTCAGGACTAAGAAACTCAATCAAAACCGCTCAACTACATGGAAACTGAACAACCTGCTCCTGAATGACTACTGGGTACATAACGAAATGAAGGCAGAAATAAAGATGTTCTTTGAAACCAATGAGAACAAAGATACAACATACCAGAATCTCTGGGACACATTTAAAGCAGTGTGTAGAGGGAAATTTATAGCACTAAATGCCCACAAGAGAAAGCAGGAAAGATCTAAAATTGACACTCTAACATCGCAATTAAAAGAACTAGAGAAGCAAGAGCAAACACATTCGAAAGCTAGCAGAAGGCAAGAAATAACTAAGATCAGAGCAGAACTGAAGGAGATAGAGACACAAAAAACCCTCCAAAAAATCAATGAATCCAGGAGTTGGTTTTTTGAAAAGATCAACAAAATTGACAGACCACTAGCAAGACTAATAAAGAAGAAAAGAGAGAAGAATCAAATCGACGCAATTAAAAATGATAAAGGGGATATCACCACCGACCCCACAGAAATACAAACTACCATCAGAGAATACTATAAACACCTCTACGCAAATAAACTGGAAAATCTAGAAGAAATGGATAATTTCCTGGACACTTACACTCTTCCAAGACTAAACCAGGAAGAAGTTGAATCCCTGAATAGACCAATAGTAGGCTCTGAAATTGAGGCAATAATTAATAGCCTACCAACCAAAAAAAGTCCAGGACCAGATGGATTCACAGCTGAATTCTACCAGAGGTACAAGGAGGAGCTGGTACCATTCCTTCTGAAACTATTCCAATCAATAGAAAAAGAGGGAATCCTCCCTAACTCATTTTATGAGGCCAACATCATCCTGATACCAAAGCCTGGCAGAGACACAACAAAAAAAGAGAATTTTAGACCAATATCCCTGATGAACATCGATGCAAAAATCCTCAATAAAATACTGGCAAACCGGATTCAGCAGCACATCAAAAAGCTTATCCACCATGATCAAGTGGGCTTCATCCCTGGGATGCAAGGCTGGTTCAACATTCGCAAATCAATAAACATAATCCAGCATATAAACAGAACCAAAGACAAGAACCACATGATTATCTCAATAGATGCAGAAAAGGCTTTTGACAAAATTCAACAGCCCTTCATGCTAAAAACGCTCAATAAATTCGGTATTGATGGAACGTACCTCAAAATAATAAGAGCTATTTATGACAAACCCACAGCCAATATCATACTGAATGGGCAAAAACTGGAAAAATTCCCTTTGAAAACTGGTACAAGACAGGGATGCCCTCTCTCACCACTCCTATTCAACATAGTGTTGGAAGTTCTGGCTAGGGCAATTAGGCAAGAGAAAGAAATCAAGGGGATTCAGTTAGGAAAAGAAGAAGTCAAACTGTCCCTGTTTGCAGACGACATGATTGTATATTTAGAAAACCCCATTGTCTCAGCCCAAAATCTCCTTAAGCTGATAAGCAACTTCAGCAAAGTCTCAGGATACAAAATTAATGTGCAAAAATCACAAGCATTCTTATACACCAGTGACAGTCAAACAGAGAGCCAAATCAGGAATGAACTTCCATTCACAATTGCTTCAAAGAGAATAAAATACCTAGGAATCCAACTTACAAGGGATGTAAAGGACCTCTTCAAGGAGAACTACAAACCACTGCTCAGTGAAATCAAAGAGGACACAAACAAATGGAAGAACATACCATGCTCATGGATAGGAAGAATCAATATCGTGAAAATGGCCATACTGCCCAAGGTAATTTATAGATTCAATGCCATCCCCATCAAGCTACCAATGAGCTTCTTCACAGAATTGGAAAAAACTGCTTTAAAGTTCATATGGAACCAAAAAAGAGCCCGCATCTCCAAGACAATCCTAAGTCAAAAGAACAAAGCTGGAGGCATCACGCTACCTGACTTCAAACTATACTACAAGGCTACAGTAACCAAAACAGCATGGTACTGGTACCAAAACAGAGATATAGACCAATGGAACAGAACAGAGTCCTCAGAAATAATACCACACATCTACAGCCATCTGATCTTTGACAAACCTGAGAGAAACAAGAAATGGGGAAAGGATTCCCTATTTAATAAATGGTGCTGGGAAAACTGGCTAGCCATAAGTAGAAAGCTGAAACTGGATCCTTTCCTTACTCCTTATACGAAAATTAATTCAAGATGGATTAGAGACTTAAATGTTAGACCTAATACCATAAAAATCCTAGAGGAAAACCTAGGTAGTACCATTCAGGACATAGGCATGGGCAAAGACTTCATGTCTAAAACACCAAAAGCAACGGCAGCAAAAGCCAAAATTGACAAATGGGATCTCATCAAACTAAAGAGCTTCTGCACAGCAAAAGAAACTACCATCAGAGTGAGCAGGCAACCTACAGAATGGGAGAAAATTTTTGCAATCTACTCATCTGACAAAGGGCTAATATCCAGAACCTACAAAGAACTCAAACAAATTTACAAGAAAAAAACAAACAACCCCATCCAAAAGTGGGCAAAGGATATGAACAGACATTTCTCAAAAGAAGACATTCATACAGCCATCAGACACATGAAAAAATGCTCATCATCACTGGCCATCAGAGAAATGCAAATCAAAACCACAATGAGATACCATCTCACACCAGTTAGAATGGCGATCATTCAAAAGTCAGGAAACAACAGGTGCTGGAGAGGATGTGGAGAAATAGGAACACTTTTACACTGTTGGTGGGATTGTAAACTAGTTCAACCATTATGGAAAACAGTATGGCGATTCCTCAAGGATCTAGAACTAGATGTACCATATGACCCAGCCATCCCATTACTGGGTATATACCCAAAGGATTATAAATTATGCTGCTATAAGGACACATGCACACGTATGTTTATTGCAGCACTATTCACAATAGCAAAGACTTGGAATCAACCCAAATGTCCATCAGTGACAGATTGGATTAAGAAAATGTGGCACATATACACCATGGAATACTATGCAGCCATAAAAAAGGATGAGTTTGTGTCCTTTGTAGGGACATGGATGCAGCTGGAAACCATCATTCTCAGCAAACTATCACAAGAACAGAAAACCAAACACCGCATGTTCTCACTCGTAGGTGGGAACTGAACAATGAGATCACTTGGACTCGGGAAGGGGAACATCACACACCGGGGCCTATCATGGGGAGGGGGGAATGGGGAGGGATTGCATTGGGAGTTATACCTGATGTAAATGACGAGTTGATGGGTGCAGCACACCAACATGGCACAAGTATACATATGTAGCAAACCTGCACGTTGTGCACATGTACCCTACAACTTGAAGTTTAATAATAATAAATTAAAAAAAAAAAAAAAAAGAAAATAATTGTACTCTGATGGACTAAATCTGGGATTGGCTAGTCATCACATTAGTCAACCCTGTTCTGTTGGTTTTAACTGGCTGGAATTCCTTTAGAAGGATTTCAGCAAAGATCGACATGTTTGATTAGCAATGTCTGCTGTGGGTGAGGGAAGGATGACAGAGGCATGTGTGACATGAATTATTGACCCTGCCTTATTTATATGCTTTGAAGAGTTACTCTAGGAGGGCAGTTACACTTCCCTTTGTCAAAGTTTTTGGGACACACCTCATGGGTGTCTCCATAAATCATGCACAATGACACATTTGAACAAAGAGGTGTTGCTGTGTCATTTGTCATTGAACCGCTACTGAGTGACAAGGCCTTTCTCCAGATTCTCCAGTAATTATCCAGGAGAAGAAACAAAGGCTCAGAGAGGTGAACTAATTTGCTCAAAGCTGCACAGCACCTAGTGCAATGTCTGACATCTAGTAGGCAACTAATAAGATATGTGTTAATTGATCAGATAGTGAGTGACCTACTGTGATTTAAGCCTAGGTTTTAAGCTTTGAGATGAATGCCTATTCTATGGCTCAGTTGCTACCTCTGCAGAAGGCCTCATTCTGTACTAGGTGTTCTGCTGCATATAGAAATAAGCAGTGATCTGAATGCTCAAGGAATCTACAATCTTATTTCCTCCCTCTTGTCTTTATCAACCCTCAGAGAAGATTCCAAATCTTCTGGAAAGAGAAAGAAAGGGTCACTGCATTTTATTTGGTTACAAAGCACTAAATGGTAAATTGCTTTTATGTTTTGAATTGCTGGCACCATCAGATTCATTATGAATACAACTGCATCTTTTTGGGGTAATAGCCATTTTTATCTTGCTGATACAGAAAAAGGAAATACAGCCCAGACAGCAGCCTGACAAAGGGCTCGGTAGCAGTCCTGAGGCTCATGGCGCCTAGAGAAAGCCACCGTGTCTCTCTGGACCCATCTCCTCTTTAAGAAATTATGGTCGATCTGTGTCTTGGTAACCACAGCAGGGGACAGTTAAGGAAACCTAATAAAAAGTCTCAAGGCAAACCTAAAGTTCTGTGCAAAAGCAAAATAATGAGAATACTGCATGAGAAATTCGCTTTGTGTTAGCAATAAATCCCTTCTGTTTGTTCAGCCCTTAAAGGCCTCTCAAATCTAGCGTCTCACGTGATCATCACAATAAACCTGGAGGCTGGTGAGCCGGTAGTAGCAGGGCCTCGGGGAAGTGAAGTGACTTGCCAAAAATCACACAGGCTAAAGAGGAGTAGAACCAGACCCCCCAGTACAAATCTAGCCGGGTCCCAATTGTATCATTGCATGACTGTTGAGGAGAAAGAAGGTTAGAAGCCCCTCCTAACAAAGAAAATGTTTGTTGAATGAATGCAAGTGACTGGGTAAGATGGTGAGTGAATAAACTCCCTTAATCCTTTCCAGCGGTGATTTTACCGAGTGTCAAGAGCCTTAAAAATGTAAATTTCTTCTGATCCCATTCTTTCCCCTTCTTAAGAATTTATCCCAAGGAAATAATCAGATAAGATGTAAAGATGTGGTATTTAGGCATTCATATTATTATTTATGAAAACCAAAAAAATTGTATATAATCTAAATATCCAGCAGTAGGACACTGCTTTAAATAAATGAATAGATAAATAAATAAATTATGACATTCCCGCATTCTGGGTATTAAAACAATGTCTTTGATGAATACAAAGAAAAATGTGCTTAGCTATAGGGGTGTTTATTGCAGCTTTCTTTACAAGAGCAAAAAGAATATAAACCTAAATATCCAACAACAAAGGTTTGGATTTATAAATATACCAGAATACTATAGAGTTTCTTTTTATTTTTTTGTGGCGGGGGGAATGGATTTTTGCTGGTCGCCCAGGCTGGAGTGCAATGGCATGATCTTGGCTCGCTGTAACCTCTACCTCCCAGGTTCAAGAGATTCTCCTGCCTCAGCCTCCCAAGTAGTTGGGATTACAGGCATGCTCCACCACGCCTGGCTAATTTTTTTGCATTTAGTATAGACGGGGTTTCGCCATGTTGGCCAGTTTGGTCTTGAACTCCTGACTTCAAATGATCTGCCCACCTCGGCCTCCCAAAGTGCTGGGATTATAGGCGTGAGCCACCGCGCCAGGCCAGGTTTTCTTAAAGCAACGATGTAGCTGCATATTTATAGACAGGAAAAGATTTATAATGCAAATTAAGTGGATGAAGTAAGGAAGAGAATATGTGTAACATGGTATCTCTCACTCTGCAAGGATATATTGGAAAATGTTAACAGGGATTATCTTTGGATGATAGGGGTATATTTTTAAACAATGATAATTAGAATAATTCTTATTATAGGTGTTACTATTCATTGTGCTCTATGGGCTATGTATGTGTCTGTGCCAGGTTCACAGACCTGCACGCATTCCGAACACAGTGCAGCTCCATGAAGCAGGTATTACTGCATGATTAGGACTTCAGTCTTGGGGTTGACCTGGGAAGAATGATGGAGAAGAAACAGGAAGGTGCATAAACTTTGACAGATACCCACTCTGCACCAGACACCTAATGGACATCGTCACACTGAATCTTGCACTAATTATTCAGAAAAAAAAATTACCTCCCATTCATACGTGTGAAAATTGGAGCTCAGAGAGGTTGAACAACTTGCTCCAGGCCACTCAGCTTGCAAGTGGGACCCGTCTGATTCCAAAATGCACAGACTCTCCACCTTGCTCTATTGCCAGGAGTGCCTACTTCTCATAATCAACGAGGCCATGGCCAAATCCACCGACAAGCAAAGATTGCAGGAGTTTTGAGGGGCTTTTTATCATCTAGTTCAGCCTAACCTTACAGTGAAGCTGGAGGCAGAGTCCGGGACCTTCTTATACTTGCTCCAAGCTCTGCTTCTGTCCTGTGGGATAGTAGTGATCCACATCCCTGCCTGGCTTTGGAAATAGATACATGGAAGTCATACCAACTTTACATAGCTGTGAAACTGACTCTAGACCTCCATTTTGCAAGTTGCTTCCCCTCTTGATGTCTCCGTTTCCTTACTCATAAAGTGGAGTTAATAGTAACACCCACCTTTATGGGGTTTTCAAAGGTTAGAAATAATATTTGCAAAACACTTGGCACAGAGTAGGCACTCATCATTTAAAGAGGGCTTCTTCTGTTTTGTTTGCTCATCCTGAAAATATAGGAGTGATAACAGGAAGGGAATATATACTCTTAGTGAAGCAAGTGACACAGGCTAGACCAATATGCATGCGTTTTGGAGCCCCAAGGAAAAGCGCCTCAGGTTTTCTCTGTCAAATTAAAATCAGTTCCACCTTAAAATTCCCCTCTGCAAACATTTGGAAAGATGGTATTTAATTGATCATAACATCCTCAGACTCTCAGGCAGGCTCTTTGCTCCTCTTGCTCATCACCGCTGATTACTCAAGGTATTTTTATGTAAACAGAAAATGGCTCCTGCATAATTAGACCCATCCACCTCCACACTCCCTGCTCTTTCTTTGCTTCTAGCCTCTTGGAGCCGCCCAGCCACCTCGGAGCCTAATCAGCGGAAGATCTATGCATCTGCTGAGCTCTGAAGGTTCCAAGAGGGCTGTAGAGGGGCCACAGACACTGACTGCAGAGGCTGCCATCTGGGGCTGTAAAGGCTGCTGAGAAAAACACATAGCCCTGCAACTTCGATTTTTCCCTCTTGGCTCCCTCCAGTACATCCCCCTATTCCCAGTGCCCTGTGCTACGTGTTGCACACATCAGGGAGACATTCTTTTTCCAAACTTAGCAGCCCTGTCTCCCATCCCTGACTTTCTGTTAGCCAACTCCAGACAGGAAAGGGTTAATCTTAAAATAACCAAATCTGTATATATGGATGACATCTACTTAATGTGTGCCTTCCATGGTAGCTTCCTGGGTACATGCAGGACTGGAATTCTTCGTTTCCATCCTGTTCTTCCTGCACGCCCTCCACCCCCCAACCCTGATAGACCACATCATAGCTCTCGATGACATCACTGAAGGCAGGGAGTGTATCGTATCACATTGTCTTCTCCATCTCCCGTGTTCGGCATACTTCTGAGAGTTAGTAGTGCTCTGTTTAGGAACTTCAGGTTCAGCCGAGAAGGCGTGGAAATGCTGAGAAGTAAGTCCACAGAGGTAAGTAAAGTTAGAGCGTTGAAAGGTTTGGACTTTATCTTACAGGCACTGAGGAGTTTTAAGGGTGAAATAATCAGATTTGTGTTTCAGGAAGCTCACTTTGGCTGCCAAGTGGAGAGCAGACGAAGGGGAATAGGAAGACTATTAGAAGGCTGTTCAAATAATTCCAGAGACCTGCAGCCTGAACTGGGAGGTGGGAGCTTTCCTTCATCTCCCCACAAGGTTTTTGCAGCCACCTGTGCCTACTCCAGGCAGAGGCTGTTGGGAGGTGCAGTTGGTACCCAGCCCGCACTCCCTAGGCCTTAATTGTCTGTGGCAGTTCTTGGATGCTCTGATGATTTCCAATATGCTGTGATGCTTTCCAGTGTCTCTCAGCCTAAGGGTGTCCTTGCACCATGGTAATGTGCTTGGTACCTCTCCGAGCAGGTAGGAGGCACCAGAGGAGTGACACCTCATGAGTGTTCCTCAATCCGTGAGGACAAGTACCCCAGCTTCCTTGACCTTTGGAGGGACAATTCTGAAGCATATTCTACATTGTCTACTAGAAGTATCCTGAAGGATTAAACCCCGGCAGTCCACAGGGAGTGACCAGCTCATTAAGATGTCCTTGATTGCCATCTTCCATTCTCTGTCTGACTTCCCCACTCCTTCACAGTGCTTCTTGGGATCACTCCCCAAAAAAACTCTTTGCACCCAAATCCTTGTCTCAGAGTCTGTTTTAAAAAGGAACCCAAATTAAGACAGTAGCATTTTACCATAATTTCGTATTACATGAATGGATAAATATGTACACATTTTCTTCATTCATTCATTCATTCATTCATTCATGCTATCCCTTGTGACTTGACTTTTTAGCATCAACAATTCCTTTAAGAATGGCACATTTGCTTTCTGGGGCACTAAGTCCTGCTCAAACTTGTTCAGGCACAGCATTTAGTCAGTGACACTATTGCCATGCATGGAGCCCAAATATCAAAATGAGGCATGGAAACGCACCTGGTTTTAAATGTCTAAAGTCAAGGTGCAAGGGGTTATGAGAAAATGGAATGCCCACGTCAGCAAGTGCCACCTTCTGGCTCTGCTCAGTAATATTAAGAGAGGACCCAGCAGTGGGCAAATGTAAGGGTCCCATTGGAGGTGCTGTCACTTAAGCTTCCTTGGCCTGGGAGAGTGTTCATGAATTGTCCAAAAAGAGTAAACTTTATGGCTGGTGGAGAGTTCAGATCTTTTTTTTTTCTTAGAAAATATTCTGGTCTTAGAAAAAAGAAAGTGACCTCAAATTACCTCAACTGTAGTGGCAAAGTACTGCTCTGTATTTAAAGTTTATTGTGAAAATTTGGAGGGCTGGGATAGGAACCTGCCAGCCATGAGTAAGCCCATGGTTTTCGACCAGGGGTGACTTTGCTTCCAGGGGACACTTGACAACGTCCAGAGAAATTTCTGGTTGTTACAACTTGTGTGTGTGGCGAGGGGTGTTACTGGCATCTCAGGAGTAGAGGCCAGGGATGCTGCTCAGCATCCACAGAGCTGCTAGATTATCTCGTCCCAAAGGTCAATAGTGCTGACACTGAGAAACCCTGCTTTAGAGGAATCACTTATCCTAGCTTCTATTTTCCCCTCTGGGCTTGGGGAGGGAACGACCTGAATCATGGGGCATATCTGGGGATTCCAGCATGGGGCAGTAGAGGACGGTATAAATCCCTGTGCCTGCCTTTGCTTGGTGGTAAAGTGGTAGTGGTGAAACGGGAAAAGTTCCCTTATCTCCCTCTCGGGGGGTGCGATGGGGGCATGGTTCACTTCTTCAGTGCCCCACAGCTTAAGTCCCTAGAGGGAGCACGCAGACGGGCAGGTTGTGGGGACCGCGGGCTCCGACCCTACGGCAGCATCTAGGATTGAGTATTTACAGCTCCCGAAGCCCCAGTGGGCATGTGGTACAGTGTGCTCCTTCAGCGTAGCCGTCCACAGGCTTGTGTTAATCAGCTCAGTTAGACCCTCTGCCGTATCACAAGGACAGAGGGCTTTCTGTATCCTGGGTTCTTGCCCCAGCGTCCTGGACAGATCAGATCACACGTGGGCTTGGATGATGGGTACAGGGTTTTACTGGGTGAAGATGGATGGGGAGCCAGCAGGGGATGGAGTGGAAAGGTGATCTTTCCGGGATGCTCAGCAGCCGGACTCTCCTCCGACCTCCCCCAACTGAATTCTGCATTGTCCCACCGTAGATGGCCTGCCGGCGTCTACCGGTGTCTGCTTCTGCCAGTGTTGCTCTCAACATCCAGCTGTTTGTGTCTGTGTCTGCGAGGGTCTCGAGGTTAGCAGAGGAGGAGGAGGGTGTGGCAGGTCAGAGTGGTCTTGGAGAATGCACCTTTTGGGCGTGAAAACAGGAGTGCCTGTCCTCACCTAGGTCCGTGGGCACAGGCCCAAGGGTGAAGCCTTTGCCAGGGACCCTGCCCTTCTTTACCCAGCACTTCCCGGCCCCAACTCCCATATCAGTGTTGGGAACACAGGGTCATTGGCATTGCTAAGGGCCTTATTTCACATTGGTCTCAACAACGGGATGGTTTAAAAGCAACCAAAGCTTATTTAAAAAGGAAACTTGATATCATTACCATAAATAAAAAATAAAACAGAGTCACTCGCCTTAATTAGAAGGTAATCACAAAATAAATCCAATGAAAGTAATAAAATATTATTGAATACAGGGGAGATGAGCAGGCTGGAAATCAGGAAGCCTTGGGAGAGTCCCATTACCTCTCCGGGCTTCGATTTGCTCAGCTATCAAATGAGATTTGTTTAAAATAGTGTTTCTCAAAGAGTGGCAAGGGCAGTACATTTTGTGCAAAGGAGATAATTTGTGGTTGTGTGCAGAGGCAGCATTAAATAACAATGAAATACTTGGTGAGAAATTGATCCCTTTTTTCAATTTTCTTTTAATCCCTCCAAACGTAACAAGGAGAAAGTCTCAGTTGGGGTGCTAACATGTCTTTAACACCTTTTGGACACTTGCTAATTTCCCTTTTGGCAAAAGACAGAGCAGTCTACAGGGTCAGGGCGTTTGTCAGGTCACCTTTCTCAGTATTTAGTAACATTCTATAATTTCATTGTACTTATTTTATGATTGCCTTCTATTCATGTAAAGTGGTACTCGTTTTCCATTTTAGTGGTATTACAGAAATTTTGTCTTGAAATACATCTATGTAAGTTCTGTAAGTGAATCAATTTAATAATGTTAAATAAAAATGAACAGGTAGTATGTAAAAATGGTAAAGATTATGACATTAGCAGATATTATAATGCAAGGAAGTCAGGTTGTCCTTCTTCAGGGGTAACCTTAAAATCACTGTATTTTTTTTACTTGCAAAATTAATAATTTGCAAATAAATCGCAAATATCTATGCTTCAAATATTACCTTAAAATTACATAGGGCTCTCTTAAAGCGAGCCAGTCGACATGTCTAAATGCTTCCAACTCTATTAACCACTCATCCTTCCTCTGACCCATTTTACAGTATCTTTTGTGAGAAGTACTATACCTACACCTAACACAGTACTTGATACAAAGTGGGCACTTAATAGGTGCTTGCTGATGAAATATATGCAGCCAAGTAATGAAAAAGGAAGTTTTCAGTTGCTATTGACAGAAAATCCAACTCAAACTGGCTTAACAACAACAAAAAGACAGAGAAATGTTCAGAGGTAAGGTTGTAGCATTGGTCCGGAGGTGTATGATGTAATCTTGGCTGTGACTTCATTTCTGTAGTCTTCTCAGATTGGCCATTCTTTGTGTCCTTGTCCTCTGGGGGAGATTTGCATCATGGTAGAAAAAATAGCTGCTGAGATCTCATTCCCAAACACCACAAATCCAGGGGAAGAGAGTATCTTGTCTCCAATATTCCAAGGAATTGTTTTGAGATTCACTCCAATTGGACCATTTTGGGTCACATGTTAGCCCTAGAACCAATCACTGAGGCCAGAGGGATGAAACCCCTTGATTGATTTCTCCTGGGTCACACGTCCCATGCCTGCATCCAGGGATGGTACCAACTTCCCCAGAGTAAGATGAGTTCTCAGATGGGAATTGAGAGCTGTTAGGAAGGTTAAGTTGGGAGGGGAGGGAATAGATGCTAGAAAGCATGAACACGTGATGAATGCCCCCTCCACCCATGAATGACAGCCGACATTGATAGAGGCCATGCTGGTTCATGAACCATTTGTTATTTTCCAGGATGAGATGAGAAGTGTAATTGAGGGTAAGCATTTAGAAACTTTGAGAGAAGTTCAATATTTGTACAACATCCAAGTTTGTGATGAGTGGACTCCTCTTGTTGGACAGGGTTTAGACCACAAGCATTGGCTTATGAAGGACAGGAAAAAATTAGTCTGCCATAATAGATAATTTGAGAAGCGCAGGTATAGAAGCTGCATCTTGCAGTTTGTCCACTGTTAGAAGACGGGTTTCCTTGTTCAGCTGGAATGGGGATAAGGTGTGTCTGGTTCAAAGGAGAGCTAAAAACAGTAATAATAGCTACATTGGTGAGAAATTGATCATTTCAATTACAAATGGAAATCATCATAGCCCGCCTATTCAATCTCTCTACACAGTGATTACAAGTGAAGGCTTTGGAATAAGAGAGACTCAGGTTCAAATCTTACTTCCAACATTTTCTAGCTGTGCCATAAAGTACTAGGATAAAATACTAGGAGTGTTGGAGCCTCAGTTTTCTCCTCTGTAAAATGGAACTAACACTCAGGTTGCTGTACAGACTAGTGCCTGATTAGTGGTCACTCTTTCATAGGAACTTTCTTGAACTGTAGATAGAAGTAAGGGAGATGATATCACTCCTGTTTTATGATTAAGGAATTGAGGTACTAAGAGGCTGTTTGTTCCTAATAATCTATTCCCCTTCACATTTTTTTTTTTTTTTAAGACAGGGTCTCACTTTGTCACCCAAGATTGGAGTGCAGTGGTGTGATCAGGGCTTACTACAGCCTTGGCCTCCCAGGCTCAGGTGATCCTCCCACTGCAGCCTCCCAAATAGCTGGGATCACAGGTACCTGCTACTATGCCTGGCTAATTTTTTAATCTTTTATAGAGATGGGGTTTCACCATGTTGCCCAGGCTGCTCTCAAACCCCTGAACTCAAGGAATCCACCCACCTCGGCCTCCGAAAGTGTTGGAATTACAGGTGTGAACCACTGTGCCCTGCCTCTATTCAGTTTTATCTTAGACTTTTGTGATTGGGATGTAGATAGAAAGTCTAAACTAAAATTCTGGGTCTGAACTACTACTGGGTTCATTGAGAAATTTGGGTGTGAATTGGCCTGATGTCAAGATATTATGAGCATCTTGATTTATATGGAGATGCTTCCAAACGCTAACAGGTGATTATTATAGATCACAAGATACCAAGTCACTATAAGAAGAAGAAAACATCTAAGGATTAAGAATGACTAGGAATGAAGTGTACATTTGCAGGCCTCTTGTCTTTTCTGATAATGCCTTTACTACTTATTATGGAACGTGGGTTGCTATCATGACAAAAGAGATAATGGGGATTGTGCAAAGTGGCCTTGTAGATTAAACTTCACAAAACTTGGTTTAAGCTTCCTCCTGGGTGTTTAGCTTGAAACATCTCATTACCAGTTGTCCTGATACCAGAGATTTTCCTGAGGGCTATAGAGATTTTAAAAGTTTTTGCTACCAGGATCATCCTTTCTCCTTAATATCCACACTTGGTGAGAATAGGTCCTGATTCTTCTGAAACTGATTATTATTTCCTTGGGACTAATATTTCAAAGAACATTCCATGGGTCAGGCCTGAAATCACTGCAGAGAGCATTATAGAGGAAGACTAAAAGACAAAGAGCGACTCCTGGAACCAGGGGTGATATGGTTTGGCTGTGTCCACCCCAAATCTCGTCTTGAATTCCCACGTGTTGTGGGAGGGACACAGTGGGAGATAATTGAATCACAGGGGCACATCTTTCCCATGCTGTTCTCATGACAGTGAATAAGTCTCATGAGATCTGGTGTTTTTATAAAGGGGAGTTTCCCTGCACAAGCTCTCTTTTTTTTGCCTCCTGCCATCCATGTAAGGCATGACTTGCTTCTCCTTGCTTTCCACCATGATTGCAAGGCCTCGCCAACCATGTGGAACTGTGAGTCCATTAAACCTCTTTCTTTTGTAAATTGCCCAGTCTTGGGTTTGTCTTTATCAGCAGCATGAAAGTGGACTAATACAAGGGGTAACTGAAGAATAAAAGTCACCACAGTCTTGCATTCCAACCAGAGATACTCCTCTCATATGCAAAGGCAAGAGGTCAAGAAGGGCTTTCTTTTTCTTTCTTTTTCTTTTTCTTTTCTTTCTTTCTTTTTTTTTTTTTTTTGAGACAGGGTCTCACCCTGTTGCCCAGGCTGGAGTGTAGTGGCATGATCATGGCTCACTGCAGCCTTGACCTCCTGGTCTCAGGTGATCCTCCCACCTTTGCCTCCCGAAGTGCTGGAATTACAGGCATGAGCACCATGGCTGGCCAAAATGGGCTTCCTTTTTGATGGAGTGATCTGCTGTCAGAGATTTGCTTTAAAATACTCTCTAGAGTGGGATATAGACAAAGCAAGCTTGGCCAAATGCGATGGGTATGTGAGACTATTCTCTTTTGTGTTTGAGATTTTCACGAATACAAAGTTAGAAAATAGGCTACAGAGTTTCAATTTTCCACTGTATAAACAACACGGCATTAAATATCAGTCATTCAGTAAATAATTGTGGAGAATCAACTATATACTCTTTGGTGCTGACCTTAGGGTGACCCACCAAAGAAGATGGGACAGATTCCTATCTAGTCACCCTTAATTAAGAGATTCATTGGTTGAAGTATCCTGCTTGTAGGTAAAAAATTCCAATTAGCTTTCTAGTTTTTAAATCTATTCTTATGTCTGGACATATTAGGACTGGACAAGACTTAAGTAAAATTGTAACATGAAAATACAGATACCAAAGTTAACAAACAGAAATGAGAAACTTGGAGAAAGCAGATATGACATAGAAACAGAAAATAAAGTAAAATAGAAACAAAAGAAATACTTAATATCCTTGTGGAGTTAAGAGAAGATATTACATCCGTGAAATAGTTAAGAATGAGTTATTGAAATAATTTAAAAGAACATGACCGTTTGCTTTACTATAAATAATTCAGGTTACATATTTGTTCTGTGCACTTTTCTATATGTATGTTTACAACCTACAATGATTAAAAGTAGAATAAAATGAATTATACTGCTAAAAAAATCAATAGAAAGGTTGTAAAGTTGAAGAAATCTCCCATAAAGTAGAACAAAAAATGAAGAGCTGGAAAATAAAATGGAAGAAGTAAGAAAATTAGAGACTTAGTCTGAGATTCAAAACAGTAGTAAGTGAGTCATAGAATTAGAAAACAGAAAAAAAATTGGAGTGAATGAGATAATCAAAGTATAAGAGAATATCCAAGAACTACAGCATATGAGACTACAGATTAGGAGGGTCTATTGAGTAATCTGCATCCTAAAGGGGAAAAAATATCCACACAAAGGCACATCATTATGATATTTTTAAAACAGAGGGGATAAAAGGAAAATCTTAAAAGTGACTAGAGACCAGGCATGGTGGCACATGCCAATAATCTCAGCACTTTGGGTGGCTGAAGCAGGATGATTGCATGAGGCCAGGAGTATGGGACCCGCTGGGCAGCATAGTGAGACCCCCATCTCTATAAAAAGTTTAAAATTAGCCAGGTGTGATGGCATGCACCTGTAGTCCCAGTCACTCAGGAGGCTGAGGCAGAGGATTGCTTGAGCCCAGGAAGTTGAGGCTGTGGTAAGCCATTATCATGTCACTGCACTTCAGCCTGGGTGACAGAGTGAGACCCTGTCTCAAAAAGAAACAAAAAAAAAGTGACCAGAAATGAAATTTTAAAATAGCATAGGTCACATACAGTGTGTGTTAGTCTATTCTCACACTGCTATAAAGAACTACCTGAGACTGGGTAATTTGTGAAGAAAAGAGGTTTAATTGACTCACAGTTCCACAGGCTGTACAGTAAGCATGATTGGAGAGGCCTCAGGAACTTACAATCATGGCAAAAGGGCAAAGGGGAAGCAAGCACATATTCACATGGCCAGGAGGAGAGATAGAAAGTGAAGTGGGGAAGTGCTACATACTTTCAAAACAACCAGATCTCATGAGAACTCATTCACTATTGTGAGAACAGCAAGGGGGAAACTTGCCCACGTGATCCAATCACCTCCCACCAGATCCTTCCCCCAACATTGAGAATTACAATTCAACATGAGATTTGGGTGGGAACACAGAGCCAAGTCATATCATTCCACCCCGGACCCTCCCAAATCAATCTCCTGCCCTTCTCATATTTTAAAACACAATCATGCTTTCCCAACAGTCCCCCAAAGTCTTAACTCATTTCAGCATTAGGTCAAATGTCCAAGTCCAAAGTCTCATCTGAGACAAGGCAAGTCCCTTCCACCTATGAGCCTATAAAATCAAAAACAAGTTAGTTACTTCCAAGATACAATAGGGGTACAGGGATTGAGTGAATACAACAGTTCCAAAGGGAGTAGTTAGCCAAAACCAAGCAGCTACAGGCCCCATGCAAGTCCAAAATCCAGCAGGGCTGTCATTAAGCCTCAAAGCTCTGAAATCATCTCCTTTGACTTTGTATCTCACATCCAGGGCATGCTGATGCAAGGGGTAGACTCCCAGGGCTCTGAGCAGCTCTGCCCTGTGGCTCTGCAGGGTGCAACCCCCATGGCTGCTTTCAGGGGCTGGCATTGAGTACCTGTGGCTTTAACAGGTGCACAGTGCAAGCTGTTGGTGAATCTACCATTCCGGGGTCTGAAGGATGGTGACCCTCTTTCCACAACTCCACTAGACAGTGCCCCAGTAAGGACTCTGTATGGGTGCTCCAACCCCACATTTCCCCACTACACTGCCCTAGTAGATGTTCTCCATGAAGGCTCTGCCCCTGCAGCAGACTTCTGCCTGAACATCCAGGCATTTCTATACATCCTCTGAAATCTAGGCAGAGTCTCCCAAGCCTCAACTCTTGCCTTCTGTGCACCTGCAGGCCCAACACCACATGGAAGTTGCCAAGGCTTGGGGCTTGCACCCTCTGAAGCAACGGCCTGAGCTGTACCTTTGCTCCTTTTAACCACAGCTGGAGCTGGAGCAGCTGGGATGCAGGGCATTGTGCCCTGAGGCTGCACAGAGCAGAGTGCCCTGAGCCCAGCCCACAAAACTATTTTTTGCCTTCTAGGCCTCCAGGCCTGTGATGGGAGGGGCTGCCACAAAGGTCTCTGGAAGGCCTTGTTGGCATTTTCCCCATTGTCTTGGCTATTAACATTCGGCGTCTCTTTACTTATGCAAATGTATGCAGCCTTGAACTCCTCCCCAGAAAATGTTTTTTTTTTTTCTACCACATGGTCAGCCTGCAAATTTGCCAAACTTTTATGTTATTCTTCCCATTTAAATGTAAGTTTCAATTTCAGACCATCTCTTTGTGAACACGTATGAGCATATGCTGTTAGAAGTAGCAAGCACATGGCCAGCAGGAGAGAGAGGAAGTGAAGGGGGGGAAGAGCTATACACTTTCAAAACAACCAGATCTCATGAGAACTCACTATCATGAGAAAAGCAAGGGAGAAATCTGCCCCCATGATCACTTCCCATCAGGTCCTGCCCCCAACATTCGGGATTACAATTCAACATGAGACCTGGGTGGGGACACAGAGCCAAACCATATTATCTTGGTATGTGAGAATAAAAATTTTACTGGCATCAGTCAACCAGCAGTAACATTCAAAGATTGAAGTGAATGCATCAATGCTTTCAGAATTCATAGTAAATGTTATTTTCAATGTTCAAGTATATAGCTAGGGAAACCGTCTGTTGAGTTCAAGGATGGAAGACGGATATTTTCAGCTCTGCAAAGTATCCAATATTTCCTAAGTACCTTTCTCAAAACGTTGCTAAAGGAAGTGTTCCAGGAAAACAAGTGGGACATCCAAAAAAGTGACAGGATATTTAGATAGGAGATCCAGGACAGAAGTGAAAGTCTCAGGACAATTACAAAGGAAAATCCCAAGACAATGGTCATGCTTCAGGCCTTAAATGAAACCAGTTCCTTTTGAAGCAGGAGAATGGAGAGTCGAGGAAAAGAGAAGGAGAGCAAGAGGAACAGGGGACATTGAGGAGAAGGAGAAAGAGGAGGAAAAAAGAAAAGGAAAGAAGAAGAATGAGGAAAGAAAGACAAAGAGGTAGGGAGGATGTGAGAAAGGGAGGAAGAGAGAAGGGGCTGGGGTGGGGTGAAGAGAAAGGAAGGAAGGATGGCAAGAAGGGAGGGAGGAAAGTAGGAGCTGGTAGACTTTATGATGCTCTTGAGCAGGTAGAAAAATAGTATTAAGATTTTTGCATTGTAGATTTTAGGAGTAACCAATAATAAGTACATAATAAATAAAAGCAAGAGGAAATTATTATTATTATTATTTTAGATTCAGAGGGTACACGTTCTGGTTTGTTACATGGGTATATCGTGCAATGCTAAAGTTTGGGCTTCTAATGATCCCAGCATCCAGGTAGTGAACATAGTGCCCAATAGGTAGTTTTTTTGACCCTTGCCTCCCTCTCTGCCTCCCCACTTTTGGCATCCCCAGGGCTTATTGTTCCTATCTTTGTGTCTATGTGTACCCAATGTGTAGCTCCCATTTTTAAGTGAGAACATCTGGCATTTGGTTTTCTGTTCTTCTGTGAATTTGCTTAGGACAATAGCCTCCAGCTATACCCACGTTGCTGCAAACGACATGATTTCATTCCTTTTTTATGGCTGCATAGTATTCCATGGTGTATATGTGCCACATTTTCTTTATTCAATCTATCATTGATGGGCACCTGGATTGATTCCATGTCTTTACTATTGTGAATAGTGCCATGATAAACATATGGGTACAGGTGACTTTTTGGTGGAATAGTTTATTTTCCTTTGTGTATATACTCAGTAATGGGATTGCTGGATTGAATGGTAATTCTATTTTTAGTTCTTTGAGAACTCTCTAACTGCTTTCCACAGTGGTTGAGCTAATTTGCATTCTCACCAACGAAGTATAAGCCTTCTCTTTTCTCTGCAGCCTCATCAACATCTGTTATTTTTTTAGTTTTTAATGCTAGCCATTCTGACTGGTGTGAGATGGTATCTCATCGTGGTTTTGAGGCAATTATTATCTCTAGGAAAAAAAAAACAAACAGAGGACAAGAAAAGACATGTAATAACAGTACAATACTTACCTAAGGAATTAACATTATTTACATGATTCTAATAATAACACTATATACTAGTTTAAACAAAAATTGAGATATTATGAGGAAGAATTGGGGGTGGGGGAAAGAGAGAGTTAGATTATGTGAGTGAGGGGTCATGATGTAAAAGAATTAAAATGTTTCTTCCGTAGAAAAATAGAAAATATAATAGATGATGCTTAGTTGATAACTCACTAAATAGTAGTATCAGTGTGTTACTTAAAATGTGGAAATGAATACCAGAAAAGGCAGCCTAAAATACTGAATGTGGTTGCCTCTGTGGAGCAAGATTAGGGGCTGACGTTGCATGGGGACATACATGAGACTGCTGAAATTTTGTTATACTTTTTTTTTTCTTTGAGATGGAGTCATGCTGGGTTGCCAGGCTGGAGTGCAGTGGCACAATCTCAGCTCACTGCAACCTCCGCCTCCCAGGTGCAAGCGGTTCTCCTGTCTCAGCCTCCTGAATAGCTGGGACTACAGGCGTGCACTACCACGTCCACCTAATTTTTGTATTTTCAGTAGAGACGGGGTTTCACCATGTTGGCCAGGATGGTCTCAATCTCTTGACCTCATGATCTGCCCACCTCAGCCTCCCAAAGTGCTGGGATTACAGGTGTGAGCCACTGAGCCCAGCCTGTTATAAGTTTTATAATAAAACTGCAATCAGTGTAGACAAAAGCTTACCCCATTACTCCTTTCTTCCTCCCTCCTACCTTTTCTCCCCACTTCCCAGAGGAACTTGATTAATCCATTAGGTTTCACCTCTCTTTAACTTCCTGATTAGTTACACTTACAAACTCCATTTGTTTTTGCTTTCTCGTCAAGTCAAACCAACACTCCCAGAAAAAAAAAATACATGTACATAGCTTCTCACTATGTATATGTATTAGTCTTGTTAAAATAAAATTATTTAAAAGTTTAAATATCCTCCATCACAGACTACAGGGAGAAAATGGAAGCGAGAAAATAGCTTGAGTATTTCACTTTGCCGGTAAAAACCCTGAGCTTCAGCTTTTATTTTTTTGTTGTACTTTGTAGCTTTGTTACTCAAGTAGGAGATGGAAATTATGGAATTTATTAATCTGCTTCATTAATAGGCTTGGTATTTTGCCACTTTGGCCAAATTTGGGATCCTGCCATCACTGAATTTTTTCTCTCTCTCTCTGTTAAAGCTTCTCTTCCATTCGCAAAGATACCTGCAATGGGAAAAGGGGGAGTTGAAATTCTAGTCATGTTTCTCCTCGGTTCGGTCTGATTTTCAGAAATTGCAGTAAATCAGTGTCACTGAAAATTGGCCAATTTTTTTTTTTTCTGGGGGTGTTGGTTTGGCTTGATGAGAAAGCAAAAACAAATGGAGTTTATAAATGTAACTAATCAGGAAGTTAAATAGAGGTTAAACCTAATGGATTAATCAAGTTCCTCTGGGAAGTGGGGAGAAAAGGTGGGAGGGAGGGAGGAAAGGAGGAATGGGGCAGGCTTTTGTCTCGACTGATTGAATAAGCCCTTCCGTGGAGTCAGCTCCGAGTGTCTGGGTTTTTTTTGTTCCCTCTCTCTTCCTGTCTATCCTTTCTTGTGAGGGCATGGAGAGCCACCCAAAAGCAGCAGCCCGCTGTGCTAAGTGGAGAGAAGGTTCCAGCTGCTAGAAGACGTTGGCTTTGATTTCTACTCTGTCTCTTACTATAGTTGTGTAACCTTAGAGAAGTTCCTTTACTCTTTGAGCTGATGTCATACCCATCTATAAAAGTGGGGTGAAGATTCCAATTTTCCAACATTCTAAAGCTTTTAAAGACCAACAGAGATCATATTGCAGAATGCAGAGCTGGAGGTGGAGATGGAGAGGGGAGATTGGCCAGCACCTGCAAAGGCCTTGAGGTGAGATGTGCAAAGGTGATAGTGAGTTTAGATGAAACGGGTAATCTGGGGTCAAAATAACGAAAATCAGTCTAGTTCACATTCGGGATTTTCATCTTTATCTTGAGAGCTGTAAGAAGACCTTGAACTATTTTAAAAATGACAAAGAGGCTTGAGATCGTCAGGTTTGTGTTTTGAGATCATTCTTGTGAAGAAAAGTTCCAGGGTTCCATGTGTCCTTTGTATCTTGGTGGCTCTCACATCTTTAGCTCTGGCTCACACCTTTATTCCAAGTTTCATACATGTATATTCAACTGTCTATAGCACAACTCTCACGATTGTTTCCCAAGCACTCAAACCCAGCATGTATCAAACTGAACTCTAGTTCTTCCTCCCCAAAGCTGACTGTCCTCCACTGTCCCCTCCACACTGTATTTCTTTTAAATGGAAACTATAGTAGAAACTGCTAGTTGCCTCTTCCTTCTCCCTTAGAAATGGAATCTCAGTAATATGCCTAGCAAAACATTATGTTTCTCCATTTCCCAGACTGTCCCACAGCTGGAAGTGACTGAGTTGCAGCTGATGAGATGTCAGTGGAAGCTTTGCTTCCAGGAAAGCTCCTTAAAGGGGCTCCATTTTGCACTTCCACTTATTCTCTTTCTCCAGGAAAGCTCCTTAAAGGGGCTCCATTTTGCACTTCCACTTATTCTCTTTCTTATACCCTGAAACATAGGTGTGATGACTGGAATTCCTGCAGCCACCTTGGACCCTGAGGAGAGAACAAACGTGGCAGAGTGGTTGAATAGATAGAACCAAGTAGTGAAGAGCTTCTAAATAGACTTGGACTATCTACCATCAGATGACTCTCACCTGAGGAAAAATAAATTCTTCTTGCTGTGTAAGTCATTATAATTGGATTTCTTGTTCCTCACAGCTGAAACTAATCCTAAGTGATAGGATTCTGGGAATCCTTCCCTAAATCTACTCTTACACAAAGTTCTGCATTCTGGCTATCTCTTCAATACATCTCCTTCTTTTATCCTTGTCTGAGCCAGATTATCTTTTGCTGGGGTGATTGTAACAACCTCCTCACTGCCCCTGTTTTCAAGCCCCTCCCTACCAATGCCCACGCTCAAAGAATTTCCACCTTTTAGTTAAAAAGACATTCTAGAACTCAATTATGACTCTGCTATTTCTAGGGGAATCATGAAATTACAGGCACTGAAAAGGTAGAGCTTAAAGGGCCCTTAAAGGTCATTTCATTTTGGTTTTTTTTTTTTTTTTTTTTTGAGACGGAGTCTCGCTTTGTCGCCCAGACTGGAGTGCGGTGGCCGGATCTCAGCTCACTGCAAGCTCCAGGTTTACGCCATTCTCCTGCCTCAGCCTCCCGAGTAGCTGGGACTACAGGCGCCCGCCACCTCGCCCGGCTAGTTTTTTGTATTTTTTTTAATAGAGAAGGGGTTTCACTGTGTTAGCCAGGATGGTCTCGATCTCCTGACCTCGTGATCCGCCCGTCTCGGCCTCCCAAAGTGCTGGGATTACAGGCTTGAGCCACCGCGCCCGGCCAAAGGTCATTTCATTTTGAATTTCTTACTTGTTGGTTTGGCTTGATTAAAAAAAAAAAAAGCAAATGGAGTTTTCCGTGGGCCTCTTGTGATTGTATATAAATTATTTGATATATAAAATACAGAAGGCTGTGCACAGTGGCTCACACATCTAAGCCTAGCACTTCCAGAGGCTGAGATGGGCGGATTGCTTAAAGTCAGGAGTTTGAGACCAGCCTGGCCAACATGGCAAAATCCCATCTCTACTAAAAATAGAAAAATTAGCCGGGAGTGGTGGTGCGTGCCTGTAATCCTAGGTCCTCAGGAGGCTGAGTCAGGAGACTCGCTTGAACCTGGCAGGTGGAGATTGCAGTGAGCTGAGATTGTGGCATTGCACTCCAGCCTGGGCCACAGAGCGAGACTCCGTCCCCAAAATATATATCTATAACTATAGATATATATGTAGAAGTGGATCTCTCTGGAGAAGATGCAGAGTTTTCAGCAGATTCTCGCAGGCGTTCAACAAAAATTAAGAATCTGGCAAGTCTATCTTCCTCATTTTATAGATGGGGAAACTGAGGCACACAGTGGTTAAGTGACATGTCCAAATGTCCAAGGTCACAAAGAGACTCAGTTGCAGAGCTGGGATACAGACTAGTGCTCTCTTCTCTACAAAAGTACTACCAACTGACAGTCAAGGCAAATACTAAGCCCTCATATTTCTCTCCTTGAGGACTGGGTGTCTGTTTTCACTCAGACTACTCTGATTGGACTCACGCTGATGAGGGCTGGAATGTAATTGGTACCAGCGAATACCAAAAGCCTTAAGAGAGTCATTAATTATATACATTTCTGTTTACAGGAGAATAATACTGTTAGCTTCATTAAGCACCATTATCAATGCATGATCTAATAGTTTCAACATAATGAAACTGATACATTTCAGAGGAATGGAAGGAAATATTACACATCTGCAAATTGGATTATTCTGAGCTAGGAAGTCTTTGAGGTGATGATAATAACTGTTCCGATAATCTGCACATCTAATTGGTACTGTGCTTTACAGTTTACATATCTGTGAAGGTCAAATCAGCTCCATCTTGGATGCTAATCTGCCAGGTTAGCTTCTGATTAACCCATTCTGGGAAGGCCTCTGAGATTTCCAGTTTATCTGTTGCTTGTTGTATAAGAGGACTGTACTTCCTGCAAATCTTGCCATCAGGGAAATTTCCTACCTATTCTCTGTGAAACATGTGTGCCTCTCCCCTGGAGTATAAAATCTCTGGGTCTGGAGGCTATTGGTGCTGCAGGGATCCACCATCTTGTCTTGCCACCACCCAAGACACAGGCATGGCTTCTGTTCCCAAGCCCCTATTACATATTTCTTCCTAAGAAACTGGATTTGTCAGCCTCTTTCTTCAGCTTCTCAGCTTCCTCAGACTTTGGGGTAGGTTTGCATAGGCCAGCCCAAGGCAAAACCGTATTATTTTCACATACTTTATTATCTTTTTTTATTCTTCCAGAAGTATGGAGAGGGCAGAGAAAACAGTGTACTAGTTAGGAATATTTTGGTTGCAAGCAACGGAAAACTCCAACCTAAACTAGTAAGGAAAAAAGAAATGGGGAGAGGGGTCAATGAGAAGATTGTTGGCTCACATAACTGAATTGCCCTGTAATATTCTGATTCAGGAATGGTTTGATCCAGGGGTTCATGCTACCATTAAGGTTCTGGCTTCGTTCCTGGATGATTCTTTCAGCTGCCTTGTTGGCTTCCTCTTCAGGGTGACTCTTCCGTAGTACAGTATTTCTGGCCTTCTATTCTCAGCCTCACATCACACCGCACAAAAAGCAGACAGATGTTTCTTGTAGGTCTTTTGGAAGATGGAGCACTTGTCTGTCCCAGAAACCTCAGAAAACCTTTTTACATGTCACATTAGTGTGAACTAGGTCAGATGCCCATCCTTCAACCAAACTACAGTGAACAAGGGATAGTAGGCACTTATTGGCTTAAGCCAATCCGGACCTGCTCTAGAGCTGGGGGTGAGATCAATCCCAGTGAAAACAACAGAGCTGAAGATGGTGAGTGATTACCTACGGAACCTACCTCAAATCCTTAATTAATGTAATTACCTACAGAAAACCTAAGTGCATGGCAGGAAGGAGGGAAATGATCTAGGGGAACAACTCAATATTCCATCACACGGTGGTTCAGAAAGGTTAAGAGACACATGAAAGTCACATGAATTATGACTGGTGGGACGAAAATATAAATTTTTTGTCTCAAATTTTCTGCCATAAACATGAGCCTTCCTTAGAAAACTGAAGGATTTTCCCACCATCCTCCTACTTATCTACCATCTCTGTTCTTAGAGAAGCAATGGAAAACCCCTGATATCATTCTGAGCCAGGAACTTCCTGTTCATGCCTACTAAAGACACAGTTCAAACTCCAGATAACAGAGGAAGTGATACTCGTTGGCATTGTCCTGCATGCATAGAAATTCCCTCCAAGGCCGGGCATCATGGCTTACACCTGTAATCCCAGCGTTTTGGGAGGCCAAGGTGGGCAGATTGCTTGAGCTCAAGAGTTCAGTACCAGCCTGGCCAACATGACAAAATCCTGTCTCTACAAAAATTAGCCAGGTGCAATGGTGTGTGCCTGTAGTCCCAGCTACTTGGGAGGCTGATGCAGGAGAATCACTTGAGTTTGGGAGGCAGGATTGCAGTGAGCTGAGATTGCGCCCATTCCAGTGTGCCTGGGCTGTGGGAGTGAAAACCTGTCTCAAAAAAAAAAAAAAAAAAAAAAAAGAAAGAAATTCCCTCTAATGTTGTCACGGGAAGTAGCTTGACAGAAGCAAGTCTCAGTTATTTTTTCACAGCCCCATGCCCTTCCAAGTCAAGTTGAGATTTAAAGCAGGCAAGTCCATCCCTCACATTGCAAATCCAATCACCATGACGATCACCTTCCCAATCATGCTGCTTTCCCCAAGATTCCAATTCACTTTAATAAGAATCATCTCCTACTATGATGCCTGGAACTGGCCAACAGTACCTCTAGCTAACACGTCCTGAGTTTCTCTGTGCTATGGGCCATGTACCAAAGATCTTGCAACAATTTAAGTCAGGAATTGCCCTCACTGTTTCCCAGGTGATGAGAGCCTCTGAGAGGTGAGATTCCACATCCCAAGTTGCACAGCTGGGGAGAGACAGTGTCAGGACAGTATCGCCTGTGCTGAGGTCTAGCTCCCCAGATAGACTGAAGCTTTGTGAAGATTTTATTCATTTCAAGTCTGGATCTCCTGGGGCAACCAGATTGTGCCCTTGATGTGAGATTGTTGTCAAAATAAGAGCAATCATTTATTGAGAACTTACCGGGTGTGAAGCCTTGTGCTAAAAGGATTTTATGTGCTTCGAGTGATTTAATTATTTTTCCCAACCACCCCATGAGGTAGGTAATATGAGTATCTCTGTTTTATGAATGAGGATACTGACTCAGAGAACTACAGTCGCTCCTCCAAAAATTACTCAACTAGCAAATGTTGCAGGTGGGATTTCAGTCCATGTCTGTGATTCTCACCTGCCATGCTGCTAAGCTAACCAGGTGCCCAATGCAAGAAGAACACACCTCAGTCGCATGTGGAAGCATGGGGAAAAAGACAGTAGATTGCACCAGTCTCTGCTGCCTGGATTTGACAGCAGAACTCCCTTTCCTGTCGCCCGTCACTCATATCCAGGAATGAAAGCCTTGATTGAAAGACTTGTCCAACAATACAGCTTTAACAGGGCCACCTGCTCAGGACACAGTAAGCAGCGACAGGAAACATCTGCTTTGGAAATGCCGGTGCTTCTGTTGATTGAAGTGTACACACAGGAAAGCCTTCAGTTCCGGAGGAAATTCTGAGCTGAAGAGATTGTGATATTATCGGCCACACCCAGAAGAGCTGGAAATGGGTGAACTCCTGGGTGGGGGAGGAGCAGACCCCAGGCCTGTGGGAATCCTCTTGGTAATAATAACAATCACTGATAAATATTGTTTCACGAAGAAGCCTGGAGGGACCACTGGGGTGTTGGTTGTTTCAAATGGGTAATTGAATTCCCTGCTGGGAGGGAACAAGGATGGCTTGGTTCACCCCACTTTGGGGAGTGGTCTCTATGTAAATTTAATGTGGAAATGCCAAATCCAGGCATTTTTGTTTTCATTTGTTTTTTTTTTTGTCACCGAGTCTTGCTCTGTTGCCCAGGCTGGAGTGCAGTGGTGCAATCTTGGCTCACTGTAACTTCTGCTTCCTGGGCTCAAGTGATTCTCCTGTCTCAGCCTCCTGAGTAGCTGGGATTACAGGCGTGTGCCACCATGCCTGGCTAATTTTTGTGTTTTTAGTAGAGACGAGGTTTCACCATGTTGGCCAGGCTAGTCTTGAACTCCTGACCTTTACCTACCTTGGCCTCCCAAAGTGCTGGGATTACAGGCATGAGCCACGGCGCCTGGCCCCACAGGGCATTTTCATGTGTGTGTGTGTGCATGCAGATGTGCAGATGTGCAGATGTTTGTGTTCATGTCAGAACGACTGCTCATTTAATGTAAGAATTTATCACATGATTCCCTGAAGCCCTGATTTCTACCCCAGGTAGTTCAAATAGAATTTGGGTTACAAAATCCATTTTGGTTGATTTATCTATAAGCTTTCCATAATATACATACTGGGTGAACTTAGGCCTTCTTCCCTCCCTTTCTCCCTCCTTTTCTTTCTTTTCCTGTATCTTTTCTTCCCTCCTTTCTTCCATTCTGTTGTTGAATAAACTTTAGTTGAGCTCCAGTGCTGGGTACCAGGTACACAAAGATAGATAAGAAACAGTCTGGAGGGAGCTGGCATCTACAGCAGTGGTTTTCAAATGGGAGTGATTTCCTTTTACCCCTAAGGGGACACTGGGATATGTCTGGAGACATGCTTGGTTGTCACAAGAGGAGTAGGTGCTGCTGGCATTTAGTGGGTGGAGGTCAGTGTATTAGTCTATTCTCACACTGCTAATAAAGACATACCTGGGACTGGGTAATTTATAAAGGGAAGAGGTTTAATTAACTCACAGTTCCACATGACTGGGGAGGCCTCACAATCATGGTAGAAGGTGAAGAGGAAGCAAGACACGTCTTACATGGTGGCAGACAAGAGAGCATGTGCAGGGGAACTGCCCTTTGTCAAACCATCAGATCTTGTGAGACTTACTCACTATCACAAGAACAGCACAGGAAAGACAGGCTGTCTCTGTGATTCAATTACCTCCCACTGGGTCCCTCTCACAACACGTGGGAACTATGGGAGCCACAATTCAACATGAGATTTGGGCGGGGACACAGCCAAACCATATCAGTCATGATATGCTGAGAAGCATCCTGCAGTTTCTGGGACAGCCCCACCACTCGCTACAAAGAGTTGTCTGGCCTACAATGCCAGTAGATGTTGAGGATGAGAAATCTGATCTCGAATATGGTGGAAAGAATTGGACTTAACTGGATTCAGTCCTAGCTCTCTCTGTCTCAGGCATAAGACCTCGAGTAAGTCCCTCAAACTTTCTGAGTCTCAGTTTTTCATCTGTGAGAAGGGACAAAGAGTGATTACTGTTTTGTAATGATGGAAAGAAGTTTGGGTATAAATCATGCCATTTAGTACCTGGTGGATACTTCAGAAACAATAGTCATTGGGCTTACCTAAGCCTAGGCTTCTAGGGTCTAAAAGCTACCACTGGGTTCTCCTGAAGATAAATTCCAAATAAATTCCTCTTATTCTAAGAGGAAGCCCAAAAATAATCTCATACCCTCTTCCCTTCCTGGCATCATAACAACCTGTAGCTATAGATTTATTTGTGCATTTCATGAATGCCTCTTTCCCTGACCTACCATAGACCATAAAGTCTTTGAGGGCAGGGGGCTGTGTCTTGCGTTGCCCCTTCCTCTATTCCCAGCACCCAGCACAGTGCCTGGCCATAGTATCGGCTCGACATAATTGAAGCCAGACTGCCTGAGTTGAAATCTTAGCTTCTTTCACTCACTAGCTGTGTGACCTCAGGCAAGTTACTCCAATTTTCTGTGTCTCGTTTTCTTCATCAACAAAGTGGGGAACCTTAGGTACTGCAAAAGGTTGTGGTGAGAGCCAAATAAGCTACTGTATTTCTGGAGTCTGGCACCTAGTACATGCTTATAAGGGTTAGCTATTATTATTGGCATTATTCCTTTATTATTTTTAATTTAATTAGTGAATGCCGCTCTGCTGCAGGATGCCAGCACAAGGGGATGGGCCTGTCTTTGCCTTTGGGGAGAATCGTTTCTGCGAATTATTTGGAGAAAGATCCGAGTTTGCAGAGAAGCTGGCAGCTCATCTGAGCAGAAAAGTAGAAGTCAAAGTGATTTCTTGGAGGAGACTCATGGGGGGCCTCCTGGGTCACCAAACAGCCATCTCTCTCACCTGGAAGAAATAGGAATTGATTTGAAGCTTGTCCCATCTGAAAAGGTCTGTCGGGAGCCAGAACCAGCGCATGTTGTCAAGGATGCTTTTGGTCTTTGGTCCGGAGAAGAAGTGATTCATGATGATTTGCTTTTCCAGGGAGTCAGGGAGACCCAGTGGAGATGCAGGCTGGGGTCCCAGAGGACTGCTGGGTTAGATTGTTTCCCTGAGCGGGAGGAAGGGAGGAAAATCAAGGAGCCAGTAGGAGCTGATGAACGAGGCCAGGAGACCCAGGGAGAGCCAAAGTGGGGAGTCAGCGGGGTTGGGAATAAAGCGCAAGGAATGAGAGAGGATCAGAGAGAGGTTTATTTCTTTATTTTATATTTTTATTATTTTTGAGACAGACCCTCACTCTGTCACCCAGGCTGGAATGCAGTGGTACGATCTCAGTTCACTGCAACCTCTGCCTCCCAGGCTCAAGTGATTCTCCTTCCTCAGCCTCCCAAGTAGCTGGGATTACAGGTATGTGCCACCATGCCCAGCTAATTTTTGTAATTTTGGTAGAGCTGGGGTTTCACCATGTTGGCCAGGCTCGTACTTCTGGCCTCAAGTGATCCACCTGCCTTGTGCTGGGGTTATAGGCATGAACCACCGTGCCCTGCCTCTGACACAGAGAGGTTTAGAGCTAAGAAGATCAAAAGCAACAGCAGCAGCAGCAACAGTAGTGACAGCTACCACCAATAGAGCTCTGCTGTGGGAGACGTATCTGTGTCCTCCAAATCCGTAGATTGAAATACTAACCCCCAAGGTGATGGCATTAGCAGGCAGAACTTTTGAGAGGTGATTAGGTTATGAGAGCAGATCCTTCATGAAAGGGATTAGTGCCCTTATAAAAGAGGCCCAAGAGAGGTCCCTTGCCCCCTTCTGCCATGTGAGGACACAGCAAGAAGACAGCTGTCCATCTATGAACCAGAAGCGGGCCCTCACTCGACACCGAATCTACCAATGCCTTGATTTGGACTTTCCAGCGTCTAAAACTGTGAGCCTGAACAGACTAAGAAAAGTGTCTACCATGTGCCAGATACTTCACACACCAAAGCCCGTTTAGTGCTCATCGTGACCCTCTGAAGCAGTATGACCCATGCGTGTCAGGCCTCATCTACCTGTGGATGCTTTAAAAGAAAAGGGCGTGGCAGGCTCTGGTGGCTTACGCCTCTAATCGCAGCACCTTGGGAGGCTGAGGTGGGTCAATCATGTGGGCCCGGGAGTTTAAGACCAGCCTGGCCAATGTGACGAAACCTCATCTCTACACAAAAATACAAAAATTAGCCAGGTGTGGTGGTGCATGCCTGTGGTCCCAGCTACTTGGGAGGATAAAGTGGGAGTATTGCTTGAGGCTGAGAGGTTGAGGCCCTGATTGCAGCACTGCACTCCAGCCTGGACAACAAAGTGAGACCTTGTCTCAAAAAAAAAAAAAAAAAAAAAGATTAAAAAACAAAAAAATAAAAAAGGGTCTGGCCAGGCGCGGTGGCTCACGCCTGTAATCCCAGCATTTTGGGAGGCCGAGGCAGGTGGATCATGAGGTCAAGAGATTGAGACCATTCTGGCCAACATGGTGAAACCCTGTCTCTACTAAAAAAAATACAAAAATTAGCTGGGCATGGTGGCACACGTCTGTAGTCCCAGCTACTAGGGAGGCTAAGGCAGGAGAATCGCTTGAACCTGAGAGGCAGAGGTTGCAGTGAGCCGAAATCGTGCCACTGCACTCCAGCCTGGGCAACAAGAGTGAAACTCTGTCTAAATAAATAAATAAATAAATAAATAAATAAAGGTCACACTGCCTATATTCATTAATTCAGTCATTCAACAAATATCTTTTGAATGGAACATCTGATATATGGCAGGCACTATTCTAAGCACTAGGCATGTAGCAGAAAAGGAGACAGATCATGAGTCCATATTCCCTGACTTCATGGAGCTGACATGCTAGTGGGCTGTGGGTAGGACAACAACAAGTGAACACTGTGTCTGGGGTGTCAGATGGGGAGGAGTGCTATGTGGAAACCAAAGCATGGAATGGGGATGGCGAGTGCAGGATAGAGTGAGGTTGCAACTTTGAGAAGTATGGTCAACAGAAGTCTGCCTGGGCCGTGTGTGGTGGCTCATACCTGTAATCCCAGCTCTTCGGGAAGCAGAAGCTGGAGGATAGCTTGAGCCCAGGAGTTCGAGACCCACCTGGGCAATATGGCAAGACCCTGTTCTCCACAAAAGAGGAAAAAAAAAAAAGAAAAAAAAAAGTCTCCCTGAAGAGGTAACAGTTGAGCAAAGATCTGAAAAAGGCAGAAAGTGAGCCATCTGCATGTTTTGGAGAAAAGTACAATCGCAAGAGAGAGCAGCTAGTGCCAAGGCCCTGGGACAGGAGCGTGTCTGCTGTGTCTGGGGAAACGAGGAGGCCGGTGTGCAGCAGCAGAGGGAATGGGGCAGGAGAGTAATTGGAGGTGGGATGGAGAAGGTCCAGGGTGTTGGGTCCTGTGGGCCGATGGCCATTGTAAGGAGTTGGCTTTGATTCTGAATGTGGATCCCCTGTAGAATCTTGAGCAGGGAAGTGATGTGATCTGAATTCGGTTTTAATAATCTCCCCGACTGCTGTGTTGGAAACAGTCTGTGAGGGGCAAGGAAGACATTAGGGATTCCTGCAAGGATCCAGGTGAGAGATGATGGCAGCTCAGACCAGGTAGTAAGAGTGGGGCTGGTGAGAAGTGGGGGATTCTGTATCCAGGGTGGGTTGGCCTGAGTCCCAACCTGGTTATGCAGAATGGAAAGCTCCCATCCTGCGCCATCCGTGTTCCCTCCAGCTCACACCCGTACCCAGAAGCCTGAAAGGCAGATGCATTCACTCACAGCATCTGGCTGTCCTGATCTCCTCTTCTAGATCCACATGTTTTCAACCAGTGAAGCCACTTGGAGTGATGACACTGTCACCACTGAACTCATTGTGATAACACCGATGTCCATGCCAGGAAGGTACCTCCTGGTGCTTCAAAGCTTCTGGTCTTGGGGCTGCCAGGATGGCACCGTGCATGGTGAGAAGGAAGGCCACTCCTTCTCGGGACCGTACTTTGCTACCTGGGCCCCAAGGCTATCCTGCTTGTGCCCCACACAGCGCAAAGACTGTCATGAGTATTTCCATCAGCTTCTGATCCTCACTCCCTCTTGCCATAGGAGCTCACTCCAACCTCAGTTTCCTTGGGGGACCAGACCCCTGGCCGTCTTCTCCTTTCTCCTCCACATTAAACCTCATCCTGCTTCCCAGGCTGCAAAATGAAAAATGTCCAGAGACAGCCCTGAGTGTGTGCGTGTGTGAGAGTGTGTGTGCACGAGCGTGTGTGTGTGTGACGCTGAAGGAAGTAGGTGTGAGGGTGTGGAGGGAACCAGCTTAAGTTGATGTTATTACCCCAGTTTTCCCGGTGAATCAATGGAAACTCTGAAAGGTTAAGTGATTTGTCCAAGGCCTTCTCTTTTGCATTAAAATGCCCTAGTAGTCTCTTTTCTTCTACAATGTGAAGACCCCAGGCCCTTTCTCCCTTTTATTTAAATACAAAATGATTTGATAGTCAAACAAAAATTTCGAAATTGGAATATTTGTATTTAAAATCTTGGACCTACAGTGTCTGTATCTGTAGTAGCCAATCAAGCAGTCATTCAACCAACATTTATTGAGTGCCTAATAGATATCAGGCCAAGAGGCTCAAGTAAGCGTAAGCAGGTAAGTCCTATTTCCCTTTGGCTGTTTGGAGAGAATTCTAGACTACTCCTTAAGAGGAAGGAACAGAACTGGAAATGGAACTGAATCCTTGCCTCATTGGTGTGAATGGTAGAATGATAGCAGGAAGGCACTGCTGCAAGGTCAGGGAAAGGGGGTTCAAATCTCATGTTCACCAGTGACAACTTGGGTGACCCCTAGAACCTCAGGTCCCTTTAGCACTGGACGGATGCGGCCAGGGTTTGACACAGGGTAAGCACTTGACAGATGATCGCTACCATTGCTGGGCAGGCAACGGAGCTTGAATACAGACAGAAACAAACTGGAAAATTCTGCCCTGAGCCCTTTTTGCCTGCAGTGTCAGTTTTGGGAGAGAAAAGAAACTTGTAAGTATCTGGATATGAAATGGCCATTGGTCCCCAACGAGTTAAGAGAGCTCCTAATTCACCTCCTTCCTTCAGCTTGCCAACGTTTCTCCAATTGTAGGAAGGTGAAACCTTTCATGTCTGCCAAAGACTTGCAATTTTTTTTTTCCCTTGGCTTCCAACAAGGGCAAAACCTGCTCTTCAGCCTCAAAACCTACGGATGAGGAAGTCTAACACTGTAGATACTTTTCTGGGTGATTAGATAGATCATGTTTTCCAAAATAAGGAATGAAGATCCATGATGGGGGAAGGGAGAGCAAGGTGTTGGTGAGTATGTCAGATGAGAGGGTAAAATCATGTTTGAAATCCTGGGAAACTGGGGAGGAATATTTGGTCACCAGCCGTTTGTCCACTTATTGGATTGGAGCTGCCTGGAAATTTGGAGATCTTGGCCAGTTATCTCAATAGACTGCAAGTTCTATTGAAGGTGAGGATCGTGCCTCGGAAAACTTTTCCCCATAGGACCTTGGAAACAGTAAGAAGTTTTATACAGGGGGCAGACTGCTGTGAATACTAACAGCTAATGTTTATTGAGTACTTGCCCTATCCTGGGAGCCATGATAAGTGTTTCATAATTACCTTAGTAAATTCTCAAAAGAAAAAAACAACTGTTAATAGACAACTGTGCTATTATTATCTATCTATTATTTTAAGATTATTATTACCATTTTACAGAAGATAAAATTGAGGCTCAAAGACATTGAATAATAAGCCCAAAATCACAGAGCTCATTTTTTCTTTTTAAAGACAGGATCTTGCTGTGTTGCCCAGGCTGGAGTGCAGTGACGTGATCTTGGCTAACAGAGCTTCGATCTCCTGGGCTCATGTAATCTTCCCTCCTTGGCCTCCCAAGTAGCTGGGACTACAGGCATGCACCACTATGCCTGGCTAATTTTTAAAAAGTTTTTTGTAGCGACAGGGTCTTCCTACATTTCTCAGGCTGGTCTTGAACTCCTGGGCTCGAGCGTTCCTTTGGCCTCAGCCTCCCAAAGTGCTAGGATTACAGGTGTGAGCCACTGCATCCAGCCTCACAGAGCTCCTAAATGATGAGAGTGGGGATTCGAATCCAGGTATGTAAGATTTCATTCTGCTACACTGACCTCAGAATCAGTTAGGTTTAGGTCAAAACTTCAGCCTTTTCTAACCAGCTGTGTGACCTTGAGCAAGTCACTTACACTTTCTGAGCCCTAGTCCCTGCATCTTTGAAACAAGAATAAGAAGAAAATTCTCATAGAGTTGTTGTGAGATTGAAAAAGAATTATAAAAAGTGCCTGGCATTGTGTGGGCAACTCCAAAATATGAGATCCCTTCTAACTCTTACTAAAGTTTATTGAAAGAGTGAAAATTTCCCTCCCTGTCAGCCTGCAGAGGGTTAACTTCGAACCTCAGGGTGTCAGCATTTCTCTGATCTTGGCACTAATTATGTACAGAAATCATTTTCCCTCTGACACATATAATGAAAACGATTGTACAGAAATGGAATTTACCATGCTACACGTTACGAGAGGCTTTTTTTTAAGACCACTTCAATTTCCCCCACTTTTCTTTTATTTCCCCCTGCTTCTTGCCAGATAATCAAATACAAAAGTTACATTAACCTCCAAACCACTTCAATTAAAATGCTCATCCAAAATTTGAAAACAATTAAAAAACCCATTATCTCAGATTTAACGTTCTCTGATTCTGTGTCTATTTTCTGCCACAGCGTAAATGGCAGGTAACATTATCACAGTAGGTGCCTTCTAGAAAGCAATGTCTCATTCTCTGCCTGTCGGTCCCGCGGCTGCTCTCTCGGCACCGGCCTTATTAAAAACCCACACACCCTGGTGTACTTTTGTCATGTCCAAATGCACCGAAATAATTGATTGTTTTAATGAGCTCTCCATCTGTCTCGTTTTCATCTGTCTTTCTCTACTCAGTAACTGGTTTTAGTGAGAGAAAAGAACAGACTCCATTCTTGGGAGGTCACAGACTGAAAGAGGGGAGGATCTCTGGCTTGGATCTGCTGCCCCGGGGTTCTGCATTCCCTGGGGAAATTAGAAATTATTTTCCCAGGCTGGGCATGGTGGCTCATGCCTGTAATCCCAGCACTTTGGGAGGCTGAGGCAGATGGATCATTTGAGGTCGGAGTTCGAGACCAGCCTGGCCAACATGGCACAAACCTGTCTCTACTGAAAATACAAAAATTAGCCATGAGTGGTGGCACGCCCCTGTAGTATCAGCTACTCAGGAGGCTGAGGCAGGAGAACCACTTGAACCCAGGAGGCGGAGGTTGCAGTGAACTAAGATCATGCCACTGCACTACAGCCTGGGCAACAGAGTGAGACTCCATCTCAAAAAAACAGAAATGATTTTCAGAAAGAAGAGCATGTAGGGGAAAAAAAAAAAAAAGAAGAAGAAAAAGAAAGAAATGATTTTTCCAAAGAAGAGCATGCAGGGAAAAGTGTTAGGTGCTGTGGTGGCTGCAAGGAGCACAAGCCCCTCAACAGCCCAAGAGAAAGAAAACTTTCTAGTCACTCCTTGAGATAGAAGGAGGACACCGGACACCTAACCACTTCAGCTTGGGTCAACAAAGGTAGTGAGTGCCTACTGTAGACCAGACGTTTGGCAGACAGTAGAAATGTGGTCTCCAAGGTCTGGCAGAATCAATAAAAAAACTCCTTGGGTCAGATACATTCACACGCTACTGGTAGGAATATAAATTTTTACAGCTTTCCTGGAGCATAATTGAACAATATGTATAAGAGATTTAAGAGATGTGCATGCCCATTGACCCAACAATTGGCCTTCTAATAATTTATGATAAGGGGTTAATCACTTATGTGTGCAAAGACTTAGCTGCAGCTGTGTTCCTTGCAACATTATTTACAAAAGCAAATAAAAAAATCATTGAAAAACCTAATTGTTCAATGACAAGGAATTATATAAATTCATGATGACATATCCTTAGGATGGAATACTAGAAAATAAAAGAATATTAGAAGAGAATATATATTGACAAGGGGAACAGTTAATTATACATTTTTTTTTTTTTTGAGGTGGAGTCTTGCCCTGTTGCCCAGGCTGGAGCACAGTGGCACGATCTCGGCTCACTGCAACTTCCATCTCCTGGGTTCAAGCGATTCTCCTGCCTCAGCCTCAGCGAGTAGCTGGGACTACAGGCGCCTGCCACCATGCCCAGCTAATTTTTGTATTTTCAGTGGATGTGGGCTTCACTATGTTGGTCAGGCTGGTCTTGAACTCCCGACTTCAAGTGATCCTACCACCTTGGCCTCCTAAAGTGGTGGGAAATGACACATTGTTAAGTTACAGTAAACAAATAAAATACCTAATAAACAGCATGATCTAAATTTTCTGGAAAAAAAAAATTATGTCTGTGATTGCATGGAAGAAAGATGGGAAGGAAATGTACTATTCTGGGAAGATGAGAATTTGTGTTACATTTAGATTCTTCTCTGGAGTTCTTCTGATTTTTTTTTTTTCCAGTGATAATGTGTTACTTGTTATTTTCAAAACAGAAAAAGCTGTTTTGAAAAGAGATAACTGTGAACAGGAGCCAGAAATGAAATGGAAACTGTTGAGAATTAAGCAGGCTTGGGGAGTAGCTGGGCTCTACCCTGGCATGTTTCCTCTGTGGGTCCATTCTACTCTCTCTACTTACTCGGTGTGTTAGGTCATTCTTGTGTTGCTGTGAAGGAATATCTGAATACGAGTAACTTATAAAGAAAAGAGGTTTAATTGGTTCACAGTTCTGCAGGTTGTACAGGAAGCATGGCTGGCATCTGCTCAGCTTTTGGGTGACCTCAGGAAGCTTACAATCATAGCAGAAGGTGAAGGGGGAGCTGATGTATCACGTGATGAGAGCAGGAGCAAGAGAACAAGGGGAGGTGCCACAGACGCTTTTAAACAACCAGATCTCACAGGAACTCACTCACTATTGCAAAGAAAGCACCAAGGGGATGGTGTTGAACCATTCATGAGAAGTCCATCCCCATGATCCACTCACCTCCCACCAGCCACACCTCCAACATTGGGAATTACATTTCAATCTGAGATTTGGGGGTACAGACATCCAAACCTGTTCATTGCTTACCCATGGTTCTGCTGCCTCCCAACCTCTGCCTGCTCCTGGTCTATCAGAGCCCCTCCAGCCAGAAGTCAACCTCATGGCTTTGCGACTTCAGTGCCAAAGTGTGACTATTTTGGTCTCTGGGTATATTTAGTTCTCTGGATATACTATATATAGTCCAAATTTCCAGAAGAGAGAGACTCCTCTCTTCTTTACTAGGCCAAGGCCTATGCCACTGACTGGATGAGACCTGATCTGGTGGTTCATATCTAATCAGGTGTGGTCCAATCAGCAGTGGGCCAGAGTCAAGGGTTACTGGGCTCATATCTTAACCAGGGCATGGAGGTGGGGCATTTTCCTTTAGGATGCTCTGTGGGTGGGCAGTCCCAGTGATAGACATCTTCAGCGCAACAGTCCAATCAAATAATTTAAATAATTCAGGGCCCAGATATCTGCATGGAAACCAGATCCCAAGTCTTTGTTCTCAGCTTTGATCAACTCAATTAGGCTACTGTTGATTCTTACTGATTTTGGGGCTGACATCCCTGCTCACACAATTTTGGGGGGCAGGGTATTAGGCTTATCCAACTCAGATATATAACAAACCTTAGCTTTATTCAGGTTATAGATGCAGACAAAGCAAAATCAAAGTTAGATCACTGTCAAAAGAGTTGGATCAGTAGAGCATAGCATGTTAATGATAATAACAACTGTCATTTTTCATACAATAGTATATAATTTACTACCTGCCAGGCACTGAACTTCACAGGTATCGTTCTAGTGACCCCTCAAACAATCTCGTTATCAGTTAGGTACGGTTATAGTTAATTCCCATCTCATAGATAAGGAAACTGAAGATCAGGGAATTTAAGTAACTTTTTCCCAGGTCACACATGACTAGAAGGTCACTGGGTTAGAATTCAAAATCAAGCCTTTTGAAATTCCAGATTCTTTGGGCTTTACCACCTCTCAATACCACCCAAATACTTTCTGTCCAAATCCCTTATTTTGGAATAATTAAAAAGAATTACCATCACTTCTAGCCATTCTCTGGCATTTTATCTAGAGCAGGATAAGACTCTGGCTCAATCTGTCCCAGGCCAGACAGGTTATGTAACTATAATAATTTGAATGTTTTTGCTAGCAACAATGGGAATCCCAACACAAACTTGGAATCTACTAGTTCAACAATTGAAGAAACTTCTGCTTCTGGTGAGAAGGGAGTAGCAGGGATGAGGTTTTTTTTTTCCTCCTGCTTAAAACAACCAAAAAATAGATACAATGTATGATGCAATGGTTTTCAAGCTTTGGACCTCAGGAAACAGAGGACAGTTAACCTTGAAAGACAGGAAACAAAGTGAGCCCTGAGTTTGCTCCAGCATACTGCTTTGAGAGACTTTCCATGCTGTAGCCTAAAGAGGAGGATTCGAAGAGGCTCCCTAAGTTAAGGAGACAACACTGAAAGTTTGGGGAGGCCAAGGGGTCTGGAGGGCCCAGACTGGAATAGCAGAGAGAAGAGTTGCCTAGAGGGAGAAAGCCAAAGACTGGCCAAAGAGTATCCTTGGATTTTCAAGACAGGAGGGATCAACCTGCACATTCGAGGAAATGACCCAAGTTTGGGGAAATAATTATCAGAAAGGATTAGAAATAACAGTGTTGGCATTTACACAAGACCAAGAACAGTGTCTGTTCCCATTTGCCAGACTGGAAAACCTCATGGATCTCAGGGCACTGAATAGACTACAGACGGGTCTTACTCATTGGTGGGAAATAATTATCCCTAGACTGAACACTAAACAAATCTTAAAAGGGATTCCCACTGTTAACAATATACTTAATGGTAAAAACTAGATTCTATCTCTTAAGATCAGAATAAGACAAGGATATTTAACAATATGCTGGAGGTCCTGGCTGGTGAAATATAAAGCAAGACAAAGGAATAAAACGCATCCAGATTGGAAAGGAAGAAGTAAAACTATCTTTATTTGCAGACAGCATGATTATCTATGCAGAAAATGCTATGTAATCTACATAAAACTACCATATCTAATTAATGAGATTAGCAAAGTTGCAGGACACAAGATCAATATACAAAAATCAATTTTATTTCTATACACTAGCAACAAACAATTGGAAATTGAAATTTAAAATACCCTTTACAACAAATTCAATACTTAGGGATAAATTTGACCAAAAAAGGTGAAAGAACTGTACATTGAAAGCTATGAAACATTTAAAGGAGAAATTAAAGAAGACTTAAATAGAGAAATACATCACGTTCATAGGTGAGAAGCCTCAATTTTGATAAGTTGTCGGTTCTCCTCAAACTGATCTATGTAATCCCAATCAAAATCCCCGTTGGCTTTATTTTTGGTAGAAATTGTCAAACTGATTCTAAAATTCATATGAAATGCAAAGTATCTACGATGGCCAACACAGCTTTGATAAAGAAGAAATAGACCAACATATTCATAATTGGTGGGGCAGAATAGAGAGTCCAGAAATACACAAATGCACATATAAACAATTGAGTCTTGACAAAGGTGTAAAGATAATTCAATGGTAAAAGAAAGTCCTCTCATCAGATGGTGCTGGAAGAATTAGATATCTAGATGCCAAAAACAACAACAACAACAAAAAAAAACACTCCAAAAAACAAAACAGCACTTGGATCCATACCTGTATGAAATGCAAAAATTAACTCAAAATGGATCATAGCTCTACATGCAAAACTTAAAACCATAAAATTCCGAATAGTAATTCTTAAGGGGGGCAATTTGACACCCCCTACCCCACAGCCCAGGAAATATGTGGCAATGTCTAGAGATATGTTTGGTTGTCATAAGTGGAGTGGGCATGCTAGAGGCATCCAGTGGGTAGAGGCCAAAGGCACTGCTAAACATTTTATAATGTATATAATGACCCCAACAGCAAAGAATTACCTAAAGTAATGTGTCAAGAGTACCAAGGTTGAGAAACTCTGTTCTAGAAAAAAATGTGGAAGAAAACTTTTGTGATCTTGGTATAGGCAAACATTTCTTAGATCTGACACCAAAAGTACAGTCTATAAAAGAACAAATTGACAAATTAAACTTCATTAAAATGAAAACGTTTTACTCTTCAAAGACATTGTGAAGACAAGCCAAGGGCTGGAAGACAATATTTGCAAATTATACATCTGACAAAGGATCTGTATCTAGAATATGTAAAGAACTCTCAAAACTCAATAAGTAAATGAATAACCCAGTTAAAAACTGGGCAAAATATTTGAACAGATAATTCACCAAAGAAGCTATAAAGATGACAAATAGGTACATCAAAATGTGTTCAATCTCCTTAGTCATTAGGAAAATGCAAACTAAAACAACAATGAGATACCACTACACACCTATTTTAAAATGGCTAAAATTAAAAAGACTTATCATATTGAGTGTTGACAAGGATGTGGAAGAACTGAAACTATTTTTTTTTCTTTATTGAGATAGTCTCACTCTGTTACCCAGGCTGGAGTGTGGTGGCATGATCACAGCTCACTGGAGCCTCAACCTCCCAGGCTCAAGCCATCCTCCCACCTCAGCCTCCTGAGTAGCTGGAACTGGAGGCACGCATCACTGCACCTGGCTAATTTCTCTTTTTTAAAAAATTTTTAGTAGAGATAGGGTTTCACCATGTTTCCCAGGCTACTCTTGAACTCCTGGGCTCATGCAATCTGCCCACCTTGGCCTCCCAAAGTGCTGGGATTACAGGCATGAGCCACTGTGCCCGGCTGGGAGAAATGATACTCTTACATGTTGCTGGTAGAAATGCAATATTGTAGAACTATTTTGGAAACCACTTTGACGTTTCTTTAAAAAGGTAAACTAGGCCGGGTGCAGTGGTTCATGCCTGTAATCCCAGCATTTTGGGAGGCCAAGGCCGACAGATCACCTGGGGTCAGGAGTTTGAGACTAGCCTGGTCAGCATGGTGAAACACTGCTTCTACTAAAAATACATAAATTAGCTGGGTATGGTGACACGCACCTGTAATCCCAGCTACTCGGGGGGCTGAGGCAGGGGAATAGCTTGAACCTTGGAGGCAGAGGTTGCAGTGAGCTGAGATTGTGCGCCATAGCACTCCAGCCTTGGCAACACAGCAAGACTCCGTCTCAAAAAAAAAAAAAAGTAAACTATACCTGCCATCAGATTAATCTTGTCTGCTCCTAGGTATGTACCAAGGAGAAATAAAAGCATGTGTTCCTGTAAAGACTTACACACAATGCTTATAGCAGCCTTGTTTGTAATAGCCCCAAACTGGAAACAACCCAAATGTCCATCAACAGGTGAATGGATAAACAAACTGATGTATCCATCTGATGGAATATACTTAACAGTAGAAGTGAATGAACTATTGATACATATAACATGGATGAATCTCAAAATAATTAAGCTGAATGAGAGAAGTCAGACAAAAAAAGGTATATGCTGTATGATTCCATTGATATGAAATTCTAGAAATGAAAACATCCACAGTGACAGAAATCAGATTGCTCGAGGCAGGGGTTGAGAGAGAAGGATTAAAAGAGGCAGGAGGAAACTCAGGTGATGGATATGTTCTTTATCTTGATCGTAGAGATGGTTTTACTGGTGTATACATATGTCAGAATATCAAGTTGCACACTTTAAGTCTATGCTGTTTGTTGCATATTATACCTCAATAAAGCTCTTACATTTTTTTAAAATGAAAAACTTGGAATACACAGATTTTTCAAAGTTGAATAGTCATGAGAGTAATCCTGGTTTCAAGCATGTCTGAGAAAAAAGAGTTCAAATGATATGCTGGTGTGCAACTTCTCTTTCTCCAGTTGTGAAGCTCTCCTCCTGTGATCAATGGCGCTGCCTCGACTCCTGCATTTATTTTTCTTTTCTTGTTTTTTCTTTCCTTCTTTCTCTCTACTTCCTCCCTCCCTCCCTCCCTCCCTCCCTCCCTCCCTCCCTCCCTCCCTTCCTTCCTTCCTTCCTTCCTTCCTTCCTTCCTTCCTTCCTTCCTTCCTTCCTTCCTTCCTTCCCTCCCTCCCTCCCTCCCTCCTTCCTTCCTTTCTTCTTCCTTCCTTCCTTCCTTTTTTGAGACGGAGTCTCCCTCTGGAGTGCAGTGGCATGATCTCGACTCACTGCAACCTCTGCCTCCCGGGTTCAAGCGATTCTCCTGCCTCAGCCTCTGGAGTAGCTGGGACTACAGGCTCCCGCCATCACGCCCAGCTAATTTTTATATTTTTAGTAGAGGGGGGGGGGGTTCACCGCGTTAGCCAGGCTGGTTTTGAACTCCTGACCTCAAGTGATCCACCTGCCTTGGCCTCCCAAAGTGCTGGGATTACAGGCGTGAGCCGCCCTGCCCGGGGACTCCTGAACTTCATCCCTCCAGGTTCAAATCCAGAGGAAAGATAGAGCACCTCACACAATGCGCCTCTTAAACCTCTGAATTCTCCCTGATTGGATCAGCTTAGGTTGCTGTCTGTGAATGCACCAATGGCCGCACCTGGGGCACTGTGATGTTCTGATTGGCTCAGGCCTGGGTATGACGCCTGAGAGCAGGAAAGGAGCAGATTCCTAAACAAAAATCAAGAAGGGTATTGGATACTGTGGCCACTGTGAGCATGCACCTCTCAGATCTCTGCCGCAGGGAGCGTGATGGATCTAGGGCATCAGCTGCTGTGCTCTGAAATCCATCATTGTGTTTATGCAAGGGCCACACGTCCCCAGGGGCTGCTTCCCGTCGGTGGCTGAGTGCAACAGGAATACTAAGGCAGTCCAATTCTGGGAGACACGACTCCCCTGACAGATGACTTTGGCTCAAGGACTCCCTACTGGCCTTGCTGAACAACCTTGCATTGCAGTCCAACATCCCTCTACCCACTCTTCTTTCTCGCCCTCTACCCCTCACTTGGGATTAGAACTGCATGGGGGTGGTGAATGTCCCAGCTCCCCTCTCCCCGTGGCTCCCTTCCCATTTTCCCTCACAAGCATTTTCCGCTAATAAACTTCTTGCATGGTTAACCTCATTTGGGCATCTGCTTCTTGGAAGACCCAAATTAACACAAATACTAGAAAGGCAACTAGCAAATCTCTAACTCTCATCAAAAGTTCTAGGGTTTGCCAAATAAGTTCTTACCCCATATCTTATTTGACTTGTGACTTTGGTTAGAGGAACTTCTAGGGATGAAAGCCTTGAAGTTGATGTAATAATATTGACTTATTGGTTAATAACCCTGCCTTCTGTTTGCCAAGCACTCAATGACTTACAAAGCACTTTAAGGTACATAACTTCAGCTGGTCTTCACAAAAACTCTGTGAAGCAGGTGGAGCTATTTTTTGGTGTTAGTCATAAGGAGACTGAGAGTCAGAGAGGTTAAAATGCATTCTTTAACATCCCTGGATTCATGTCACCGCTGTGCCTAAAATTTTTTCAGTGGTTTTCCATTTCCTTCAAGATAAAGATCAAACCATTAATGTAACGAGAAAGGGACCCATGGTTTGGCCCTGGAAACACTGTTCAATGTTCAATGTTCTGATAAGGCCATGCACTATTTGGCCTCAAAGGCTTTGCATAGGCTCTTCCCACTTCCTGAAACACCCTTTTCATACTCTCTTTTGGACATCAACCACTCCTTCTGCTCTCCTCCTATCAGAAGCTATTCTTTGAGATTGAGTCACCTGCTTCTTTGGGCCCCAAACCCCCTATCTTATCCATTTCATAGCACATTGCAAACTATATTGTAATTTATACTGTAACTGCTTGTTCTCACAGCAACCCATGAAGAAAGATTCTCATCAGTTTCCAGATGAAGAAACAGAATTAGGAAAGTGGAGTGTATTAGTCAGAATGCTCCAGAGAAACATAACCAATTGAGAGAAAAAGATTCATTAATTTATTACAAAGAATTCGTTCCCGTGATTACGGAGGCCAAGAAGTCCCAAGATCTTGGCAAACCGGAGACCCAAGAGAGCGGAAGCATAGTTCCAGCCTGAGTCCAAATGTTTGAGAACCAGGAGGGCTGGGGGAGTAAGTTCCAGTCTGAAAGCCAGCATGCTTGAGACTCAAGAAGAGCCTGTGTTTCAGTTCAAGTTCAAAGCCAGAAAAGATTGATAGCCCAGCTCAGGCAGTCATGGAGAAGTTCCCTCTTACTCAGCCTTTTTGTTCTATTCAGGTCCTCAGTTTTTGGATTGGATTGGATTGGATTGGTCCAATTGATTGGATGAGACTTACCCATATTAGAGAGTGTACTCTACTCAATCTGCCAATGAAAATGCTATTCTCAGGCAGGGCGCAGTGGCTCATGCCTGTAATCCTAGCACTTTGGGAGGCCAAGGCAGGCAGATTGCCTGAGCTCAGGAGTTTGAGACAAGCCTGGGCATCATGGTGAAACCCTGTCTCTACTAAAATACAAAAAATTAGCTGGGCATGGTGGCACATGCCTGTAATCCCAGCTACTTGGGAGGCTGAGGCACAGGAATTGCTTGACCCCAGGAGGCAGAGGTTGCAGTGAGCCGAGATCACGACACTGCACTCCAGCCTGGGTGACCGAGCAAGACTCTGTCTCCAAAAATAAAATAAAAATAACTTAATAAATAAAATGTTAATCTTATCCAGAAATATCTTCACAGGTCCATTAAGAATAATATTAGGCCAAATGTCTAGGTACCCTGAGGGCCAGTCAAGTTGACACACAAAATTACCCATCATGTGGATTAACTACCCAAGACTGCATGATAGCATTTGCAGCCAGGCTAGAGCATAAACTGTGCCTCCAAAGCCCTTTTTACACAGCCATGTCACTGTCTTTATGGACAGGGCAGCTATGGGGTGGTGGCACCTACATATGCATCAGGAGTTTCTGTACTTCTTGAGGACATTTGATGTGTCAGGCTCTATGTTTAGCATTTTATTTGCATCCCTATGACTCTGTATTGTCATAATCTCCAGGCATATGAACATTTGTTGAGTACAGAAATCCCCATTGGCTAGAGAGGATAACCCCCTTGTTATGGATTATTACGGATTTGTTATTACGGATTTGAACCCAGAACTATCTGACTTCACAACCAAGACTCCTTACATTGCATTGCTCTTCTCGAAAAGGACAGTTTCGTTGTCCCAACCTCTTTATCACTTTCCAGAAACATGCCTTCCTGGAGCTTGACTGTAGTCCTCTAGGGCTGGGCAGGACCTGGGAGCAGGCTGAGAAATCTAGAATCTCAGCTCCCCCAGGAGCACTCCTGGCAAGGAGGCATCATCCCCTTGCCAGAGTAGACTTGCCCAGCTTAGCAAGCTCTCCAGGGCACTGCTGAGCAGACCCTGGGTGCAAGAGCCCGGCCAAGCACCTCAAAGGTCTGCTGGCCTCTGATCTAGCCTCTTCTACTGCAGTGTCTCCAGATGTACAGGGGATTGCTGGGCCTGCGGTTCTAAGTAGTAGCTTTGTTGAGGGGATTTGTGTGTTTTCTCTTCCTTTCTCTCTTTACATCTTAGCAGCATCTGCTCCTCCATCCATGGCAGGTTCCGAGTGTCTCAGACAGACGTCAATATTGGCAGAAGAGGCCCCTGGGCCCAGCAGGGAATGCTGTTTCAGAAGAGTAGCTGAACGAGCTCATTAGGGGGACTTCTTAGCACCCTTTGGCAGCCCCAATTACTTGGTTCTGAGCAACATGAATATTGATCAGTTGGGACGAGGGAGCTCATCTGGATTAGGTTTTTTTTTTTTTTTCCCGGAGGAAGTATAGAGGAGGGTTTTAAGGTCACAAGTTCTGGAGTCAGAAAGACCTGGCTTCCTATCCTGCCTCTGCCCTTGGCTACCCATGTGACCTTGGGAAAGGGCACTCACCATGCTGAACCTCAGTTTCCTTATCTGTAAAAGGGACATCATGATACTATGTACTGCAAAGGCTTGCTGTTGAGAATCATGTGACTTAATGCATTTAACACAGGGCCAGGCACAAGCAAGTGCTCGGTAAATGTACCAGTCCCTGTTGTCTCGTCAGGAAATGGCCACGTCCAGAGGAACTGGTCTCTTTCCTAAGATTGAGGAAGCCTTTCCCAAAAAGCTCTCGGCAGAGTCGGGCGACGTGTTCACTCCTAAGCCCGTCGATGGCTAGGGGACTAGAACTGTTACTGTCCTGGGTCCGTGTTTCATTAGCTGGAATTAGGCCATGGGACCAGCTCCTGGTTGGCATTAAATCAAAGATTACCAAGCATACGAGGAAGCAGGAAAACATGACTCCTAAGGAGGAGGACGATCAATCCATTGAAACCAGCTTAGAACAGACACAGATGTTAGAATTAACTGACAAGGACATTAAAACAGTTATTCTAACTGTATTCCATAGGTTTAAAGAAATGTTCTGTAGAACTATAGAAGACATAGAAAATGCCCAATTGAACTTCTAGAGATGAAAACTACAATGTGTGAGATGAAAACTACACAGAAGTGTATTAACAGCAGATTAGATATTCCAAAGAAAAAATGAGTAAACTCTCTAAGACTTAGCAATAGAAACTATCCAAAGTGTAACACACAAAGAAAACATATTTTTTAAATGAACAGAGCATCATTGAGATGTGGGACAACTTCAAGCAGTCTATTAATACAATATGTGTAATTGAAGTCACCAAGGGAGAGGAGACAGACGTGGGATCAAAAAAATATTTAGCTGGGCACAGTGGTTGATGCCTGTAATCTCAGCACTTTGGGGGGTCAAGGCAGGAGGATGGTTTGAGACCAGGAGTTTGAGACCAGCAGTTTGAGACCAGCCTGAGTGACATAGCAAGATGAGACATCATCTCTACATAAACATGTTTTTTGTAATTAGCCAAGTGTGATGGCACACGCCTGTAGCCCCAGCTACTCGGGGTGCTGAGGTAGGAGGATCACTTGAGCCCAGGGGGTTGAGACTGCAGTGAGCTATGATTGCACCACTGTACTCCAGCCTGGTGACAGAGCAAGACCCAAGACCCTGTCAAAAATAAAAATAAGAGATAAAAAATTAAGAAAGAATGGCTAGAATGGCTGAAAATTCCCATATTAAATAAAAATCTTTGGCATCCGGTAGAGCCTGGTTTAAGCCATGGCTATGCTGTTTACCACCTCTGTGAAATTGGGGACGTTACTCACCTGCTCTGGTCTTTATTGGTAAATCATGGGAAACAAGACTAACATCATAAGATTACTGTGAGGAGATGCTGCTTATAAAACACTTGGCACAGTGTCTGGTGCATGGTGAGCCCCGAAACAGGTCTGCTATTATTTTTATTAGAGTCTTCTCCAGCTTTGGCCTTCTGTGGTTTGCAGAGATTCCAATGTTCACCCTTTGGTTTATTAAATAATCACTAACCTTTATCGAGTGCTTATAGTACCCCAGATTCTGTGCTCTTTATTTGCATTAACTTATTAAGTCCTTAAACCAACCCTTTGAGAAATGTATAACATTTTATACCTCTCTCCATTTTATAGATGAGAAAACTGAGGCACACAGGGTTAAATAGATGGTCCGAGGTAATCGCTGATAACTGCAGCGCTGGGATTTGAAGCACTGAGCTCTGCTGACTCCTGAGAAGGTATCTGATTATATCTAGTTCAGTCTTATTGTTTTATAGCTCATGAAACAGAGGCCCAGAGAGACTGAGGGATTCGCAGAGAGATTACACAGCAGGTCAGTGGCAGAGCCAGGGCTAGAACCTGATGCCAAGCTCTTTTCATTTTCCTACAGCACCCCTCTAACAGCTGAGATTTCCAAGGCTTTTTGGGCAATGTGTTTGTCAACATCTGCAACAAATTTCCAGAACTCAGGCCAGAGCCCTGGGTAAAGCCTCCTTTTTTGTCTCCTCTTTTTATCTCCCAGTGCAGGTGAGCAGCTTGCTTCAGTCCTGTTCTCTCCAGCCAGCTCCTAAGAACTCTGATGGAATTATTCATGCAAACATCTTACTCCCAGGGCCATTGGAATTCAAAGGAGCTGCTGGGAACAGACAATGCTTAACCCAAAGGGGTGAATTTCTAGTGGCAGGATTTGCTACATTTGTACTGGAAATGTTTCCTGGTGGCAGTGGAATCTCACTGGCACCCCTAAAGCACACTAACCATTTTTTCCTCTTGCTTTATTCATTTGTTTATTCAATCAACTTGCTGAACCAGGGACCTTGCTTGGTGATAGCAATACAAAAGTAAAAATGGGTAAGGCATTGTCTCTGCCCTTGGGGAAGACATAGAAGTGAATGGATGACTACAATTGCTGTGGTAAGTGTTATGACACAGGCATGGAATAGAATGCATATCTCACTACCTGGGCCCATCAGGGCAGGCTTCCTGGAGGAGGTGACATGAGTTGAGTATTGAAAGACTAATACCATGTTACCTCTTTCCACTAGAAGGTGAGCTCCATGAGAGTGGTTTGTGTGTTTCATTTACCACTGGATTCCCAGTTGTCAGAACAATGCCAAGCATTGTAGGTGCTCAATAAATATTTACTGAATGAATGCATAGAAAAAAAAAAAAAGATCCAGGAAGGGGTTCCAGGCAGAAGGAACAGCATGTGCAAAGGCACAGAGGAGCAAAAGGGCACGGCACATTTGAGAATGGTAGGAATTCTCACTGTGGCTTTAGCGTAGGGTACATGGTGGGTGATAAATGAGCCAAGGCTGAGGATAAGAACATGAAAGTCCTTCCTTGAGCCTTAGGCTTAGTTTGGACTTGGCTCTAATAGCAATGGGAAGTTATATACCAGTTCCAAGCAGAGTCATGGCATGAATAGCCTTGTGCTTTAAGAAGATTATACTGTCTCTTACGTGGACAAGAAAAAGAGGGTGAGCGAGAGACGAGGGGCTGGGTGCCGAGAGCAGCATCAGTTCAACGAGTTTGTACAAGGACCCCTAGCGAGAAAGCCAGGCTTGACTGAGGGGGCACAGGGTGGGGTGGCTATGGAGGCTTGAGGGAAATCTGTCCCCTGATTCATCTTCCCTGGCCTCCTGCTAGCAGGCATGTGGTCATGCAGAAAGCCCATTACCATCTCACCAGGAGAAGCTTTCCCTTGTTAAAATTCTGGGCCATGGTGTCTTGTATTAAAGCTGATATTAAGCCATAAAATGTAATATGTTATGACACCGTAAAATGCAACGTAATTGCTATAAAACCATAAAATGTAATGTAACAGGCGCAATGTCCATTATGCAGCGTCACAGTCTCAAACAGTTAGCTTCCGCTCTGCGTTTAGACAAACAAACAATTCCTATTCATTGCTACCTCTGGAGAAAGGTGTGGGAAAATCATCCTAGATGAGCATGAATTGTAACACAAACAGCCAGGGAGTGTGGAGGAACCGCCCCCGGCTTTGTAGTTAGATAGAACCCATGCTCCAATTCTGATGCGATGATGTCTAGATCGGGTTCCCAAACAACAGAACCAAAGACAAGGATTCAGACTAGATTGCTCCTGAAATCCCATTAGTCTAACTCCTCCTTCTGCCTGAATATGTTTCTCTCACCTTCTCCTGGAAGGTAAGAACTGGTGGGCTCTTATGCCTCCACATCAATGAGACATTAGCTCACGGTGTCCCCTGCGAAGGGACGTGACCTTCTGGGTGACTGTGAGCAAGGCGTGCAGGTGTGACCTGTTAGCAGCCACCATTTGCAGTGGTTCAGTGACAGGTGCACTTGCTAAGGGAGTGAGGGTGAGAAAGGGGTGGCACCAAGAGTATCTGCAACAAATAACTTAAAGCTGTGTCACTGTAGCCAAAGGACTTTCCCCTCTAAGCCTGAATTTTCTCATTGTAAATGCAGATAATGCTACCTGTAAGATGTTTATACAAATTAAATGACATCAAAAGAAGTCTTGTGTTGTCCCAAATCTACAGAAAACACTTGAACATACAGATATTCTCTTATAAATATATTCACACACAGCATTGCACACATACTCAATGTATTAAAAAATGACAGGATATATATATAAAATAGGCAACACCAGTGCATATACGTACAGAATTAAGCTTGCATTTAGAAATGAAGATGCATATAAATGTGCATATAGAAATTATGCTGGGCATATAATAAAGCTGTACCAACCAAATAATATAACTCGAGGCAGAGAGAGGGGCCGGGACTCCCCTGGCTTGTCATGCTAACAGCATGGCTGAGTGGTGAGCTTACTTGTACTGAAGTTGCTCCATCTGGAAGCCAAGCTATAGTAAAGGCAGCATGTGGTGAGTTGCAAGCACTTGTGAGCAGTACCAGAGACAATGTGCAGGTGTGTAGTGAGGGACCAATGTCATCTGCTACAGGGAGAAGAGAGGGACACAGAGTGAGATAGAGAGAGGAGGTTATGGGGAACTGAGGAGTCTAGAAAAAAGGTCTCAGGCCTTTTAGAGAGCTGGGGAACAAGCTAAACAAAGGAGAGTAGCCACTCCCATCTACCTGCCCTGGGGAGACTGTACAAGTGGAAATGCATGGCTTAAACTTAAGGAAAAGGACCATTGCGTATGTTAATTGGGATTCAGAACATGTGCTCAACTAAATCAAGGGAAGGCTTTTCAATCGAGTACCGTATATCCCTCTGTTTGGACTCTTAATAGTGTAATATGTTGATGCCGGTTTTGTCACTTAGGATTAGATTCTGCTGCAAGTTACGGAGACACAGAAATATGGGCTAGCACAAGTAGTTTATTCTTTTCCATGAAAAAGAAGCCAGAGATAGAACGGTTCAAACTCAAAGTTCTAGAGGGGACAGAAAGGAATGTAAATGAGGGGACTGAGTGGGGGTGGGAAGCAGAGGGCACAAGTCCCATGAAAAGGCACTTCAGTTCTCCATCTTTACACAGTTGTTGCCATGGGGAAAGTCGGCTCCGTGTTGCTTGAGCTATTGATTTTTGTTGAGACGGGTTCTTGCTCTGTCACAGAGGCTGGAGTCCAGTGGTGCAATCATGGCTCACTGCAACCTCCACCTGCCAGGCTTAAGCTATTCTCCCACCTCAGCCCCCCGAGTAGCTGATACTACAGGCGTGTGCCACCACACTCAGTTAATTTTTGTGTCTTTTGTAGAGACGGGATCTCGCCATATTGCCCAGGTTTCTCTCGAATTCTTGGACTCAAGCGTTCCACCCACCTCAGCCTCCCAAAGTGCTGAAACTGCAGGTGTGAGACACCTCACCTGGCCCAATTTTATAGAGAAAAGTTTAAAACCTAGACTTTGTATGTGAAATTTGACTTCTAAATGTTACAACTAATTCAAACATTTAAAAGCCCTCTGGACCAAGGATAACCTGTAAATAGGACATATTTGATCCAGGGCTGCCAATATGAGATCCACTGCCAGTTCTTATGACAACTGATCTCATAAGAACTATAGAAATGCCTAGTTGTGCACACATGTGCATAGATCACTAGGCGAGTACATCAATGTTGTGGTTGAGTGCAGGACATTCTTATTGAGCTATTTCCAAGTGGTGGGTGCATTCTGAATTCCGGGAATTCAACAGTGAACAATCATGTTAATTTGCGAGTTGAGTTGAAATCCTGTCCTCTGGGAGATTTTTAGGCTGTTTATCATGTCAAAGAAGCAGAACCAGTATGAGTGATATAAGGGGTTTATGATGGGGTTGGGCCTTACGCGACTGTGCCGGTGGGTGGCGCTGCTTGTGTAAGCCTATTGCCCTGCATTGGATCCGGAACCTTGATTCAGCAGAGCTGTGCATTGGTAAGTGATTATGGACATGAAATGGGAGAGAGCAAGAACAACATGAAACCCAGGAGGATGAGCTGGAGCACACCAAGGAAAACTGGAACCTGCCTCTGTCCCTCCCTGGGATCTGTCAGTCTCTCAGCGCCTCCAGACTTCTAACCTTAGTGATGCCGTGAGCTTTGGAAGGGCCATGGAGCTGCACCCAAATCTGGTCCAGACATTAGAAAAAGTAAAAGAGGAGATGGGCAGGAGGTGGAGGAGTCCCAGCCCTGCCTGCTGTCTGCAATCTCCCAACAAGATGAGCCATCAAACCCATGACAATGTGTGTGAGATGCAGCAGAGCCTCGGCTCGTGTTGACCCCTGGAGCATAAACACAACTGCTGCTTCATGCCCACTTTCCAAAGCTCACCCAAGTGACTGGCCAACTTTAACACAGAACACTGCAGGAAAGGGAATTTGGAGAAATGCTTTCAATTTAACTAAGATGACACAATGCAAGGCCACTGTGGCCAGGGAAGACACAGTGAAATAGGGAGTGGCTGTACAGTTGGTGAGAGTTCCGAAAGGGGAAGGGAGGCACTGGTGGGTGCTTACCCAGCAGGAACAGGTACCATCTAGGGGCTCAGGACAGAAGAAGTGATGCCCATGCTGAGGGGTGAAGAGGGGTTCGTAAGGTGAGGTGAGTGTGGTGGGAGGAAAGAAAATAGTGTGTGGAAGTGACGGGGCAGGGAGGGGAGAGGAGGAAGGGGGAGGAAGAGGAAGAGGAAGAAGAAGGAATAGAAGGAGGAGGATAAGGAGGAGGAGGAGGAGGGAGAGGAGGGAAGGGGATAGAGAGGAGGAAGAAGAAATGAGGAGGAAGAAGGAGGAGGAGAATGGGAAGAAGGAAGATGACAAGGAGAAGGAGGGGAAGGAGAGGCGGGGAGAGGCAGGTGAGATAAAGGAACGGAGTTAATGGAGTCAAAAAAAAATGCAAAGACAGTGTCAGAGGGAGGGACAGAGTGATTGGAGAGAAGTAAGAAATTTAAGAAGAGCCTATGTTTAGAAGATAGAATGGTGTGAGATGGGCTAGAGAAATAAGCAGGGACCAATGAAATATGAACACACACCCACAGAGAACGAGATCAACACCCTGACATTAACATATATAGACAATCCAGACTTGCATGCACTTAACAACTCATTCAGTCAACACACAATATGCATACACATCTATCCATACGGGACACAAGAAACCCCATATAATCAATTCCTTACTGATTCTCCCTGACTCCCTCCACACCCCAGGGAGGCAGCAGAATGGGTTAATTCTGATCAGGTCACCTGAGCAGGGCCTTGGAGGACATTCTCCAAGATCCCATGAAGCTTTGTCCCTATGCACTTCCTTGGAGGTGTGAACACTCAGCCAGCCACAGCTATCCCATGAGTAGGTAATCTTATTAGATGTCTCATCTTGTTCAGGGGAGAAATATGACCCCTTCTGTCACGAGGGCATAGCCTGACTGTACCACACCTGTGCTTGGCTTCTCAGGTCATCCAGAGCAGGCCTTGTTTCTGATGCATTTTACAAGCCGCTTCATATTGTTATTAATGAACAGGACAGACCATAAAAGCGGGGAGGAAATGAGCCAGCATAACGTTCCCACTGTGAATTTTGGTGAGAAACCCAAAGAATCAACCAGTGGAAAGGACACAGAGCCATGGTCTTGGAAAGTGTTCCTGAAGGCCGGGGTTTGAAGGCAGGAAAGAACAGAATGGACAACTAGAGACCTTCCAGCATGACTCAGCTCTCTGTGTGTCTGTGTGTGCCTGAGTGTGTGTCTATAAGAAGGAACCATGTGGATGCATATATAGGGGTGCCTGTCATATAAATATTTGAGTCTGAGTGAATGGGAGAAGGCATCATCTAAAACCCCAGGAGCAAATGCTAAGGCTTGGTCAGGCTAGAGGAAAATATGTGTCCCCTCCTCCACTTCTGCTTCTTGAGAGTATTTTTAGGGACAGAGGAAGTGTGAAAAGCTTACTGTAAAGCAAATGAGAGGAAAACTGTTGATATCAAAGTTTCTGCTATTAGGTTGGTGCAAATGTAATTGAGGTTTTTGCCATTAGTTTCAATAATTCTTCATGTCAAGATGTTGACCTGGGTTCAGTGCACCGCCAAATCTTTTGAGCAATGCAAAGGACGTTCCTGGAGTTTGTCTGTGACAGAGATTCAGAAAATATTCATTTGCTTAATAAAATGAAATAAAATTTTGCGGATGTCCCCAGGCTCTTGGAAGCTGGAGAAATACGTGTATCAGAGAAGTAAAAGACAGTCTGAAAAGTCCCCTGCAGGGTTTGGTTAAGGAGCTTTAAGGATAGGGGTGATGAGTATTACATTGTAGGTTGTTTCCTATTCTACACTATGCTGTAATTCACTTCTGATGTTGCTAAACCTTCCATAACATTCTGTGTATTAGTTGAGGTAAAGGTTAAGCTGCTGTAACAAAGAATGCCAAAATACAGTGGATTATAGGAGATAGATATTTATTTCTCATTCATGAGATGGTCCTGAGGTGAACAGCCTAGGAGTATATTAGACTTTGCTCCACACCTTCACACAGGGACGCAGCTTCCTTCCATTGTCCTCATCGGCATGGCTCAGCTGCATGCAGGCACATTCCTGTGCCTTTGTATAAAGGGGCAGGGGGCAAAAGAACACGACCTACCATTTTTTTCAAACAAGTGAGGCAGTGTTGCACACGTCTCTTTTGTTTATATTCCATTGGTTAGAACTTAGTCACATGATTCGACCTTGCCCCAGGGGAGGCTAGGAAATGTAGTCCCTGTTGAACAGCAACTGTTCAGTTATCACCATGGAAGAAAGAGAGAATGGAATTTGTTAGAAAACTGGCGGTATTTATTGTGGTCTTGGACCTGGTCTCTCACATGGATTATTGTAATAATCTGTCAATTGTACCCTTGCTCTAATCCAGCGATGTCCAACCTTTTGGCTTCCCTGAGCCACACTGGAACAAGAGGAATTGTCTTGGGCCACACATAAAACATACTAACACTAACGATAGCTGATGAGCAAAACAAAACAAAAAAAATAGAAATCCAAAGAAAATCTCATAATGTTTTAAGGAAGTTTACGAATTTGAGTTGAGCTGCATTCAAAGCTGTCCTGGGCCTGGGCTGCATGTGGCCAACGGGCTGTGGGTTGGACAAATTTGCAGTCTAATCAGTGTATTCTGAAAATAATACTGCTGCTAAAATGTGATTATCTCCTCAGAACTCCCCAGTGGCCTCTGGTGTGCTCTTGGAGTAAAAGCCAATGTCTTTGGAACTGCTTACCAAGCCCCACAGGACCCCACCCATCACCCAGTTCTAATCTCATCCCCTCCCACTCACCTCCTTGCTCATTCCCTCCAGCCATGCTGTCTTGTTTGCCTTCTTCAAACATGTCAGGTATCTACCTACCTCAGGGCTTTTGCACTGTGAAACCTTCTTCCTGAAGCACTCTTTCTCAGTTAGCCGTCATTTCCTCACCTCCTTCAAGTCTTTATTCAAATGCCACCTTCTTGTCCAGGCCTTCTCTGACCCCAACCAATTAAAAAGGCAACTCTATCCCCTGATACTCTCTGACTTCCTTCCCCTGATTTTTCTCCATAGTATGTATTACCAACATATATGCATATACATAGGTATACATGTTTATATACGTATACATGTTTATACATGTATATAATTTTAATGTAATAATTCATAGTCAATAAATTACATCAGATATTCAACCCTTTATTATAATATAGACTTTGTGTTAGATGATTTTGCTCAACTATAGGCTAAGTGAATCTTCTGAGCACATTAAAGTTAGGCTAGGCTAAGCTAGGATGTTCAGTAAGTTAGGTGTATTTATGCAGTGTTTTTTGTTTTTGTTTGTTTTTGTTTTGAGATGGAGTCTCGCTCTTGTTGCCCAGCTTGCAGTGCAGTGGCATGATATCAACTCACTGCAACCTCCGCCTCCTGGGATCAAGGGATTCTCCTGCCTCAGCCCCCAAGTAGTTGGGATTACAGGCACCCACCACCACGCCTGGCTAATTTTTGTATTTTTAGTAGAGATCACCATGTTGGCCAGGCTGGTCTTGAACTCCTGACCTCAGGTGATCTGCCAGCCTTAGCCTCCCAAAGTGCTGGGATTACAGGCGTGAGCCACCGTGCCCAGCCTATTTATGCGTTTTTGACTTGCAATATGTTCAACTTATGATGGATTTATTGAGATGTAACCCCATTGTAAATTAAGGATCATCTGTGTATATGTGTGTGTGCCTGGGTGCATGTGTGTGTATGTGTATATGACTTATTGTCCTTCTCCTCCATTAGAGGGTAAGCTTCGTAAGAGTAGGGGTTTCTGTTGGATCTCTGTGCGTGCATGTGCGTACATGTGTATGTGACATATATGTGTATGTACACAAACTGTTAATCTCCTAATGACAGTAGTCTGTCCTATATATAGTTATATATCAAGCAAAGATTATAATAAAGCACAAAGGAGAATGTTATGGAATTTTATCTCTGAAATTTGTTTTTTTTAGCATGGTAATGTATTACATTTAATTAATAAAGCATGAAATGTATGACTCAAGAACACAAATACTATGAAGATAGAGGTAAATCAGCCATCCAGCAGTTGGTAGTAAAAAGCAAAGGAGAATATGGAGTTATTATGCCCTGGATAAGTGCTACAATAGAGATAACTAGAAGAGAAGATGGCAACACTGATATATCCAGTAAATAAAGAAACTGGAGGTGAGAGTCAGTGGCTAGAGATAAACATGTGGGAGCCATCGGGTTATAGGTGATATTTTGTGGAAATAAGAATGAGTGAAATCTCTGAAGAATACCCAGTAAATACTGAATCTTGTGTTAGCTGACTGCACATGCCTGGTATTTCAGATACTAGATTATCTGTGATTATAAAAAGAAGTTTCTCCCCAGCAGACCCATATATGCAAATATTGTAGATGTGTATTTTATTTTTAATGTATGCTTTCTTAGTTTTTTGTGCATTAATAACTATTAAGAGATAAGAGATACTGCTAATGACAAACTCTGTCCTCGGTCCTAAAAGGGATACAAAATGAATAAATAGACTCAAATCTCTGGGGCTCACTTTTTGGTAGAGGAAGACAGGCAATAAAATACATGAAAAAATAGTAAATAAGATCATTTCAGAAGGTGATACATGCTATGTGGACAATATCTTGGCATGAGTCATTGATGAATGACGTTGGGGGAAGGGGACTTGTTTAGATGGAGTTTTCAGGAACAGCCTCTCGGAAGAGGTTGCATTTGAGTGGAGACTTGAGTACAAGAAGGAGCCAGCTGTGCAAAGTGCTGGGAATGTCGTATTTCGGGCAGGAAATAGCAGGTGCAAAGTCCCTGAGGCATCAATGGGATTGGGGTATTCAAGGAACTGAAAGAAAAGCAGGAAGCCTCAAACACAGGAGCAGCAGTGACTGTATTAGGGATGAGCGTGGGAAGAAGGCAGGGACTAGGTCACTGAGAGCTTCCCCATCCCCTTCAGTAGCCTTTAATCATGTGTGGCCATTGAGCACTTAAAATGCATGGAGTCCCAGCTGGGCACAGTGGCTCACACCTGTAATCCCAGCACTTTGGGAGGCCGAGGTGGGCAGATCACCTGAGGTCGGGAGTTTGAGACCAGCTGACCAACATGGAGAGACCCCATTTCTACTAAAAATACAAAATTAGCCAGGCGTGGTGGCACATACCTGTAATCCCAGCTACTCCAGAGGCTGAGGCAGGAGAATCTCTTGAATCTGGGAGGCGGAGGTTGCAGTGAGCCGAGATCGCACCACTGCACTCCAGCCTGGGCGACAGAATGAGACTCTGTCTCAAAAAAAAAAAAAAAAAAAAAAAAAAAATGCATGGAGTCCCAATTGAGATGTGCTGTAATTGTAAATGTGCACCAGATTGCACAGACCTAGAATGAAAAATAAAGAATGTAAAATATTCATATTTTAAATTGACCACATTTTAAAATGATAGTATGTTTGATTTCAGGGTTAAACAAAATATATATTTATATATAAATATATATACATAAAATAAAACATATTATTGAAGTTAATTTCACCTTTTTTTTTTTTTACTTTCTAAATGTGCTACCGACCTATGTGTATTGCTATTAGGCAGCCTTGAGCTGGAGTCCTACAATCCTCAAGAGCAGTCTGAATTTTATTCCAAGTGCAGTGGAAAGCCATCAGATGATTTTAAACGGAGAAGTAAGACACTTGGATCTGTGCCTAAAAGAATCGCTCTGCTGTTGGGGTCCTGAGAAGCGGACTCTGAGACAGAGATCATTTTGCGGGAAGTTTACTGGGCGGTGCTCTTGGGATCCACACTTGTAGAAGGTAAGTGAAAGAAGCAGCATTGAGCAGAAGGAAGTCGGGCTGCGATGCATGGCAAGGAAGGGCTCAGCCAATGCCACGGGGAGCTTGGAGCCTGGGATGGCCCTTCAGAGTTATCCCAAATTAAGCAAGGAGGCTGGGCCTTTCTACTTCTGCCATCACCAGTCTCTATACAACCTGTCTTGGAAAGAGAATGTGACCTTGGAAAGGGCAGCTTGGGAAATTAGTTATTCATGCTTGAAGGAAGATTTGGTCAATGCATCCATCATCCGCTACTGGTGTCATTCTATGAATTAAGGAAGGAGGGGCTCAGAGTGGAAGCAGAGAGACAAGTTAGAAAGATCTAGCAAGGGATGACCCTCAAGGTGGGGGGACCCTAGTGGGCAAAGGTGCAGAGGTGTGATTATACAAGAAATCATGAGAGAATATGAGGAGCCAGATGTCACTGGAGGGAGAAGAGTGCAAATGAGGGTTTAGGGGTTTTGCTGTTAGCTGGAGACAAGACGCCCTACTCAGGGAATGGAAGACTCTTTGCTCCCCACACTTGAAGACTGGTTCTTTAAGATCCAAAGGAGAAGCCAACAAAACAAAAGTATTCTTGGCTACCAAGTATTCCCGACCAGTCCTTGGCTCTCTGACAAGCTGTGTCACAATATTGATCCAGTGATTCAATTTCATGCCGAACTGACTCAAGTCTTAAATAATGTCCCTGTTAGAGAGCTACTATCTGAGAGGCTGACGCCGCGTGCCTGGTGTTTCATTAGTGCCTCAAGAGGCAGACAGAGCCAAGGAAGTGAAACGAGGTTGTGGTCTCCGCACTTTGTATCCTGCAAGAGGGGCTCTTGCTTGGGTAACAGAAAAGGCGCTGGATTGAGGTTCTAAAAACTGAGCTTCCAGACATGAGTAGCAAGTCACTTTGTGACTTTGAGCGAGGTATTTCCTTTCTGAGCCTTTGCCACCCCAAACACAAGCCGGTTTGGCAGGGAGGAGGGGTGGACTCCATGGTCCTTGAAGATTCACAACATCTACGCCTTATAGAGGGCTTCTGATGTGCTAAGCACTTTACATGAATTATCTCCTTTAATTCCTACCAGAATCCTTTGAGGTAAGCATTATTATGCCCATTTTATAACTGAGGAAACAGCCTCAGAGCAGTGAAGTAGCTTGCTCCAGGTAACACAGCTACTAAATGTTGGAAGCATTTAAATGCCAGCAGTGGAGCCTACAGTATTTTAGATTTCTTATATTTTTAACCATACAACTTGGGGGAAGATTATCTATCCATGGTTATATACAGTTAGACCTGCAACCCCAGCAGTGTGAGGCTCTGTAGAATTGACTTTGTCATTATCTCAAGAGAACCAGAGTCTGGGGCAGGCGTAGGGGGACGAGTCTTGATCCTGACAAGACTGCAAAAGCTTTACTGACAAATCTCATCCAGTCCTGGGGCTCAGACACGCAGCCAAGGCAAATTCCATCTCCTCCTTCCCAGCACAGTGAGGTATGGTGGGCAGCGGAGGGGCATCCCTGAGCACCTTCTCACCTGCTGTGGGAAATAAAACAAACATAAGAAGCCAAGTGGTTGCCTGCGAACCTGGCTGGGCTTCCAGTGTTGGTCAGGGTGCAGGAAGAAGGGCACTGGTGCTTATGTGGGTAGTGGAACTCCATGCCTCTGTGCAGGAAAATTTATATATTTTTACTGAATCTCTTAAAAATGTGCATGCCTTGTTGAGGATGCTCTCACCTAATTGAATATGAATAGATTTGCATGGAAACAAGACTAGAAGTTTCACCACTAAATGGTGATTGTTTCTGTGCAGTGAGATTTAAAAGATAGATATCCATATATAGTTTAATTCCTATTTATAGATGTATATATTTATATTTAATGAATAGACCATTTTTGAGCAGTTTTAGGTTTATGAAAAACTTGAGCAGCAAATACAGAGCTCCCACTCCCCATCCCAAACCCCTCCCCACCCAGTTTCCCCATGCATTAATGTGGTACATTTATTACAATGGATGAATCAACATTGGGACATTATTATCAACTAAAGCCTGTAGTTTACATTTGGATTCACTCTCAGAGCTATATTCTGTGGGTTTGGACAAATGTATAAGGATGTGTATCCCCCATTATATCATACAAAGTAGTTTCTCTGCCTTAAAGATCCTAGTCATGAATTATTTGCCTACAATGTCCAGAAGAGTTTTTCCGATGTTATCTTCTAGAGTCTTTATAGTTTCAGGTCTTAGATTTAAGTCTTTGATACACCATGGAATACTACTTATCCATATAAAGGAAAAAGGATGTCTTTTTTAGCAACTTAGATGGAGCTGGAGACCATTATCCTAAGTGAAGTAACACAGGAATAGAAAACCAAACATCGTATGTTCTCCCTTATAAGTGGGAGCTAAGCTCTAAGGATGCAAACACATACAGAATGATATAATGGATTTTGGGGACTCAGGGCAGGGGGAGGAGGGTGAGGGATAAAAGACTACATATTGCGTACAGTGCACACTGTGTGGGTGTTGTGTGCACTAAAATCTCAGAAATTACCACTAAAGAACTTGTCATGTAACCAAAAACCACTCGCACCCTCAAAAACTATTGAAATAAAATAAAACTAGAAAAAAAGGTCCTCTGTGCTCTACTTACTCATCCCTTTCTCCCTGCAACTCCTGGAAACCCCTGATCGTTTTACTGTCCCCATAGTTTTGGCTTTTCCAGAATGTCATGTGTTATAATTAGAATCATGTGATGTTTTCAGATTGGCTCCTTTCTCTTAGCAATATAGATTTAAGGTTCCTGCATGTCTTTTGATGAATCAGTAACTCATTTCTTTTTAGCCCTGAATAATATTCCATTGTTTGGATGTACCACAACTTACTTATCCATTCACCTGTTAAAGTGACATCTTAATTGCTTCTAACTTTTGGCAATTATATACTGTCTCTCACTAAGTTTTCCTCCAGAATTAAAACAGACGGCTGTTTCTTGGGTTTGTGTTTAGGGATCATGCTGAGTTATATCTATTGTGTGCTCTCTCTGTCTTTTTCTGTCTTTCTTTGTCTATCTAAATATTTATATGTAGGCTGCGCATGGTAGCTCACATCTATAATACCAGCACTTTGGGAGACCGAGGTGGGAGGATAACCTAAGCCTAGGCGTTCAAGACCAGCCTGGGAAACATAACGAGATCCTCTCTCAGCTTAAAAAAGTAAAAATTAGCTGGGCGTGGTAGCACGTGACTGGAGTCCCAGTTACTTGGGAAGCTTAGGCAGGAGGATTGCTTGAGCCCAGGAGATTGAGGCTGCAGTGAGCCATGATCGCACCACTGCATCTCAGTCTGGGCGACAGAGTGAGACCCTGTCTCTAAAAAAAATGAAAATAAGTAAATAGTTATATGTAACTGTATCTGTAGATTCTAGAACCACTCTCAATGTGGCCAAGAGGCCCTCTCTCTGCAAGTGGGAAATGGCATCAGCTGAGAGTTGGACAGACATATTTGTCTTATCTCGTGCCTGTCATGGGGCACACATTTACCAAGTGGAAGAAGGAAGCATAATTGCCCACATATTTGTACCGATATTGCTCCCTTTTTTATCTTAACTTTTTGAAGATTCCCTAATGACATTTCATCAATTTTAATATGCACAATTTTTCTAATTTTCACATCCCTGAAATTGAGACGTATTTTACAATTTGCTCTCAGCCAGCCAGCAGGCCTGATGTAGTTTCATTCCCTGCACCCAAGCAAACTTGGTCCTAGCTGCTCACATTGTCATCACTTCAACTGAGTTATGCACATTGCAAGTACTTCACATGTTGATTTTAATTTCCACTTAAAATGTCTTCAAAAAGATTGCACTGATAAGATGTGGCGCTGAAATGGAAAGCCTGTGTATATACAGAAAGTTCTCCAAACAGAGCAGTGGTGTGGAAATTTGATATTAGTGAATCACATTCTTGTGTTTGGGGGAATGACTCCAGTTTCGTATTTTCCTGCAAAGCAACAATCAAATCTTTGCTGAACCCCTAAAAAGGAAGAAACCACAAGTGATGAAGTTATGTTACATGATGTCACCAAAATATGTGCAAAAGGGTTTCTTTCTACACACTGAGCCAGGCGACTAGAGGCAATCCCTTGGAACAGATGAAAAGAATTTCAAATGAGGAATGCTGTGATCAATCAATGCGTGGCATTGGACTAGAAGGCGTTGGGTCATAGTTTAATTGAAAGAGCTTTTAATTTTTTTTTCTTAATTTTACATAAAATAATAGTGCATCTTAAAGTTGATGATGTTTTACATTTAGTGAAAGACAGTTGAATTCAAGTTAGTTAAATCTATGTGATGCAACTCCAATTTAATGATCAATTAACTCTCATAGTATAATGTTGATGTGTCATTAATATGGTTTGGCTGTGTCCTCACCCAAATCTCATCTTGAATTGTAGCTCCCATAATCCCCAAGTGTTGTGGGAAGGACCCAATGGGAGGTAATTGAATCGTGGGGGCAGGTTTTCCTGTGCTGTTCTCGTGATAGCGAATAAGTCTTATGAAATTTGATAGTTTTATAAAGGGCAGTTCCCCTGCACATGCTCTCTTGCCTTCCACCATGTAAGACATGCCTTTGCTCCCCTTTGTCTTCCACTATGATTGTGAGGCCTCCCCAGCCACATGGAACTCTGAGTCCATTAAACCTCCTTTCCTTTATAAATTACCCAGTCTCGGATATGTCTTTATTAGCATCACTAATTAGTGATGCTAATAATTAGTTCATTAACAGACTAATACAGTTGTTATGTTTTTAAAAACTTCTGACTTTTCAGAGATGTTTCCCAACAATGAAAAAGGAAAGGGAGAAATGAAACCTCTCCATTTTAATGGTGATATATATATGTGTATATATAAATATGTGTGTGTATATATATGTGTGTGTATATATGTATTTTACGGGCATGAAACAATACAGTACCAGCAAAACTATGTATATCTATTTATTTGGAAATACTAGTTCTAGGAATTTAGGCTAAGAAAGAAAGCATGAATGAGTACAGATATTTAGCTGCCAGGATGCTTATCTCAGCTTGGTTTATAAGAATGAAAATTTAGAAACAGTCTAAAGGTACATCAATAGGAGTGTTCTTAAATAAATTATAAGACATCCATACAACAGAATTTTATAGTAGGCAGCCATTAAACATTAACTCAATCTATATTTATTAGCAAGGAAAGACACTTATGATACATACTAGCAAAGAGGAGGAAATACACCAAGTTTGATACCATTTCTGTAAAATAATATTAAAAACAGTACTCTCTGTATGTTGGTGCATGTGAAAGTTGATGGGAAAAAAACAATGAAAATGTAATAGTTATAGCCTTCTCTGAAAGGAGGAATGTGAATGATTTTCATTTTCTTCTGGGTTTTCTGGTTTTCCTGTAACAAAATGTTTTATGCAGTTAAAAATAATAGAATTAAGGATGGGAAAAAAAGGAATTGATATAGATCCTGTCAGACAAAAATGAGAAAAAGATGGCAGTGTAGGCTTCCTCTGTGGTGTTTCTTCAGATGTCCACAGCCTCCTACTCCAGTAATGATTTTGTCTGCGGAAAAATAATAATAATCCTAATCACACTACTAATAAACACCTTGTGCTGGCAAATATTTTTAGTACAATAAACTGAGACAGCAGTAAGCCTCTAGTGTCTGTTTGCATTTGTGTGGGAAGTCAGGGAGGGTTTTGCCAGGTTTGTAAATATTTGCTGCTTGGGTGAATCTTTCTTTTGCCTTTACTCTCTCTCCCCTTTAGGAGTGAGGAGGCTTTTGTTTTCACGGCTAGCAGTTTCTCTCTCAGTGGGGTGTGGATAGTAGAATTCAGAGCAGGGAGGTGGAGGAACTGGAAATGACCCTGACTGAGTGTTTGTGTCCCACCAAAATTCAACTGCTAATGTGGCTGTGTTTGGAGATGGGACCTCTAAGGAAGTCATTGAGATTAGATGAAGTCATGAGTGTCAGGCCCTGATCCAACGGGATTAGTAAGCTTATAAGAAGAGGATCTCTCTCTTTATATCTCTCTCTCTCTCTCTCTCTCTCTCTCTCTCTCTCTCTCTCCCCCTCCCTCTCTCTCCCTCTCTCTCTCCCTCTGAGAGCAAGAAGGTGGCTGTCTGCAAATCAGGAATGGAGCCTTCACCAGAAGCTGAACTTTCCAGTACCTTGATCTTGGACTTTCAGCTCCAGAAATGTGAGAAGATAAATTTCTGTTGTGTTTAAGCCAAATCATTTGGAGTATTTTGTTATGGCAGCCAGAACTGACTAATACAGACTCCCTCCATAATGAGGGGCTCTGAGCTTCCCACCTGCTACACAACAATGAGAAGCCTCCCTTATGTGTTGTCTGACCTGAAGAAGGGAATCAGATGGACCTGGGTTCAAATCCTACCTCTGTCGCTGCCTGGCTGTGTGACCTTGGAAAGTCCCTTCACATCTCTGAGCTTCAGTTTTCTCATCTTTCCAATAGTGGTAACAGTTGCCTATTTCCCTCCTCAGGAGAAGGTGAGAATTAAATGAAGTAATGCATCTGCACGCAACCTGACTGATCACTCCCCTGCTTAAAAATCTCTTTGGATGAGGCCACATTACATAGATGAAAGAATGCCTATAAAGGGCTTGGTGCACAGTAGGGGCTCACCATATATCAGTTTTCTCATTTCTAAGGATTCATTCATTCATTCATTTACTCATTACTCATCAAATAATTGTCTTTTAGTGCCTCACTTTTCTCATCTGTCAAATGGGGGCACTAAAAGATATTTGATTGAACCATAGGAAATTGCTAATATTGGGCTGTTTTAACCTACCAAAAAGTGGCAGTTTCCTAAAGTGTGACCTAATACCACCTGGGTATTGTGATAACAATTAAAAGAGTTAAGCTTTATGAGTTCAGATTTGTAAAATGTTTAACACGTAGTAACAGTGCCAAAAAAAATTACATGAACCCAAATGATGGCTCTAATAACGATGATGGCAATGCTGCTGCTGCTGATGACTTATTGTATACAAGTTATGAGCTATTCCCCACGAGTATGATGGGAACAGAGCGCCATTTTATTCTTCAAGAAACTTACAGTCTAAAGGGCCAGGTGCAGTGGATCATGCCTGTAATCCCAGCACTTTGGGAGGCCGAGGAGGGCAGACCATTTGAGGTCGGGAGTTTGAGACCAGCCTGGCCAACATGTGAAACCATTTTTCTACAAAAAAATACAAAAATTAGCCTGGCATTGTGGTGCATGCCTGTAATTCCAGCTACTCAGGAGGCTGAGGCACAAGAATTGCTTGAACCCAGGAGGTGGAGATTGCAGAGCCAAGACTGTGCCACTGCACCTCAGCCTGGGCAACAGAGAGAGACTCTGTCTAAAAAAAAAAAAGAAAGAAAAAGAAAGAAAGAAACTTACAGTCTAGTAAGGGAGGGAAGCAGGTGTGGATGATCCAGTGACAGGTGCATTGATGGTTATGCAGTCTGTCTTGGGAGACTGCGGTATTAGAGAAGACAGCCAGAAGAAATAGAATGCTAAAGGTAGGAGCATTGGCCACCTGAAGAAAACTGAGGACCAGCCATAATGTTGCAGGCAGAAAGAAGCACACATATGAACAGCTGCAAGACAGAGCATCAGATGTCTGCTAGGTAACCCATGTCTGTTGTGGCTGTCTCTCTCTGAGGTGCTGTTCTCACCTGGTTCAAAGACAGAGGTCATCATTTCTGAATCACAGTCCAAGATGTTTGAACCCTCGACCCCTGTGTGCCCCTCTGAGGCCCACCCTGATTCCTTGCCCAAGTCTCCCTCTTAGTTCCAAGCACGTTCCTGCATATGTGATTGAGCGTTCTTTGCTAACACTGGTCTCCTTGCCTGTAGCGTCGTCTCGTTCCTGCCACCCTACTTCTAAGCTCACACAAGCCTGTATTCCTCTTGCCCTCTTGCCTCATAAGGACTATCATAAGGTCTGTGTGTCTGTATCACTCAACGGACAAGTATGTTCGTGTATTCCCTACCAGAAACTGTCTTTTTCTCCATTATACCCCCAGCAACTTGCAAAGTGCCTGGCACCTAGGAAGTACTCCTTAAATGTCTGTTGCAGAATGAATAAATGAATGAAGATGAATGAACAACATACATTGAGGGCCTGGCATGTAACAATCCCAGTCTCTTGGACCTACTGAAATAATCTAATCTAGTAATTCTCAAACGTATTGATCTCTGGACACTTGAGACTTTTAAAAATTACTGAAGACCCCGAAGAATGTGTTTGTATAGATATAGCTATCATTATTTACTACTTTAGAAATTAAAACTGACACATTTTAAAAACATTTATTTATAAATCCATTTAAAAACAATAGGCAACCCATGTGATGTTAACAAAAATATCTTATTTTTATGAAAAATAACTATATGTTCAAAAAAACCGAGAAGAAGTACATGGCTTTACATTTTTGCAAATCTGTCAGATGTTCAACATTCAATGATGAATGGATTCTCATTGCTGCTCCTGCCTTCATTCTATTGTGATATCACTGGTCATGTCGACTCTGCCAAATTCGTCTGTCTACTCATGACAGCATGAGAGTGAAAAAGGCAAATAGCACCTTAGTAGTGTTACAAAAAATAGTTTTGATCTCGTGGACCCCCTGAAAGTGTAGTGGGAGCCCTCCGGAAGCCTCGAATCTCTCATTGAGAAGGATGGCTCTAGTCTGCCTTTACCATTTTAAAAGAGAAAAAAAACCATTTTAAAAGAGAAAGAAACCAAAGACTAGAGACATGAAGGGATTTCCCTAAAACGAGAAGCAAATTTCTCAGATAACAACAATAATGACAATGAGAGCTACCATGCATTGAGCTCTTACTATGTGCCAGGCACTATGCTCAGTACTTTAAGTGTTGATCTCATGAAATCCTTGATGCAATTATCTAGAGTTGGAACTATTTTCACCTGGGTTGACAGAAGAAGCTAAAGCTCAGAGAGGTTATGTCAGTTGCCTAAGATCACACAGCCAGTCAGCAGTAGAAACAGGATTTAAACTCAGAGTCACGTGTTTGAGTTTTGACTCTTAGTCCATGATCCACATTCCTGGAGCATAAATACATACTTGAGGGCTGGGTGCAGTGGCTCACGCCTGTAATCCCAACACTTTGGGAGGCTGAGATGGGTAGATCATTTGAGGTCAGGAGTTCGAGACCAACCTGGCCAACATGGTGAAACCCCATCTCTACTAAAAACACAAAAAGTTAGCTGGGCGTGGTGGTGGGTGCCTGTAATCCCAGCTATTCAAGAGGCTGAGGCAGGAGAATCGCTTGAATCCGGGAGGCAGAGGCTGCAGTAAGCCGAGATAGCGCCACTGCACTGCAGCCTGGGCAACAGAGTGAGACTCCATCTCGAAAAGAAAAAATACATACTTATGTGTGGAAGCTAATAAAGAGGACAAGGTCCTCTTAAAATGTGGGTGGCCTTCAGTGCTCAGAGAGAGGAGGGGTGCTCCAGAGAGTTGGAGTAGAGCTGGAGGGCTCTGGACGAAGTTGAATGCAAAGGAAGTTGGAGGTGAATCTTTGTGGACCTCCCCCCAGACCACACGGGGGCACTCTGTCTGCCCCAGCAGTTCACAGTCAATTTGGCCAATTTATCAAAAATCAACTCCATGATCAGCGGTTCCCTAAAATATCAAGATGCTTGAAATCAATCGATCCAATTGGTCAAATTTTCCGGTTTTCCAAAAGTGTATTTTAAGGAAAACTCTTATCGAATATAATTACTGAAGATGAACATCCTGACCTTGAACATAGTCAATGACTACATTCTCATAATACGCTCTTTTAATCAGTTCAGTGGTAATTCTCAATGAATTTATGCTTCTTGAATACTCTTATCCAAAAATGTAGCCGAGATATTTTAATTATATTCAAGACTCTGCTTAAGATATTCAAGAATCTATTCTTCATTAGAAGGTAGTCCTAAGAAAGCTAAACAGCTCCCATGATATTTAGTGTTAGACAAATTAAGCTTAAAATGCTGCTGAGAAGGATATGTTCTCTGAATATGTTCAAGACTAATATATTAAGAAGACCATATTAATATTCATTGAATATATTCAGGAAGGCTAGTCTTCAAGAACATTTTTGGCAAATTCAGAAATTGGTGGGCTGGTGGTCTGTCTGGCTTTCGGCCAGTCTGAGGCCAGGCATCCTGCAATCACCGTGGGAGTCATGAGATGACAACCCCATTCGAAGGCTATGAGTTGCATTTGAAGCCTCAGAGGATAAGAAAACACTGTTGTGTCCCCAAACACCATTTTGACCCTTTGGGCACTTTCATGAGAGAAAAAACAAAAGCAGAAGAGAAAAGGGAGAGAGGGGTCCATGTTGCCTGCCACTCACGGCCATCTCCCAAAGACACTGTGAACATTATCCCCTTAGTCAACCCGAGGGGTTGGTAATGAAAATGACCCCTTTACTAATGAGGATGCTGAGGTTTGGACAGGTGAAGTGACTTGCCTAAGATCCTCTGGTTAGTTGAAGGCAGAGTGGGGATTTGCACTCAGGCAGGGTTGGAAATTGCACTCAGGCAGGGTGACGATTTGGACTCTGACAGTGGAGATATGAACTCAGGCAGAGTGGAGATTTGCATTCAGGCAGGATAGAGATTTGAACTCAGGCAGACTGGAGATTTGCATTCAGGCAGAGTGGAGATTTGAACTCAGGCAAACTGGAGATCTGAATTCAGGCAGAGTAGACATTTGAACTCAGGCAGAGTGGAGAGATGAGCTCAGGCTGAGTGGAGATTTCAACCCAGGCAGAGTGTAGATTTGAATTCAGGCAGAAAGGAGATTTGTGCTAAGGCAGAGTAGGGATTTGGACTCAGGTAGAGTGGGGATTTGCACTCAGGCAGAGTAGAGATTTGAACTCAGGCAGAGTGAGGATTTGAACTCAGGTAGAGTGGGATTTGCATTCAGGTAGAGTAGATATTTGAACTCAGGGAGAGTGGAGATTTGAACTCAGGCAGAGTGAGGATTTGAACTCTGGCACATGAACTTCACCGAATCAATGAAAAAAGAAATGAAAGGTGAGGTGGCGCCCTGTTAGTGGGAACTGAATGGATGAGGACTCCGAGTGAGGGAGTCTGGGGAGCTCTAAGGGGATTGACAGGATTTCCATTGGGACGTTAGAGGAACCAGGCGATGCAGAGGGAGGCAATTATGAGTCAAAAGCACAGGCCCGGAATAGGAACAGCTCCAGTCTCCAACTCCCAGCGCGAGCGACACAGAAGACCGGCGATTTCTGCATTTTCAACTGAGGTACTGGGTTCATCTCACTGGGGAGTGCCAGACGATCGGTGCTGGTCAGCTGCTGCAGCCCGACCAGCGAGAGCTGAAGCAGGGCGAGGCATTGCCTCACCTGGAAAGCGCAAGGGGGAAGGGAATCCCTTTTCCTAGCCAGGGGAACTGAGACACACAACACCTGGAAAATCGGGTAACTCCCACCCCAATACTGCGCTTTAAGCAGACAGGCACACCAGGAGATCATATCCCACACCTGGCCGGGAGGGTCCCACACCCACGGAGCCTCCCTCATTGCTAGCACAGCAGTCTGTGATCTACCGGCAAGGCAGCAGCGAGGCTGGGGGAGGGGCGCCCGCCATTGGTGAGGCTTAAGTAGGTAAACAAAGCTGCTGGGAAGCTCGAACTGGGTGGAGCTCACAGCAGCTCAAGGAAACCTGCCTGTCTCTGTAGACTCCACCTCTGGGGACAGGGCACAGTAAATAATAACAAACGCAGCAGCTCTGCAGACGCAAACAACTCTGTCTGACAGCTTTGAAGAGAGCAGTGGATCTCCCAACACGGAGGTTGAGATCTGAGAAGGGACAGACTCCCTGCTAAAGTGGGTCCCTGACCCCTGAGTAGCCTAACTGGGAGACATCCCCCACTAGGGGCAGTCTGACACCCCACACCTCACAGGGTGGAGTACACCCCTGAGAGGAAGATTCCAAAGCAAGAATCAGACAGGTACACTCGCTGTTCAGAAATATTCTATCTTCTGCAGCCTCTGCTGCTGATACCCAGGCAAACAGGGTCTGGAGTGGACCTCAAGCAATCTCCTACAGCTACAACCTACAGCTGAGGATCCTGACTGTTAGAAGGAAAGCTATCAAACAGGAAGGACACCTACACCAAAACCCCATCAGTACATCACCATCATCAAAGACCAGAGGCAGATAAAACCACAAAGATGGGGAAAAGGCAGGGCAGAAAAGCTGGAAATTCAAAAAATAAGAGCGCATCTCCCCCGGCAAAGGAGCGCAGCTCATCGCCAGCAACGGATCAAAGCTGGACGGAGAATGACTTCGACGAGATGAGAGAAGAAGGCTTCAGTCCATCAAATTTCTCAGAGCTAAAGGAGGAATTACGTACCCAGCGCAAAGAAACTAAAAATCTTGAAAAAAAAGTGGAAGAATTGATGGCTAGAGTAATTAATGCAGAGAAGCTCACAAACGAAATGAAAGAGACGAAAACCATGGCACGAGAAATACGTGACAAATGCACAAGCTTCAGTAACCGTCTCGATCAACTGGAAGAAAGAATGTCAGCGATGGAGGATCAAATGAATGAAATGAAGCGAGAAGAGAAACCAAAAGAAAAAAGAAGAAAAAGAAATGAACAAAGCCTGCAAGAAGTATGGGATTATGTAAAAAGACCAAATCTACGTCTGATTGGGGTGCCTGAAAGTGAGGGGGAAAATGGAACCAAGTTGGAAAACACTCTTCAGGATATCATCCAGGAGAACTTCCCCAACCTAGTAGGGCAGGCCAGCATTCAAATCCAGGAAATACAGAGAACGCCACAAAGATACTCCTCGAGAAGAGCAACTCCAAGACACATAATTGCCAGATTCACCAAAGTTGAAATGAAGGAAAAAATCTTAAGGGCAGCCAGAGAGAAAGGTCGGGTTACCCACAAAGGGAAGCCCATCAGACTAACAGCAGATCTCTCCGCAGAAACTCTTCAAGCCAGAAGAGAGTGGGGGCCAATATTCAACATTCTTAAAGAAAAGAATTTTAAACCCAGAATTTTATATCCAGCCAAACTAAGTTTCATAAGTGAAGGAGAAATAAAATCCTTTACAGATAAGCAAATGCTTAGAGATTTTGTCACCACTAGGCCTGCCTTACTAGAGACCCTGAAGGAAGCACTAAACATGGAAAGGAACAACCGGTACCAGCCATTGCAAAAACATGCCAAAATGTAAAGACCATCAAGGCTAGGAAGAAACTGCATCAACTAACGAGCAAAATAACCAGTTAATATCATAATGGCAGGATCAAGTTCACACATAACAATCTTAACCTTAAATGTAAATGGACTAAATGCTCCAATTAAAAGACACAGACTGGCAAACTGGATAAAGAGTCAAGACCCATCAGTCTGCTGTATTCAGGAGACCCATCTCACACGCAGAGACATACATAGGCTCAAAATAAAGGGATGGAGGAAGATTTACCAAGCAAATGGAGAACACAAAAAAGCGGGGGTTGCAATACTAGTCTCTGATAAAACAGACTTTAAACCATCAAAGATCAAAAGAGACAAAGAAGGCCATTACATAATGGTAAAGGGATCAATTCAACAGGAAGAGCTAACTATCCTAAATATATATGCACCCAATACAGGAGCACCCAGATTCATAAAGCAAGTCCTTAGAGACTTACAAAGAGACTTAGACTCCCATACAATAATAATGGGAGACTTCAACACTCCACTGTCAACATTAGACAGATCAACGAGACAGAAAGTTAACAAGGATATCCAGGAATTGAACTCATCTCTGCAGCAAGCAGACCTAATAGACATCTATAGAACTCTCCACCCCAAATCAACAGAATATACATTCTTCTCAGCACCACATCGTACTTACTCCAAAATTGACCACGTAATTGGAAGTAAAGCACTCCTCAGCAAATGTACAAGAACAGAAATTATAACAAACTGTCTCTCAGACCACAGTGCAATCAAATTAGAACTCAGGACTAAGAAACTCAATCAAAACCGCTCAACTACATGGAAACTGAACAACCTGCTCCTGAATGACTACTGGGTACATAACGAAATGAAGGCAGAAATAAAGATGTTCTTTGAAACCAATGAGAACAAAGATACAACATACCAGAATCTCTGGGACACATTTAAAGCAGTGTGTAGAGGGAAATTTATAGCACTAAATGCCCACAAGAGAAAGCAGGAAAGATCTAAAATTGACACTCTAACATCGCAATTAAAAGAACTAGAGAAGCAAGAGCAAACACATTCAAAAGCTAGCAGAAGGCAAGAAATAACTAAGATCAGAGCAGAACTGAAGGAGATAGAGACACAAAAAACCCTCCAAAAAATCAATGAATCCAGGAGTTGGTTTTTTGAAAAGATCAACAAAATTGACAGACCACTAGCAAGACTAATAAAGAAGAAAAGAGAGAAGAATCAAATCGACGCAATTAAAAATGATAAAGGGGATATCACCACCGACCCCACAGAAATACAAACTACCATCAGAGAATACTATAAACACCTCTACGCAAATAAACTGGAAAATCTAGAAGAAATGGATAATTTCCTGGACACTTACACTCTTCCAGGACTAAACCAGGAAGAAGTTGAATCCCTGAATAGACCAATAGTAGGCTCTGAAATTGAGGCAATAATTAATAGCCTACCAACCAAAAAAAGTCCAGGACCAGATGGATTCACAGCTGAATTCTACCAGAGGTACAAGGAGGAGCTGGTACCATTCCTTCTGAAACTATTCCAATCAATAGAAAAAGAGGGAATCCTCCCTAACTCATTTTATGAGGCCAACATCATCCTGATACCAAAGCCTGGCAGAGACACAACAAAAAAAGAGAATTTTAGACCAATATCCCTGATGAACATCGATGCAAAAATCCTCAATAAAATACTGGCAAACCGGATTCAGCAGCACATCAAAAAGCTTATACACCATGATCAAGTGGGCTTCATCCCTGGGATGCAAGGCTGGTTCAACATTCGCAAATCAATAAACATAATCCAGCATATAAACAGAACCAAAGACAAGAACCACATCATTATCTCAATCGATGCAGAAAAGGCTTTTGACAAAATTCAACAGCCCTTCATGCTAAAAACGCTCAATAAATTCGGTATTGATGGAACGTACCTCAAAATCATAAGAGCTATTTATGACAAACCCACAGCCAATATCATACTGAATGGGCAAAAACTGGAAAAATTCCCTTTGAAAACTGGCACAAGACAGGGATGCCCTCTCTCACCACTCCTATTCAACATAGTGTTGGAAGTTCTGGCTAGGGCAATCAGGCAAGAGAAAGAAATCAAGGGGATTCAGTTAGGAAAAGAAGAAGTCAAATTGTCCCTGTTTGCAGACGACATGATTGTATATTTAGAAAACCCCATTGTCTCAGCCCAAAATCTCCTTAAGCTGATCAGCAACTTCAGCAAAGTCTCAGGATACAAAATTAATGTGCAAAAATCACAAGCATTCTTATACACCAGTGACAGTCAAACAGAGAGCCAAATCAGGAATGAACTTCCATTCACAATTGCTTCAAAGAGAATAAAATACCTAGGAATCCAACTTACAAGGGATGTAAAGGACCTCTTCAAGGAGAACTACAAACCACTGCTCAGTGAAATCAAAGAGGACACAAACAAATGGAAGAACATACCATGCTCATGGATAGGAAGAATCAATATCGTGAAAATGGCCATACTGCCCAAGGTAATTTATAGATTCAATGCCATCCCCATCAAGCTACCAATGAGCTTCTTCACAGAATTGGAAAAAACTGCTTTAAAGTTCATATGGAACCAAAAAAGAGCCCGCATCTCCAAGACAATCCTAAGTCAAAAGAACAAAGCTGGAGGCATCACGCTACCTGACTTCAAACTATACTACAAGGCTACAGTAACCAAAACAGCATGGTACTGGTACCAAAACAGAGATATAGACCAATGGAACAGAACAGAGTCCTCAGAAATAATACCACACATCTACAGCCATCTGATCTTTGACAAACCTGAGAGAAACAAGAAATGGGGAAAGGATTCCCTATTTAATAAATGGTGCTGGGAAAACTGGTTAGCCATAAGTAGAAAGCTGAAACTGGATCCTTTCCTTACTCCTTATACAAAAATTAATTCAAGATGGATTAGAGACTTAAATGTTAGACCTAATACCATAAAAATCCTAGAGGAAAACCTAGGTAGTACCATTCAGGACATAGGCATGGGCAAAGACTTCATGTCTAAAACACCAAAAGCAACGGCAGCAAAAGCCAAAATTGACAAATGGGATCTCATCAAACTAAAGAGCTTCTGCACAGCAAAAGAAACTACCATCAGAGTGAACAGGCAACCTACAGAATGGGAGAAAATTTTTGCAATCTACTCATCTGACAAAGGGCTAATATCCAGAACCTACAAAGAACTCAAACAAATTTACAAGAAAAAAACAAACAACCCCATCCAAAAGTGGGCAAAGGATATGAACAGGCATTTCTCAAAAGAAGACATTCATACAGCCAACAGACACATGAAAAAATGCTCATCATCATTGGCCATCAGAGAAATGCAAATCAAAACCACAATGAGATACCATCTCACACCAGTTAGAATGGCGATCATTCAAAAGTCAGGAAACAACAGGTGCTGGAGAGGATGTGGAGAAATAGGAACACTTTTACACTGTTGGTGGGATTGTAAACTAGTTCAACCATTATGGAAAACAGTATGGCGATTCCTCAAGGATCTAGAACTAGATGTACCATATGACCCAGCCATCCCATTACTGGGTATATACCCAAAGGATTATAAATTATGCTGCTATAAGGACACATGCACACGTATGTTTATTGCAGCACTATTCACAATAGCAAAGACTTGGAATCAACCCAAATGTCCATCAGTGACAGATTGGATTAAGAAAATGTGGCACATATACACCATGGAATACTATGCAGCCATAAAAAAGGATGAGTTTGTGTCCTTTGTAGGGACATGGATGCAGCTGGAAACCATCATTCTTAGCAAACTATCACAAGAACAGAAAACCAAACACCGCATGTTCTCACTCGTAGGTGGGAACTGAACAATGAGATCACTTGGACTCGGGAAGGGGAACATCACACACCGGGGCCTATCATGGGGAGGGGGGAGGGGGGAGGGATTGCATTGGGAGTTATACCTGATGTAAATGACGAGTTGATGGGTGCAGCACACCAACATGGCACAAGTATACATATGTAGCAAACCTGCACGTTGTGCACATGTACCCTACAACTTGAAGTTTAATAATAATAAATAAATTAAAAAAAAAAAAAAAAAAAGAAAAAAAAAAAAAAAAAAAAAAGCACAGGCCCCTTTCTTTTCTCTGTGCCACATAGAAACAAACACGATAGAAATCCTGATGACCTACCTGCCTATTTACTTGTTCCTTTGTCACATGTTTGCTTAAGCTTAGATCCAGTTGTATTATGTTCCCTGAAACATTAAATAAATAAATAAATAAATAAATAAAAATAAATAAGCACGAAGAACTGTGGAAGAACAAAGCTGGCCACTGGTGTAGATGTTTGCACCATTTCCCTGTAGCAACTTTATAGAGGTTCCAAAGTATTCATTTCATTCTTTCTTTTGAGGAAAAAGAAACCTTTTATTTTGTTCTTTATTTTTCAATTAAGACACACCCCCTGTGTACCTTGCTGATAAATTAGAAAATATAGATAAGCTAAACTAATAAAATAAAAATCACCAATACATCTGCTCTCCCTTACTCCAAAAAAAAAAAATCATTGTTACTATTGGGTATATTTCTTTCCAGAGCTTTCATTCTTATGCAATTTTTAAACGGGATCCTATTGTACCTGCTATTTTGTAAGCTGATCCTTTCAATGTATTGTGATCATATAAATAAAGACCATTTCACAACTTGATGTTTACGACTGCAGATTTCTGATCATTGGTTATTTATCTCTTGTTTTCAAAGAGGTGAGAGGTGCAGAAGGTGTTTTGTGGCTGACTGGGCCATTGGCTGTAGGGCCAGGGCTCTTACACAGGATATAGGAGGGATTGGAATAACTCGGAAACTGCTGATGGAAAACATTTTGGGACTTCAAAATAACACCCCTCTATCGGTCAAGTGCCCTCCTCTGTCAAATGGGTCGTTTTAAGAATTGAATGAAAGAAGCATGCTAATCCCAAGACAGCATCTCCTTCTTCTCCTCCTTCACTCCATTTATCTAACACATGTGTCCATAGACACCTGGAATGTTCTACCAGCCCCTCCCAAAGATAATAGATTTTTGATAGCTTTGCTTCCCAAGACAATTACTGTTGGACAGGGCACAGCAGAACTTGGTGGGACATTGTGACCAGGTTCCTCTGAATGGCAAGAACTTGGTTCCAAAGTTCCTGAGCTTCAACTTTCTTTATCTCCCCACGGGCTGGGCTTTTCCAGCTCCAGTTCCTTCTCTCCCACCTCCTACTGGTCTCCTTTCCCTATCCTCTGTTGTCTCCTTTTGGGAGTCTAACCAGAGAGAGGAGACTCGGAGTGGTGGTGGTTACTGCTGCTGGCGATTGTGGGAAGTTGGGGAAGTTCTTGGAAGCTAAGCTCTGACCTGGAGCTGGACCACCTCTCTTAGATATCACTCAGTGTTTGGGAATCATTGTAGAGAATAGACAACCTCAAAGGAGTCATTTTCCTACGCAGCAGAGACTCAATATTTTAGCCAGTTAGTGAGATAATGTGTATGTTTTTTAAATCACAATGCCCGGCACATAGTAAGCACCCAATACATGCTGCTTATGATGATGATGGTTATTATTACCCTTTAAAAAGGCATGGAAAGCATCAGGCCCCTGAATCAGGGGAACTGTGGGAAGTTTAAGATGAACACAGTTCTTGGAAGGAGCTCCTCTTCCCACTCCTGCCACCCATGCCCTGGAACCAGCCTCGGGCGGAGTGCATGCTGAGGAATATTTTCATAGCCCCTCACAGCCTGAAGACATCCAGCGTGTCGCCAAGCAGATAAATGCACTCATCGTCTCCTGCTGAAATTGGCACGTCCAGTGTAGAGCTTCGATGATTTATTTACCAGTGATAGTTCTGCTCTGGGGTGGAAGTGCCCTGGTTTGCTGAGTGGTTCATTCATTTATCTTGGTTGACAACGCAGGCCCGTGGGATCCCCATCCCAGCTCCCACCCATACCTTCTCCTTTCGCATCCTGCTGCTCACACTGAGGGCGCAGGTATGAGGGTTGGTGTTGTGTTTACCTTCTCACCTACAGAAGCACCATCGAGGGTATGCTTTGGGTGGGGAGGTTCCTGGGGGTGGTCGTGGAGGTGGAGGACATACATAGCATTAGAGAAACCATATTCCTATGATCATCCCTTTTCAAGATGCCATCGGAGTCAGATTGCTACGGGCTCAAATGCTGTCTCTTCTGTTTATTAGCTGTGTAGCCTCAAGTCAACGGCCTGACCTCTCTGAGCCTCAGGTTCTGCATCATCTGTTATGAGGGAATAATACTAATACTTATTCCCTGCTTTCTTGTGAGGGAAGATACGGAAAGCACCTGGCACCTAGTAAAGTGAGCCTGACATATGTACGAAGCTCTTAATAAAAGGTGGTTATTGTTCATAGTTTCATTCTTATTATTCTCCTGGGTCCAGCACCAGTGAAGAAGGAGTTTGCTCTCAGGCTTATGAAATACCAGAGCTGGACTCAACTTATGGAAAAAGCCCGGCAGCTGGGTTGAAGCTCAGATTCCCCGACACTTACACACTGTGATGTCTGGACAAGTTACTTCACCTTTCTAAGCCTCAGTCTCCTCATCTGTAAAATGGCAATAATGAAATGAGATACATTATGGAAAGTATCTGACGTGAAGTGTACTGAATGAAGATCGGTTTTCATCCACCCTCTCTTCCTTGCATAATACCTTATGATGTATGAAGGGTGGTAACAACCATTATCTAACATGTTTCCCACCCTAACACCCTCTGCTCCAGTGACAGATTGTAATCCCTAATTCATAGATACAGGGGCCAGAGAAGTGCAGCAACTCATCCCCTCTTACATTTATTCACTCAACAAATACTATACTGAGCGCCTCCTGGATATTAGCCACTGTCTTAGGTGCTTCAGACACATAGATGAACAGAACAGGTGAAAAAATTCCTGCCCTTGTAGAACTTACATTCTAGAAGTGGAGGGAGATAATACACAATGGAAGGCATGAATAGATAAATTATAGAATATGTCAGAAAGTGGCAAGTGCTGCAGGAAAAAAACAGATCTGATAAGGGAGATCAGGAATGATAAAGGGGAACAGCTACAGTTTCAAATGGGGTGTTCAGGCTGAGCCTCACTGAGATTATATTTGAGCAAATATTTGACAGAAATAAGGGGCTCAGCCATTCAGAGGTCTTGAGGAAGAGCATATGCAGGATGTTCAAAGGCTCTGGGGTGGTGGTGTGCCAGGGACATTCATGGAGCAGCAAGGAGTGGAGTGGGGATGGGAAGGAGGGAAAGTGATGAGGCTGATGGGGCACAAAGGTAACAGGGCGTACAGGCAAGTGTGTGTGTGTGTGTGTGTGTGTGTGTGTGCTCGCGCGCGCGCATGCGCACATATGTGCATGTGTGTGTGTGTGTGCCTGTGTATGTATATACATGTGTGTGTATATGTGTGTTGGGAGAATCCTTTAGGGTTTTGTAGCCATGATAAGGACTATGGATTTTGCTGAACAGGGGAGCCTTAAGAGGCTTTGATCTGAGTCATATTTGAACTGAGTAATATTTTACCAAGGTCAATCCAGCTTTAGTGTTCAAATTGATGCAGGGTATACATCAACAGATACGTGTATGCACAGAATGTCATATAGCCATACAATGTGGAATATTACCCAGTCATAAAAAGAAATTATGTTTGAATATATGCTATAACATGGATGAACCTTGAAAACATTAAGCTAAGTGAAAGAAGCCTGACACAAAAGAACAAATGTAGTATGATTTCACTGGTGTGAAATATCTAGAGCAGGCAAATTTAGAGACAGAAAGTAGATTAGAAGTTCCCAGGGGCTGGGTGCAGAGAGAAATGAGGAAGTTGTTGCTTAATGCTTACAGAGGTTTTTCTTTTTTCTTCTGTTTTTTTGGACGATGAAAAGTTTGGAACATAGGGGTGGTGGTTGCACAGCATTTTGAATGTAATTAATGCCACTGAATTGTTCACTTGTGAAAATGATTTAAATGGTGTATTGCATGTTACGTATTTTACTACAATAAAAATTGAAAAAAAAAATGGCCAGGCATGGTGGCTCACGCCTGTAATCCCAGCTCTTTGGGAAGCCGAGGAGGGCAGATCACTTGAGGCCAGGAGTTCAAGACCAGCCTGACCAATGTGGCGAAACCCCATCTCTACTAAAAATACAAAAAAATTAGCTGGGTGCCGTGGCGCATGGCTGTAGTCCCAGCTACTCAGCAGGCTGAGACATGGGAATCGCTTGAGTCTGTGAGGTGGAGGCTATGGTGAGTTGTGCTACTGCACTTCAGCCTGGGTGACAGAGCAAGACTCTGTCTCAGAGGGAAAAAAAAAATTGACTGTAGGGACAAGTGTGGAAACAACCTTTGCTGTAACATAGGCTTGGATCAAGGTAGAGGCAAGGGAGATGGTGAGAAGTGGTTGGACACTGGATACATTTGACAACGAAGGATTTCCTGACGAATCATATGCAGAGTTAGTAATTCTTGGGGCAAGACATAAAACGTGGGTCTCTTGAACCCTCCCCTGTACCCCAGGATGTGCAATGACTGTTTTGTGATGACTGCAGGTCACCAGCTTCCCCATGTTCCCAGCCTCTGTTGTCCTTGCCAGGACTGGGTTTTGGATTCCTCTGGCTCATCAGGGACACATGGTGCTAATTCCATAGAGGGGGCATTCTGGGCTGGAACCCTTGAACATCAGCCACGGTCCTGGGCTGGCACCACCAATCCTGCCTGGGCAGCTCCTCTGTTTGTTGCATCACTCTGGTTGCCTGGGAGATGAATTCCCAGGTCATAAGCCCGGATTAGGACTGGGTGGAGCAAGGTGGAGCAGATGAGCTCATGAACAACACTGTTGCTGTTTGCACCGTGGACCTTAGTAACCTGCCAGAGAGAGACGGGCTCAGAACTTGCTCCTCCTGCATTCAGGCACCATGGACAGAGGAGGTCCTGGCGGGACCAGCATGGGTTTTAGGCTCAGTCAGCTCTAGATTCAAACCCCAGCCCTACTTTCTAATTCCTGTGTGACCCTGAGCAGATGGCTTTTCTTTTCTGATCCTCCATTTCCTTGAATTGAGATAATACCATCCATCCACCTCTTCGACTTGTTGTAAGGGTTAAGTAATAAATGGATGACTGGGTTTCATAAAGTGACAATTGCTGGACAACAGGAGGAATCATATGACAGAGGACAGTATTGGCAGATACAGATCAGAGAGTATGGACAGCACCTTGGTGACAGGCTGACAAGGAGAGAAGTCTAGAAGAGTTCTGGGGTTTCTGCGGGGAAGGTGTTAGTGCTGAGTACTAACTTGGGGGAAGGAAGGGAAGGGAGCAGTTTGTAGGGAGAGATAGTGGATTCTGCTTTGGACATGTGGAGTTTCAGAATCCTGTGAGTGGAGATGTCTAGGAGCTACCTGAAGCCCCAGAGAGCTGATCTGGAAGGGACTTGGGTGTGTTAGCTTAGAGAAGGCTACGGAATGTGTGGGATACTCCCAGGAAAATGCACGGGGGCCTTAGGCGGGGACTCCACCACAACTGCATTTATGGGATGCTTCTAGGCAGATAACTTTGCAAAGGAGAATGGGGTTGGGGGAAGAGGGGGAGAGGTGAGAGGACTTGGCCAGGGTCACGGAAGGAGTTAGTAGTTTGGCTGGTTTAGAACTCAAGTGTCACCTTATGGGTAGCATGGGAAATACTATGCTGCCCAGCCTGACATCTCTCTCTCTGTCTCTCTCTTTCCCTCTCTCCTAGTGTACTTACTATAGCATAGCAGCTGGTAGTCTGTTTTTAAGTGAAAGAAACAGACTTTACCTAATTTGGGGAGAAAGGGATGTGAGACAGTTCATTTAATTGAAAAGAAAAGTTGAGCACTATTTAGATGTCAGGAAGGACAGGAATGGGGCCACTCTGGGGATCCGGAGCAAGGAAAATGGACATCTCAGGGCACTGTCTCTGGAATGAATCAGCTTCAACTATTTCCCATCCTCAAGTCTCTCTGCAAGAGGTTCAGATTTCCATGAGAGAGACTCTGCTTGGCTTAGTTTGGGCCATGTACCCACCCCTAGTGAAGGAAGGTTGACTTCCTTTGATGGACATTCCCAGTGAATCTGCACAAAGCGGTGAGAAAGATGTCCCAAAGAGGTATTGAGGGACTATGACCAGAGTAAAGAGACATAAATGCTGCCAGGCAGAAGCCACAGGTGTCTACCCACCCCTCCTCCACCCCAGGCTTGCACAGGGCTCTCTGGAGCCTTCAAAACTGGGTTAGAGGGCATTCCCTGGAGGAGGTAAGACCTGAGCATAGATGAATGTGATTGGCCAACCTGATTAATTCATCACTACCCACTTATACCTGGCAGGATCCCCAAGGAATGCAACAGAAGGTGGAACAGGGTAGCTTTAATGAGAGGGAAAAGAGGAAAAAAAGGCCTTAGCCATTTAGACTAATTAGAGATGAAGGAAGGGTGGGGGAAGGTAGGTCTGTGCTGCCAAAGTGCTTTTTATTTGCCAGCAATTGCTCTAAGTATTTTACATATCTTAATTCATTTATTCCTTTCCGCAGCTCTGCAAGGTACTCTATCATCACTCCTATGCTATTGCCAAGGAGCCTGAGGCACAAAGAAGTTAAGAAATCTGCTCAGGGTCACCCAGCTAATAGATGATAGCACAGAATTCAAACTAGGGCCGTCTTGCTCTGGAGTGTGTATGGAGAACCTCACACGGCTACACCAGTGCCATTGGACAGGAAATAAAATTTGCATCAGGTGATATATGAAATCAAAGATTTCCTTATGAGAATTTCTTAGATCTAACAGCTAAGTTTACTTTTCTTGTTTGAAATGCAATCCATTCTCTATGAAGAATATTTGAAAAACAGAAAAGCACTGTTCCTAGTTTGGGCTGTTATAATAAAGCACCACAGACTGGGTGGCTTATAAACAGTAGAAATGTATTCCTCACTGTTCTGGAGGCTGGAAGTCCACGGCCAGGCTGCCAGCCTGGTCGGGTGGTGGTGAGGGCTCTCTTCAGGTTGCACACTGCCAGCCTCTCGTTGTGCCCTCACATGGCAGGAAGAAGGTGAGAGTGCTCTCTGGGGCCCCCTTTATAAAGGAGCTAATCTCAAATAGTAGATTTTAAAACAAAACAAATGCAAAATTGTAGTTTAATTTTTTAAATATTTTTGGAAATGGAATCTCACTTTGTCATCTAGGCTTGAGTGCAGTGGTACGATCTCTGCTCACTGCAACCTCCGCCTCCCGAGTTCAAGTGATTCTCCTGCCTCAGCCTCCCGAGTAGCTGGGATTACAGGTGCCTGCCACCACGCCTGGCTAATACGTTTTTCTTTTTTTTTTTTTTTTTGACACAGAGTCTCACTCTATCACCCAGGCTGAAGTACAGTGGTACGATCTCAGCTCACTGCAACCTCTGCCACCCAGGTTCAAGGGATTCTCCTGCCTCAGCCTCCTGAGTAGCTGGGATTATAGTCGCCTGCCACCGCACCCCATTAATTTTTGTATTTTTAGTAGAGACAGGGTTTCACCATCTTGGCCAGGCTGGTCTTAAACTCCTGACTTCATGATCCACCCTTCTCGACCTCCCAAAGTGCTGGGATTACAGGCGTGAGCCACCGCACCCGGCTAATTTTTGTATTTTTAGTAGAGATGAGGTTTCACCATGTTTGCCATGCTGATCTCGAACTCCAGACCTTAAGTGATTTGCCCACCTCGGCCTCCCAAAGTGCTGGGATTACAGGCATCAGCCACTGTACTCAGCCAAGAAATATTGGTATTTTAAAACAAAATAGAAATGCAAAGTTATATTTATTTATTTTATTTTATTTTATTTTATTTTATTTTTTTATTTTTTATTTTTTTTTACATAAGAAAGTGGCAGTCTTTTATTGCAAATAAGCATACACTCTCGGACGAGGTTCTCTGGTCCTCAGGTGTGGGGGGCCAGGGAAGTCGCGCCGGCGCTCTCGGGTGATGTTCTCCGGTCCACAAATGCGGGGGCCGAAGAAGTCATACCGGCTCCTGCCGGCAGCGGACTTTATGGAATATCATACACACTGATTATTTGAGGTTGACTCTTCCCATATGTTACTTCTGTGACAATAAATCATCTTCAGGAGCATGATATTTAGTGGCTGCATACTGTTTCAGCCATTGGTCCAACTGATGCCCTGCAATTGAACCATTTCTGACTTCCACTTATTCATGCATATAAAAGCAGCAGACACTGCAGCCCGCATCCCCCCAGCTCCCTTTTACTGTTTCTGTATATGCCTCCCCTGGCCTCTGGGTGCTTTTGTTTCCATGAGTTTGCACCTGTGACTCTTCTGTGGCGGATTTCCCTGGGGCTACTAGAGCCATTTTAGGCACAGGGTCAAAGGACTACCGGGAGTTTACATGCCCCATTTCCATCCCCAGGGCAGACGTTAGACAATGGGTGTTGGGTGCAGAAGCATTAAAGCCCAGCTCTTTTGCCTTAGGTTGGAACAAATTCACATCCACTCTAGGGTTTATTTATAGTGGCGCTGTCCAAAAGCATATAGCCACTTTCGAGGACAGATCACAAAAGACACATTGGGCTTCTGCCTCATTCTCTGTTGGCTTGCTTGCTCTAAGGGAGGTCAGCTGCCATATCATAAGGATTCTAACGCATCCCCATGGAGAGGTCCGTGTGGTAAGGAACTGAGGCCTCCAGTCAACAGCCACAAGAGTGAGCTTAAAGGCAGACCCTCCAGCTCCGGTCTAGCCTTCAGATGGCTGCAGTCCCTGCTAACATCTTGACTGCAATCTCATTTAAACGAGGCTCATCCAGCTGAGCCTCAGCTGAATTCCTGAACCTCAGAAACTGCAATCATAACTGTTTATTGTTCCCAGTCACTAAATTTTACGGTCATCTCTTATGCAACGACAGCTACCAGCTGTATCTTCCTCTTGGAGGTTCACAATGCACATCACCAGACTAAAGAGGAGTATTTAACTTTGTCTAACCTAGCACTTTCCAAACTTATTTGACTGCAGAACTCTTCCCATCTCCTTTTCTGCTGATAGAATCCACTCTAGGAACTGCTGATCTAGCACGAAATCTTGGACACAGCCAGAAAGTCTCCATTTCTATCCCTTCTGCAAAGACATTCTTTGTTCTCCAACAACTGTGTCTGTGCTGGCTTAGATCTGAGGTGTGCATGGGCCTGTGTGTGTGTATGTGTGTGTGCATGCACGTGTGTGTGCATACACGCCTGCCTATTGGCAGTAAGCGCTGTCATCGTGTCTGCTGTGGATTTTGTAAGCTGTCGCTGTCAGATCCAGAACAAGCTGGTGTGTCATGCAGGCGCAGAAAAAAATGAAATTGTCCCATATCAGGTCACTAGGCAACGTTTCCAAGACAGCTGGTCCTTGTCATTCCTCTGCTCTCTCTGCTTCTCTCAGCTGCTGGGATGGTGATAATAACTAAGCAATAGCCCTGTTTAGTTTACAAACTCGCGATCATCCCAGCAATTCTTTGGAGGATATTAAACATGATTATTAATTATTCCCATTTTACAGGTAAAGAAACTGAAGCTCTGAGTGAAATTTAAGGGTTTTGCTTGTTTTAAAAAACACACACCTACTAAATCCATGCTTTATCATTCCCTCTGCCAGAAACTCTTAACCCTTCTTTTCACCCTCCCTGCTCCCTGGCCTAGCTAACGCACTGGTCTGGAACAAGCCTGCTATAGTTTAAAACTGGCTCATCACTTCCAGGCTATGGGATCTTGGGCACATTTCTGGATCATGATGCTACCTTCCAGGGTTGACCACAGATTAAATAAGTGTGAAGAGCATAGACAGTGCCTTGCAGCTAATAACATTCAGTAACATTATTATTAATACTCCCCTTCAGATTTCAACTGGACACCATTTCTTCCATTTCTTCCTAGAAGCCCCCAGTAACTACTGCATCCAGGCCGGGTGCAGGCAGAGACCCATGTGGGTGTTCCCCAAGGCCCAGTGCTATAGCTGCCACATAGTAGGCCAGTGTGTGTCTGTGTGTGTGCGCGCGCGTGTGTGTGTTCGTGTGGTATTCAAAATCTTTGACTGGTAGGACACGGCACTGATCTTTCAGAACAGCCACTGGTCCAAACCTCCTGCTGAAGAGATATTAACACTTCAGCTGTTGATTCTTAGAGGGAGTTGGAGGTGATGGGGGCTGTGGCTATATTTGAAATTGTAGCCAGGTGTGGTGGCTCATGCCTGTAATCCCAGCACTTTGGGAGGTTAAGGTGGGTGGATCACCTGAGGTCAGGAGTTTGAGACCAGCCTGACCAATATGATGAAACCCTGTCTCTACTAAAAATACAAAAATTTGTCGGGTTTAGGGGTGGACATCTGTAGTCCCTGTTACTCAGGAGGCTGAGGCAGGAGAATTGCTTGAACCTCGGGGGCGGAGGTTGCAGTGAGCCGAGATCGCACCACTGCACTCCAGTCTGGGCAACAGAGCGAGATTGTCTCAAAAAAATAGGAAAAAATGAAATTGTAGGTATTATCATTATCATTATTTAGGTGTGGACAAGAGAAAAGGAGATTGCCATTGAAAACATAGCTTGTTATACTCAAAGATTCTAAGAAGTGGGGGCATCCCACGCCACGGGGAGCCACAAAGGGAAATTCCAGGGTCCCTCAGGAGGCAGAGGCAGTAAGAAGAAAATGTGAGCAAGAGTCTTTATTATGGCTTCTGCGAGAAGGAAAGGGTGAAGCAGGGCATGCAGGTTTTGAATTGGCTCGTGTGAATAACTGCAGCAGGCTCTGGGACATGGGGGCTGTTCTCTAGTTCTCTGGTTCCCGGCCCTGGGTGATTAGGGCAGGTGGAGAGTGACTCAGGGCTGAAAAGCACAATAAAGAAGGTGGTTGGGGTCTGAGCTCTGGAGGGTTTGGTTTGCATATGAAAAATGTGCTCCTCTCCCAGAGAGTCCTTTTCTATTTCCAGAAATTGGCTGGCCCTGGGACAGGCAGTCCCTCCAGGGTTAGCCAGGATCCAAATGCCAAAGCATCAGAATAAGAAAACATGCTTAATATAGGCTAGGATCCTGGGAGTCCTGAGAGGCTCAGGCAGTGCTATTCACCAAGCGGTAATGAGGTATTTCATTATTTGAACACTGGCATACTGTACCTGGGCATACCAGTTGAATTTAGTGCCAAGCACAAGTGCTCAGTAAATATACATTGAATTGCTGAGTTGGGTAGTGAGACTTAGAGTCTTTCTTGCCCCACCCTCCAAATCCAAGTCATCCTTAGAGAACGGCAATGGCAATGCCCTCCCACATGGTTGCCCTTCCCCCTTCCCAAGGGTAACCCACATCTGCTTATACCTGGGAGGCCTTCCAGCTATGGGACAGGTGGGTTTGCTCAGCCAGCTTTCAGCAACCTGAGAGCTGGGCCCACAGCAGGCCTTGAGACTCCCACTGCTTCTAACAACTCCTGGGCCCAGGACATTGGGTGGGGGGGCACCTCCTGGCAGCCCCACCTCCTGCCAGTTCCAGATGTTGGCTCAGTTAAGAGACAGTATTGATTTTCACATTATGATGCACTACCCGTGAGGCACTGAAGGGAGGGGTTGGAGGAGAAGCCAGCCACTGATTCCCGGAATTTATTTTGAGACACATTAATTTGTTTCTTCCCTTCAAGGTCAAATCAAGTCATCTCCATACATCACCATTGGGAGCCGGCTGGCTAGAAGGCAGTTGGGAGGGGGTGGAGGTGTGCTGCGGATAAAGCTCCCTCAGAGCTGGGTCAAGGCAGGGGTCTGCAAGAAGGTTCCGGGCATCTCCTCTCCCAGTATCATCAAAGTGAGAGCTCAGAAACAACACTTCTCTGTCATTTGGTTGGAGATCTCCAGGGAAGGGTCAAGTCATCTATTTTGATGCCAAGTCTTATGTCTTTGAGCTTGAACCTCTCAGAATGGATAAGAGTCAGGTTTCTGGGTTTTAAAATCACGCCTTTAGCCTAATTTCCCAGGATGGCCCACACTCACCATTTATTCATTCATCCATCCATTTAATAAATATTCATTGTCTCTAATATGCCAAGCATTACATTTAGCATAAAAGACAGTAGTGGACAAGATGGACAAATAAAATGCCTACTCTTTTGGAGTTTCCGTTCCAGGGTGTACCTATGTAAGTGATATGTGTTGAGGGTAGCTTACATTTTAATAGGCACGTGTGCTTCCAACCAAGCAAGCACAATTCTCAGAAGTGCTTTGATGGAAATAAAGCAGTGTGATCTATTTAATAGTCAGTGACTGGAGGTGGTGATTGTGAGGCCTCTCACAATATTGTAAGACTTGAGCAAGCAAGGGTAGGGTTGGGGAGGGGAGATCTGGGGAAATTAGGATAGGAAGAAGGCAGCCAAAGAGCTGGGGGCCAAGTGTTCACAACCAAAGAAAAGGAAATGCAGAGGCCCTGGGGTGAGAAGGACCACAGTGTCTGAGGAACAGAAAGATGGCCAAGAGGTGAAGCTGGAGACTGGACAGGGGCCAGATCATGGGGCTTTGAAGGCAGTAGGATGGAGTTTGGATTGTATTTTTTCAATCAATCCATTCATCTACGCATCTGGCAAGTGTGAAATGCTTCCTCTGCACCAGGCACTGTGTTATGAGTTAGGGATACTGCAAAGAAGCACCAACGTGTGTTCTCTGTCTGTGCTCTACCAGGGGAACTGTCAGGGTATCTGGAAAAAATCATGCTCTTTTGAGATATTTAAATAAAAATGACATATACCCCTATCAAGTACCCTCTCCAAGAGCCTCTCAGGAGACCAGTCTTGTGGTTCCGTCTCCAAGTTCCTGCCCATGAAGAATTCTCTCCATTTACCTTGCTCTGGACTATCCTTGACCTTGATCCATCCTCATCCTCCAAGATCACTCATACAAAGCACCTGTGCGTGTGTGAGACTTCCCTAAAAGTTGTACTGGCATATGAGTTTTATATTACAATGCAAAGAATTTAAAATTAAATATTGTGCACCATATTTTAGGTTCTGATTCTCCCCACCACCTGGCCTTCCTCACTGATCACCTCTCACTGAAACTGGCGTTGCAAAATTATAACTGAGGAAATTGTGACAGTGAAAGAAATCAGACCTAACCGACTCTATCTTGCTTCTAACCCTTAAGCTGCCCTTGTCCATTCCTGGGTGTAGGCCGAACTAACTTTGGGAAGGAATTCAGTTCATGGTTTGACGCTGAAACAAAATTGACAACAGCCCTTTCCTGAAAAGACCCCTTCTTGCCTGGGGACCAGTCTGCCTTTGTAGGACTAACAAAGTAGCTACAAGATGAGAAATTACAGTTTAGGATCATGCAGCCTCTGGTTCCCAGAGTCTGACCCTCTCCAGATTGCTCCTGGGGGTAACGTCACTACTGTAAAACCTAAAATCAGTGCTTGAGATATTTTGCATACATTGCCCTGGATGGATCAGCTGACACCACCCAGATAATCTGGCCCAACCAGTTCTGCCATCTCACCCAGGAACAGAAGACATTAAGAAAACCTCTGCCGGGCGGGCGCGGTGGCTCATGCCTGTAATCCCAGCACTTTGGGAGGCCGAGGTAGGTGGATCACGAGGTCAGGAATTCAAGACCAGCCTGGTCAACATGGTGAAACCCCGTCTCTACTAAAAATACAAAAATTAGCTGGGCGCAGTGGCAGGCGCCTGTAATCCCAGCTACTCAGGAGGCTGAGGCAGGAGAATCACTTGAACCTATGGGGTGCAGTGAGCCAGCACTCCAGCCTGGGTCACAGAGAGAGGGTCCTTCTGAAAAAAAGAAAGAAAGAGAGAAAGAGAGGAAGGAAGGAAGGAAGGAAGTAGGGAGGGAGAGAGGGAGGGAGAGAGGGAGGGAGGGAAGAAAACCTCACTTTGACGCCCTGTGATTCCATTTCCAACCTGACCAATCAGTACTCCCCACTTCCCAAGTCCCTACCCACCAGACTATCTTTAAAAACTCTGATCCTCGAATGCTGGGGGACTGATTTGAGTAATAATAAAACTCTGGTCTCCTGCACAGCCGGCGCTGCGTGAATTACTCTTTCACTATTGCAATTCCCCTGTCTTGATAAATCAGCTCTGTCTAGGCAGCAGGCAAGGTGAACCCATTGGGCGGTTACATCGCGACAGTCCAGCCATCCCACACGTTGCCAGGCCCCCTTGCTTTAGAGACCCTGCTCACTTGCTTGAGCGGATCTGTGTGGCTCTCCATACCCTTGGCTCGGAACCCTCTCATGGATGGGCTTCTACTCTACCTGCTTGGGGTCTCACCATTCAGTGGCTTAGAACTAGAGAACGTGGAAATGACAATCTTACTTTCCTCCTCTCACCAGGCTCTTGAAGTGGGAAGAAACAGTATCTTACACTCAGCCCAGTGCCTTGCACATGGTAGGTGTTCAGTAAATATTTGCTGAACAAATAAATATCAGATGGGTAAGGATTTTCCCCTAGGCTTGAAATGATTCCTTCTCCCTTCCTTGAAGGCAGAGTAAGTAGCTAGAATCAGTTTTGATTTTTCTTATTGTTATTATTATTTATCTACTACACAAATACCTAGGCTGTTAGAATATGATGTGTTGTATTGGGATGAGGGTAAGTGATAGGGGGCTCTGGCCGGCCTGGTAGGAGGCCCAGCAGGGGCCCCAAAGTATTATCCAATGAAGAAGGTGGGACAGTAATCCTTGGAAGAGAGAGAGTAGTGTATTCAAAGTCCTGATAGCAAGAAAGGGCGTGTCTGGTTGCAAGTTAGGTGGGGCAGGAGGGAGAGAGTGGGGGTTTGGGCTGTAGTGGGAAAAGGTCACTCAGGGACAGATCCAGCAGCCTAATAAGTCTTGCAGAGAAGTCTGCACTCAATCCTGTAAGCAATGGGGAACATCAAAGGATTTTAAAAGGAACATGCCTTTTGCTTTGGCTCATGTATTTTCTTCTGTCTGTGAGGCACCTCCCTACCCCAAACCCTGCTTTCTCAAGTCCTCTAACTGTGCCTGATCCTCAAGCCTGCCATGAGTGAACTCTGCTCTAAGAAGACACCCCTGATTGCCCTGTGCTCTGCAAAGCCCCAGTCTGAAACACCTGTCTTCTCACCTCTCCCATAATTTGGATGGACTCACTTAAGCCATATATATTTTGCTTTGTTAGGAGAAAGTCAGAACAGAGTAATAGTGAAGAGTGAAGGTCCTGAAGTCAGGCTGCCTGGGCCCGTTGCTTACCGGGTATATGATTTGGGACAGGGCACTTTTGCTTATCTGAAAAATGGAGATAAACACTGGACCTACCTCAGCTGGGCACAGTGGCTCACGCCTGTAATCCCAGCACTTCAGCAGGCTGAGATGGGCAGGTCACTTGAGGTCGGGAGTTCGAGACCAAGCTGGCAAACATGGTGAAACTCCATCTCTACTAAAAATACAAAAATTAGCCAGGCGTGGTGGCAGGCACCTGTAATTCCAGCTACTGGGGAGGCTGAAGCACAAGAATCACTTGAACCTGGGAGGTGGAGGTTGCAGTGAGCTAAGATCTTGCCACTGCTCTCCAGCAGCCTGGGTGACAGAGTGAGACTCTGTGAGAAAAAAAAAAAAAAAAAAAAAGAAAAGAAAAGGAAAAGGAAAAGAGAGAAAAAAAAAGAAAAAAGAAACAAAAGGAAAGAAAATTGGACCTACCTCATATGATTGTAGTGCAATTAAATGTATTAAATATACATAAAGCACCCAGCGTGGTGTCTGGCACAAATCAAAGATTCAGTGAGGGCCATTCTTTTATTTGCCTGTCTCTGTTACTGAATGATGAGCTCTCTGCAGGCTGGGATTGCAACTCATGGTTTGCTATGCCCTTGGCCCCTAGCACAGGTCCCAGCAGAGTAGGTGTTCAGTCACTGATTCTGCTGTCTTTTGGGGTTTGAATGTGCCCTTGAGAAGCAGCCCTGCAGCTCCTTATTAACTCTTCCATAAGAAAACATCCAGGTTCGAGTTTTGCTGTCACCATGTGACTTACCCAAGTGACTTCTCTCTTGGCCTCAGGCTTCTTCATTGCAAAAATAACAACATCTGCTTCCTAGGGTGACTGGCTTTTTTCCCTCGGGACTGGAATGTGGATGTGGAGCTGTAGTGACTGCAGCTACCTGTGGCCCCAGTGAGAGGACATGGGGGCACGGAGGGCTGGGAGCATGGGAAGCGCGGGCAAGAGGGAGAGTGCGAGTGAAGCCAGCACTGCAGGGCCACGTCAGATGGAGGGAAACAGTTCTGCTGATATCTTTAGTACCCTGAATCCAGCTGTAGCAGCAAGCAGCTCTTATCCCGGACTTCTCAGCTACGTGCAGCAATAAATACCTCTTTTGGCTTAAATTAGTTTGAGTTGGGTCTCCTGGCACTTACCAGGAGCCCTTCTTCCTTCCACCCTACACTCAGGGATCTGTGTTCCTGGCAGCATCGAAACCCGTGGCAGCCACAACACTGTTAATTGCCCTCAGAACTGCTAGGCCTCTTTCCTCCTTCCTAACAGAACCTTGTTTTGTTCAGGCAGCAGTATTCCTGGCCTCAGAAGATGTTGATCCAAGCCTGTCATGATCATCCTTTTCCCTTTTGCCAGAAATTGGTCTGAGGGTGGGCATGTGACCCACTTTTGGCCAATGAGATAGAAAAAGAAGTCTGCTGGGAGCTTCTGGAAAATATCCTGCTCGCTGATAAAAGAAGCTAGGTGATAATACCTTTTTATGATTTCCTTCTATTCCCATACAATGTCATATGAGGATGAGATGCCTGGAGCTGCTGCAGCCATCTTGCAACCATGAGGATAGACTGTGACTATGTAAACTTGTCAGAGACGCCAGAGAAAAAAATGGGAATATCCTGGGCTCTTTGTGGCATAGCAGTTGAAAAAGAAACTCTCTATCTACTTACCTCTAAACTTTTTGTGAAGTTAGAAAACAGCTATTTATATCATTTAAGCCACTATTCATCAGGAAACATTACTTTAAGCCACAGAATTGCTAACTGATGTTGTATATCTAGGTGGTATTACATTTAGTTCCTCATTAAAAGAACCACACGAGGCTAAGAACGTCAGCTCCTTTATTTTTACTGTTATTATTATTTACTGTTATTTCCCCCTAAACAACAGCATAACTCAAATAACAATGACACACACGTCCCTCCCGTATACACAATACCACTAGCCTATCTGTCAGGCTATCTGGCCTTTACTTGGTTCCTGATGGAGCTGTCTGGGGACAGCTCCCTCTGTAAAAATCCCGACTTAAACAGAGGGGACAGAAGAAAATGGGGACCTTGGCCAGATCATAAACTGAGAGGCTCCCAGAGTCCTTAGGGAGGGCTAACTTGGAAACCTTGGGAACATGCTGGAAATATCTGGGCAGAGGGCAGAAGGCACTGTTTTTTTTAATGTGATTGATGGACAAATTCCATATAGGGATATAAGACCTGTATATCACCCTTTGTAGGCCAGGCATGTGGAAGTACAGTGGGGTTAGCTACTGGATTTCATTAACCAAACCATGCAGCATGGTTTGGGAGCCATGGGAATTGGGAGCCCAAAGTAGGAACCTGGGTAATGGGGGAGGTCCCCAGAGAAAAGTAACCCTTGCATTCACTGCAAGGTAAGATACAACGTGAAATGTTAAGTCCCCTTTTATGTGTTTTGCAACTATAGAATGTGCAACATTTTCATCAAGATAGAAAAGGTAAAGAAAGAAAAACTAGGATTTTGTCCTAACGCAACCAAGCATGGTTTGCCAATTGCGCTATCTTGTGGAAAAATCTACCACTACACTATCCAGGGAATCTGTGGTCAGTCCCCACCCCCGCACCCCCCAACATTTTACTTGCACTAAATCTGAGTTCAGCTAAAGTAATGTACCCTGGAATCAGAGAAGCCCTAGGGTTGGGGACAAAACAAGGATGGGCCAGTACTGGCATCTCAGGTACAGGTGACTTCCTGGCTGTCCTGGGGAAGCTCGTTGTTGAAACTGCTCTCTCCAAATGTTGAGTAAGGAGGGACCTGGGGAGCTTCGATGATCAGTAGACCCTCTGGGGAAAGTGAGGCAAACACTGTCACAGGATCCACCTCTGCAGGAAGCCTAGGAGAAACATATGATTTTATTCATTTATTATTGTTAATATAGCTTAAACATTATTTTATTCACTTGAGAGGAAATATTTTTGATAAGAGCTTAGGCTTTGGGGACATTTAATGCTGGGTTTGAATCCTGGCTCTACCCCTTTCTAGCTGTGTGGTCTTGGGAAGATTATTCCATTGCTCTGAGCTTGTTTTCTCATCTGCAAAATGAGGATAATAATATTGAACTTGCCGAGTATTTGAACTTCAGAGTCTGAGTATGCTTTGAAATGGTAAAGTGCTGTTTGAACAGTAGTTCTTAACTTAAAAGAGAGCTGTGGACCACATATTTGGTCCCAGGTTGAAGTCTTCACCTTAATACCCACTACTAGCCACAATTACTAGCAGAAATGGCACCACTACCATCCCTTTATAGAGCGCAAGTAGGGTGTTATGCATAGCAGGCAACACATTTTCATCTGACGTGTGCTTGCTGGAGAGTGCTTCACTACAAAATGCATTAAGGGTGATGCAAGCACTAAGCACCTTGGTGGATAAAAGGGGCCAAGTTGGCCACATGTAGATTTCAGATGGCAACATACTCTATGGTATTCAAAATAAGCCTTGATTTTGTTTATGCCCTAAGTATCTCTGATGTGGTTCGGCTATGTCCACCCAGATCTCATCTTGAATTGTAGCTCTCACGTGTTGTGGGAGGGGCTTGATGGGAGATAATTGAATCATGGGTGGGGGGCAGTTTCCTCCGTACTGGTCTCATGGTAGGGAATAAGTCTCACGAGATCTGATTGTTTGATAAGATTTTTTGCTTGGTTCTCATTTTCTCTCTTGTCTGCTGCCGTGTAAGATGTGCCTTTCACCTTCTGCAATGATTGTGAGGCCTCCCCAGCCACATGGAACTGCGAATCCGTTAAACCTCTTTTTTTTTTTTTTTTAATAAATTATGTAGTTTCAGGTATGTCTTTATCAGCAGTGTGAAAACGGACTAATACAATCACTTAGCAGATCATTATTATCTTGTTCTTCTTCTTCATTTTTTTTTTTTTTTAAACAGAGTCTCACTGTGTCACCCAGGCTGAAGTGCAGTGATACGATCTTGGCTCACTGCAACTTCTGCCTCCCGGGTTCAAGCAATTCTGCCTCAACCTCCTGAGTAGCTGGGATTACAGTAACCCACCACCACGCCTGGCTAATTTATGTATTTTTAGTAGAGATGGGGTTTCACCATGTTGGCCAGGCTGGTCTTGAACTCCTGATCTGGTGATCCACCCACCTCGGCCTCCCAAAGTGCTGGGATTACAGGCATGAACCACCGAGACCAGCCAATTATCTTGTCCTTAAAACTCAATTATAGACAATACCTGGTTGGAGTATTATAAGAGGATGATTAAGAGGTAAGCATTAATATGCCCATTCTACAGATCACAAAACAGAGACTTGGGGGAAATCAAATGACAAGCTCAATAAGTGAGAAAGCATTGAAGATGGAATTTCTAAACCTAAATCTGGTACAAGTTCTAATAAGGTTTTTTTTTTTTTTTTTTTTTGATGGAGTCTCGCTCTGTCACCCAGGCTGGAGTGCAGCGGCGCGATCTTGGCTCGCTGCAAGCTCCGCCTCCCAGGTTCACGCCATTCTCCTGCCTCAGCCTCCCGAGTGACTGGGACTACAGGCCCCCACCACCACGCCCGGCTAACTTTTTGTACTTTTTAGTAGAGACGGGATTTCACCGTGTTAGCCAGGATGATCTTGATCTCCTGACCTCATGATCCGCCTGCCTTGGCCCTAATAAGGTATTTTTATGATTTTCGGATTGCTTTGAGTGAATGAGACTATTGAGAATTTGGTTTCTTCAACAAACTATTAAAATTGTGAGGACATGTAGTGGTCTCATTGGGGTGCCATTATTTTTTTTAATCATGAAATCCATGACCTTCTGAGTACTTTCTATGTGCCAGGTACTTTAGCTGAATCATATCGTTTTGGTGTTAACAATAATCCCACCAGGCAGATTATTCCATTGCTATCCCCATCTTACAGATGAGGAAATTGAGGCTCAGAGAAGTGAACTGCTTTGCCCAAGGTCGCTCAGCTGGCAAACGGCAGAAAGGAACTAGAACTGGAATCCTGGTCTCCAAACTCAGAGTACCTGACTGTGATGCTCTCCTGCCTCCCCCAGCACCAGATATTTGAAAGAAGGACTATGGCAGGAAGGCCCAGAAGTTCAATCAAAATCTTTCCACTTGTCCATATTATCTCTGCCTATTGTAAATACAAGGGTCTCGATGAAAGAACCAAGGCATGAAGTAAGCCCGTTCCTATTCATAGGCAGGACTCCTTCTGGAGGGGCCGGGGAGTTTCCTTCCTTCCTTCCTTTCTTCCTTCCTTCCTTCCTCCCTCCCTCCCTCCCTCCCTCCCTCCCTCCCTCCTTCCTTTCTTCCTTCCTTCCTCCCTCCCTCCCTCCCTCCCTCCCTCCCTCCCTCCCTCCCTCCCTCCTTCCTTCCTTCCTTCCTTCCTTCCTTCCTTCCTTCCTTCCTTTCTTTTTTTGTGTGTACAGCATCCTGTAGCCACATGAGCCATATCTACCCAGGAGATTCCTTGCCAAATTGGAACCATGGAGATGAACAACGGTGCTTCTGGGAAGCACATTTGGAAGAAAAAGAGGGAACTAGAAAGCTGCCAAGTCAAGATTTTGAAGCAGAGACAAGGTCAAAAGTTTACAGCTCCCTCCCACTGCTGGGAATGGGCTGACTGTTCAAGCATGTGCACACCAGCCCAGGGCACACTAGGCACAGTGTGACAGGGTAGCTATGGCCTAGAGCATGGGTTTTGCAGGCAGGCCAACCTGCATTCAGATTCTGACTCTTCCTGACCACAGAGCATGGGGCTGGTGATCTTGCCTCTCTGAACCTATTTCTTTGCAGAAAAGGGGGGGGCAATAATAGTATCCACCTCTTAGGGTGGTGTGAGAATTACGTTGCAGTCTTTGCCCTTACATGTTGGCATCTTGACAACAAGATGGAGTATCATACAAATTGCGGTATCATTGGACCACAGAGTATCAGGGTCCCAGGGGATCTTCCTGATTGTCCATGACAATGGTCTCATATAACTTATGGGGAAACTGAGGCTCAGAGAGATAGACATGCCCAAGGTCTCTCACCAGGTGACTTGCATGTTGAACCCACTTGGTGGGAAGTAATTCCTCTTCATTTCTCTTTCAGTGCTTCTACTTACATCTGAAGCAATGTCTCTGCTAAGTACTAATATGCCTTTAACGCCTTTAGCCTCTATCACTTGCTACCTTCCCTTTTTAACAACGAAAGAACTGAGGCCCGTAGGCAGGAAATATTATCTAGTTAGAATTTAACCACATTTTGCTTTCATTGGATTTATTTCATGATTGCCTTCCTCAGTGAACATTTTAGTGATGAGAATTTAACTTTATCAAAAATGAGTTGATCTAAAAGAAAAAATAAACCTTTAGTAAATCATGGTACAGCAATGTAAGCATATAAGGCAAAAAATAGTGAAGACGGGATGCGAATGACGGTATTGCAAATGACTGTAATTTGGTTTCCCCTAACCAAATAGGAAGGTCATGGACTTTGCAAGTTGAGAGCTGTGCTCAGGTCCCAATCTGCTCTTTTTTAAAAAACAGCTTTATTGAGATATTATTGGCATATAAAACTGTATATATCTATATATACATGGTATACAACTTGATGTTTTGATGTACATATGCGTGGTGAATACAGTGATCACCAGAGTCAAGCTAATTAACATATATTTTGTGTATCTGTGTGTGTTGGGAAGATTACATTTAAGAAGATTAATTTGCAATGCTACCTGCAAAGTTTGAATATATAATGTAGTATCATAGACTATCATTGCCATGCCGTACATTAGCCCCCCAGAACTTACTTATCTGGCGAAACTGAAACTGTGTACCCTTTGACCAACATCTCCCCATTCTCCCCCCCACACTGGCCTCTGACAACCACCACCCTACTCTCTGCTTCTGCAAGCTTGACTATTTTAGATTCCACATATGGTGAAATCATGCAGGATTTCTCTTTCTGTGTCTTTCTTATTTCACTTAGCAGAATGTCCTCACTCCATCCATGCTGCTACCAGTGGCAGTAGTTCCTTCTTTTTTTTCCTCTGTCACCCAGGCTAGAGTGCAGTGGTGCGACCTTGCCTCACGGCTACCTCTGCCTCTGAGTTCAAGTGATTCTCCTGCCTCGGCCTCTCGAGTAGCTGGGATTAGAGGTGTGCACCACCACACCCACCTAATTTTTGTATTTTTAGTAGAGATGGGGTTTCACCATCTTGGCCAAGCTGGTCTCGAACTCCTGGCCTCAAGTGATCTGCCCGCCTCAGCCTCCCAAAGTGCTGGGGTTTCGGGCATGAGCCACTGCACCCAGCCTCCTTCTATTTTAAGGCTTAATAATACTATATTCCAGATCTGTTCTTTACTCGCTGTGTGACCTTAGTTGAATCCCATTACTCCTCTGAGCTTCAGTCTCTTTATCCACAAGATGGGCTTGATAATACCTACTCAAGGCCAGGCATGGTGGCTCACGCCTGGAATCCCAGCACTTTGGGAGGCCGAGGCGGGCGGATCACCTAAGGTCAGGAGCTTGAGACCAGCCTGGCCAACATGGTGAAACCCCGTCTCTACTAAAGATACAAAAAAAATTTAGCTGGGTGTGGTGGCGCATGCCTTTAGTTCCAGCTACTTGGGAGGCTGAGGCAGGAGAATTGCTTGAACCTGGGAGATGGAGGTTTCAGTGAGCTGAGATCGCGCCACTGCACTCCAGCCCAGGTGACAGAGCCAGGCTCCATCTCTAAAAAAACAAACAAAACAAAACAAACCTACTCAATAGGATTCTTCTAAAGATTAAATAAAATTAAATCTATAAACCTCTTAGCATGGTTCTGGGCATGTCATAGGTGTCGTAAGTGGCAGAACAGATATCTGGGAAGATGTAGAACCAGGAAAATAAAGTTTGCTTTGGTTCCAGGCATCCTCCCTTGGTAATTTCCTGCACCCTCGTCTTCCTGTTCTCTTATCCAGGTTGAGTGTGGAAAAGAGGCCAGCTGCAGTCCTTGCCCTGCCCCCAGCCTGATAGGAAACCCAAGACCTCTCCCTCTCCTCCTTACTCAGTCCAAATGGGGCTTTTCACACAGAGATGGATGTGTTGGGATGAATTTCCTTGCCATAGTTAAGGCAAACAGCTGCAGCATCCTGCCTGGGTGGAAATCTCCAAGGATCTCAGCCTGGCTGAAGAAATCTCCCTGTCCTCTAATGACCGGAGGTTTCCCTGGGAGAGGAGACAACGAGGCCTCCTGAGATTGGTCCAGAGGTGTCCCAGACTCCAGTTCGAATCCTTGGTGTCTAGAGTCTGGGCAGAGCCAGGAGCTCCCGGGAGCCCCAGCTGCTGGAGTGTGAGTCCAGCCTTGTGAAGCCTTTTCATAATATTAATTCCCACGGACCAAGCCCTGAGTCTGTATTCCATGCTTCATGCATGATACACATCCTCTTACTCCCATCACAACCCCTCCATGCAGGGACGCAGGGACGCAGGAGTGGAAGGTCAGGGCAGTTAAGCAAGTTGCCCCAAGTTACCCACCCACTTTCTCATGGAGCCAGGACTCCCTGCTCCCGGAGCTGAGATTCAGAATATTTAACAACTGGTGCAGCTGGGCACTGACCATTCAGAAGGGATGAGTGCATGTCATAATGATGGAGGAGGGTCCTGGGACCCTTTAGTTGTTGGAAGGTGGAGAGGTTTAGAGGGTCCTGGGGACACAATTAGAGTGACTGGGGTTGGCTAGGGAGGGCTCAGGGCAATAGCTAGCCAATATTCAGGGGTCCCTGGATCATGGACCAGTACCCATCTGTGGCCTGGTAGGAACCAGGCTGCACATCAGGAGGTGAGCAGCAGTTCAGCCAGCATTACTGCCTGAGCTCCGCCTCCTGTCAGATCAGCGGTGACATTAGATTCTCACAGGAGCTTGAACCCTATTGTGAACTGTGTATGTGAGGGATCTAGGTTGTGTGCTCCTTATAAGAATCTAATGCCCGATGATCTGAGGTGGAACAGTTTCATCCCCTAGTCCATGGAAAAATTGCCTTCCATGAAATGTCCCTGGTGCCAAAAAGTTTGGGAACCGCTGAATATTTTAACAACTAGCCCAGCTCAGCAGCTGAGCACCAGCTTGGAGCAATTTCAATTTCAGGCATTTCTCATCAGGTTACTTCCAGTGAGCTATCTCCCCTAAGGCCTTGGAGCTTGTGAAATCCACACACACACACACACACACACACACACACACACACAAATCCCTTTTAAGATGATTAATTCACTTCTTTCTCACTCATTCCCTTTTACAGCTATGCCCTGCTTGTGACTCCACCCTGAGACCTCATTTGAGCCTTGACATCAGCTTCCTCATTGCCTTCCTTCCTCTCCCTTCAGCAATGTTTAATCTGCTTGCTACACCAGGGAGAGGTGTGGGGCATGGAGATGTCAGGCAAGCCAGCGAACATGAAGAACAAACGGTTTGGCGTTTGCCTTATCAGGAAGTGTCCACAGGCTTCCAAGAACTGCAGAGGCTCTGGGAGGGCCAGGGACGGACACGTGGGGCAAAAGACAGGAATGTAGAATCCCAAAGCTGGAAGAAGCCTCAGAATTCAGCTAGTGTGATCTCTCCAGAAACACAAGGTCTTCGCAAAGGCTGATGGAGAAGTCAAGAGTCAACAACAACAATAGTAATAATGAACTGCCACTTATGAGGACCTATGCTGGGCCGTGACCTCATGTCACTTTCAGCCAGGAACCCTGCAAGGCTGGAATCAGCATCCCTTTCACAGATGAGGAAACAGCATTCCTTGCTCAAGGACTGAGCGTGGAACTCAGAGGTCAGGGATCTATTCTGGGCCCTTCTAAATTCTAGTTTTAAAGACCTTGGGTATGTCCTTTCACCTGTGGGAGACTTAGTTTCCCTGTATTGCAAGGAGGGTCATGTCTCTTCTTCCCGATGCACACTTTTGCTGCAAAGGCTAAATGCAACAATGGCTTGGAAAAGAGTTTAGGAGTCGGGCGCAGTGGCTCACACCTGTACTCCCAGCACTTTGGGAGGCAGAGGTGGGCAGATCACTTGAAGTCAGGAGATCAAGACTAGGCTGGTCAAACATGGTGAAACCCCGTCTCTTCTAAAAATACAAAAATTAGGCAGGCATGGTGGCATGCACCTGTAATCCCAGCTACTCAGGAGGTTGAGGCAGCAGAATTGCTTGAACCCAGGAGACGGAGGTTGCAGTGAGTTGAGACCGTGCCTCTGTTCTCCTGCCTGGGCGACAGAGCGAGGCTCCATCTCAAAAAAAAAAAAAAAAAAAAAAAAAGCGAGAGAGAGAGAGTTTAGGGCCAGAAATGCACACAGTGGAGTGACGCTGATTGCTGATTAGAGAGAAGGTATGTATGAAGCACCTGGCAGTTGTTTAAGTGCGGCCATCATGACCACACTGTGCAACTCTTCTCCCTATAGGTACTGCCAGTTAGGGGTTCATGGTAGCTTCGGTTCATGGCCTCAGCCTGATTGTCTTTGGCTGCTCTCATGGTCCCCCAGCTTTCCCTGTTAAACATGAATCCCCTCTACTCCTTCCACTCAGCAAAATAGCCCTTCCTCTGTCCCAATCTCTCAGCCTCCAAACCCCTCTGGGTAGTATGCAGTGCTCTCAGGACACTTTCCAGCTTCATTTTTGTGGATGCTCTAGAGAAGGTGCTCATTCTCCCAGCAGGGCAGAGGCAGAGCAAGCAGTCTGCAAGATATTCTGCTGGAGCATTTGGGGAATCAGGGGATAGTCTTTCTGGTTGGTGACAGGGGTCCTCCCTCAGCTATGCCCCGTGGGTAGGGGCTGTGTGATTATGGACAAGGCATTGTCTCACTTACCCTCAGATGCTTAGTCTACAAAAGGGGGTTGTTCCCCGGGTACAGTGGCTCAAGCCTCTAATCCCAGCACTTTGAGAGGCTGTGGTGGGTGCATCGCTTGAGCCCAGGAGTTCGAGACCAGCCTGGGCAACATGGGGGAAACCCCATCTCTACTAAACAAATGCAAAAAATTAGCCAGACATGGTGGCACATGCCTGTAATCCCAACTACTCGGGAGGCTGAGACACATGGATCACTTGAACCCAGGAGGTGGAGGTTGTAGTGAGCCAGGATCACACCACTGCACTCCAGACTGGGTGACAGAGTGAGACTTGGTCTCCAGATAAATAAATAAGTAATAAATAAATAAAATGGGGTTTTTAATACCCACCTCACAGGGCACTAAGCAGATGAGATGATGCAATCTATGTGCTACCCCTTCTGGGACCCTATTACAGGTCTGCTGGGACACTTCCTTCTCATTAGGTGTGAGGGTTCAATTCCCTGCCCCAAGGACATATCTTAAAAGGGAGATGCCCAAGAGGGAGAGACCCCAGATCATGGGTCCCAGGTGTGCCCCCTCCTCCACTCCCACCCTGAGCTCCGTGACTCCAGGTTACTCACTGGATTTTCTTTGTGAAGTTCTTAGAAACGATGCCACCTTCTTGCTGTTTCTCTTCGTGTTTGCCTGGAAGGAAGAAAAGTGTGGTGTGTCAGCATCTATGTTCCTTGGGCATCCTTTAGGACTCAGACTTGGGTTCAAATCCTGGACCTGGACCTGCTTTGCTGTGTGGCTTAGGTCTACCCTAGAGACTCCAGTTCTCTTAAGCCTCAAGGACCTTGTCTGCCATACAGACCCACTTAAGTCTACCTCCAAGGCTGGCTATGAAGGTGAAATAAGGAAATTGATGGAAAGGAGGCGTTGACCGTGGTTTGTAGGTAATGAAGGGTTAGTCTGAGGAAATCACAGAAGCTGGGCCATGTGTTGTACCAAATCTTCCCAGTCTCCCACCTGACTCCTCTTCTCTAACTTGCCAGTAGAACTGTGGGGCTGACATCCCAGACTGGGTGGCAGGCTTGAAGTGGGGTCATGTGCTGAGGGCAACTCAGCCATGTAGCTTGCTTTACAGCCAACAGAGTGCTTTCCTAACTCTGAGCCCAGATGTCGTTCTCCCTTTGATTCCTGACATGGAAACTGAGGCCTGGTGATGGATCCGGGGTCACCCAGCAGGTCCGTGGTGGCTCTGAGCTTCGAATCAGCTCTCTCTGAGTCTAGGCCAAGTTCTAGGGCCTGACGCCCCTCTGCTCTTGAATTTCTGTCTGTTCCAGCTCCTGCTTAGCTCTTTAAGCCACATTATCTGTAGCCAGTAGTGAAAGCACAGCCTGGAAAAAGAATGCTTCAATGTACCAAAAATGCCCAGCTTTTCCTAAGAGCACTGTGGATGTGAAATTCCACCAGCCCTCCTGCCTCTTACCCTGCGGGACGAGAGGGCTTCCCAACCCCCTTAGGGAGGAGAAAGATGAAATTACGAGAAGGCCTGGGCCTAAACTGGTTTTGATCTAGTAACGTATATAGCACCTTCTAATTCTCTCAGTCTCTCCTCATTCTGTTTTTCTTTAATAAAGAGGGTGGCTCTAGTTTCTCTTTAAACAAACAAGATTAGTACAACAGTGGGGCCATTCGGCTGTTACTTTTCAGTCCTCATTTGTGGGGCCACCTTCTGGAGACAAGAACTCTCATTTACACAGGGAGGTGCTTCTGAGAGGCCTTGAAATCTAGAATGTAAATAACTTTGTTGAATATAGCAGTCCAGATTTTTTTTAAACTGACAACTTATAGCTAATTACTTTTAATTATTTCTTTGTTGACAGCTTTTTTGTGCTTTAAGATAATGCACGTGTATGTTAGAAAATGTAGAAAATAGGCGGGGCATGGTGGCTCACTCCTATAGCCAGGAGTTTGAGACCAGCCTGGACAACATAGAAAGGCGCTGTTTCTAAAAAATAATAATAATAGGCAGGGCGTGGTGGCTTATGTCTGTAATCCCAGCACTTTGGGAGGCCGAAGCAGGTGAATCACGAGGTCAAGAGATCGAGATCATCCTGGCCAATGGTGAAACTCCGTCTCTACTAAAAATACAAAAATTAGCTGGACGTGGTGGCGCATGCCTATAGTCCCAGCTACTTGGGAGGCTGAGGCAGGAGAATTGCTTGAACCTGGGAGGTGGAGGTTGCAGTGAGGTGAGATCGTGCTACTGCACTCCAGCCCAGTGACAGGGCGAGACTTTGTCTCAAAATAGTAATAATAATAATAATAGTAATTAATATTATTATTATATCCAGGTGTGATGGTGCGTGCCTGTAGTCCCAGCTATTTGGGAGGCTGAAGTGGGAAGATTGCTTGAGCCCAGGAGTTTGAGGTTACAGTAAGCTATAATGCACTACTGCACTCCAGCCTGGGCAAGAGAGTGAGATCTGGTCTCTAAATTTAAAAACAACAACAACAACAACAACAACAAAAGAAAAAATTAAAAAAAAAAAAAGCCATCAAAACTACCCATAATCCTGTCACCCCAAGGAAGCTACTAATAGTATATTTTATATGTTCTGACTTTTCTATGTTTCTCAGAAATGTGTAAATGTTATGTAGTATCCATGTATATCAGTATTCTATCAAACGGGATAGTTCTCTGCATTATGTCTGGAACTTATTTTTTCTCTTGCTAACACATTATAATTACTTTTCCATATTACCAAATATTCTTTGACAACATAATTTTTAAAGGCTGCAGTGTTCTATTGAGGAATACATAGGAGCTAATTTAACCAATCCCCTACTTTGGGGCACTGAGGAGTTTCCAACATTGGAGAGAACTTCATGGCCCTGAACATTCTTGTAGCTTTACACCAGGCCCTGTGACTTCTTTAGGATTAACTGAAGACTAATCCAACTTCCAGAATTTCGAAGGCTGAATCTGTATTGCTAAATTGCTCTCAGGAAAAGAAATTCGTTTTAAACTGGAGTGTCTGGCTAAGCAGAACATGCTATTCTGCGAATGTGTGGCCGCTTAAACAACCTATCCTGTGCTGCCAACTCCGTGACCACCAGCTGCCTGGCTCTAACACAGGCCTGTGCCCGGAAGAGCACTGTCTGTTCTTTGGTACCCTCCCCATAGCCAGGGCGCCGGGAGACCTGCTTCCCCTGGGGACAGGCCAGTGCCTCTGACTCAGCCCTTTTGCATCCGAGAATCCTCCTGCATGCTGGTGTCCTGGGAAGAATAACTGATGATATAAATAATAATAGCAAAGTAATACAGTGCTTCCTTGGTGTCAGCCACTGTTCTAAGCACCTTATCTATATCAACTCCTTTACTTTTTGCAACAACCTTAAATAATAATAGTAAAATGATAATATAAGCAGGCAGTTTCATTATTATCATTTTGTAGATAGGAAACCTGAAGTTCAGAGAGGTTAAGTGCTGTACCCAAGGTCACACAGCTTGGAAGTGACTGGTGCAAAGATTCAAAAGCAGGCAGGTAGGTTCTGGAATAGTGGGTTTTGGACTTAAGTCTCTACTCTGACATTTCCTGGCACATCTCTGAGTGTCTCTGAGCCTCAGTTTATTCTTCTCCGAAATGGGAGTGACAGCACCTACCTTATTGGGTGACTGTAGGAAGCAAATGCAGGCGAGTCACAGAATGGCTTTGAAGTTGTAAAAGTACCATGTGAAGGTCAATGCTTGTGGTTTATTTTGATGTTTGGGGAAAGGACTGCTTCTCAGAAACTAGGTGCCTCTGTCTGCTCTGAAAACAGGGTGTTGGGCTGAGGGAAGGGAGGATCTCTGAGCAGGGAAAGCTCCAAGATTTCCACAAGAGGGGCCTGGAGGTGGAGTTAACCTGATTGAGAGAGAGTATCCTTAGGAGGATCATCTTGAAACTCAATTTGCTTATCATTTGTATACTTCCATTGGGGCAGCTTAAGGATTATGAGTGATTTTTAATTTCTTATTTTGCTTTCCTAACTACATATTCTATCATGAAGACATTTTATTTTTGTCAACAGAAAAAAGTAATTATTATGATTTTTAAAAATACATCCAGAGGCTAGAAGTCAGAGACCCCTTGCAGACATGCTTTTTTCAACATGCCTCAGAGAAATGGAAGTGGAACACTATTGGCCCAGCTAAAGAAAGAAGGTGCTGTTTCCAGGGAAGACAGAGGCCCTGGGACTAAGGAGAAGGGGTGGCAATAAGGCCTTGGGGCTTTCCAGTCTCTATCTTAGCCAGGGTCTGGCCCAGTGGCCCATGAAGGGAACATCTCTTGGCTGGTGGTTGCAGGATGCAGGCAGGGGAATCTGGGGCTTACTGGAAATTGTCTAGTCCAGCATGTTCCAAACACTTCCTTGAATGAGACACTCATACGTGGTCAGATAAGACAGGGCTGCCTCTCAGAGATTCATAAACTACATTAGTGACTTAAAGGCTCTGACAAGTCCTGCAATGAGAAGACCTGTTTATAATTTTGTTTTTACTGGTACCATATAAGACTGAACTCTCCTGCTCCTGTTTCTAGATGCCTAGTAACCACTTGAAGTACTTTGGTAAATTCTGATCTTGTCTACTTCTTCATAAGACCAACAGTAACACTGAGGCTCCAGAGGCTGTGGGATTTGCTCAGGATCACACCACCAGAAGTAGATCCAGCCATCCTGGCTCAGAATCAGTCAGAGAGGCCTGACATTGAAACTCAGACACTGCCAGGGAGAAGTGGGTGATCCCAGGTGAGTTACTTTCTCTGGGCCTCGGTTTCCTTATCTGCATAATGGGGTTAACCTACCCACACTTCCTAGGAGGTCCTTATGAGGAACCACTGAGCCACCACATGTAGGCCTTTAGCATATGCCTGTGGAAGAACGGATTTGTCATTATGTGGTACAGGGTGGGAAACTGGATCTGACTTCCAACTTCCCTTGAAAATTGCTTTTTATTTGTTTTTATTTTTTATATTTTTTGAGACAGAATTTTTTTCTTGTTGCCCAGGCTGGAATGCAGTGGCATGGTCTCGGCTCACTGCAACCTCCACCTCCTGGGTTCAAGCGATTCTCCTGCCTCAGACTCCTGAGTAGCTGAGATTACAGGTGCCTGCCACCATGCCCAGCTGATTTTTGTGTTTTTAGTAGAACAGGGTTTTACCATGTTGGCCAGGCTGGTCTCAAACTCCTGACCTCAAGTGATCCTCCCGCCTTGGCCTCCCAAAGTGCTGCGATTACAGGCATGAGCCACCGCACTCGGCCCGAAAGTTGCTTCTTAAATAGAGCTCCTGATATCAGTTTTATTTTTTAAAACTCCTTCTTTGAAAGCGCTTGTATGGACTCTCAGGGAATTTGGATTCTGTCTAGCCGACGTCACTAATTGTACGTCTGAAAAGCTTTGTCTTTGTCTTATGTAAGCTCCCAATGACCCCATTTTACAGATGCGGAAACTGAGACTGCATGACTCACCCAAAGCCTCTGGATTAGTAAAATACTTAGCTGAGATCTCAACATGGAGCTGCCAGACCCCACCTGTTATGAAGCACCTACAAAAGAGGATGGTGAAAAGCCCTCCAGGCTGGACAGAGGGTCTCCTAGAGAGGCCACAGGGTAGGGAAGACACTTGGACTTGGGCTGGAAGCATCTAAGAGCCTAATTAAAACAAGGACAGAAGGAATGGTGATAATCGTTCTGTTTACAGAACGCCAGCCAAGCACTATTATTAGCTCCATTTTATAGACACTCTGCATATGGGATCATAGATAGTCTGCATATGTGTAATCTTTCCTACACTCTTGCAGGACAGATAGTATTATGATCCCATTCTGCAGATAGGAGAAATGAGGCTCAGAGGGATGAGAAGACTTTCTTGTGCACATCCATCATGCTAGTGAACAGCAGTGCTGGGATCTGAACCCAGGTTTCAAAGAGAATCTATTATTCATTATTTATTGGGGCCTTCCTGGATGCCTGGCATTATAACAACAACGATGGCAATAATACTACTAATTCCTTGTGTTCCAGGTCATAGAAATGTGAAAGGAAAATAAATCTCGGGGCCCCCAAATCGCTAAGCTAAAGGGAAAAGTCAAGCTGGGAACTGTTTAGGGCCAACCTACCACCCATTCTATTCAAAGTCAGCCCTCTGCTCACTGACATAGATGCATAGCTGCTTGCCTTCGTTGGAAAGGTTAATCAGAAACTCAAAATAACTCGACGATTTGTCTCTCACCTACCTGTGACCTGGAAAACCTCTCCCTACTTCAAATCTTCCTGCCTTTGCTTCACATTTGTCCTCCCTTTCCAGATGGAACCAATGTACTTCTTACATATATTGATTGATGTCTCCTGTCTCTCTAACGTGTAAAACTGAGCTGTGCCCAGACCACCTTGGGCACGCGACAGGAGGACTTCCTGAGGCTGTGTCATGGGCATGTCCTCAGCCTGGGCAAAATAAACTTCCTAAATGAACTGAGATATGTCTCAGATTTTCTGGGTTCACAGGTAGGTACACATCGTACAGCATCACCTCATTTAATACAACAATCTTTACGGTATAACCATTTGAATCCTAATTTCCAGATGAGGAAACAAAACAAGCACAAAGAAGTAAAGTAATTTGCACGTCCCACTGGTTAGAGTTGGAGCCAGTTTCGGAACTCGTGCCTGGCTCCCAGCCAACTCAGAGATCTGGCTGACCCTGTCAGCAGCACGTGGCCCCAGCAAGTCTCCCAGCCCACCACACCCACTGGAGCCTCTGATGTTTATAATTCTGCCACGACTGGCTTGAAACTCCCCCTGAACATTGCCGGGGCTTGTTCCTGCCCAGCCTGTGTTTGCAATGGCTTTGACTGATTTTCTGGAAGGCAAGCCTCTGCCGGGAACACATTCTTTTTAATGGAGTGGGAGGGAAGGAAAAGAAACCTTTTTCTGCTGCCCAACTTAACAGGGGCTGAGCTTCCTGTCTTCTCTCTTTCTTTCCCCCTTGTATGTTTCTTTCTCCCAGGGTGGGATGTGGCTGTGAGAGCCCTGAGCCTAAAGCTGTGGATAGGCCCAGTCCCTATTCCACTCCTATTGCTGACTCATGGCATGACTGTGAACAAGTCCCACCTAGGCCTCAGCCTCCTCAACTGTAAGATGGGCCTAGACACCCCTGCTACTCTGGACTTGACTGAGGGTGATTTTGGGGAAGAAGTATAAGAATGTCAGCCCAGCCCTTGGCACCTAGCAGGTGCTCAGTAAATCATTCCTTCTTTCTGGCCTCCTAATTCCCAGACAGCCTGGGTCTGAATCTTTGGTGGCCTTGAACAAGTTACTTTAATCTCTCCATACCTCAGTTTTCTCATCTGCAAAAAAAAAGAAGATAAACAGTACCCACCTCCTCTGGTGGTTGTGTTAGCTGAGATATGATAGGCAACAGTATTTAGCAAAGTGCTGAGCACATAGTTAGCACTCAGAGTTACCAGTTAGCGTTACTACAATTACTGGTAAGCCTCAGTTTCCTTGTCTGGGACAAGGAGAGGTGTTTCACTGGAAACCAGTTGTGGATATTAACACTATCATTGCTCAGCCTTAACGTGAACTTCTAGACCCTGTGTTGTGATGCTGGAGTGCATGAAATCCCATTTCTTCTTTGTTTTTTAATTTTTTGATATCTGCTTAACCTGTTCTTTATATTAAATGCCCTCTGTCAAAATATCCAACGTGGTTTCTATTTTCCTGTCTGTACTCTGATTGATCAGCACCCAAAGGCCCCAATAGCTGAGTCAGGCAGGTTAAGATCTCTGCTGGGAGCTGGGAGAGAAGTTTTCCATAAAGATAACGTTGCGGGCTGCATTCCTGAGCCCTGAGGTCACCTGTGTCACACTGTCCCAGCGTCTGCTCTCAGGAAACTTTTCTCCTGGCTATTCCCAGGGCTGAGGCCTACTCCCCCGCCCCACCCCGCCTCCCACCGACCTCCTACCCCTGACTTACCAGACACCTCCACGTATCCATCTTTGGTCTTCACCATCAATTCCTCTGGCTTGAAGCTGTGCACATTCACACACACTTTCCAGGGCTCCCCAGGGAAGGGTGGGGGGGTCCTGCCCTCGGCAGGTACCCCAAACCTGGCGGTGGCAGTGGGGCCCCGGGGCACCATGCCAGACCTTAGGGTGCCTGGCCAGGCAGAGGAGAGACGAGGCAGAGCCCAGTCGGGCCAAGAGGCCGTCAAGTCGTCTGGGAAGGGGTCCATGCCAAAGCCATCATCCAGCAGGCGAGAGGAGAGGGGAGAGTCCCGGAAGGGGTCTCGGCGCAGGCGGCTTGGGTAGTGGCAGGAGAAGGGCATCTGACCATCAGCCATGGTGGCTGCTGAGCTCAGAGGGAAACAGAGGCTCAGAGAGACAGAACCCCTGCCCAAGGTCACTCAACAAGGTGGTGTGGCTGGACTAGCTTATTCTTCAGCTTCCGAAAATGCTGCTTTTCTGCAGGGAGAAGCAGAACCAACCACTGCCAGGGACGGTTGTGCCCCCTCGGCTGGGGTCCCAGACCCCAAAGGTGACCCCCAGGCAGGTCCAGCAGAATCCCAGAGGGCCCCTCTTCGCACTGCTCACGACAGACCAGCAAGCCACCGTCCTCCCAGGCTGCTCAGGCTGGCAGCCAGAGCCGCTGAGGTCTAGAGCGGAGCCAGGAGCTTAATAAACCGAGGGCACGCGCGCCTAGAAACTTCTTCTGGCTCCTCCTGGGCTGCAAGCCGCCTATTTATTTGCTGCTGGAGACTGGAGGCGGGTTTTGCAAGCGTCTCCTGTCACAGGAATATTCGGAGGTGATGAACCAGCCCCGGAGAATCCGCGGAGGGAACAGCTGGGCTGTGGGGGGAGCTGGGAGGGGCCGCGTCCAAGTTCAACCAGCCTCTCTGGACACTCTCTCCTTCCCTGGCCACTCCGCTCAGCTCCGCCCTCCGCTTGCTCCCGGCGCTGGAGCCGCCCTCCCGGAGAGGCGCACTAAGGCCTGGCTATTAATAACCCCTAGCCTGGCTGAGGGCTCAGGTCACCCTCTGGAAATACCTTCCCCAGAGCGTGTCGTATCCTGCCTTTCCCCTGGGGACCTGCAGAAAGGGAAGAGAGAGACATTAGCCCAGTGGATTTGAAGGATGTCCCAGGTTGGAATCCCCAGTTACAAGGTGGCCAAACTCCTAAAGCCTCAACGCCCTCTGGGGAGAGCGGTAAAGAAAAAACAAAAAATTTTACATATATATATATGTATTCATATGACACTTGTCAAAGTATGATAAGCAAGACTTTACTGGGCAGGGAAACTTTCTCTATAGATGTAAGGACCCCGCAATGGGATTTTGCAGTGAGGGAGAAAGATTAGATTTGATTCCCAGTAGGTCATAGGTAAGTGGGAATTTGTAGGCAAGAAGCAGGTGGGGTGGGGGCGGGATCAGCGAATGGAAAATTACTAGGAGGAAAGTCCAGGGATCGGAGGGATTCAGGCTCAGCTAACCTAAGAGGATGCTTGCTGAAGACAGGCCAGGGTGCTCAGGCGTCACCTGGGGGATGGTGGAGGATGGAGAAACTAATCAGATATCGAGGGTGATCAGAAATCGAAGATGGGTGATTGCTGCTAAACAGACTTAGCAGAGTTCATGCCAAAACTGAATTTTTCTTTCTTTCTTTTCTTTTTTTTTTTTTTTTTTTTTTTGAGACAGAGTCTCACTCTGTCCCCTAGGCTAGAGTACAGTTGTGCCATTTCGGCTCACTGCAACCTCTGCCTCCCAGGTTCAAGCGATTCTCCTGCCTCAGCCTCCCGAGTAGCTGGGATTACAGGCACCCGCCATCATGCCCAGCTAATTTTTGTATATTTTAGTAGAAACGGGTTTCACCATCTTGGCCAGGCTGGTCTTGAACTCCTGACCTCATGATCCACCTGCCTCGGCCTCCCAAAGTGCTGGGATTACAGGCATGAGCCTCCTCACCTGGCCCAAAACCGAATTTTTATAAGGAACCTCACAGATGGGCTTAGGAGAAGATTCAGAAATCTGATTAATGTTTGGTCAAGCAAAGTATCTTTATAGGCAGTAACATTATTCCCAGGCACCTCCAAGTTGTCAGTTTTCCTCCTTATAAATGGATGTAACAGTAGTCAATTCACAGATGTGCCATGAGGAATACATGAGGTAATTCTGTTTCAGCACCTAGCCGTCTGATAGGCACCTTTGTAGTTTCCATTTTGAGTTATCAATTACATAATGTTTGCTACATGCCAGGCCCTGCTCTATGGGCTTTATAAATATGAACTCATTTAATCCCCAGCAGCAATCCTGTGAGGTAAGAGTACCAGTATTATCCCATTTTACAGATGAGAAAACTACCATAGAAGTGTTCATGAATAGTAGCTTCTGTTATTATTATGACTGCTAATGCTGATAATTATTGAAAAGCAGTATACTCAGGCAGGATGTCTGGTCTGAAACTCAAAGCCCCAAATCTAAACTTTCCTGCTCTAACCACATAGCTGGAAGAATGAATTTACAAATCCTCCTTTGACCCGGAGGCCTCTTCGGCTTTGGTTCTAATCTTTGATCTGTCCGCAACAGGTAGACAATTTTCGGCATGTCATTTTCCCTCTGTGGGCTTTCGGGTCTCAGCCCTGCCTTCTTCATGAGATGAGGGTAAGTTGAGGATATTAAGGAATTCGGTGAGTCATAGGTTGAGAAATTGTTTTGATATTAAACAGTGTTTGCATGAGGCAGTTTGCTAAAAATAATAATATGGAGAAAAACAATCACTGTCACCCATTGCCTCCTGTGCATCTGCTTTTAGAGTTAGTACATTTCAGACATTACTGAGTTAAACCCTCACTCAATAGTTAAGTGCCAGTATTATCATCACCCCCATTTTGCAGGTGAAAAAACAGAGGCGCGGAGCCTTGGCCCTTGCACACAGATATGGAGTGGCAGAGACTGGATGGGAACCTGGGTTGTTCTGAATCCCGGATCTGTGCTTAACCGACAGACAGAGACCCCTGCCCTCCTCCCCACTGAGAAAGAATGGTCGGGACCCCACGGCATGACATGTCCCGAGTGACTGGGCCCCCGCTGGATGTGGGGTGAGCTCATCAGGCTGGAAGCTTCGGGCTGACGTCATGGCTGGGCACAGAAGCCTCTGCTTTCTCTGTAATTACAGCTGGGCGGGGCTGGCTGAGTTGGAAACCAGTTGTGGGGAGAATCACTGCATGCCGCATGACGCACCAGGGAAACCTAGCCCTGCCTGGGACCTGGGCAGGGGCTGGGGTGAGGTTTCTGAGTGCGTGGGACAGGGTGGAATGAGTTTGTGTGTGGATTTGAGTGGGTGCAGGAGTGAGTGTGTGTTTATGTGCCGATGGGGCTGTGTTTATTTATTGGCAAGTCTGCTGGTGGGGTATGTTCAGGAAGAAACTCCCCTTCTTCTCCCTTTCCAGGCCATCCCCAAACCTCCAGAGGACCCCTCTGCCTAAAACGCGGCTTAGTTGGTACCAGGGGACCCAGAAGGAGGGGAAGCCTGGCGAAGGAGCAGGGAACTGAACCTGATGACCTAATCCACCTTCTCATTTCAAGGATGAGGGGGAGGAGAAAGAAGATGCAAAGGTAGAAAATAGAAGTAACAATCATTAGCATTTATGGGGCACTTGTCCCATGCCAGTTTCTGTTCTGAGCACTTTAAATGTATGTGCCTAAAACTCTTGCACTTCTCGCCACAATCCTACTAGGAAGGATGTTTTATTTATTTATTTATTTATTTATTTATTTATTTATTTATTTATTTTGAGGTGGAGTTTCACTCTTGTTGCCCAGGCTGGAGTGCAATGGCACAATCTTGGCTCACTGCAATCTCTGCCTCCCTCCCGGGTTCAAGTGATTCTCCTGCCTCAGCCTCCGGAGTAGCTGGAATTACAGGCACCTGCCACCACACCTGGCTAATTTTTGTATTTTTGGTAGAGACGGAGTTTCACCGTGTTGGTCAGGCTGGTCTCAAACTCTGGACCTCAGGTGATCCACCCCCTCGGCCTCTCAAATTGCTGGGATTACAGGCATGAGCCACCATGACTGTCAGGAATGATGTTTTATTAAACACATTTTAGAGATGAGGAAACTAAGGCACAGAGAGATTACCTGACATGCCTATGTCAGTGGCAGAGCTGGGATTCGAACCTGGGCAGTTTGGCTCTTGTCTCATCTGCTACACTGCCTCTGAAGTCAAAGTCATGGCTCCCATTTATTGAACACTAACCATGCACCCAGTCCTGTGATCAACAGTTTCATCCATGACCTTATGGAATCCTTGTGGTTCAGAGAGGTGAAGCCACCAAGGATTGGAATCCAAGTCGGGGGGACTCGGGAGTGCACGGTAATAACCGGTATGAGACAATATTGGCCAAGCCTTACCCAGCGATCCTTCCACACTACCTGGTGTCCTGTTCCCCTTTGGGCTCTCATTGCATTTCTGGATCCAGCCAGCCCTTCATGTCAGGACGCTGAGGCGGGAGGCAGCTGCTCCTGCTAACTTGGCCACCTGGTGAGGAGTCAGCTAACACACGACGAAAGTAGTCACTAAACCCCATGGGCTGTCACCAATCAGGTGAAAATACGACGCCAGGCTCAGGAGAGGCACGGGAAAAGGAGGGGCCTCCAAGCTGGTTCCACCAGGGAAGAAGAGACCTTAGAGGGTACTGTGGTGCAGGGTACGGACGTTAGATCCTGGGAACCAGAGCATTGTTCTCTTGGATGCCATCCTCTTAGAGCTTTCATATGGGGCATACCACTATTAATTCTCAAAAGAGCCCAGGAGGAGGATGAGATCACCCTGCATGTGCAAAACTGGGGGGAAGTGGTGGTCTGAAGCTAGGACCAAGTAGGACAGCTGTGTCTTACAGCTGCCAGATTCTGTGCCTTTTCTTTTCAATGTAGTAAGAAACAAAAGTTCCCACCCTCCCCTAGGGGATTCCCAGCCCCCAGCCCCTCCCCAGGGTCTGAAGACCCGTCTCAGAGTTGGTTCTTTTGGGTGGCCCTCGATCCCAGCACATCCTCCAGAAAATAGGAAGTAAGCATGCTCATGCCTTTTTATTTCTTTCCTTTCTCCGACTCCCCTACGATGACACTAATGGAATTTCCAGCACACTTGGCTCCATACAGCAGGAACCTTGGATGTCGTGTTCATAGCGGCATCCCCAGCACCTAGAGGGTGCCTGCTGCACTGTGGAAGCCCAGCATATCTTGGATGAGTAGATGATGTCATATCAGCAACCCTAGGTCTGAATTGCCTAGCTCCCACTGGGTAGACTCTACATGCAGTAACAGCATCAGAATATTAACTAATATTTCTGCAGTCCATAGAAGGTGCCAGGCACCAAGGCTTCCCAAGCATGCTCTTTTTAATTTTCATCACCGCCCCCTGAAGATTTTATGCTATCATTATTCCCTTTTTACAGATAAGGAAACTGAGGCACAAGACATGAAGTGACCTGCCCGAGGCCTCCAGCTTATGGATTCTGAACTTAGGTTTGTCTGAACTTCAAGCCCAGGCCTCTTTTCTCTGCCGCACACCCTGGCAAGAATGAATAAATAAACAAAATAAAATAAACAGCCTGCAATGAGTCCCTCCCTAAATGAGCCTACGCCCTCACAATCCTGGGAAAGTAACACTTATTTATTGGAGCTCTAGCTTTCTTCTATTATTTTTCTCCAAAATTCTTTCCAGGAATTTGCCTTCCCTGACCACCTTTGCAAATAATGATCATAGTAGTAATAATAATAATAATAAATACGTATTTAACATTTAGTACCAATTGTAAGTGTTTCCCATATATCAACTTATTTAATTCTCACGTGAATTGCTCTAAGGTAGGTATTATTATCCCCATTCACAGATGACAACATCAAAGCACAGAACGGTTAAATAACTTGCCCAAGGTCACACAGCTACTAAGTGGCAAAGCTGGGATTCACGTCTAGGCAATCCAGCTCCAGAGTCTGTGTTCTTAACCACTATGTGATCTTGTGAATAATAACTACAAAATGAAAGTAATGATACCCATCATTATTTGAGAACTATCGTGTACCAAGCTCTGCTAAATGCCCTGTATGTTGTGCCTCTTTTAATCCTCCTAACAACCCTTGGAGGTAGAAGTCCTATTGTTAACCACATTTTACAGTTGAACAATCTAAAGCACAGGGTCAGATCCGGGATGACTGGCTGCAAAACCTGTACCTTCAGCTACCCAGGGAGCCTGTGCCACCTGACCCCTGGTGTATGCCCAGCCAGAGCACTGGCCTTCCAAACCCAGATCTACCAGCAGAACACAGCAGAACTTCAGGTCACTGGACCACCTCTTCCCCCACCTTCTTGCTAGGCTTCTCTCTCTCTGAAACCTCTTTCAGCCCTTCCAGACTTTCTCAGCAGAACAAATGACACCAGGAACACGTTGTCATTTGGGAGAGTGACGACTGCCTGGGAGGAGCTATTGTGCGTCGAGCAGAGGATCCTTACGTGTTACTAATGAAAGCCACTTGGAGCTGGGGCAGGGCTGGGGGCCCCGCAAGCTCAATAGGAGCTCCCCTCTGCTGCAGGTGCCGCCAACAGAAGGGAGTCAGGGCTCAGCTATGGGACGGAGAGGATCATCCTGCCCTCTCTCCACCCATCCTCAAGAAGGGACATCCGCAACTAGGCTCTCAGGGGCTCTATTTCTTACACCTGAGCCTAAATCAAGGCCTCTGAGATCTTTCATGGTTCAAATACTTCTTCCAGGTTGAGGGAACCAATATCTCAACTAACCAGAATTTTCAGGAAGTGACCGGGCTGCCATTTCCCACTTAAGGAAGACAGTAAAACATAGTGGGTAGGAACTCAACCAGATATGGATTTGAATCCCATTAGCTCTGCTGCTTTGGGCAAGGAACTTAGTCTCTCTGAACCTCTGTCTTGTCGTCTGTAAAATGGAGATGATCTCAACGCCTATCTCCCTGAGTAACTGTCAGCATAGATTATCAGGGGAAATAGTCAGGGAGGTGACTATATAATAGTCAGGGAGATGAAATAGTCAAGGTGTGCCCTTGATCACACTGGACCTTGCAGACTCCATTAAGAGGTTAGACTTTGTCCTAAGCACACTGAAGAACCACTGAACTCTTTGGAGGAGGAGCGTGTGCTGTGATGAGAACTGAGTTCCACGAAAATCACTGTCTGCTTTTGGAGAAGATCTTACAGGGGCTTTAGGGAGACCAGCTAGGAGGCTGCTGCAGTGGTCCCAGCGAAATGGCAACCTTGGCTGTGTTGTTGGCTGAGGAGCGGTCAAGTGTGGATATAATCATGATCCATTAAAGAAGCAGGAGCATTTTGACTGCTGATTGCTGTGAGAGGGGAAGAGAAGTTTCGTCAAACGCATGTCTCGGTTTTCAGACCTTTCAATGGGGTGAATGGCGGCGCCACTCAGTGAACATGTGAGGAGGAGTCAGATGCAGGGAGCGGGAGACACAGTCTGTTCATTGACTCACGGATTCATTCATTCCATAATTGTTACATTCTCACTTGGAAAGCACTAGCTGAGGGGCTAGAGATGAAGCAGTAAATGAGGCAAAATCCCTGCTTTCATGTGTATCAATAAACAGTTTATGAAAGGGAAATAAATCTTGGGGCCCCCAAATCACTAAGCTAAAGGAAAAAGTCAAGCTGGGAACAGTTGAGGGCAAACCTGCTTCCATTCTATCCAAAGTCACCCCTCTGCTCGCTGAGATACACGCATATCTGATTGCCTTCTTTGGAAAGGCTAATCAGAAACTGGAAAGAATGCAACCATTTGTCTCTTATCTACCTATGACCTGGAAGCCCCTGCCCCTCTTCAAGTTGTCCTGCCTTCTCCTCTGGCTGTCCCACCTTTCTGGACTGAACCAATGTACATCTTACACATATTGATTGATGTCTCCTGTCTCCCTAAAATGTATAAAACCAAGCTGTGCCCCTACCACCTTGGGCACATGTCCACCCGAAGCTGTATCACAGGCGTATCCTCAACCTTGGTAACATAAACTTTCTAAGTTAACTGAGACGTGTTTCAGATTTTTGGGGTTCACAAAATAAATAAACAATAGAAAGAATTTCAGATACCGTCAGTGGCATGTGAACTAGAGCAACTCCATGGTGAATGGGGGCTGGGTAAAATAAGACTGAGACCTGCTGGGCTGCATTCCCACTAAGTTAGGCATTCTGTCACAGGATGAGATAGGAAGTCAGCACAAGGTACAGGTCACAAAGACCTTGGGTCACAAGGTCTTTGAGATGAGATAGGAGATCGGCACAAGATACAGGTCACAAAGTTCCAGGTTGCCGTAAAGAAGCCAGCTAAAACCCACCAGAATCAAGATGGCAATGAGAGTGACCTCTGGTCATCACAGCTCATTATTCGCTAAGTATAATGCATTAGCATGCTAAAAGACACTCCCACTAGCGCCATCACACTTTACAGATGCCATGGCAATGTAAGGAAGTTATGTTTACACCTACATGGTCTAAAAAGAGGAGGAACCCTCAGTTCCAGAAATTGCCCTACCCCTCCACCCCCCTACCCCTGACTTCCCAGAAAACTCATGAATAATCTACCCCTTGTTTGGCATATAATTAAGAAATAACCATAAATGGGCAACCAGCGGCCCTCAGGGCTGCTCTGCCTATGGAGTAGCCATTCTTTTATTCCTTTACTTTCTTAATAAACTTGCTTTGGCCTCACTGTATGGACTCTCCTGGAATTCTTTCTTGCGTGAGATCCAAGAACCCTCTCTTGGGATCTGGATCACGACCCATTTCTGGTGACAATACTACAAAATTTTATGAAGAAAAAAGGAAGGCTCCTGGTTACCCTTCTCACTGGATTTCCTGCTAATACCCACTCCTTGGTCATGGGCTTCAATCATAGGGTCCTCATTTCTGACCCTCAGATGGAAGAATCAAGCATGTTCCTGCCTGAAGGTCTTCCTGCCTGCTGTTCCCACTGCTTGGAACACTCTTCCCCCAGGTCTCCATAAGGCAGGTCTCTTCATTCATTTGTGTCTCTACTTATATTTCAACTACTCAGATAAAGCTTCTCTAACTACTTAATAAGTCACACTCTCACATTAGCTGGTTTACTTTTCCTCACAGCACTTGCCATTAACTACTAGTAACATTTTACATCTCTAGTTATTTGTTTCTCTGCTGCCTCCATTAGAATGTAAGCTCCATGCAGGCAGAGGGCAGTGACTTATGTCTGATTGTTCATGGCTGTATCATTGCCACCTAGAGCAGTACCTGACCCATAGTCAGGATTCAATGAAATGGGAGGTTTGAGGTTGTAACTAGCATTGTTTGCCAAACATTTCTGGTTTCTCTTCCTCCTCCTCCTCCTGCTTTCTGGGCCCCTGTGAGGTAGCAATGCACTTCCTGATGCCACCGTGGTTGGAAGGAGCCATATAACTAGTTGTGGCTGATGAGTTGTGAGCAGAAGTGATGTCTGTCACTGCCAGTTGAAAGCACCTTGGGAGCCCATGGGAGCCTCTTGGCTCTGTGTAGGCAGCACCCTTGGGTGAGTTCTTCTTCCCTCTGCCCTACGATCATCAGCATCATAGTGGTCAACATCAGTAACGAGTAGGCTGACCCTGCTGGCCCACAATGGACATGGGTGAGAAAGAAGTCTTTGCTCTTTCAAGGCATTGAAATTTTGGACTTATTTGTTATTGCAGCATAACCTGGCTTATTCTGATGGAGAGTCTTCCGAATTCTGTAATTCTGTGGTTGTTGGTATTGCTTTAAAAGAACTTTCCCAGTACTAAAGTTATACTAAGGGATAAATCATTCTGCTTCCTCTGTCTAGAGCCTGGCTCAGAAAGTGGTACATGTTCCTCTCAGTTTGGAGCATTTATGAAGAATTCCATCATGAGCCCCTTATGCAGAGGGTGGCTCTGAGATCTTTGGAAAAGGGAGAGCTGGAAGGTCTGTAATCTTGAGGCCCCTTTCCCAGATACCTCTGCAGTCAGAGCAGAATCCGGTTTGACCAGTTGGTGACTTTGCTGCCAGACAACTACTTAGAAATAGCTTTTTCTAAGTCTGGAGTGACAGCTCTTAGGAGCATTCAGCTGAGAGCATTCTCACGCTTTGTTCTGGGAGCAGGAGGAAGACTGGAGGAGCTGGGGAGGATGTATAGAGATGGAGAAGGAGAGATTAACAAGATATTCCTTCTGGGGACTGTATTAGCTTCACCCTGAATTTGAGTTGTGAGTAACTTTAGCTGTGAACAACAGACAGTCAAAATAAGAGTGGCTGAAATAAGAGAATAAATTTATTTCTTCTTAACATTGAAGTCCAGAGAGATTCTGTCTGAGGCTAATATGTGTCCCTGCTCCACCATATCCTCAAGCTGGAGACCGCTTCTATCTTAGTGCTTTAACCATATGGGCTCTATTCCCAAAGCCACCTCATGAATCAGAAAGTCACCTGCATTCCAGCAATAATGTCCACATTCCAGCCAGCAAGAGAAAGGAAGGGATGAAGAAGGAAAAAGCACATGACAAATCTCTTTCATAAAAATTTCTGGACACTATCACCAAGAATTCTGTCTATTGCTCAGACATCTTGCAGCCATGGCCACCCCTAGCTGCAAAGGAGGCTGGGAGATGCAGTCTTTATTCTGGGTGGCTATAATCCCAGTTATAAATTGGGGGTTTTTATTACTATGGATGAAGGGGGAATGGCTTTTGGGAGGCAACTAGAAACACCACCACATCCGAAGAGAGTGAAGATGGGTTTTGCAGAAGCATCCTGAAGGTTTCATTGAGTTGAATCCCTTGGAAAACTGGTGGAAATATATACCTCCTCTGCACTGAAATGCTGATATTTTAATACAGAAAACTTGGCTTGGAATTTCAAATGATTCACAGACTCTATGAAGCCCAAGCACAGGAGGGCATGGTTTTCTTTAGATTAAGATACCTTGATCTAGAAATAGGTTTTGAGGTGACAGAGACTGAAGGGAAAAAACAAATCCTCTCTCTCTGTCTCTCTCTCTCGGGATGTGTGTGTGTGTGTGTGTGTGTGTGTATCTATTCCAACCCCTTTCCATTTGGCAATATGACTCTATTTGATGTGATTTGTGTTATTTTGGTTTTCAATTTGAGAGTGTATTGTCAAAGGAACGCAGTGTTAAACCTTCAGAAAACATTTGACAATTTTCCATGGCAAAGGGGGAAGAAAAGACCAAAAGAAAAATTTCCATGAGTCATCTGGCTATAGGTTGGCCATAGGTATACAATGGTGGAGTGACAGCGTTCCAAGGGAGTGGTAAACCTGTTTTGTAAACCCACTATGGGTGGAAAGGCCTGAACAGTGCCCCAGTGTCTTTCCACTAATGGGTTCATGCTAGAGCTACTTGCGTGGAAGATGTTGATGAAATATCAGGGTGGGGATCTACATAGGAAGATTGCCAAGTTCTCAGGAGGCTTTAGATCCTTCTGAGAGGAGGAGATCCTTATGGAGGATGGCAGGTGGGAGTGCCTCTCTTGAGACTCTCGTGTTGTAGGTGATGGAAGGGGAAGAGATACTGTTCTATCTTTTGCCAAGGTGACCTGAAATCCTCCCAGAAATTATCATGAGCTTATATACGCAACTGAGCATCCACCCCCACCACCCCCCCCCTTTTTTTTTGAGATGGAGTTTCACTCTTGTTGCCAAGGCTGGAGTGCAATGGCATGATCTCGGCTCATGGCAACCTCCATCTCCCGGGTTCAAGAGATTCTCCTGCCTCAGCCTCCCGAGTAGCTGGGATTACAGGCATGTGCCACCACCCCTGGCTAATTTTGTATTTTTAGTAGAGACAGGGTTTTTCCATGTTGGCCAGGCTGGTCTTGAACTCCCAACCTCACGTGATCTGCCCTCCTCGGCCTCCCAAAGTGCTGGGATTACAGGCATGAGCCACTTCACCCGCCCCCCCCCCCCTTTTTAAAACGATCAGTAACAATGGAACTAACACTCAGTCAGACACTTTGCTAAGTCCTTTCCAGGCATCACCTCTACTAACCTTCACAGCAGTCACTGGAAAGATAAGGAACCTGAGGCTCAGAGAGGTTAGGTCACTGACACACAGACACACAGTGAGGAAGTAGCAGAGTCAGGCTCCAATCCAGGTTGTCTGATTCACAAGTTCTTGCTTAAAGCCACAGCCTTTTAAAATTGTGCCATTTTCTCATCTAAGGGTATATATCCAGTGCTTCGAACAATGCTGGACAAACAGTAGGTGCTCATGTCTACCCTACCATGCATGCTGCCTTCTCTCTCTCCCAGGGTGGAAAGAGAGTGTGCATGAGAGATCTTTAGAGTCCCCGTGTGGGACAATGTCACAGCCTTGCCATAGTCCTCCTAGTACCACTCTCTGTCCCTGACATAAGCTAAAAATTAACCAGCTCAAGAATGAACAGGTATTGAAAGGGAGCGGGGCTGGCACTCCAGGCAGATTCAATCACTTGATGGCTGGCCATGTGCTGCAGGGCGTACAGAGATGAATGAAGTGGACAAGACTCCTGTCCTCATGGAGACGGGCAGTAAACAAGTAAGCAAACTGGTTATAGGTGGTAAGAAGCCTTATGAAAGGAATATGCTGGGGACGTGGGGGAGGCAGGTGGGTGTCATTGACTCTGGCCCTGTACACTATGAATTGCCCCTGTTGGAGATGACTCCCTTCCCTCCTCTTTCTTTTCTTTTCTTCTTTTTCTTTTTTCTTTTTTTCTGAGACACAGTCTTGCTCTGTCACCCAGGGTGAAGTGCAGTGTTGTGATCTCGGCTCACTGCAATCTCTTCCTTCCAGGTTCAAGGAATTCTCCTGTCTCAGCCTCTGGAGTAGCTGTGATTACAGGTATGTACCACTACGCCCAGCTAATTTTTGTATTTTTAGTAGAGATGGGGTTTCACCATGTTGGCCAGGCTAATCTTGAACTCCTGACCTCAAGTGATCCGTCCACCTCTGCCTCCCGAAGAGATGGCATTACACGTATGAGCCACTGTGCTTGGCCCTTTCCCTCCTCTTTTTAACCCTTCCTTTGCTTGACCAACACCTACCCATCTCCCAGGATCAACCTAGAGGTCAGTTTTTTCTGTGATGCCTTTTTGACCCCACAAGGCTGTTTCACGTGCCTCTTTGGACTCACTTTTATTCTAGCATTCAGCAGTTACCACTTACTATCTGTGTGACCTGGGGAAAACTGTCTGTGCCTCAGTTTCTGCATCTGCAAAATAGGTTTCAAAAATTGTACTTTCTACCTTATAAGAAGGTTGTGGCAGTGAATATATAATTTATGTTCACATATGTGAAGCACTTAGAAGCATGCCTAGCACATAGCAGGCTCTGTATGTGTTGGGTGCTTTTTGTGCTGGTTTTATTGTCCCCATTATGACATCTAGTAACATGCCTAGGACACTAGACCTGGATGGCATTTCAGATGCCACCTAATTCAGTGACTCTCAATCCTGGCTTCATATCCGAATGCTCTAGGATGCTCTAGGGAGCCTTTTAGAAACACCAATGTCACCCTCAGAGATTCTTGTTATTTGGGGTGGAGTGGAACTCCAGCATGTGTGGTTTTGTAAAGTTCACAGGTGATTTTAATGTCTAGCCAGGGTTGTGGACCACTGGTCTAGTGCATTCCCTTTTAACAGGTAGAGTAACTAGGTCCTAGAGAAGGGCTTGATTTACTTAGGGCCATGCAGCAAGTCTTGGTCCCTGGCTCTCAGGAGGATTTGTTTTCTGATGTTCCTCCCGCCCCTCTGCTTATGCCTTTGTTTTCACCCCATGGAAGGGCTGTGTGCATCCCCAGGGCTGCCCAGGTGGGAGTGTTGAATGCGTGCCACCTCTGCTCCATCGTTGGGCAGCTGTTAATCTGGCCTGAGAGAGAGACATCTCCGGAGGGATGTCTCTCTCCTCTGCAGCCCAGACACCTGGGCTGGGAGAAGTGCCTGTTGAGAATAATTGCTGGAGAAACAAACACATGGATTCCAGTAACTGGGGGCTGGAGCAGGAGATAGAAAGGTGAAGGCATCCTCCAGTCTCCTGGCAGCCATACTTTATGGCAAGAAGTTTTCAAGGGCCCTTAAGGATGGCTAGCTCTGAGTTGATGGAGCTCCCACCCTCAGGGGTAAAGAGGTGTAGCAGAAATGGCCCTGGAGCCCACAGACCTAAGTTCAAATACCTACTAGCTATGTGGTCTTCCCTCCATAAGCTTCAATTTTGTCCTCTGTCAAATGGGGCTAAATGATGTTGTTATGAGAATGAAATAAGTGTGTGTACCCCAAAAAATTAAAAGTAAAAAAATTAGGTAACCCTCCCCAAAGGAGATAAGTTAATGCATGCAAAGGGCGTGGCAGGTGGTAACTGATCCATAAAAGTTTATTATTAGTAGTAATTACCATTATTTATTGACGGAGCCTCAGAGGAGGACACTGGTTGTTGCTTTATTCAAACCTATTTGGGAAGAAAGAAATCAGTGTGTCTGGGGGGACTTGGGGAGTGTGGTATACAGTCATGGATTTACTCAAAGGAGATTATCCCATCCAATGACTCCTAAGGGAAATTTCTGCTGGGCAGGATACAAGGGGAGTAGTGGCAGTCACCTGTTTTCTTTGATCTTTCTCCCCTAGTTGATAATCAACTCGGTTGTGGACTGGTGTGTGTGTGTGGGTAACTTTTTGGACCCACATAGTGCTTGAAAAAAACAATGAGTTATGAATATTTTAAAATCAGGAGATTTTAAGATGGAAAAATTCAGGCTGTCTTGAAAAATGGGAAGATTTGGCAACTCCGAGCTGAGGTTTCGATCTGGTATTCATCTATTGAGTTCTCCAGTTCCCCACAGTTTTAACCTTGTCTGCTTCCCTCACCTGCCTGTCCCAGGGGGTGTTTTCAGCCCCTGCTCTGGAGGGAAAGAAACAATTTAATTCCACATTGAGGACATTTCCACAGGGCCTTGCAAGGCTCCTGCAGATCCAAGTTGGCTATTTTAGGCTAGCTACTCAATCTTCACCACCATAGCTCAGTCTCAGTTTAGGAAATAGTCATGTTGCTCATTAACAGTCACTGACTACTTTTGGTGCCTCATTATTTTTTAAAGCCGCCATCTCATTTAGTTCCCACAGCAGCCCAGGGAGGTGGCTGTTGCTATCCCATTTTACAGATGAGCAAACCAATCAAGCACCAACAAGGTATATAGTGCTTGCCCAATACCACCTAGCTGGTAATGGCAGGGTCTAGATTTGAATCTAAGTCTTTGGACTCCAAAATCTGTGTCCTTCCTCCCAACCATGAAGAAGATCCCAGAGAAAAAGAGTTCCACCAAAGAACTCTGGTTACTCATTACACATACTGGAGTGCTACAGAGCAAAGAAGTTGACAACCTGGGCTTTGGAGTTAGCCTGCCTGGATATTATCATCGATTCTGGATTCTGTGCTCCTTGGGCAAGTGACTTTGCTTTTCTGGTTTTCTTTTTATTTTTTTGAGATGGGTTGTCTCTCTGTGGCCCAGGCTGGAGTGCAGTGGCGTGAACTCAGCTCACTGCAACCTCTGCCTCCCGGGTTTCAGTGATTCTTGTACCTCAGCCTCCTGAGTAGCTGGGACTATAGGTACCCACCACCATGCCCAGCTAATTTTTGTATTTTTAGTAGGGGTTTAGATGGGGTTTCACCACATTGGCCAGGCTGGTCTCGAACTCCTGACCTCAGGTAATCTGCCCACCTCAGCCTCCCAAAGTGCTGGGATCACAGGCATGAGCCACTGTGCCTGGCTGACTTTGCTTTTCTAAGCCTCAGTTTCCTTATTTGTAAGAAGTTCCTAATACCTACTTTATAGGGTTGGTTGTTGCTGAAGACTAAGATAAGACACATAAAATGCTTCCAAAAAGGTCACCTAAGGCGCCCCATAGATGCTACTAACACACACAGACACACACACACACACACATACATATATATATATCTCATATATATATGATATATATATATTTGGTATGTATACTATACATACAACCAAAAACCCAAAATACTTACACGTTTGTTTGGAAGACTAAAGATGTGAGCTGAGCAGTGTGAACATGTATGACATGCAGCGGGTGCTACTTAAGTCTTCTCTAGCTCCTTGTTTCCCTCCCCACTTTTTACTTCTGAGTATCCCATATAAACAGAGGACACTGAGCCATACATGAGAACACCATACCATGGGACTTTTAATTAGAACAGACACATGTTTCATACAGGCTGAAAAACCAGAAACCCCGGGAAGGTTATGCTTAGCTTTGGAGACCAGAAATCAAGCAAGCCATGGCTGCTGTGTCACTGGGCAGAGGACAGGGTCCCAGGATGCTAGAGGACACAGCAGCTTCTTTCCCTCTGATGTGGATGCTCCAGGCAGAGGCTGTCTGGTCAGGCTGAGCTGGGCTCATGGTGGGTCCTCGGGTTGGGAATTTTCCAGAGGAGATTCGCAGCCTCCAATGTAGAGAAATGGCCCTGGGGTGCACCACGTCCCCTAGGCCAATGTGGTGGATTATGCTAGGTCCTTGGCCAATCATTGCTTGAAGAAATAGCTAAGAATTGGGAGAAAAAATGTACAGTGCGGAGGGAAGTTCTTACAGCATAGGACCCCGGAGAAAAAGCTACCAAGGGAACGTTGGACATTGAGTCAAGCCAATCTGGGCTCAGGGGAGCTTGGGCATGTCAACTCCCCCCTCCTGGGCCTCAGTTTTCTCCTCTGAAAAGTGGCAACATGACCTATGTCACTGGATTGTTTGACCGATTGTACAAAAATATAGCCTGACAATGAACAGTGGTTAAATCCAGAGCAGGGCAAGGTAAGCCCATCTTGGTCTCTCCCGTGATGATTTTGGCTTGGAGAGAAGTTCAAACTAAATACAGAGGGCTTTAACCCAGTATACAAGAGTTATCAAGGTGACAGCAACTTGAGGTCTCCCATATATGACTGTGGGACTCAGCGACTGTGACCTCACTCTGCAAATGAAGTCCAATCCCTGCTTTTTTGTTTCCTTCCTTGGTTGACACCCTTTAATCTACAGTCAGCAGAAGACACAAGGGACAATATATCCAACAGTATGGAGTCCACAGCATCAGAGCTTGGGCCCCCATTTCCTACATCTTGCAGATAATATATAGGACAAACCCCATTTTACAGATGACGAGACTGAGGCTAGAGACCCATTCTATTTCATTCAGACTGACACAAAGGCCAAAGAAACACATAGGAATACCATTGTAGTCTTTTTGACTTGGCTCGTTAGAAGATGAGGCATAGCTTTTCTTGGCCAGAAAGAAAAAGGGTTTACAATTTTTCTTTCTTCATTTTTTTTTTCAAGGAGTTGTGACTTTTTAATAGACGTTGGTTCGTGTGTAAGCATTTTATTCAATTAATTTCCATCTAAATGAGGTTTTCTCAGAGATAACCAGTGTTTTAGTTCCATTTGAGCCTAATTTGTGTGACCAAAGCCTCCATTTCTGCCAACTTCAATTTGCTTGGTGATTCTAGCACTCATTACCTGGGCAGTAATGCCCCTGCTGCAGACAGCAGCACCCGGAGCTGGGAGATGGACCAATTCTCAATAGCAATTCAGGGAAAGAGGTGGTCCTCCTCTTTTCCCAATATTACTCAATAAATAGGAAATAAATTATTAAATAAACCATGTTCTGATGGGGGTCCCCCATCATGGTATTTACAATGCAAAAACAACAGCCATCAAAAGAACTAAACACACACACACACACACACACACACACACACACACGCAACTTTAACTCCAAAAACAACAACCACAGATGGAGGAGAGATGACATTTGTGTCAGTATCATTGGCTCATTGGTGCAGAAGTGAGAACAAGGTTCCAATAAAGCATTGCTCAATGACATTGAATCTAGCAAAAGTTTCTCAGCTAGACTCGGTTGGCCGGTGTGGGAGGAGGCATGTTTGGAGGAATCCTGTTTTTTGACTTGTTTTACTAAGTTGAAAGACGAAATTTTCTGTTCAGCTAAAGGGGAAAGCGGGGCAGGACACATGCGCATGAGACCATTTTGAACATTTGTGAAAAAGAAGAGGGGAAAAGAAAACAGCAGAAGAGAAGATGAAAGTTGGACTGGAGAAGGAAGACAATGTGCTTTCTTTGCCTTTGAGAGCACCCTGAATTTTGGCCTCTGCAAGAAAACCCTTTTGCAAAAGAGGATGACTCTGAGCAAATGAAGTGATGGGGCTCTCTGAGACTGAGACCTTTATTCTAACATCTTAATTTTATTCTGCTTCTGAAAGAACAACTGTCCTTCAAAGAAGGGAAGGAAAGCAGATAGGAATATGGTCAAACCTCAGTGAACCAGAATGTTACTAAGTGGGAGCTTTGAGTTAATTAGCATTGCCTAATTAACTGAAGGGAGATCAAATCTTGCTTTTTGTTTTTACTTTCATAATGGAGAACCTCCTAAAAATGTTTGAGGCTTTTTTCCTTTTCCCTCTGGGTCTTAATGAAGCTCCCTCTGTCTCAGGCGACACTCTCGGGCCTCAGGCCGACATTTTGAATTTTTATCCCCCAAACCCCTCCTTTTCACAGAGGTGGGAACTTTGCCCTGGGGAAAGGGAGCAATGTATCCAGTTTCTGTCATCCAGCGCACTTCCATAGCAGGAAGGTCAAAAGCTTGGGATGCATGGTCCTTGACCTTAAGCCACATCCCCCTCCCATTTTGGAAGTTGGTTTTTGAGATAAATCCTCCCCACGAGCAGCATCCTGGTGATCTGTCATATTCCTTGGAAGCAGAAGGTAATGAGGGTGAAATGGGCGAAGGAACAGCAATACCAGGAATGGGAGGTTCTGGTTAATCAAGGTTACCAGTGCCTCAGCAAGCACACTGTTTTTGGATAGGAAAAAAAGGAAATGTAGAAGAAAGTAGAGAAATACACTGAGAGAGAGAGAGAGAGAGAGAGAGAGAGATTTTCCAGAAGCAGGCATCTAAGCAGCCTTCTTGTAAACTTCCTCCAGGAAAGGGGCACTCCCTTGTTTTGGGTTAGGGCTGGGTAGTCACATTGCCAGGGAAACAACCAGGGATGTTGCAAAAGTCTCACCAAACCCAAAGCTGGACCAGACAAGCTGGCAATTGCAAGGCAGTGGACAGTGACTTTGGAAAGGGCAAGAGCTGTCTCCGGCCAGCAGACAGAAGACACTGCCAGTTGGTCAGATAAGCAGAACTGATGACCTTTGGATTCTGGGCCCTTCCAGGATGGGTTTGGAAATGACCTTCTTGGCAGGGTCCTGTGGAACATCTGGCTGCTCCTTCCACCATTTCTTTTCTCTAATTTTAGAAATAGCTTTGTGCTTTCCCCTGATGGAACAGCAAGATATCATAGATAAAGGCTTTTGCTTTTGGGTTGGTGGTTCTCAAGCAAGATGGCTGACGCCTTTTCCCAAGGTAGCCTTCAGATCTCAGGGGAATGCAGAGAAATTAGGTACTGTGGAGTGGAAGCATGTGTAACATACATGAAACCAACTAGGTGTGCTCAGAGAAGCTAGGGAGTGATCTTGCTATGTGCCTTGGAGTGAGGGTGAGATCAAGGTGCATCTTCCCTCAGTCAGCTCAATTTCTGCCTCCAGTCTCATGGTGTGAGCACCTTGTCAACCCCAAGTGCAATTCCAGTAATAAACTAGACGTCATTTTTATCCACCATAGCCCTCAAAATACAAGACAACTACGTCAGTAAGTACTCAACTGAAGCCTCATCAGTCTGCTAGGAGATAGCACATCTGTCTCCAATCTGGTGCCTCCCTAAGGGACGTTCACAAGAGATTTCGACTTTGTGCAGCCTTGGCCCCATTTGCCAACTTTCGACTCCAACCCCCATCTAAGTTGCAACTCCACTGTGTCAATTCATCACTGTAGCTCATAAGCCTCTGGGCTGTTTGCATCTTTTTGATACCCCTGTGAGGTACCTGGGGGACAGGAGGCTGGGGCACATGCCTGACTCTCCTGGACACTGGGTTAAGCAATGAATTTTGGGACTGATGTGCCTCCTTCTGGGCCAACTCCAGGGTGTTCCAGGCTTAGAGCCTTCAGGGAGAAAGCCAATAGCCCACTCACCTTTGGCCTCTCAAATCCCATCAATAAAAACAGCAGAAAAGGGAGATACACAAAAATAATTTAGGAGATCCCCCCAACACACTCACACACGCACACACACACACACACACACACACACACACACACCCCTGTATAAATAAATAATTCAATACTGCTAATGGCGAGAGAGACAGTCATCACATAAATAAATAAATAAACAGATAAATAAATAAATAAAAAAGGTTTGCTAGGAGCCCCAGGCAAAATGGTCCCCTAGAGTTGTCTCGATGAAGGCAGTCCGAACGCGAGGCTCTGATGCCTCTCACAGCTGTCCTGCTAAGATTTTTGGTGGCTCTGGGAAGCCTTTGTCTCCATGGAGGGAGACTGAAGTCCAGTCTGGGTTCCTGGGCAGGGATGAGGGTTATTTACAGTGGCTGTACATGCCCTCCCCGGGGCACCTGCCCCTGTCCCAGGCACCTGCCATCCGGCCTTCTGTGGTGACAGCACTGGCATCCATTAGTCTTTGTGGGCGGGGCTTAGGTCTCGGCCAGAGGCCCGATATAGGGAAGCCAGGTCGTCCACTGCTGCCCGGGTCTCTCGCTCCTCTCTTCTGATAGAGGAAGGGCTGTCGTGGTGGTGGTTGCCTTGCAGTCTCAAGCCCCATGGATTAATAGGATGGGAAAGATTGGGTAGACGAGATGTCACTGCTTCCAAGAAAAAGGACTATTTTCCAAATGTTTTCCCTGGGGTGGGAGGGATAAAGAATGTTTGGCCCCTGCTTCCCCATAACCCAAAATATCCAAAAGCTGGGACTGGTCCTCTCTCCCTCGCTCCCTCCATGCCCTGTCCTGCTGCTGTTGCCACCACAAACTTGAAACTCACCCACAAGCCTCCGGAAAGCCAGTCAGCTGGTGAGGGGGATGCCCAAGAGTTTATTTTAAGGATCTTATTCCTCACCTCCCTGTTCTTAGCGCCTTCTGTGGATGAAGCAGCTGGTGGTATCTGTGTATCGGAGATCAGCTTACCCTCTCTGCCCAGCCCCAGCCAGGGGCGACTTGGGGTGAGGGCAGAAATAAAGGTGGGTCTTTCCCAAGCTGACAAGAAACCTCAGAAGTCAGCAGGAGCCCAAGACGTGGCACATCCAAGCCCCTCTCCCTGGCACCCTGGATTCGGGTCTTTTCCCCCAAACCTGAGCCACTGTGCCCCATCCTGGCAAAATTCCTGAGAGGCAAGGGGAGTGGCTTAAGCTGAAGGGTGGGTGGGTAGGTGCCAGGCTGCACTGGGTGGCATCCAGGGCGTGGCAGCCTGGGCAGAGGGGAGGGGGCTGGCAGGCGCCAACCCGAGGGTAAGGCCAGACTGGCTGGCGCTGGGGCCTGGCAACCGGCCATGGCACTGGGGAATGTTCAGCAGATGGTCCCGTGGAATTAAGTTGGTGCCAGCTAGTGGGGCTGAGGCATATTTGGGAAGTGGGGCTGGAGACCAACCTGTCCTGACTCTTCCACTATCTCCTTTCTTGTGAGGTTGCAGGGCCCCTGTGAACAGCCAAGAGGTGTTTTGTGCCAGCCATGCAGTGGCCTCTCCACAGCTGGGATCTGCTGGGATCTGTCCCCTTACCATGCTGAGATATTGGGAGCAGCAGACTGACCCCTTCCTTTTTGCTATCTATCGTCTTAACCATCTCCTATCTCCTGACACCTCCCACCAAGTCAAATGTCCATGTCTGGTGTTCAAGGATATCCCTTCTTCTAGGACCCAAGTGTCTTCCAGCCTTTGCTCTGGCCTGTTTGAGGAACTTAAAGGCCTGACCCCCTTATCTTGAACCTGAACTGCCATTGGTCTCCTCCTTCACCTGTCCCCGACATGGGGGTCCATCCACGTGCAGCCATGAGGTTGGACGAGGGGAGCATCCGGGGAGGTGAAGAGAATTACCACGGGCCTCCTGTGAGCAGTGGAGAAGAACTGTCTCCACATTTTCCTGGCCAGAGCTCAATTTTTGAGTCACAGACCCATTGCTTCTTACAAAACCTTGAGGTTTTCTTTCCTTTTTTCTTTTTTTGTGCCACAAGATGATGGTTCTCTCCATATGCCCAGGCCTGAGCTGGGCCCCAGGGTGGTGCTGGTAGAGGCTCCTAGCAGGTTGATCTAGAGAGTGAAGCCCCCGTACCCTCTTCTCCTCTTCCCCTAGGCAAGCAGGAAGGACAAGGTATAGGAGCCCTCACTATCTGTCACCAAGGAGAAGGCGGTGAGGGCAGGTGGTTGGGGGAGGCTGGCAGCGCGAAGGGGCCCCCAAGGGCAGCTGGCTCAGGGGCACTTAGCGCCTTGTGCTGGAGTAGCTGTCTGCTGAGCTGTAGCTCCGGCTCCGGCTCCGGCTCCGGCTCCTGCTCCGGTTCCGGCTCCGGCTGCGGGAGCCCAGGCTAGGGCTGCGGGAGCTAGAGCTGCTGCTTGTGCGGGTCCGGCTCCGGGTCCGGCTCCGACTCCGGCTCCGGCTCCGACTCCGGCTCCGGGAGTAGCTGCGGCTGGCCGAGCGGCTACTGCTGCTGCTGTACCAGGAGGAGGTGCTGCTGAGGCTGCCGGACGAAGAGGGGCTGGGCCGATAGTAGGGGATGGGGCGTTTCCGGGCACTGCAGAGACCAGCGAGACGAGGGATGAGGCCGGTCCCTCCCTGCCTCCCCGCAGCGAGCCCCAGTCTTGTCCCAAGGGAAACCAGTATCCTCCCTTTCCCCAGTTCCTTAGGAAAAAATACTCCCTTTCCACTTCTCTTGCAGTCCTGAGAACACATTAAAGTAAAAGTCTCAGCTTAGTGCTAATATATCTTGAAAAATTATTATCTCACTTTTTTCTTCCCACCAATAAGCAAGCCTGGAGCTCACAGCCTCCAGCTTGCAACAGAATCTACATCTAAACTTTAATCATAGTTTTGTTTAGCTATTTTTACTTTTACTAGAACCATCTATTTATGGCAAAAGAGGCTAATTTTCCATTTACTGTACTGTATCAAGTTTCCTTTAGAAATAAATGTATGAACCTTTGAAAAGGGTCATATCTATTTAAAGAAAATTAAGAATAGTACGGTTGATAAACAGGCAAGGCATACGTGGTCAAGATACTGGTGAATGACTGAAGATTGGAAAACACTGAATGGGTTAATCAAGATAAATAATTTGAGATTGACTAAAGAAACTAGACAGCCATTTGGAAATGCCACTCTCTATCTTAGCTTTCCTCTAAGTTGACCCTAAAGATAATAATAACACCAACAACTTGTATTTTGTGCTTATTATCCTGGCCACTTATTAGCTGTGTGACGTTGGATCAAGGGAGTAGGTTTAGAAATTATGCTAGGAATTATATTGTATTGTGTTATATTATATTAATTACATTTTTTCAGACAAGGTCTCGCTCTGTCACCCAGGTTGGAATGCAGTGGTGCAATCGCAGTTCACTGCAACCTCCACCCCACCGGCTCAAATGATCCTCCCACCTCAGCTCCCAAGTAGATGGGACCACAGGTGCACACCACCATGCCTGACTAGTGTTTCGTATTTTTGGTAGAGACAGGGTCTTGCCATATTGCCTAGGCAGGTCTCAAACTCCTGAGATCCAGCAATCTGCCTGCCTTGGCCTCCCAAGGGTTTAGGAATTCTTTACAAGTGGAGGCAGGGTGCCCTGTGGGATATTTGAGAAGGGTACTCCATCACCCCAGTCTTGCTATCTGAGACACACGTTCTTTTTCCTCCTCCTGGTCATCTCCAGGGAGGATCCCTGATTCCTCAGTCCAGCCTCTGGACTCAGTGGCAGACGCTTGGAAGGCCAGCAGGAAGAGCCCAACCCAATCTTAGGGTAGCATTCAACCATTCTCCCAGCTTTCAAGGCCTGAGAAATTTGCTTGCACTCACTCTGCTAGAGCTTTTCTCTTCCGAGGCCTTGCCTGTTCCAGGAAAGGTATCCACCTATTCTGACCAATCAACAATGGCATATTGTGTGCTCTGCATTTAAGTTTACAAAGCTCGTTCATATCTTTTTGCCCCTTTTCATTTCATCCTCATAATTCTGGGAGTTATTTCCTCCAATATCTCATGGATGAGAAAACTGAGACTCAGGAAGGTAAGAGGTTTTCCTAGATCACCTGGCACATCCAGGATTCCACTCCACATCCAGTGCTCTCTGACTTATCCACCGTGGCTCCCTCTAGGTTCCTTTGGCACCTAAGCAATCCTATTTGCCCTCTCCACACTTGGTTCAAGGTATAATTACGTATAGGTTTATTTAAGCCTGACAGCTGAGTGTACAGGTCTGAGGGTAGAGGTCTGTCTCTACTGCTCCGGTTCCACCCCCAGGCCAACGTCCCGCCACATTGCTTTGGCCTCCATTCCCTGGACTAACTCCACTCTCTCTCCCAGCTCCGCCTCCCCGGCCCCAGCTCCACCCTCAGGCTTTGGCCACACCCCCAGGCCACACCCAATCCTTAAGGCTGGCCCCGCCTCCTTCTTGCAGGTCCTGCTGGTTGAGCTGGGAGACTAAGTCCCAAGGCTTTGAACAGACATAATTTCAACGATGTTGGGGTTGGGGGTCGCACAATCCTGAATCCCAGCCCCAAGAAGGGCTAGGGAGAGCCCGAGGCTCGAATGAGGAAGAATGGGAGTAGGAACGAGGGTGAAGATGGGTCCCGCTTTCCCCCTGGCCTCACCTGGTTATCCTCCGGGCCTCCAGGTGGCTCGGAGAGTCTCTCCGGCGCTTCCTCATGGGCGAGTAGGACCGACGTCTCCGACGCGCTCGCTCGCGCTCCCGCTGCTGCGAGTCCTTCTCACTGTATTTGGGATCCCGCTCCCTGAAGGGGCGCGGGGGGTTACTGGGGAGCTGGGGCTGGGCTGAATTTTTTGCGTGAGCGCGTGGGAGAGGGACACTCCCTTTCTTTCCCACCGGACTGGGTCAGGGGATGGGGTCTGCACGTTGCCGCAAGGGAGACCGGAGGGAGGATGATGGGGCTGCGGGAAGAGTCTGCGAGGGTTGTTAGTACCGTAGGGGTGGGGACTGGGCGTGTGCAGGGGTGCCAGCATTTGCAGGTGGGCATCACAGCGGTGCAGGTGCTGCAGGGGTGAGGACGTGAATGTTACGCGGGCCCTGGTGCATCGGTAAGAACTGAGTATAGGGATGGTCGGTAGAGGCTGAGAGTTGGGGATATGAATTCTGGGGTATGTCTGTGGGAGTGTTTGGGCTGGAGACGTTAGGAAACAAGGGTATATTTGGTGCCTCGCTGCCACTCCTGATTGGACAAAGGGAACTGTAAGAATGCTGAGTCAGGGTCAGACCTAGAGGAGGAAGGCCCGAGAACGGGGAGGCGGGGCCAGAGAGGAGGATCGGAGCAAAGGGGGTGGGGCCTTGGACGGGCCTAATTTAAGGGGCGGGGCCAGCGCCTCCGGGCGGGGCATTACCTGCTGGGGCTGTAGCGGGAGTAGCTGGGGCTGCGGCGGGACCGAGAGCTTCTGCTGGGCGGGCTCCTCTTGCCAGACTTGGAGGAATAGCTGGGAGAACGGGAGTAGGACCTGGGGGAGAGGTAACAGCCTCTGAGGAGCCTGCTGAATGTCCGCCTGGGTTGTCCGAGACGGCTTCCGCGCGTCCCTGGGCAGTGACCTTTTTCTTTCTGGAAGCCAGGCAGAGGAACTGGGCCCCGATCAAAGAATGAAAGTCCCTCCCCACTGGGTGGTTAATAATGATACCAACAACTTCTATTTTGTGCCTACTATCCTGGCCACTTACTAGCTTTCTTAGGGTTAGGTACTATTATCAATTTCTTTTTTGCAGAGGAAAGCTGGACTCCCTGAATTTATGGGCTGATTCGTTTGGATAGAATCTTCCAATTTCTGAGATTTCATGTCTCATTCTGCTACATTATTATTCTACATGAGGCAGTCAAGCAATTACCAATAGCTATTGAAACTGGGTAGCAGAATGCAAAAATGGCCATAATTTTTCTTCTCCCAGTGTCCACATCCCCTGCAATGTGACTTTGCAGCTCCTTTCACTGAGAGGAATACCCTTGAACCTGTACTGGTCTTGTGACTTGCTATGGCTAATAGAATAGCAGAAGGGATGCTAATCACTTGCACAATACTGCGCTCTCTCTTGGAATTCTGCCAACACCATGTGACCAAACCAAGACAGGCCTGCTTGAGGAGGAGAGACCACATGGAGCAGAGATGAGTCAGCTGGGGCCTTTCAAACCCTCCAGCCCCCAGCCAACCCACCAGCCAACCCAATCAAAGGCATATGAGTGAGCTCAGTGAGATCAGAAAAACCATCCAGCTGAGCCCAGACCAACTGCTGATCCACAGGATCAGGAACTAAGTAAGCACTTGTTTTAAAGATGCGAAGTTTGGGGATAATTTTTTATGCAGAAGTTAATTGATACACATTAGCTCATTCTCATGCCAATAGCAGCAATAATAACTGATACTCATTATGTTCTGTATACTGTTCTAAGTGCCTTATAGTCCTCAGAACAATCCTTTCTGGTAAGAATTGCTATTTTTTCATATTGCAGATGGGAAAACTGAGGTTCAGAGAAGTTAACTGACTTTCCCAAGGCCACCAGCTAGAAATGGGCAAAATGAGTATTCAAACCTAAGTTCATCTGACTTCTCTCCCCCATTGGTCAAAGGACCTCTGCAATTAACTAGTTTCCTAAGGAGAAAGGTGCTGCAGAGCAAAGGTCAAAACCACACTCACCTTTTTTCAGAAGAGGTGGATCGGCTTTGAGTGTACCTGGGGGAAGCCCTGGGATTTGGGGATCGGGATGAGTGACTGGAGGATCGGGTGCTGGCATAGGAGGAGCTGCGGGAGCACCCTTTCATGGGTGAACCTCGGGCTGTGGATGGGACCAAACTGGACTTCTTCACTTCGGCACATTCCAGACACGGTGACTGAAATCCCCTGCAGGAGGGAAAATGTCCATGAGCACCGACTGCCCACTACTCTGGGAGCATCTTGCGTGAATACCTCCCTACCTTGGCTTAGGCTGTGGTGCTCTCATAGAACCCTCCTTGCCCCTTTTCCCATCTATTCTCTCTGGAAAGATTTCCCAGGCCACATATGTTAGAGGAGTAGAGAGAGAAGATGCCTTAAAAGTAGACAATTCAGGTTAACATTTCCTCAAGTGTGAAACACATACCACTGGGGCCACAAGTGGAGTATTTTAGGATGTCATCAGGCATGGGCATGATGGTAAGTAACATCTTATTACATGGTGAGAAATTTATTCCCTGTCTAGTCTTTCTCTGTCCTTCTGATTACATTAATGAGAAAGCCCCCATTGGGTGCTAGTCGGTTTGTAACACCTCTCTAACACTTTGTAATCTCTGTAAGAGGGAGAAGCACACCTCAGACTCAGCCTTGGGTAGGCAACTACAACTAGTAGGATTAAATCCATTGTTTTAATCGTATGTATTTTTATAGGTACTTTTTCTTTAGGATATGTGATTCTTTTTTTTTTTGGTTTGTTTGTTTGTTTTGAGACAGAGTCTCGCTCTATCACCCAGGCTGTAGTGCAATGGCGTGATCTTGGCTGACTGCAACTTCCGCCTTCCAGGGTCAAGCAATTCTCCTGCCTCAGCCTCCTGAGTAGCTGAGATTACAGGCACGTGCCACCATGTCCAGCCAATTTTTGTATTTTTAGTAGAGATAGGGTTTCACCATGTTGGCCAGACTGGTCTCAAACTCCTGACCTCACATGATCCACCTGCCTTGGCCTCCCAAAGTGCTGGGATTACAGATGTGAGCCCCCGTGCCCGGTCAAGGACATTTGATTCTAATTTTCTATTTCAGATAGTAATGTAATTTTCCTTTTACTTATATATTAAAAAATGAGTTTATTAAAGTAAACAGGAATATCAGTAGTACGTGGATATGGTAAAAATCAAGATGACTTGTTGTTGGTTTGGTTTTGGGAGATTTTGATGTCACTCATTTTGCAGATGGAGGACTTGAGACCTCCCAAAAGACAGAGGCTTCAGGATTATCAGAAGGTTAGGGTGCTGTCTTCTGTACTCCCACCCTGCCTAGGGCCAGGCTGACCTCCGTTAGGTGCTCAGTGAAGGCATATTTATTTGGATTGGACCAAGAATCAAGTTCAAATCACATTAATATGGTTTTCAAGGCTCACGATGACCTGGCCCCTGCTCACCCCTCCGATCTCAGGTCTTGACTCTTTCCTCTCCTGATTCCAGCTGTCTTAGACTACTTGTTCCTCCTGAAATATCCCTATTCTCTTCCTTGTCTCCCGGCCTCAGAACATTCTGCCTGTCTGCAAACCCTCTCCCATTCCCTCTTCATCTGGCAACTCCTACTTACGATTCTGGCTTTAACCTGACCTCACCCTTTCTGGAAAACCTTGCTTGACACCCTCTGTCCCCTGTCTGGATTGGGTGACCTCCAATGTGTTACCACAGATCTTAGTTCCTATGTTTCCCCCATCCCTATAGACTTACTTAGTCTTATACTTGTTCGCTGTCTCTTCTGTCCCAGATATTGAGCTCCTTGGGTACAACTCCCTGGGGACCTTTTCAATGTTCAGAGAATTTCACAAGTGTCATTTCATTCCGAACAACCTTCTGAAGTTGACGCTATTATTTATTTATTTAATTTTTGAGACACTCTCACTCTGTCGCCAGGCTGGAGTATAGTGGCATGATCTCGGCTGACTGCAACCTCCACCTCCCGGGTTCAAGCAATTCTCCTGCCTCAGTCTCCCGAGTGGCTGGGACTACAGGTGTGCACCACCACACTCAGCTAGTTTTTGTATTTTTAGTAGAAATGGGATTTCACCATGTTGACCAGGATGGCCTTGATCTCTTGACCTCATGATCCGCCTGCCTCAGCCTCCCAAAGTGCTGGGATTACAGGTGTGAGTCACTGCACCCAGCAACCAATGCTATTATTACCCCCAAATTTACAGAGAAGTATCAGAAGGGTTTGTTATTTGCTCAACACCACCCAGAGCCCCAAACCCGGATCTGTGCAGCTCCAGAGCCCACACCCCTCCCACCTCACCAGCTCCCCACCTTCAGTGCCTATGGTTCCTTTGATTTAGAGCTGATGTCTCTTCTACTCAGTCCATATTTATTGAGCCCTCTCTGCTCATAAGTGGCATGACATAAATAGCTGTGGACTCAACCATCATTTATATTTCAAAGTGAAAGGCTGGGTCTAAATTATTTAATTTGGCTGTCCATGGAGATCAAATTAAACAGGTAACTGCTAGATGTCTCTCAGGCTTTAGTTTCTTTTTGGGGGATTTATTTGTATTTGAATCCTGGTGCTACCACTTATTAACTGAGTTTCTCAACCACTCTGAGCCTCAGTTTCCCCATCAGGTAAAAAAAGGGTTACAAATAGTACTATCCCATAAAAGTTTTGAGGAGCTGAGGAAGATTATTTCTGGAAAGCATTTGGCAGTGTACCTAGCATGTGATTTGGGCTCAATGAATATGAAGTGCCGCTATTATTGTCGTTGTTACTGCTATTTCAACTTTTCCTGCATAATAGCACTGCAGTATATCAGTAAACATGTGTCCTCCTCCTCCCTTCTGGGAACTTCACTGCCTGTTCTTGGAGGCACTGATATTCGCTCTGGCCCAGCTCAGGTTCTCAGTCAAGCATGGGTGTGGGCTGAGGCCAGGGATGACCTGGGGCAGGCAAAAGGGAAGACTGTTCTGCATGTGAATGTCAAGCTGTTTGTCCAGGACTGAAGTGGGGTATGTGTTAGGGACAAAGAGTACTCTGTCTTTGAAGAAGCTGTTAGCTGCTTCAGTGCTAAGGCTTTAGTCATCTTTTGAAAATCTTGGCTACATGGAACAAAGGCAAACTCCCACCCTCAGAAGTAGAAAAACCTCACCGTTAGCATGACAGAGGGCATCAGCAAAGCTTTTCCACCCCTCCTGCACCTGTGCATCTGCCCCATTAATTATAAGCTCCTGAGAAAAAGGAGACTGTTCCATTTTATATCCCCAGCACCAGGCTGAGTGTCTGGTAGAGAAGACTTGCCTGATAAACAAGTTGAGGAATAAATAACAGAATGAATGGTACAGACTAAGTGATCAGCAAATTTTAGTAGCTATTATGATGACAGTACTCTCAGTAATTAGCATTTTGTTGTGATTTCTTGAGTGAGAGAGTAAGCGGGTGACGAAATAGAATTACAACTGGCTCATATGCAACTGTATGGAAGAATTTTCTGCAGGAAAACTGTATCTAGTGAGTGTGTTAAGATGGGTAAAAAAATGAAGAAGTCTCAATGTTCTCTGATATGTTGATAAATTATACTATGGTATATCTGTATCTATAATTAATAAACTTTATTTTTTAGAGCAGTTTTAGTTTCATAGCACAATTGAATGGAAAGCACAGGGAGCTCCCATACATTTCTTGCTGCTACACACGCACAGCCTTATTCCCCACTATCTGCATCCTCCACCAACGTGCTCCATTTGCTACAATCGATGAACCTCCGCTGACACATCATTATCACCCAGAGTCTATAGTTCACATCAGAGTACCCTGTTGGTGTTATACATTCTATGGATTTGGACAAATGTATAATGACAGTTATCCACCATTGTAGTATCACACAGAGTAGTTCCACTGCCCTAAAAATCCTCTGTGCTCTGCCTATTCATCCCTCCCTCCCCTCACCTTCTGGCAACCACTGATCTTTTTACTTTCTCCATAGTTTTGCCTTTTCCAGAATGTCATACAGTTGGAGCCATGCAGTGTGCCACCTTTTCACATTGGCTTCTTTCACTTAGTAACATGCATTTACGTTTCCTCCATGTCTTTTCATAGCATGGTACCTCATATCTTCCGAGCACTGAATAGCATTCCATTGTCTGGACATATCACAATTTATATATTCACTCACCTACTGAAGGATATCCTGGTTGCTTCCAAGTTTTAGCAATTACAAATAAAGCTGTTGTAACATCCAAGTGCAGGTTTTTATGTGGAGATAAGTTTTCAATTCATTTGGGTAAATACTGTGATATGTTCTTAAATGACAGTGACTTACAGTGAATTTAATGTTAGACTTTCTTTCTTTTTTTCTTTTGAGATGGAGTTTCACTCTTGTTGCCCAGGCTAGAGTGCAATGGTACAATCTCGGCTCACTGCCACCTCCGCCTCCAGGGTTCAAGCCATTCTCCTGCCTCAGCCTCCCGAGTAGCTGGGACTACAGACATGCGCCATCACACCCGGCTAATTTTGTATTTTTAATAGAGACGGGGTTTCTCCATGTTGGTCACGCTGGTCTCGAACTCCCGACCTCAGGTGATCCGCCCGCCTTGGCCTCCCAAAGTGCTGGGATTACAGGCGTGAGCCACCACGCCCTGCCAATGTTAGACTTTCTTCTAAGATTATTAGTAAAATTGTCATCTGCTTTTCTGCCTGCCTAGCCTCCATCTCTTCTGATACCAATGACCTGGCTTTTCCTGTAGAGGAATGTGGGAAGGTTCTGCTCATTAGCCCTAGTGATGGCATGTGACACATTCTGGCCAAGAGCATATCATCCCCTGGGACAGTGATGGGCAGATGACCTAAGCTGGGCCAAACAGAACCAATGAGCACCTGCCCTGGTGTTTTGCTGAAATCTTTGAGAAAGAAGCACTGTTCTCCTGTTGGCTGGCTAAACCGATAGAATGTTAGCTGCTTGGCATATTTGACAATGTTTTGGGAGGATCTGCTTGAGAATAAGGCCGGTAGAATGAGGAAGCAGAATAAGAGATGTAATGAGAAAGACAGATTTCCAGCAACATGTTTTTGAGCCCCTGAATCCAGCTGTACCTGAAGCTAGTGCCACTAGCGTTTTAAAACAATTAAGCCAGTCTGAGTTAAGTTTTCTCTCTGTTACAAATAAAAGAATCTTGGGGGTGGAGTGGGGGAGGCTGGCATGAGAGCATGAGAAGGTGGAGCTAAGGTGGGACACTCTCTATCCCCCACCCCGTGCGGTGCACTGACCTTGACTCTCTGCCCCTGCTGGTTGGGGAGAGATTCTCCAACATGGCCCCCTTGTTCTGGGGTGAGGAGGTGGTGAAGGAGTTCCCTGAATCAGAGGTGTTGCCACTGTTGAGCTCCCGGCTCTTGCTCAAGCCCCCGCTGGGGCTCCCCTTCTCCTGGCCCCGAGACCGGGCTGAGCTGGTTTGCGTGGAGGGTGGCGAGGACGTGTCATTGCCTGAGTCGTACTCCTGGGAACGTCCTCGCGAGGTGGTGAGCGGGCTGGCTGTTTTGGTAAAGAGGTCAGCAGCAGACCCCGACCCAGTGATCTGAAAGCAAAAAGACCCGTTGGACACTGCTGAGCGCTGGGCCCATGGGCTGTGTCTAAATAACCAAGAAATGTTTACCGTCATGATGCACTGTAACGAAAGGAAAGAGAGAGATAGGAGAAGAAAGAAGAGACGCCAAAAAACAAAAGCACAAATTCCTGAAAGAATACCACAGAAAGGAGATTTTTTTTTTTTTACCCCCTGCTAGGATAACTGGAAGATTTAGGTATCATGCAGAGAAAAAGCATGCGATTCAGGTTAAACAAAAGAAAAAGGAAATTATACAAAATTTAATTTCTAATGAATTAAACAAAAGAGTCAACTCAATAGAAAGGGGGTGTAAACACCCTTAACTCAACCTAAAACAATAATAAAAAATAAAGGAAAGGGAAGGGGAAAAAGAAATGGAACTATGGGCCTGAAAAAATATATCTTGGAAATTAAAAATAAAAGCAGGTAAAGCCAAAATTTTAAACTTCAACCAAATCTTCAATTAATTTAACAATTTTTGATTTTGAAAAGAAAAAGTTGCCTGAATAGAACCCTAAACAAATATCACATGGGGAAAAGAAATGAAATAAAGATGAGAGTTTGTTTTTGTTTTTTTAAATATAAAGTCAAGGTCGCAAACTGACATTTTAGCAGTTTTCAACTAAAGGGGAAAAGAAAGGAGGGGACAAAAAAAAATGGAAGTCAAATAGTCTGACCAAAAATAAATGAAAAAAAGGGTCTCTATAGATATTTGTGTGTGTCCTTTTCCCCTTGTAGAAGGTAGCTAAGGCTCTTGAGTGGCTTCTAATAAATTCTCTCATGTCTTTGCGGATTATATCCACTTACCAAGCAAGAACTCCTCCTTTAGTAGGTAGGTAAGGTGTAAGAGAAAGGGAAGAGCGGGCAACGTGAGTCCATCATTAGAGTCGCAATTGACAAGAAAAAACACACACCTTTCTGCACATCCTCAAACTTGGCCCTGAACTTTGAGTTTTGGTTTTTTTTAGTGCCCTTGACAGGTGGGGGCATCAATTCTGTTTGGTTTTGTCATAAAGGGGACCTAACCTAGCCACCCTAATCAATCCCTTAGGGCCCAAGTTGGAGCAGGAAACCCTTGTGGAATATGCCAATGGCAGCTAGAGTATTGCATCTACTACCTAGGTGTGAATATCGAGGGGGCACGAGGGAGGGAGGATGCGAAACAGAGGGCTTTGGAACGGGCTTGGAGATTGGGCTTTGGGGTGACTGGGAATAAAGAGGGGCCCCCAGAACCCTGTCTAGGGCTGATCTAGGACCAATGAAGGAGTAAAGGAGGCGATGGAAAGCCAGCACTTGGGAAGGTGAGCACACTTTTAGAAGCAGGATGGTGGGCGGGGTGGGGAGTGAGGGGCGGTTTCTTTAAACATTCAGACCTGTTGTGGCTGGGATGACACAGTAAGTTTGATGCTGGCCTCTGCCAGCAGTACCACGCTTAGCTGCGGATGGGAGGGACCCCTGCCCTGGGCCTCCTCCAGAGATAACCATCCCTAGGGGATGAGAAATCTGGGGGACCAAGAAGGCACTCCCTTAAGACTACGGCCTGCCTCAACCACTCTCTGGATACCTGAGATCCCAGAATTCTCTGTTTAAATGACTCCTATGCCCCTTTCCAGGTCTCTGTAGGCCTCATCCATGGATCCATTCTCCTGCAGGGAGAGTATGCTTCAAGTGTCCACACTCCTAGGTCCAAGGGTAGCTGTTTGGACAGAACTTGGATGTTCAGGCTGAGGGGTCTATATGCATGCGTGTAAGCCCCATCATGGTGCTGGATGTGCCAGATTCAGGGAGAGAAAGGGATAGTTCCGGGGCCAGATTCTCCCCCGACTGCTATGTCACATCCTGGCACTCTGAAATGGTCCAAGATTCTAAAATCATAACTAACTTTCAGATCATTTTGAAGGTATGTTTACCAAGATAACAGAACATATTTTATTAAGTTTGCTGACTTATTTTATGACCATTTAGACATCTAATATATGGATCTTCTTCTATAACTGCTCTGACCTCACAAATGTTAGGGCAGGCTTCACCATAAACAGCCTACTCTTTCTCCCAACTTTATCTTGTGCATCTTGGCCCTAAAGGAGGGGGCGCTTCTGGAATTTCTTAAGAACCATTTCTGCCTTCTCAGCAATTGGTCATGTGGGTGAAACACAGACACGTTGGAACTATGAGAATAGCATAACTCCAGCGCTCAGGATGTCAGCTCCTGGGGCCGGGGAAGCAGGGATTCCTTTGTAGACTCTCCCAGGAGGCTTTGCACACAGGCAAGGTGATAGTCTAGCTTTAGCAAGTTCTGTCCAGCACAGCTGCCATTTTACCTCCATGGCACCTTGGATAGCTTTGCTTTGGGAGAAGGGATCTCAAAATAAGTTTGCTCTGGTGGAGTTTTTTAGAGTGAGACTTTTAAAACAACAATGTAAAGGCCCTGTTCCCATTCAGTCCTCCTATTTATTTGTCTTCTTGTTTTGCGTTTTGGATGCCACCTCTTTCTCAACTCTGGAGTTCAGTGGTAACACATGTATCTCCACCACCCCTGTCAGGAATGTATCATGCCAGGCAACTAGACCCTGAGATCTGTGATCTCTGGCTTGGGCTTGGTACAAGAATGGGATCATGGAATCTTTGCCCCAGAGATGGTGAATGGTTGGTAGCCAGTGTGTTACAAGTGAATCCAGCAAGCCCGTCTTGGAGGGAGCTAGGCTGGAAGAACTCAAGGACAGGGGCCTGTGAGTACAATAATTTTCAGTATCTTGTGGTTTGCTACCTGGAGGCTGCCAGGCTGGGCCTTTCTTTCCCAGGTACTTGTTCCTAGTCTTCACTATGAATTTCATTTTTCCTGGTGCACCATGGATTCCCGTAGGCAAGGATTTCTTGAATGTGAGGCCCCTCCAGGCTAGTGGATATAGAAAGGGATCTGGCCTTGTTCATCTTCTCAACCCCACGCCCTGAGCTCACAGGGATACTTTCAGAGTATTACCACCTGTCTGTGACTTATCTACATGTAACTTGTGTGGTCAGAACTGATAAATCTACAAGGCATCATACTTTTCCATCGTCACCAGAAAACAGGGATAAAGGCACTATTGAAATGTTCTCATTGGGTTAAATTTGGTGCCTGAAAATACCAACTTCTCCTGCATGTTTAAAAGTCCCATTTCTTCGAATGGATCTAAACTCTTTGACATGGATGAGAGTGTTTTTTATACCCCAGCCCTGCCTGCTTCACAAATAGAATCTCTTCCACACCATCCCACCCCAGCCCCATAACCTAAGCTGACTGATTCAGATTTGAGTTTTCTTGGTTCTGCCATCCCATCTTGTTCTAACCCCAGGCCACGTGCACTTGCCACTTCCTCTGCCTAGAATACTCCTCTCTTCCCCACTTCACATGGCTCAATTTATTCATCCTCCAGGCATACTATCACCTCTTCTAGAAAGCCTTCTGTTATCCTCCAGACCAGGATAACACAATACTCTGTACTTCATTCATTCACTGAATCTTGAATTCACTCACTCATTCAAAAATGAATGTCATTTGTGTGCCACAGCCCTGTTCCTGAGTAGAGTAGTTGCTTATTTTATTGGCCATCTCTCCGACTGGGTTTGGAGCTTGCTGATGGCAGGGCCATGACTGGTTCAGTGTTGCTCCCCAGCATTCACCAGTGCCTGGCACAGAGTAGGCACTCAGTACATTTTGTCTAATGAACAAGTTTGCGCTCAGGTCACGTGGAAGCCTCTGTGGGCCTGCCTGACTTAATTTATTGTAGAGGCAAGTGGGTGATCAGGCCCAGGTGGGATCCAGCTGGGTGTCTGCCAGCTTTGGGAATTTGAGAAGAAATCAGCCTCCATCACACTGAGAATCGTTCTAGGAAACTTGGGAACCCCTGGCTGAAGCTTGGGGTCTAAAGACCAGCTTGGCTGGGTGTGTGAGCTTGAGAGAACCTCTAGAATCAAACATTTATTTTTATTGATATATAATAGATGTACATATTTTTGGAATATATGTGATATTTTGATACATTCACATAACGTGTAATGATGAGATCAGGATAATAGAGATAGATATCCATCACCTTAAACATTTATCTTTTCTTTATGCTAGGAGCATTCAAATTATTCTCTTCTAAGGCTGAGTGCGGTGACTGATGCCTGTAATTCCAACACTTTGGGAGGCCAAAGTGGGCAGATTACTTGAGGTCAGGAGTTCGAGACCAGGCTGGCCAACATGGCGACACCCTGCCTCTACCAAAAACTAAAAAAATTAGTCGAGTGTAGTGGCACATGCCTGTAGTCCTAGCTACTTGGGAGGCTGAGGTGGGAGAGTCACTTGAACCTGGGAGGTGGAGGCTACAGTGAACCAAGATCACACCACTGCACTCCAGCCTGAGCCAAAAAAAAAAATTATTCTCTTCTAGTTACTTTGAAATATACAGTAGATTATTGTTTACTAGAGCCACTCTACTGTGCTGTCGAACAGAAGGTCTTAGAAGACAGTTTGGGGTCCAGACCCCTGGCAGAGAGAAAGAATGCTCCCTGTTCTTTCTCTCATTCCCCGTGATACTCCTCAGACCCAGGACCCTGAGACGAAGCACACAGAGGCTCTGTACAGATTCTCAACAGCATAAGCTCCAGGCTTCAGGCGAGAAATTTCAGACCTGCAAAACCTTCCAGATGAAACAAGTTGTGCTGGGTCTTCTTACTTCTTATTCCACTCTCTGCTACTATGGGAGCTCAAGTTCAAAGACAGACTGAGTTCGGTCATCTGCATGTAGCAAGGCTGCCAGCCTGCATAGTGACTTTGTTCCCATAAGGAAAAGGTACTCCTATAGAGATTGGAATGATAGTTACTAGAGACTGGGAAGGGTAGTGGGAAGTGGAGTATAAAATAGGCATGGTTGCTGGGTACAAAAAAGCAATTAGAGAGAATAAATGAGATCTAGTATTTGGTAGCACATCAGGACGACTATAGTTAACAATAATTTTTTTTTTTTTTTTTGAGACAGAGTCTCACTCTGTCACCCAGGCTGGAGTGCAGTGGCACGATCTTGGCTCACTGCAGCCTTCGCCTCCTAGGTTCAAGCAATTCTCCTTCTTCAGCCTCCCAGGTAGCTGGGATTACAGGTGCCTGTCACCAAGCCCGGGTAATTGTTTTTTGTATTTTTAGTAGAGACGGGGTTTTGCCATGTTGGCCAGGCTGGTCTCAAACTCTTGACCTCAGGTGATCTGTTTCACCTCAGTCTCCCAAAGTGCTGGGATTACAGGCATGAGCCACCGCACCCGGCAGAATGAGCAATAATTTATCTTATATTTTAAAATAACTAAAAGAGTGTAATTGGAATGTTTCTAACACAAAGAAATGATACATGTTTGAAGTGATGGATGCACAATTACCCTGATTTGATCTTTACACAGTGTAAGCCTGTATCAAAACATCACATATACCCTGGAAATATATACATAAGAATTACATTTTTTAAAGGAAAAAACAAAAAAGGTGCTCCTTATGGGTTAAGAATTAGAAAAAGGTGCCTTTTCTGGCCAGACAGATTAGAAAAGAGATAGTACACCTTTTTCTGGGCTGCAGCAGTCCTGAATCTGTATTCAGAGCTTGGTAAATGGAGAGCAGGGGGTTTTGGATCTCCCAGTTGCTCTCCATGCTGGTCACCCTCTCAAAGAGCACAACCAGCATGACATCATGTCCCTAGCAGGTACATCTGGAATGAGCAAATCATCTCACTCCATCTGGCCTGCTTAGAAGATTCCTCTGGCCCAGAGGAGGTGGTAACCTGAAGGCATTCATTCCTCCTTCTTTTCAGCTGAACTCTACTTGGTATTGTCTTTACAAGTCTTGCTGGGCTCTGTTTATCCTTCCAGGTGGTAGAAGCATTTTCACAAAGTCATCATCAGAGATGTTCAGATAGTTTAATGGTCTCCTAAACCCCAGACTCCACCTTCTCCAGAGCTCTCCATTCACTCCACATGAAGACGAGGAAGGAAGACACACCCGAGGGAAGCCCAAGACAGGATGGGAGAGGTCTGATCATGAAAGTGCAGAGGAGACATTAGAGTTGTGAGCTTCTGATGGGCTGACAATAGGGGCCTCTCATGGTCTTGCCTCTGCCCTTCCATCCCTGGGTATTGCCTTCCTAGTCAGCTACTCTCTCTGGCACATAAGGTGCAAAGAGTCACCGCCCTCCGACACTGATACAACAGGATGGTTCTCCTTTGCTTCTTTCTGCCTCCTTATTTATGTAATAGGCCTCTCATAATTCATCTTTGAAGAGCTCCTCTTCATGCATTGGGAGTTTCTGTCTGTGCATGCAACTGCTCTTTGTCCCCAAGACACTTGTTAGCAAGAGCTACTCCAGATCCTCTGTCATCTGGTAATAATGCCCTCCAGGTACCCAGGACCCCCTTCTAAGAGCTGGAGCCCTCACACCAGGGTTCTCTTCTTTGGTCAAATTTTACCTCTTCTTCCATCTCAGCCCTCACCCTCCATGATGTCTACATAAAAGCCTACTTTTGGGGTTATGGCATGAAAATCCAGCTTCTACAAGATCTACTTAATGATCAAGTGAAATAATGCCTGTCTAATCTGGATTCTTAGAAGTCAAGATGGAAAATGAGTGCCAATAACTTGAGAGGGGAAGGAACCTCTCTAGTGGAGTGTGGAAATGATGTAGAGGAGAGAGGGAGCCAAAAAAAGATGCATTATCAAACCAGGTATTACAGTGGGCAGCGGATACTTAATTTTGGTGATGACACCCTGGGAACCAGTGTAGAACACGCACCCCAGAGTTAACCTCAACCAAGGAGTGAGGGAGCTGGGATATTTATACACCAGTTCCCCATCACTCACAGGTTGAAGGTTGAACACTGGAGCATAAATTCTCTAGTATGTCCAGACTGCCAAACAGGCAGAGAAAAGAGGTTTTGGCAGCAGAGAATACCATCTGGAAGCTGGAAGTCAGCCATGTGCCCCAAAGTGCAGAGGGTGAGGATCTATATATGGACACTATCTGCTTCAATACCCCAGATCAACACTGGAAAACCGGTGAGCCGAAACCGGTGAGCCCAGTTATGCTTTGTTTCAGACATGCTTTCTTTAGCTCCCTTAGTATGTCGGAAGTAAATTGGAATTAACTGCCAACATTGGTAGAATAGGGAGGTTTCACATAACAACCCCATTTCCAGTTTCTGTTGAAAAATAAGATCTGGCAACATTGGGCCCAAATCCCTGACTGGCAAGAATCAGCTGAGAGTAATTACAGCTTTCCCTTTTAGATGGGGCATGAGATCTCCTGACCCCAAACCCACGAGATCATTGTACTCATATCTATTAGCTGCCTGGCCACCAAGACATCTAAGTTGGAGACCCTCTGTTTTAAAAGTTTGTTGCTACTCTGATCCCACTGTAAGCAACATAAACCCGGTACATTTTGTATGTTTCATGTCTTCCCTCCAGATCTGTGAAGTGAATTGCTCCATCTCTCCCATCTTGATCTGTTTAATCCCTCTTGGACTTTCGTCAATGAAAGGAACCGGGAGACCAGATCCATTAAACCATATCCAGACCTCAGAGTTATTATAAACTCCTTCTTTCTGGATCAGGGTAGTCAGTCTCAGACTTTTTAAAATTTATCTAAAAAAATTTTAAATACAGAATGCTTTTCATGAACTCAAGGCCATTGGGAGGAAGTGAGCAAATATTTCCCTTTTTACTCCCTCAACCCCCTCCAATGTGAAGCTCCAGTATCTCTTCTCTCTCTCTCTCTCCCCACTCCAAAGCTTGCCTCATCTCCTTGTTCCTTAATATACTCAGTGTTCACATTCAGGTTTTTCTAACAAGTAATTAAATCCCCCCACCACGAACTCCAGCTCCCTGGCGTTTCACTGGGAGTCTCTCTCAGCCCTCCGGGGAAGCCGGCACTGTTATTTATTGTTTTTGTTTCAAATCATTATTTAATCAAGAACGGGGAAAAAAGGCAACCTCTCACTTACACTTCAAAATTTAATTTCAGCTGAATTCCGAGATCAAGAGGCAGCACGGCCTAATAGGTTACAAAAATACAATCAAGAAGAGAATTCCAATTAAACTGAACAAGTCCATTTACTGAGCTTCAAATGGCCCCATGGAGAGAGACGGCTATAAATTTTTTTGTTCTTCCCTGCCATATGGGGGCCTGGAAATTCTCATGTGAGTATGGAGCTGTATGGCAGAGCTTTTAGCTAGAGGCTTCTGGTTGTTCCTAAAAAAAAAAAAAAAAAGCTTTTGTTTCACAAAGACATTAAGTTTATTTTCCTTTCTGTTGTTCATCTTCCTTAGTGCACTAATTAGGAAGACAGCAAAAGAATGGATTCATTGACCTGGTGGGAGTTCATTTGGGAGGAGGAGGAGATGGAGAAAGAGAAAGGAGACGTGCCGGGCATTGTGGGAAGATGACAAAGTCCTTTAGGGCTGAGGCTATGCCATGGGGCTGTACACTGCATTGAACCTTTGGTAGGCAGAGGTGGTCTGGCCTCCTTATTCTTTTCCTTAAGCAGGAACCAGAGGGAATGACAGCTTCAGGCTCACCCTTTCTTCGAAGCCTCTCCTGAGGAACCCCTGCCCACCTGTTCTCAGAAATCCCCACCTGGACCCAGTTAGACACATTTTCACCAGCCCAAATTGAAACAAAAACAAATAAGTTCAATGTAATTAGCTTTTCATCCTGCTAAATACTTTCAATTTAAAGACTCATTTTTTTTCTTCCAAGGTCATGTCTTTCCTACTTGTTCTAGTGGTAAAATCTCCCTTCAGTGATAGAAAATGGTGGTTTTCTTTTTTCTGTCCTTCCTTAGCAAAAGTAAAAGTTGACAAAGCTATGTCACCTCCCATTAAACAAAACAAAGCAAAACAACACAAAACAAAAACAAACAAACAAAAAACCAATGGCTCAGAAAATCCCCAAATCTCATCTCATCCACGTTCTGTACTTTGGTTCCTCTCTTCTCTCAACTATGATGATGGTATTAAACGTTGGATGTTGAGTCTCCCAGCTGGGCAAGAGCTCAAAGGCTTTGCAGAACATGCAAGCACCTGGACTAGGGGTCAGAAGGCCTGGGCCATCCAGATTCTCCCTCAGCCCTGTTTTCCCTATCTACAAAGTGGGAAGCATATTCCCATCTTGCCCGTCTCCTGGGGTTGGTGTGAAGTTCACCTGAGATCTTGGATGGATTCAGCTTTTTGAAGCTAGAGATACTCTGAGAACATCATATCTGGGTTTATCTGGGATAAGTTTAGTAAAGCTGCTATGATGACAAAAAATATTATGGCAACTAGCATACATTGAGGGTTATGTCCCAAGCACTGGGATAAATTTTTTCACATAGAGCATAAGCCACATGAGGGCAGGAGAGTAGATGCTTAATGTTTATTTTTAAAATGAATGGATACCTTATCTTACTCCATCCTCATAACAATCCTATAAGTAGGTATGATTATTATTAGCTCAAGGCACAGATAAGGATACTGAGGCCCAAAGACATGAAATGGCACAGAGGAGGTCATGTAATTAAACACAGGACTCTGAGGTCAACATGGACCCTGGATTCAAACCCTAGCTTCTCTGTTGAATAGCTGCCTTTTACTTAATTTTTTTTGGACTGGGGTTTCCTTATCATAAAGTGGAGATATTCGGGGAAGCTCCATTGAAAAGCTATTGTAAAAATAAATGCAATGATGATGATACATGTAAACAATCGGCCTAGCACCTGGTGCATAGTAGGTGCTTAGTAGGCATTAGTTATTGCTGTCACCCAGAGTCTCACAGGGAGAGATCAAGAACTCCAGGGTGCCCAGATCTACTCCAAAGCTCATGTCTTAATCACATTGCCTCTTCCAGTTTACACATTTCATGAGCTCCTCTTTTATGGACTACGAGTTCTGCTTTTATTCTTATTATTTTTGGTTTCAACACCTGTACAGGTTTTTGTTGACAGGCGTTAGCAACTATTGGCCCAGGCTGAAGGCAAGAGGAGGAAACAAGAAACCTGCCATTGTCTTTGGCCCAGCTCCAGTCTTGATCAGCCTCCTTCTAGATTCCCTCTCTGGTTATGATAGACTTGATAGAGAGCCCTATACCACAGGGAAAGGGCTTGGCTAATCATTGGAGCCAAGAGTCTCTCCATCATCCAATCCACCCTCCCATCATCCAGTCCACCCTCCATGCCAGCTATCAGGGTAAGCTTTCAAGGCACAAACCACAACTCTTAACAGTTGCCCCTTCTCCCAGTTTGGTTACATTCCTAGGTACCAACACCTCACAGGGCATATTTTCCCATCTTTGAAATGATGATAATAATTGCACCTACTTCAAATAACTGTTTTAGGTATCAAATGAGGCAAAAATTATGTAAAGTATGTGACAGTGCCTGACACATAGTGGTGTTTTCCCCTCCCTCTGTCCATCAACCATTGCAACCCAATGAACTCCTATGCATCCTTCAAAGCCTGGTTCAAATAATCCTTTATTGGTAAAGTCTTCTCAGACATCAAGACAACATTGTCTGGCCCTTACTCTGTGCTTCCATGACACATTGTAGTTGCTTTCATCACTGCCAGGAGTGACATTCACAATATTCAATAACTAGTTGGTTGTGGGTACTGCCCTACCACAAAGGAAGCTGGCTTTGACGCTGAAGGGAAGTAGTTGTCACTTTTCAGTTTCAGGATTCTGAGAAGATCCAGAAAGTGCCAAGGAAGAGGAGGGATGGCTAGGTTGACTGGGGTTGGGTAAGGTAATGACAGGGCCTGTTTACCAACTGGCATGAAAATATTTGAATATTTTAACAACTGGAGAAGGTACTGGTACTCCTGACTCAATCCCAACCCTAACTACAAAACAATCACACTATATTGCAGCATTCTTCCGACTACTAGACTGTGAGCCCCTGGAATTCAGGAAGAGTAGTATTTTTTTTTTCTTTTTTACAATCTATCTGTCTCCCCAGTGCCTTGAACAGAGATGGTGGAGTGAAGATAAGGACCATGTGTGAGGCTGTGAGGGGTCTCTAAACTGTCTTGGGATTCTCTATTTGGATTTGGGTGCTGACCAAGCAAGAGAGCCTCAGGTTACCTTAAGCTCACCAACTAAGATTTCCATTAAGAACCAACCCCAAAATTTTCATATTCATATATGTAAATAAGTCCCTTGATATTATGCAACTGTCCTTGATTTTTAAAAAGAGCTGTGCATGTGAAATACCTGTAATCAAATATGGCATAGACAATCCTTCATGCTTGGGCTCCTCTTTACCTCCAGAGCCCATATCTTGCCCTGGAATTTTATCTCAACACTCAATTCTAATCTTTATTTTCCCCTTCATTGGCTCACCCTTAGCTTTTCTGGTAATTGTTACCTTCTCTGCCCAACCCTAGCCCTAATCCCAGTTCCCTCCCCTGTCTGCTAACCTTGTACCCCAATTAAGCATCTGAGCATCAATTGTTGTACATTGCCTTTAACTGTTTTTAACTTGTCTGTCTCCCTTCATTGGAAGGCACAGGCTATTTTTTTCTTAGTAATTGGATCCTGAGATAAGTCAGAGCTTGACCCTTTGTAGATGCTCCATAGGTGTTTGTAGACGTAAATGAATGATCAGACAGGCGATTCAATGAAAATGTACTGTTAGCTTTAACAGAAACAAAAACTTGGGGCCAGGACCCTTGGAAAACCTTTGATCCAATCTGGAAATTTCTTCCATCTCTGCTTTTGTAATGGAGAAGATGAGAAAGGGCCATGCATGAGGAGCACTCAAAGAACCAGATCCGGGGCCATGTGATTCTTCCGGGAGCCAGGCAACCTTGAGTGGGGCAGGGTAGCCATTTGGGCTATAGCTACCATTTAGAATGGAAAGAAATTGGTCTGGGAAGCAGGGGCCCTGGCTCAAGTCGCAGCCTAGCCTGTGCCTGGAACTATACTACTATTACTACTACTACTACCACTGCTATTACCACTGCTACTACTATTGTGGCTACTACTATCACCACTACTATTGCCACCACTACTATCACCACTGCTATTTCCACTATTACTTCTACTGCTGTTACTATCACAAGCAGTAAGCATTATGCAGCATTTACTTCTTGCCTGTTATACTCTAAAACTTTTACTTACATTGTGTCATTGAATTCTCATAACATTCTTATGAGGTAGGTCTTACTGCTATCCTTGTTTTGCAGTTTTTGAGGAAACTGAGACACAGAAACTTGCTCAAGGAGCCACAGCTGGTAAGTGCAGCCAGGATCTGGAATGTTGTCATCATATTTTTTGTCAAGTTTTGCACCTGTGTCAAGTACTGGGCTCAACAGCTGCCTTTTGAAGAAGAGACTGTTATTATCTCTATTATTACTATTATTATTTTTTACAGATGAGGAAACTACAGCTCAGAAATATTTAAGTAATTACTCCTATCTCAGGGATATGATGTGACCACAAATTCATAATCCCATGTTTTTAAACAACTCTGCCTTGCCATAGCCCATGTAAATCATTTCCCTTCTGTAAATCTCAGTTTCCTTTCTTAGTAATCAGAGCATTACATTAGCTGAGCTCTTAAGGCCTCTCTTATAGGTACAGGTGAACCCTGGCTTTTAGCTCTTTTGATAGGGCCAGGCTCATGAAAAACAGTGAGGCATTGTACCTCAAAGCCATCAAGAACCCGTGTGTTTTAGGAAAGCAAACTACCAATAGCCAATCTGGTAACCTCCCCAGCTTGTGTGGGTGGACAGACCTAGCTTTTTGTAACATCTTGACAGACATGTCTTATTGGAAAACCATCCCAGACCTGTAAGAAAGTATAAGCCAGTTGCTTCCAATGGCACTTTTTAGCTGGGGTCAATTGGGACCTCCAGATGGACCACCACGAATACCATGATCAGGGAGATTAGGCATCCTTTGCTAATTTAAAAACATTCCTCTACCTCTTCATGCTCATATTTCAAATTTAGCTTTACCTTTGCCACAATCCTCCTGGGAGACAAGTGGGATAATCATGCCCATTTCTCAGGTGAGAAAGCTGAGGTTGAGAGGGGTAAAATGACAAGTCCAGCCAAAACAAGACTCAGATCCAAGCCTCTAAACTTTGTCATGCTGGGAAGACCCCTTTTTAGGATATTTGTGTGTGAGAGAGTACACAGGTGGGCATTTGCCATCTGCAAGGACTCAGTAACCACAGACATCTCTACCAAGAACGGGTCTGGGGATAGTTGCAGATGGTTCCAGGTAGGCAGAGGATTTGGGTAAAACTAGACCTTGGTGATGCTGGGTGTCTTGACCGGTAAAGAAGTTTCCTGGAATGCACTGCAGATAATTATTGTGTCAACCAGGGCCAACTGTTGTCATTGCTTTCCCTTTCTTGACATCCCCACAAGGACCCCTGAACTTTTCCTTGCTTCCACCTCATCCTTCCTCAGGGAGCATCTACCTGAAATTTTCAAGTTCACATGTAGCTAGAGAAGACAGTCCCTTTCACAGCTGTTTGCTGCAATTGTAGACTCTATCAGTGTTGACTCTCTTCCTGTTAATCTGTCTGTCTCTTTAGAGTCTACAAAAGGCCTTCATGTACTTTATCTTATTGGATATTCCCAACAATCCCATATGGAAGTGGTATTTCCTTCAAGTTTACCAATGAGAAAATGGAGATTAAGTAATTTGCCCAAAGCCATACAGCTAGGAAGTGGCCACACTAGGACTGAATTCAGATCCATTTCTAAGTCTCTTGCTCATGGTGTCAAACTATCTGAAGTCAAAATTCCAGCTTGTCCTTGTTGACTTGGGGCAGCACCACTTAATTCTATTCAATGCTCTGTTGCTGAATTGGATTAACTCTTGCCTTGCTCTGGGGCTTTACCCTAGCCCTTAACCTCTCTGAGCCTTAATTCTTCTTTCCCATCTGTAGAAGGGACTAGTGAGAACAGCTGTGACCTCAACTCCCAAGACCTTGTGTGGCTACATGAGAGGATGCAGGTCAAGAGCTATGACCTCCTTGGAAGAAAACTCTCATATAAATTCAAGGTCATGTTTATAGGTGAAATGAAATCCCAGCTGCCAACCAGCTGGCATAAAAGATGCAGACTTCATGTAAAAGCTGGAGTGCCTCTGTTATGTCAAAGAGCCCTTCTTTTCCTTTCTCTCCCAAAAACAAACAAACAAACAGAAAATCCTCCTATGGTATCTTAAACATGTCTTCCTGCAGATATCACTCTGGAGACAAGTATTTATTTGTCAACATTCCCCTGATAAAAGACTGGGTATTCAGTTTTTCTCCCCCTTCCCCCCCAAATCCCCAAGCCAGTGTTGCCAAAGTCTGGTGAATGATCATTTGGTTCATCATTAATGAGGTCTGTAGCCAGTGGGATATTTTGTCAGAAATTGAATTAAAATGTATCATATACTGCCCTGAACTTGTGCCTCCATCTCCCCCAAGTGTCGTGGCCAAGGCTGGCAGAGGAGGCTGTGAAGAATACTTACTACACCCGTGGCTGACAGGTAGCCAAGCATCTGGAGGGGTTGATTGGGCGGGCGACTGGACTGGGCCTCAGGGCTGTCCTTGCAGAGGGTCTTGGAGCAGCGGCGGGAGTGCCTTCGGCGGGACTTCTGCCCTTCCTCAGGGGACCGGCCGCGGTGCCTGGGGATAGGGGAGAGAGACCTGAGGGTCTTTTGAAGGGGACCATGGTAGGAAGATGGATGCAGGACCAACAGGATCTGAGGATGATAAAGTGTGTTTGGGGGTGTTTGTATATGTTCATATGTGATTTTGTTCCTGGGTATGTCTGCATGTGTGCGTATGAAAGCTGGACTGTGTGTATATCCATTTATTCATTAATTCATCCATTTAACCATCCATCCATTCATCCATCCATCCATCCAACCATCCATCCATCCATCCAACCAGACATTTAGCCATCCGTTTGTCTAAGCAGCCATCTATTCATCCATCTAACCAACCATCTGTCCATCATCCATCCATCAGTCCAACCAACCATGTATCACTCATCCCTCCATCCTTTCATTTGTCTAAGAAACCATCTATCCATCCATCCATCCATCCATCCATCCATCCATCCATCCATCTATCCATCCATCCATCCATCCATCCAATCATCCAACCATCCAACTATCCATCTATCCATCCATCCATTTATCCATCCAACTAACTAACCAACCAACCAACCAACTAACCAACCAACCAACCAACCATCCATCTATCCATCTGTCCATCCATCATCTGTTCATCCATTCAACTAACCATCCATCCATCCATCCATCCGTTTGTCCACATAACCATTCATCCATTCATCCATCCATCTAACCATTCAGCCATTCATCCATCCATCTACCTAACCAACAATCTATTCATCCATTTATCCACCTATCCATCCATCTATTCATTCCTTTATTTATTCATTCTCTAACTTGTTCATTTGACAAATACTACTTCACATATCTGGAACTGCTTTGGGGTCTGAGGATGCAGCTTTAAAACCAGAAAAGGTCCCCATCCAGATTAGTTATTCAGTTTAATGTCACTTGTGTGCCTCCCTGATTGTCTGTCATGTGACTGTGTATGTCTGGGTGTGTCCATCTGTGTTTCCATGTGTTTGTCTATAAATGTAACTGTGTATAACTGTGTGTCTTTGTGTATGTGACTTCGCCATCTGTGAAATAAAGACATCCTGTTGACTGTCACCCAAAACTTTGGTGAAAAAAAATGGCTGACAAAAATGACAGAGATGCCTTCTGCAAGTTTATCACGTCTAGATCTGGCTGCTTGGTCTGCAGTGAAAACCAAAGGCATGTCTGACTTCTTAGAAAGGGTATGTTTGGACTCTGCATATCTCATTAGTTCTCTGAGCCACAGGAGTAATAAAAATAGCACATTATGGATTTGCACGGTGTGTATAAACTTGTCTTGAAGCAGTTTCATAGTTTTCCCTACAACTTGAAGACATAGACAGGGCAAGGTATTACTTTCCCATTTTACAGATGAGGGAGCCAAAACTCAGAGATGTTTAGGGATCTGCCTGAGGTCAAACAGCCTGAAAGCGGCAGAGCAAGGGTCAGGGCAGTTTTTTGGCCCTCTAGGAACTAGTGCCTCTGGTTCATGCCCTGGAGTGCCTCTGACTGCTCTGTGGCTTAAAAGTCACGTTTCTACTGAATGTGTAACCTGTGTGCCAGCTCTCAGTTTGCTTCCATTTCTGCTAGGAAGCTCCTCAGCTCATTGGCACTGGGAGCTCAGATGCCAACACCATCAGGAGGAGATGGGACAGCAGAGGAGGCCTGGGGTAGTGTATGTGATGTTAACCATTTATCTAACAGGTAAGTTGCTAGAACCTTGTATGATTCTCTGGCCCAGGCCAGTAGGGCTTAGCTGCCGAGAGACAATTCAGACTGGGGTGTAGGTGAAGTGCTCAGGCTGAGTCACACCAACTTGGCGCCTATTCCAGCACTGCCAGACACTTCCTAGCTATGTGACCTCGCTCAGATCCCTTTGCCCACCAAAAGGCAGTTGTCTCTGCTGTAACAGATCAGAGATGCGGTTTAGCTCATTTGGACAACGTCCTCCAGAAAGAGGCCACCAGGAGTCCACCTGGGGTTGAAAAAACATTGTTGTCACTCCTTGATACCATAGGGAAGTTTCAGGTGTCTCTGTAAGAGGGTGTTAGAAAGAATCTATTATAGGCTTTGGGCTGGTGATAGGTGGTCTGGGGAGCATTTACAGACCTGGAGCTTTGTTCGGAATTGGATGCTGCCAGGAAGTGGGGGTAATTCTGATTGGCTGTCTTCATCGATCTTATCTAGAAAGAGTGAGGACTAGACCAAGGCTAAGGCTGACTGCTGAGGAAGCAGCAGTCACTCATATTAGGCAGGGTAGAGAGATGCTTGGTCACTTTTGTGTTTTGTGCAGTGTTCTCATCTGGGCTCAGACTTGATTACAGAGGGGGCTTAGTTTTGTCTTAAGCAATCAGGGCTGCAGAGTGGCCTTGTTGGATGGTGATATTCTTGGAAATTGTTGATGTTCAGCAGAAACACCAAGGTCTAATCTTGATAGTAGGTACCAGGGGCCTCTTTCTGAAATGCTTCCCACACATCGCCTGGGGAGATTTAAAAATCTCACTGTTCTGGTCTCATCTCATCTGGATTAAATCAGAATGTTTAGAGGGTGGGATCCAGACATTGGCATCTTTTAAAACTTCCCAAGTGATTGAAAAGGGCAGCTGAAGTAGAGAAGCACTGGCATAGCACATGGTGTTATCAGAATGATAAGAGAGAAAATCTATTGAAACTCTTAGTGCAGTGTCTGACACAGAGCAGGATTTGGGTAAATATTCCTCTCCTGCCTCCTCTTTCTCCTGCCCCTTCTACCTTCTCCTTCTCCCTTTTTCTTTTATTTTTCTTTCTTTCTGTTTTTTTTTTAAGACAGACTTTCACTTTATCACCCAGGCTGGAGTGCAACGGCAGATCTCGGCTCACTGCAACTTCCATCTCCGGGGTTCAAGTGATTCTCCTGCCTCAGTCTCTCGAGTAGCTGGGATTACAGGCACCTACCACCATACCTGGCTATTTTTTTGTATTTTTAATAGAGATGAGGTTTCACTATGTTGGCCAGGCTGATCACGAACTCCTGACCTCAGGCGATACACCCACCTTGGCCCCCCAAAGTGCTGGGATTACAGGCGTGAGCCATTGCACCTGGCCCTTCCTCCCTTGTTCTATAGACATTCTGCTTTATTTGGGAAAAGTATGGCCAGGGCAATGAAATTTTAAATCTCCCCTGGTGACGTGAACAGAGAGTCAAGTGTGAGATGCATTTGAGAAAGAAAAAAGCAGCCCCTCACATCTGGAAGCTGGAGGTCTCAGTGTCCCCACTGAATATCAACAATTCCAAACACCAGCAAAGCCCCAGTTCTTATTCTTGCTCTTCTCCTTCCCTTCCTGCTTCTTCTCATCAACAAGATGCCTTCTCAGGTTGGGACGACCAATGTATTAGCATAGAGAAGGTCCAGGTTAGGAGAAAACTGACTTGAAAAGGCATTAGAATGAATCTGCTATTTTGCACTGTTTGGTTTTACATAGTTTGCTTAACTTCTCTGTGCTTAGAGTGGTCCCTTAGTGAGAGTACGAAGTCTAGAGCCACGCTCCCTGATTTCAATCCTGTCACTTAGTTGCTAAGAGACTAGCAAATTCCTTAACCACCCCCCCCATGTCTCAGTTTTCTCATATTTAAAATGGGGATAACAATAATGCCCACTTCTTAGGGTTGTAGAGAGGATCCTGCAAGTGGATGCACAAAGAGCAGCTAGGACCCGGCATGGTGGCTCATGCCTGTAATTCTAACAGTTTGGGAGGCCGAGGCAGGCGGATCACCTGAGGACACTTAAGAAAGCCCTTTGTAAAAAACTTTTTCTTTTTTTTTTTGAGATGGAGTCTTGCTCTGTCACCCAGGCTGGAATGCAGCGGCATGATCTCGGCTCACTGCAACCACTGTCTCCCGGGTTCAAGCGATTCTCCTGCCTCAGCCTCTGGAGTAGCTGGAATTACAGGTGCCCGCCACGACACCCAGCTAATTTTTTTGTATTTTTAGTAGAGACGGAGTTTCACCATGTTGGCCAGGCTGGTCTCAAACTTCTAATCTCGTAATTCGCCCACCTCGGCCTCCCAAATTGCTGGGATTACAGGCATGAGCCACTGCACCCGGCCTCTCCAGCCCTGTCTCTACAGGGAAGTGGTGCCAGCTGCTGAGTGAGAGGAAGGGGGCCACACCCTGTGCTGGAAGTGTGGAGGCAAAGCTAGTGTTCACAGTGTCTTAGCCTGGGCTCGGCTGTGGCTGACAGAAGAGGATCCTGGGGCGAGGGGTTACCTGCTCTCACAGCTTGAGGGGCGGGACTCCGAGCTCTGGGACCGCGAGGGGCAGCGGTGGTGGCGGTGGCGGTGAGACTTTCGGGGCCGGCTTCGAGATCTTGGGGGGATGAGAAGGAACGAGTCAGAGGAGAGGAGAGAGAGAGTAAAAAAGGGAGAGAGAGAGATTTGATCTTGTGACACCTGTTTTTCCCTTGCACTCAAGTCACCATCCCTCCCGAAGTTCTCCATCTCCCTCGACCCCATGCGTTAGTCCAGCTTCCTGCCTGGGTGTTGGGTGGAGGGTTCCGTAACCAATGGCGGTGAACACGGGTGAGCAGAGAGGGGTCCTCTGGAGGGAGTGTGGATGACTCAGTGTCCTCCCCGCTCCCCAGATGACACCCTAGGCAGAAAGTCACTTCCCCATATCTCCTCTGCATCACTCATGGTAGACATCTCAGTGTCACAGAGCTTCAGGGGTCATTCAGGGAGCATAAATGTGTGAATCAGCCAAACACTAACACAATATCAAGCGGAGGCTTGAGTTAAAACAGAAGGAGCTGCTTTGCCTCCAGAATATTTGTGTGGTGATCCTCTAATTTTTCAAATGAATATGGAAATACTGATTTTTAGGTAAAATATTCTTATTTTAAACGGAAGCTCGTTTTTTTAAAGGCACCTTTTTGGGCAAATGAAACACATTTGCAGAGTAAATCAGGCCTTCGGGCTGCCAATTTATAACCTCAGACCTGGAAAATAAAATCCAGGTTCTTAGCATGGAATCAAAAGCCTTTCAGGATGGGCTACAAACCTCATCAAAAACAAAAATTAGAACAACAACAATTACTACCACCACCACTAACAATGGCATTACTACAGGTTACTTCAGCTACTTCTAAGTAGTAATAATTCAGAAATAGTAGTGGCAGCGGTAGTGGTAACTGAGGATATATAAAGGACGTCAATGGTTTGGGCCAAACAAGAAAGCCAGTGGGAGTTAGAGATGATTCTACTGGGACATAACTTGGTTATCTCAACAAAGGACTCAGGGATTCTTCTAATGTAATCATCAGACCATATCCTTTCCCTGCTTAAAACTTTCCCATTGCTCTCATATTGAGTCCAAACTCTGATCCTGAATCTCGGGCAGCTTCAGGAGCTAGCCCTGGCCTAGTTCTCTGGCCTCACTGCTCATCTTCTTCTGCCCTGGCCTGGTGGGCTAAAGCAGCTCTGAACTGTATGTATGCTGGTTCACACATTTCCCAGTTCATGATGTCTTAGGGATGATGATGATAATGATGGTGATGACGACAGGTAACCCGCATCTAACACATACTTCATGCCAGGCACTGTATTATAAGCAATTTTCTTAAAGGGATTCATCTATTCTTCATGACAACCTACGAAGTAGGTTCTCTTATTATTCCCATTTTACAGATGAAGAAACTGAGGCACAGAGAGTTTAAAGAACCTGCTTAACTTGTAGCCTAGAATGGTTACTTCCCATCCTCACCTGCAGCTTAGACGCTGCCTCCCGTGGGAGGCCACCAAACCCTTTCTCCAGTGCCTGTGTTCCCACAACGCCCAGGGTTTCATCTGCTATGCTGCGACCAGCCCTACATCTGGCTCCTGTGAGCTCTTCAAGGCCAGGACAGTGTCTGGCTCATCCTTGTCCTTGGGCCCAGCACAGGGCCAGTCACCTAGTAGGGCCCTCACTCATTAAGGGATGTTGAATGAAAGGAAACTGACTCACTCCAGCAGCCACTTGCCTGGAAGCAGCCCTGACCATGGACTTAGCAAGAATAAGCCATCGTTTATCTTGAGGATACCTTATTATTCTTGCTTTTTTCACTCCTGCCTCTTGTCTTTTGGCTTGCACAAGCTTTCTGATGCCCTGCTAGCAATTTCTGGGACTTATCCAGCTCTTGCCATCGGGGAGGGCGGCCACCTTGCTGCCCTTACGCAGGCAGTCCTTGTCTCAGTGATGGTCCTTCCTAGCGCTTTTGATGTCTGGGCCTAGCCCCTGACTCTGTGGCTGCCTACCCTGGGGCCCCACTGGCCAAGTGACACCGAGATTGCTGAGAACGCGTACTCTATCTGTGCTTAGTGTGAAAGCACATTCAATACATGTGGCCAATAATTGTTTCTTGACTTGAGCTGAACAAATTCAATGATAAGAAAGTTCTTCCCTGAGCGAACTCAAGGATCTACCGCTTTCTTCCGGAGCATTCCCCAGGCCTCTGTGGTGGTGGCTGAAATACCCTCCTTTGTGCTGACCTTGGGTGAAAAGACCGTTTGGGGCAGCAAAGCTGGGCACCCTCCCTCTGCATTCCTGCCTCCTCTTTTTTCTCCCTGGCAGCCGACTACCTTTCATCTTATTGTCTTTGATCCTCTCTTTAGAAGCTTCTTGGCGGGAGATAAAATATTAGTTGATTGGAAAACACACGCACTAACATTTGCAGGATATAAAGTAGGTAGGTTGTAACCAAATTTACTTTTACTTTGGCTGGGAACTGAACTCCACAGGCAGCAGTGGCTGATTTGAATTTCTACTACCAGCTATAAACTGTGAAACAGCTGGGGCCCCAAGACTGGAGCTAGGAGCTTCATTGACATCTCCACACTGAAAATCCAGCAGTCAGGACATGAATTCATACACATGCTCATGCACGTGCACCCTGTGACCACACCCCCATGACCACCCATGCACAGGTAAAAACCCCCATACAACCCCTGTGCACAAAATGTACAGAGGTACTTACACAGTGCACACACACAGTGCATAGAATTCCATGTGCCCGGTGTACACCATTCACGTTCATGCTCACACAAGCACAGACACACAAATGCACTGGTGTAGGCACAAATATAGACCACACAATGTTCCATACTGTATACATTTGTACACACAGTGTACAAAAATGTAAAAATGTGCAGATGTCGACAATGTGCACACTAGATATATACATACTGCGTATAAATATACACGCAATGTACACATAAGATAGACTCACAAGGGACATGCCAGGCACACACATGCACACTTTCATGCAACATAAACAAGCATGCATACACATACACATTATATACACATGACCCAGTGCACTCATACATACCTAAACCTACAACACACGCAGTTATGCCTTTCTGTCCCGCCTTCTCTCTCCCTCCTTCCTTCCTTCCTTCCTTCCTTCCTTCCTTCCTTCCTTCCTTCCTTCCTTCCTTCCTTCCTTCCTTCCTTCCTTCCTTCCCTCCTCTCACCTGCTCACCCTCTCCTCTCTTTCCCTGTTTATTTGTCAACTCTAAGACTCTGGCTTTTAAGAAGCCAGAACCCCCAGCTCCTCCAACTGATGAGTACATTCCAGGTGGTATGTACTTACTGTTTCTTGTGCCTCTTCTCATCTCTTCTTTTGCTTTTTGGACTAGAGGAGCTAAACAAGAAATGGTCAATTAATTGAAAGATGCAAAATTCTAGTTAAAGATAAACAAGTAGTTAAAATTCTTAACACACAGTGTGAGATCCAGGCAGTTTTGGAATGGACACCGATCATTGCCTCAGACTGAAAAATTCACTGCCAACAACATTTTCATGCAGCAAGTTCGGCTAGGGATACCGACACACATACATATGTTGAGAATGGAGTGTGGAGGATGCCAAGTTCAGCTTTGCTAGGTTGATAATAATGGCAGCAATAAAGGTAGTAATAACAATGTCTGCTATTTTTTGAGGCTTTAATTACAGGCTAGGCATTCTGTTGAATACCTGCTATCAACAACTTCATTTTATTCTCTCCGCGACCTAAGGGTGGAGGCACAATTTAACAAGTGCTCATTCTAAGTTGAACCTCAGATGGGCAAATAAACTTGGTTAGGATTGCATAAGTGAGCTAGGATGTGGCCATGGATCCAAGACCATGAGTCCCCAGAGTCCCTGCTCTTGACTGCTGGTCAATCAATTTATAAGAGAAGTGAATGGAATATCCAGGAAGATATTTGAACTCTCATGCAGCTTGGTAGATTCTGAAATGGTCTGTCCATGCATATCCAGGTATCCAGGTTTAAATTATTTTTTTGAGTCAAAGGGCGGGGGTCTGAGTACAATGGATAAGAATGACTTGGGGTCTCAGTGTAATCAAATAGAGATCAGGGAGGACGAACACACTATTTGGTAGTTTAAGCTAGACTGGTTTGCAGAGGGTCACCAAGAACCTATTACTGGCCCAGGACCTGGGAAGGGGAAATTTTGTTTCATCTAACTATCTTACACCTTGAAGCTAGCCACAGGGTCTATCTTCATGTTGAGACTCACTCCAGGCAGTGGGAGAGCCAAGGACCTTGCTGACAGATCTGAATTCAATTGGACCCAAGATCTGCCTCTGCTTCTTAGCTGCTGTGTGACATCAGGGTAGTTACCCTTCCTCTCTAAAACCTGGTTCCTTCAACCATGAAATGGGGCCGTTACTGAAGCTGCAGAGCTGAGTGGACAGATGAAATTGGCAACCAGTATCTACTTATTAAGTGAATAAATGATAGGGCTTTGCATTTTGCAAATTGCTGTAGATGTGGTTATTGTTCTTTAAGAAGTCATCGTCGCTCTCCTTATCCTCTGTCTACAGATTTGGGTTTGAATTTTGGCTCTGATGCCTTCTGGTTCTATCTATGGACATTCCCGTTACAATCTGTCTTAGTCTCAGTTTCCTCATATGTCAAATGCGAACAATAAACATATCCACTGTGCAAGGTTGTGGTAGGGATTAATGAGAATTAAACACATCTACACATGGAAGGGACTTAGCTCAGGATCCAGTTTGGAGTGAGGACTCTGTAAGTAATAACTATTTGTGTTCACCCTAATGTGTCCAGTATAGGAGGACTTGGCTCTGTTCCTTGGCCAGATCTGGGAAGGTTTTGGTGGTGTGACAGGACCGATGTTTCCCTATGTGCCCCAGTTCAGGATTCCAACCAGTGGCAGGGGTAATGAGACATTCTGGGGTCAAGGTATCGATAGGGCTGGTCCAAGAGCAGCCACCTGGCCTGATGGAAGGCAAAAATTGGCTTGGAATGCTCAGAAAAAAACAGCTCAGACCTTCATTTTGGAGGAAACTGAGGCCCAGGAAGACGAAGGGATCATGCCTAAGAGCACAGATGGAAACTGAGGGCTGACCTAGAAGCTGCCCAAAGCTGCTGAGAAAACAGAAAGTTGAACAGGCAGTCAGAGAACCAGAGTCTTACCTGTGCCTTCTCTTCTTGGAGAAAGACCTGAAAAGAAAGAAAGAAAAAAAATGAAAAATGAATGAAAGAAAAAAAAGGCAGAGAGAGAGGGAAAGAGAGAGATGGAGAGAGGGAGAGAAAGAGAGAAAGGAGGAAGGAAGAAAGAGAGGGAGGGAGAAGGAAGGGAGGAAAGGGAGAAAGTAAATATAGGTGAGTTTGAAAGTTTTTTTTTTTTTTTTTCCTAGTATGAAGGTATCAGCATGTTTGTGATCACGTGACAGGGGGTCAGGACACCTAGCTAATCCTCCTCCTCTCTTAGATTTCAGAGACTAAGAAAATTGTATGGGAGATACTGGTTTGCATTCTGAATTTCCAGATCAAAGCCTACCAGTGCTTCAGTCCTCCCCAAAAATTGTCAGTAAATCTGTCCTGGATGAGGCTGGATAGGGAAAACGTAAGAGAGAGTCTTCTGCCTTTCCTGCCTTTCCCCTCCTCCATTCTCCATCTCATCTTCTCTCTCCCTTGTTGTGGATTCCTCCTCCTCCTCATCCTCGTCATTACCGTCATCATCATGACACAGCCAGCTTCCACATGTGGAACTCTTACTGTGTGCCAGGTGCTGTACTTAGCACCTGTCACACACAATCTCATTCAATCTTCCCCAAGCCCTGTGGAGTACTATTAACAACCATTTTACAAAGACACTGAAGATCAGAGAAGTTGATTAAGTTGCTCAGAGTCAAACAGCATCACCCATGTAGCTGCTTCTCATTCTTCAGCACTCCAGTTGGAGGCCATCTTCTCCTTGTAACATTTTCTGAGTCCCTCAGGCTGGTTGGTGCCTCCCGTCTACTACCCCAAGCTCTGGGTGAGCCTCTGAGCTTATCATCCGCAGGGTACAGACCTCTCCATATTCGAGTGACCTATTTTCCCCCTAGAATGTGAGAAACTGGAGGGCAGGGACTGAGTTTTGGTTTCTTTTCTGGGACTCAGAATTCTCATTCATGATACATAATGGGTGTTCAATAAATAGATGTGAAAAATAATTTTAAAAAATTTTTAATTTTTATTCTAAGTTCTGGGGTACATATGCAGGATGTACAGGTTTGTTATATGTAAATGTGTGCCACAGTGGTTTTCTGCACCTATCAACCCATCACTAGGTATTAAAGCGCAGCATGCATTAGCCAGAACAATGAAAAAATTTTTAAAACTCAGAAGCCTTGCTAACTGGGGAGACAAAAAAAAAAAAAAAAGAATCTCAGTGCTTTTGCTACCCCTAGCTCCCATCTCCAAAATTGACAGCTATCATTAACCAAACATTTCAAGAGCTTGGAGAGGCTGGACCAGGAGTAGGATGGTGCTCAGGAGGTCGGGGTTTGGGAAGCAATAGCAACAGAATTTCCCCTCCTAATCATCTCCCTCATATGAGCCCTACTCTGTGAAGCTCTAAGACCTGGGCTGACAGAGCAGGAAAAGCCTGTTTCTGACTGTCTGTCAGTGTCTTTCTCATGAGAAGGAACCTGTGAGTGAGAAGCCACCTGGCTTCCAGAACCCAAATATGGGAAAATTGTTCCACTTTCCCCAGCGAACCCCCAAATTGGGAGGAGCTGCTCAGCAAAGGAAGGTGATAAGGTGGCCATCTAGAATCATAAGTGTGGGTCATTGTTTCTACAAAGGACTCCATGTTGGGAAAGATTTCTGACACCAAATTAACAACATTTCACTAATTAGTTTGCCCATGCCTTGTAGTAAACACAAACCCAGATAACATCAGTCAGGAAGTCTGGGCAGGTGGTTGACATAACCAGTGAGAGCAAACTGAGTCTGAGGTCATTCTAGCAACCAGCCCTGAGATGTGGTCACATCCCTGGATTGGGAAAAGTCACATTGGTGCAACTTTGAACTGGACTTGAGATGCAGGGGGAAACCCCAGACAACCTCTTAGCTCTCATTCATTCTGTTGTTAATTGCACGAGTAATCTACAATGAATGTAGGAAAATTGGATGATACAGATAAGCAAAACTAAAACATAAATCACACTTTTCCCATTATCCACAGCTCACTACAGCAAATAACTTGTATAGGGAATTTCAGACTTCCTGCCTCCAGGGGCCAAGCAGGCTTTGTAAGTGGGTAGAGCAGGCTGGACAGGTCCTGAGACCAACTAGAGCACAAGTACCTACTCTGTCTAAATGCATGGCAACTCCTCAGCTCCAGGGCACGGCTGTTCATGGGAAAACAGCCCCAGAGAAGACAGACCTTCTGACTGTACAGAGGAACTAGAAAACTGAATTTCTGTATTGCAAAATCTTCCAATCATAACATGTTGGTTTAGGCCATATACCACACACCTGAGCCCTCTGTTGTATATCTTTTGTTTGTTTGTTTGTTTGTTTTTTAGATGGAGTCTCGCTCTGCCGCCAGGCTGGAGTGCAGTGGAGCGATCTCGGCTCACTGCAACCTCAGACTCCCTGGTTCAAGTGATTCTCCTGCCCCAGGCTCCCGAATAGCTGGGATTACAGGCACCCGCCACCACGTCCAGCTCATTTTTGTATTTTTAGTAGAGACAGGGTTTCACCACGTTGGCCGGGATGGTCTCGACCTCCTGACCTCGTGATCTGCCTGCCTCAGTTTGCCAAAGTGCTGGGACTACAGTATCCTTTTAGTCTTTTCCTTTCCCTGTAAACATACACGTGTGTGTTTTTGTGTGCGCATAGTGAACACCAGGAACACGGTCCCGGTTCATAACATCATATAACTACCGTCCTTGCATCCCCATGCACCAGCGTGGGCAATCTCAGCATAGCCATGTTTTTCAACATTATTCCATTCTCTAGCATGCAATGTACTGACAAGAGGGGCCTTTCCTTGGGAATTTGGAATAAGGAACAAGACAGAGAGATTCCGTGTCTCCTTGTAACTTGGCCTGCAACATGGAGAGATGGGGCAGGGTGCAGCCATGTCCCTCATTGGGACCAGGAGACAGCAGGCACTTCAGGTCCCAAGTGGGTCCTATCAGCTTTCCACTCCTTGTTCTAGCCCCTTGCTCAGGCCTGGTTGGTCCCTGAGTCACTCCTGCTTCTTCATAATCAAGTCCTTCTCTGGCCTCAGTTAGCATGTGTGGACCTCTAGTCTTCGCAGCCACAGTCCCAGCTTATACAAGACACAAATACGTAAAAAGACATAGATAATTATTTTACATAAATGACATGATATGCTTCCAGATGACCTTTTGGTGCCATCAACTGTCCTCCCTACCCCACCTGGGGAGGCCTTGTTTGCAGAGAAAAAAGACAATACCTGCGTCGCTTATGTTTCTTGGAACTTTTCTTCTTCTTTTTCTTGACAGGCGATGGGCTATAGGATGAGGACCTGCCAGGGCCGAGAAGACACACTTCAGAAGGAGGCTCTTAAAGGCCAAGGTGGTTTCAAAAAGAACCTTCCCCAGTCCCTACACAGGGCTTTAGCTCTTTCAGGAACACACATCAAGGATAATATCCATGCTGATGTTAGCTTGCATTTGTAAGCAATTTTTAATTGCTCACAAATTTAATTTTACTTTTCATTTGATTTTAATTTTTAACAAGTTACTGTAAACCATTACCTTGTGTTTTGTAAACATTATCCCATTCAATCCTTCCACACACTTCTTAGGTAGGTACAATTGCTACCCTCCCTTTTCAGACAAAGAAAATGAAGTTCAGAGGGGTGAAGTGACTGGCCCAAAGACACACAGCCAGGAAGTAGATGAGCAGGGATCCCAGTGGTTTTTGCTCTCAGTCACCATAGCACCTCATAGCTGCCTGCCTGGTCAAGCTGGAAAGGCTTCCTTCTGTCTGCTGTTCTCCCTTCAAGCTATAACCCTCCTCTCAAAGTCTCAGGGTCTCTCCTTTGCCCCATCCTTTGTCTCCCTGGTAAGACTGAGCCCCTGAAGGATATCTTGCCAGGCTGTGGCTGCACGGATAGTGCCATCAAAGTGTTACCTGAGAAACAGAGCTACTCTAAGTCCATGGTGATGACTTAAGACTGAGGCTTAGGTGACCTAAGTTCCAATCTTGACTCTACTACTATCTCACAGAGCCACCTTGGGCATGTCTAGGCTCATCTCTAAGTCTCTTATTTCCCCGCTGACAAAAGACCAGGGTTGAAACAGATGAGAGGTTACAAATTCAATGCCAACAGGGCCCTCTCAGATAACATGAATGGATGAGGCAGGCTGGATGGAAGACTGTAGGGAGCAGGAGGACTGTGGGGAACCAGAGGGGTTCTGGCTGGAGGGGGATCTGCTTCTTAGATTAGCCGAAGATCCTGTGTAGGAATGCAGGTCTGAGCTTCTAAAGCACCTGCCTTTTCTAAGGGAGCCTCCAAAACTCCATATTTTGGTATGAAATCTCTCCATTTGGAAATGTTGACCACCAATTAAAAAAAAAAAAAATCAAATGACTTTGCAGGTCAAACGAAACATGTCTGCAGAAGGGAATGACTGAGAAACAATTCAGCCTTCAAGGAATCATGTTTGTCCCCAGACACACGCTCAGTGAACATTCATCGGATGAATGAGTCAATTAGTGAATCTTAGTATCTGAGGTTTCCTTTTTTGAAGTATTCTCTGGCCCACCCCTCAAATTAGGAAAGCCAAAGCACTTGCCCCAATTTCATCTCCTACCCTACAACGGCTAGGACTCAGAGTCTTCATCCATATTTCCCCCGGGTCCTGTTTGAGCCTGTCCTTTTAGAATGAGGCTAAGAGGTGTCTGTGAAATAAGGTTCCAGAAAATCTGGAGTTGAAGCCCAAGTCATCAGATGCTTCTCTCTGCTGCCCCCTACAGGTTTCTATAAATACTGCCTCAGAGGTTTGCTGTGATTCTCAGTTGGCAGCCGTAAGACTTAAGCCTGACCCTCTGGGGATGGCACACTAGAGATGCTTTTAGTCTAGTTAGTGGCAGCCTACAAGCAAATCTGGAAATCATCTTAAATATAAAATTTTTTAAAGGAATTGGAAATAGAAAAAAATTCATAGGATATCAAAGAGTCAATAGCTGGCAAACAAACAAAAAAACCCTCAAAAACCCACCTATTATCCTAGACATTTAATTAGGTAGGTGGGTGTAGTAGAACCAACTGAGGACCGGGGATCAAGCCCCTGTAGATCCTGTCACGCCCTCTGTGAGCCTTTATTTTCTCATCTCTAAAATGGGCATAATAATGCTTTCCTGGTAGACAATGGTCAGGGATAAAAAAGATATTGAAGATCACAGTGCTTAGTGTAGACCTCTGCATCTAGTAAGCTCTCAAAAAATAATTCAATATTCATGCTAAAGACTATGCTTCCTATTAGTTAGTCATTTACTATGTGCCAGGTACTGTGACAGCTGCTTCCACACGAATTTTTCTTTTAGTTTTCATGAAATCTCAAAAGGTAGATATTATCACCATTTTGGAGAAGTATAATAAAAACAGGAACAGAGAGGTAAAGTGACGTGCCTAAGGTCACACAGCTAGTTAAGCATCAGAGAGGGGATTTGATCCCAAGAGGGAGTCACTGTCTGACTTTGAAACCCATATTTTGCCCCTGCCTGCATCTTACAGGTTTCGTCTCCTTCTTGGTGCTCTTACCTCCTTCTCTTCTTCCGAGTGGATTTCTTCTTTTTCTTCTTTCCCCTGGAGGAAGGTGGTGGTGTCAAGTCTTTGTCATGAGAGGCACTGTGAGGAGCAAAGAGAGGAGCATTAGAGAACTCATGGTCTCCAACTCCCCAACTAGAGCTGGTGCAGCCAGGGAAGGACCCTGGTCCTTGGATGATCAAGGACCCATAGCCAGTGCCTCATTAGCACCTCATGGCTGATTGGGTCACACTTCAGACTAAGTACCTAAATAAGGACTTAATACCGACTTAATGAGACAGACGTTGTACGTCACCCAAACACCAATTGATTATTAAAAACAGGGTTATAGAGGTTAACTACTCCTTAATAGATGTATTATTGAATTTGCAAATGGCTTGCCTTGGTAAATAAATCACTTTTTAAATGATTCATCAGTCGTTCAGCCCCCTCCCTCCCCAATATATCGTGTTTGTAGTTCCTGCTGGAAATTTAGTAGGAGAAGGAAGGTATGTTAAGTAGCAGCTGATTATTAAAAGTATATTTGCCAAGGTCTAATGTAACAAGATACATATCTTATATTGCCTCGCAGAACCTCAAAAACCTCCGCTCTTCAAGAATAATTATTTCCCGTTCAATTAAATTCAAATGCTGAGGCTGCAGTTAAATGAAGTCAAGTTATCTTCTTTTATAATTGGGGCAGGCTCCAGGGATTTTTTTAAAAAACACTATCCCCTGGCAAAGGAAGATGGTTTTAGATGAAAAACTGCTTGGGAATTGAAACATGCCAACCTAGTGGAACCTTACAGGGAAAACATAATCTTACTACTAATACTACTGTCATTATTTTAGCAGTGACACAACTAGCATTTATGCACTTGCTATGTGCCAAGATTTTAATATATTAGGATACAAACACTTTGAGAATGGTATGACTTTTACTATCTTATTTTATAGGTAAGAAACTGAGGCTCAGAAAGTTTAATTAACTTGCTGATGGCTAGAAAATTAGAATGTGTCCAGGCTAGGATTTGAATCAAGGCCTGTGTGATTCCTACCCTGAGATTTTCCCCACAAAACCAGCTGCCTCCTCAAACTCGTTCATGTGGCCAATCATCTGAAAATTACCCAACTTTTTATAGATCATCATAAAATACTGCTGTATTTCATTCCATTTTAAGAATCTGGATCATTATGATTAGTAGAAAGAATGATAAAATGGCTAGAATATATGTCAGGGTCTCTATCTCCAGCAAATAAGAATCATATAGCAATATTTATAATATTTTCAAGAGAGTCACTTAAAAAAATTTATCAGATGTCTTTTTATTTAAACAGCTGGAGGAGAGACTATTTATCTTATTGAGCTTTTCTACTAATTTGCTTTCCTGAATGTGGAACTTGTGATGTGCTATTTTTTTTTTTTTTAATTTTAATTTTGTACATTCCAGGATACACTTGCAGGATGTGCTGGTTTGTTACACAGATAAACGTGTGCCATGGTGGTTTTCTGCACCTATCAACCCATTACCTAGATATTAAGCCCAGCATGCATTAGCCCTTTTCCCTAATGCTCTTCCTCAGCCCCCTCTCTCCCCCAACAGGCCCCAGTGTGTGGTGTTCCCCTCCCTGTGTCCATGTGTTCTCAATGTTCAGCTCCTACTTATAAGTGAGAACATGCAGTGTTTGGTTTTCTGTTCTTGCATCGGTTGGCAGAGGATAATAGCTTTCAACTTCATTCATGTCCCTGCAAAGGACATGATCTTGTTCACAGTATGGAATACTGCATAGTATTCCATGGTGTATATATACCAGATTTCCTTTATCCAGTCTATCATTGATGGGAATTGGGTTCATTTCATGTCTTTGCTATTGTGAATAGTGCTGCAATGAACATATGCGTGCATGTATCTTTATAATAGGATGACTTATATTCCTCTGGGTATATACCCAGTAATGGGATTGCTGGGTCAAATGGTATTTCTGGTTCTAGGTCTTTGAGGAACCACTGTCTTCCACAATGGTTGAACTAATTTACATTCCCACCAATAGTGTAAAAGCATTCCTATTTCTGCACAACCTCACCAGCATCTGTTGTTTCTTGACTTTTTAATAATTGCCATTCTGACTGGCGTGAGATGGCATCTCATTGTGGTTTTGATTTGCGTTTCTAAGAGGGTCCCTTTTAGCAGGTTAAAAATAAACATCACAGGAATTAATTACCTAGCTACTTAACTACACTTATATGTTATAAAGCACAAGGCACAGTATGCATGTCCAGGAAGCAAACAGGATGGTTGTGTAAACAGGATGGGTTACTTCCAAATTCTTCTATTATTATTATTTTTTGAGACAGGATTTCACTCTGTTGCCTAGGCTGGAGTGCAGTGGCATGATCTCAGTTCACTGCAACCTCCATCTCCTGGGTTCAAGCAATTCTCCTGCCTCAGCTTCCCTAGTAGCTAGGACGACAGGTACCCACCACCACGCCAGGCTAATTTTTGTATTTTTAAAGTAGAGACAGGGTTTCACTATGTTGGCCAGGCTGGTCTCGAACTCCTGACCCCAGGTGATCCACCTGCTTTCAGCCTCCCAAAATGCTGGGATTACAGGCATGAGCCATGGCGCCCGGCCACCAAATTCTTTCCTTAAAGAGTGCTTGTCATAGAGCAAAAGCCTAATCAATATTTGTTGAGTGACCAAAAGAGGGAATAAATGAATGAAATAATTGAGCTTCTTGTTAAATCATCTTGTTTCGTGTAAACACTTCCCAGTGCAACAGCTACTGGGAATTTAAACTGGGAAAACATGAAAGGAGAAATACTTGAGAGAGAGAAAAAAAAACCTTTTAAAAGTGTGCCTTACAAAATGAGGAAACAGCCTATTGTTTCAGTCAGCTATAACTTCTGGAATCCTAGGGTCCCAGGGGAGCATGATTTGGGAACATTGTCCTTGATTCACATGTAAGTAATGGGGTAAAACTCAGAAAGCCCTTGAATTTGGAGACATTTGAGGTGTGTGAGATGGAGATCATCAACTCCCTCAATAAATCCTGAGAGCCTTTAGCCAGGTAGGTCTACATTTCTTCTACCCCCTATTTTTCCCTACACTAGTTCTATGTGTACCATCATAGAGAGTCAGGAAGGGGCAGAATAGTGGTTAAGTATACCCAGGATATGCATGCAGAGGTTAAGTACATAATGCTTGTGTATGCTGTGGTTACATATGCAAGGCTAAATACAGTGATGAAATACACAACAATTCAGTAAGCATCAGTTGAGTATGCAGTGGTTACATGTGCAGCAGTTAAGTCTGTAGTGATTAAACAAGTAGTAGTTAAACACACCTTGGGGAAGTAGCAGAGGTTAACTATGCGGTGGTTAACTGCTCAGGGGTTACGTACACAGTGGTTAAACATGCATTGAGTAAATATGCAGTGGTGAGGAGGTTCCAAGATGGCTGAATAGGAACAGCTCTAGTCTACAGCTCCCAGCATGAGTGACACAGAAGATGGGTGACTTCTGCATTTCCAACTGAGGTACCGGGTTCATCTCATGGGGGCTTGTTGGACAGTGGGTGTAGCCCGCAGAGCATGAGCTGAAGCAGGGTGGGGCATTGCCTCACCTGGGAAGTGCACGGGGTCAGGGAATTCCCTTTTCTAACCAAGGGAAGCCATGACAGACAGTACCTGGAAAATCAGGACACTCCCACCCTAATACTGTGCTTCTCCAACGGTCTTAGCAAATGGCACACCAGGAGATTATATCCCGTGCCTGGCTCAGAGGGTACCACGCCCATGGAGCTTGGCTCACTGCTAGCACATCAGTCTGAGATTGAACTGCAAGGCAGCAATGAGGCTAGGGGAGGGATGTCTGCCATTGCTGAGGCTTGAGTAGGTAAACAAAGTGGTCAGGAAGTTTGAACTGGGTGGAGCCAACTGCAGCTTAAGGAAGCCTGCCTGCCTCTGTAAACTCCACCTCTGGGGCAGGGCATAGCTGAACAAAAGGCAGCAGAAATTTCTACAGACTTAAATGTCCCTGTCTGACAGCTTTGAAGAGAGTAGTGGTTCTCCCAGCACGGAGTTTGAGATCTGAAAATGGACAGACTGCCTCCTCAACTGGGTCCCTGACCCCCAAGTAGCCTAACTAGGAGACACTTCCCAGTAGGGGCCGACTGACACCTCATACAGCCAGATGCCCCTCTGAGACGAAGCTTCCAGAGAAAGAATCAGGCAGCAACATTTGCCGTTCAGTAATATTTGCTGTTCTTCAGCCTCTGCTGGTGATACCCTGGCAAACAGCGTCTGGAGCGGACCTCCAGCAAACTCCAATAGACCTGCAGCTGAGGGTCCTGACTGTTAGAAGGAAAACTAACAAACAGAAAGGACATCCACACTAAAACCCCATCTGTATGTCACCATCATCAAAGACCAAAGGTAGATAAAACCACAAAGATGGGGAGAAACCAGAGCAAAAAAGCTGAAAATTCTAAAAATCAGAGCACCTCTTCTTCTCCAAAGGAACACAGCTCCTTGCCAGCAATGGAACAAAGCTGGATGGAGAATGACTTTGATGAGTTGAGAGAAGAAGGCTTCAGACGATCAGTAATAATAAACTTCTTAGAGCTAAAGGAGGATGTTTGAACCCATTGCAAAGAAGCTAAAAACCTTGAAAAAAGATTAGACGAATGGCTAACTAGAATAAACAGTATAGAGAAGACCTTAAATAACCTGATGGAGCCAAAAACCAAGGCACGAGAACTATGTGACACATGCACAAGCTTCAGTAGTGGATTCAATCAAGTGGAAGAAAGGGTATCAGTGATTGAAGATCAAATGAATGAAATGAAGTGAGAAGGTGAGAAGAGAAGTTTAGAGAAAAAAGAGTAAAAAGAAATGAACAAATCCTCCAAGAAATATGGGACTATGTGAAAAGACCAAATCTACATCTGATTGGTGTATCTGAAAGTGACAGGGAGAATGGAACCAAGTTGTAAAACACTCTTCAGGATATTATCCAGGAGAACTTCCCCAACCTAGCAAGGCAGGCCAACATTCAAATTCAGGAAATACAGAGAATGCCACAAAGATACTCCTCGAGAAGAGCAACTCCAAGACACATAATTATCAGATTCACCAAAGTTTGAAATGAAGGAAAAAACATTAAGTACAGCCAGAGAGAAAGTCGGGTTATCCACAAAGAGAAGCCCATCAGACTAACAGCGGATCTCTTGGCAGAAACTCTACAAGCCAGAAGAGAGTGGGGGCCAATATTCAACATTCTTAAAGAAAAGAGTTTTCAAACCAGAACTTCATATCCAGCCAAACTAAGCTTCATAAGTGAAGAAGAAATAAAATCCTTTACAGACAAGCAAATGCTGAGAGATTTTTTCACCACCAGGCCTCCCTTACAGGAGCTCCTGTAGGAAGCACAAAACACAGAAAGGAACAAGGCAAATTGTAAAAACCATCGATGCTAGGAAAAAATTGCATCAACTACTGAACAAAATAACCAGCTAACATCATAATGACAGGATCAAATTCACACATAACAATATTAACCTTAAATGTAAATGGGCTAAATGCTCCAATTAAAAGACACAGACTGGCAAATTGGATAAAGAGTCAAGACCCATCAGTGTGCTGTATTCAGGAGACCCATCTCATGTACAGAGACACACATAGGCTCAAAATAAAGGGATGGAGGAAGATCCACCAAACAAATGGAAATCAAAAAAATGCAGGGGTGCAATCCTAGTCTCTGATAAAACAGACTCTAAACCAACAAAGATCAAAAGAGACAAAGAAGGCCATTACATAATGGTAAAAGGATCAATACAACAAAAAGACTTGACTATCATAAATATATATGCACCCAATACAGGAGCACCCAGATTCATAAAGCAAGTCCTTAGAGACCTACAAAGAGACTTAGATTCCCACACAAAAATAATGGGAGACTTTAACACCCCACTGTCAACATTAGACAGATCAATGAGACAGAAAGTTAACAAGGATATTCAGGAATTGAACTCAGCTCTGCACCAAGCAGACCTAATAGACATCTACAGAACTCTTCACCCCAAATCAACAGAATATACGTTCTTCTCAGCACCAGATCACACTTATTCCAAAATAGGCCACATAGTTGGAAGTAAAGCACTCTTCAGCAAATGTAAAAGAACAGAAATTATAACAAACTGCCTCTCAGACAACAGTGCAATCAAATTAGAACTCAGGATTAAGAAACTCACTCAAAAACCGCTCAACTACATGGAAACTGAACAACCTGCTCCTGAATGACTACTGGGTACATAACAAAATGAAGGCAGAAATAAAGATGTTCTTTGAAACCAATGAGAAAAAAGACACAACATACCAGAATCTCTGGGACACATTTCAAGCAGTGTGTGGAGGGAAATTTATAACACTAAATGCCCACAAGAGAAAGCAGGAAAGATCTAAAATTGATGCCCTAACATCACAATGAAAAGAACTAGAGAAGCAAGAGCAAACACATTCAAAAGCTAGCAGAAGGCAAGAAATAACTAAGATCAGAGCAGAACTGAAAGAGATAGAGACACAAAAAACCCTTCAAAAAATCAATACATCCAGGAGCTGATTTTTTGGAAAGATCAACAAAATTGACAGACCGCTAGCAAGACTAATAAAGAAGAAAAGAGAGAAGAATCAAATAGATGCAATAAAAAGTGATAAAGGGGATATCACCACCAATCCCACAGAAATACAAACTACCATCAGGAATACTATAAACACCTCTACACAAATCAACTAGAAAATCTAGAAGAAATGGATAAATTCCTGAACACACACACCCTCCCAAGACTAAACTAGGAAGAAGTTGAATCCCTACATAGACCAATAACAGACTCTGAAATTGAGGCCTACCAACCAAAAAACGTCCAGGACCAGACAGATTCACAGCTGAATTCTACCAGAGGTACAAAGAGGAGCTGGTACCATTCCTTCTGAAATTATTCCAATCAATAGAAAAAGAGGGAATCCTCCCTAACTCATCTTATGAGGCCAACATCATCATGATACCAAAATCTGGCAGAGACACAACAAAAAAAGAAAACTTTAGATCAGTATCCCTGATGAACATCGATGTAATAATCCTCAATAAAACACTGGCAAACCAAATCCAGCAGCACATCAAAAAGCTTATCCACCATGATCAAGTGGGCTTCATCCCTGGGAATCAAGGCTGGTTCAACATATGCAAATCAATAAATGTAATCCATCATATAAACAGAACCAAAGACAAAAACCACATGATTATCTCAATAGATGCAGAAAAGGCTTTCGACAAAATTCAACACTCCTTCATGCTAAAAACTCTCAATAAACTAGGTAATGACGGGATGTATCTCAAAATAATAAGAGCTGCTTATGACAAACCCATAGCCAATAACATACTGAATGGGCAAAAACTGGAAGCATTCCCTCTGAAAACTGGCACAAGACAGGGATGCCCTCTCTCACCACTCCTATTCAACATAGTGTTGGAAGTTCTGGCCAGGGCAATCAGGCAGGACAAAGAAATAAAGGGTATTCAATTAGGAAAAGAGGAAGTCAAATTGTCCCTGTTTGCAGATGAAATGATTGTATATTTAGAAAACCCTATTGTCTCAGCCCAAAATCTCCTTAAGCTGATAAGCAACTTCAGCAAAGTCTCAGGATACAAAATCAATGTGCAAAAATCACAAGCATTCCTATACACCAATAACAGACAAACAGAGAGTCAAATCATGAGTGAACTCCCATTCACAATTGCTTCAAAGAGAATAAAATACCTAGGAATCCAACTTACAAGGGATGTGAAGGACCTCTTCAAGGAGAACTACAAACCACTGCTCAGTGAAATAAAAGAGGACACAAACAAATAGAAGAACATTCCATGCTCATGGATAGGAAGAATCAATATCGTGAAAATGGCCATACTGCCCAAGGTAATTTATAGATTCAATGCCATCCCCATCAAGCTACCAATGACTTTCTTCACAGAATTGGAAAAAACTGCTTTAAAGTTCATATGGAACCAAAAAAGCACCCGTATCGCCAAGACAATCCTAAGCAAAAAGAACAAAGCTGGAGGCATCACACTACCTGACTTCAAACTATACCACAAGGCTACAGTAACCAAAACAGCATGGTACTGGTACCAAAACAGAGATATAGACCAATGGAACAGAACAGAGCCCTCAGAAATAATACCACACATCTACAACCATCTGATCTTTGACAAAACTGACAAAAACGAGAAATGGGGAAAGGATTCACTATTTAATAAATGGTGCTGGGAACCTGGCTAGCCATATGTAGAAAGTTGAAACTGGATCACTTCCTTACACCTATTACAAAAATTAATTCAAGATGGATTAAAGACTTAAAAGTTAGACCTAAAACTGTAAAATCCCTAGAAGAAAACCTAGGCAATACCATTCAGGCCATTGGCATGGGCAAGGACTTCATGACTAAAACACCAAAAGCAATGGCAACAAAAGCCAAAATAGACAAATGGGATCTAATTAAACTAAAGAGCTTCTGCACAACAAAAGAAGCTACAATCAGAGTGAACAGGCAACTTACAGAATGGGAGAAAATTTTTACAGTCTACCCATCTGACAAAGGGCTAATATCCAGAATCTACAAAGAACTTAAACAAATTTACAAGAAAAAATCAAATAACCCCGTCAAAAAGTGGGTGAAAGATATGAACAGACACTTCTCAAAAGAAGACATTTATGCAGCCAACAGACACATGAAAAAGTGCTCATCATCACTGGCCGTCAGAGAAATGCAAATCAAAACCACAATGAGACACCATCTCACACCAGTTAGAATGGCGATCACTAAAAAGTCAGGAAACAACAGGTGCTGGAGATGATGTGGAGAAATAGGAACACTTTTACATATTGGTGGGACTGTAAACTAGTTCAACCATTGAGGAAGACAGTGTGGCGATTCCTCAAGGTTCTAGAACTAGAAATACCATTTGACCCAGCCATCCCATTACTGGGTATATACCCAAAGGATTATAAATCATGCTGCTATAAAGACACGTGCACATATACGTTTATCGCAGCACTATTCACAATAGCAAAGACTTGGAACCAACCCAAATGTCCATCAATGACAGACTGGATTAAGAAAATGTGGCACATATACACCATGGAATATTATGCAGCCATAAAAAAGAATGAGTTCATGTCCTTTGTAGGGACATGGATGAAGCTGGAAACCATCATTGTAAGCAAACTATCACAAGGACAGAAAACCAAATACCACATGTTTTCACTCATAGGTGGGAACTGAACAATGAGAACACTTAGACACAGAATGGGGAACATCACACACTGGGGCCTGTTGTGGGGTGAGGGGAGGCAGGAGGGATAGCATTAGGAGATATACCTAATGTAAATGACTAGTTAATGGGTGCAGCACACCAACATGGCACATGTATACATATGTAACAAACCTGCACTTTGTGCACATGTACCCTAGAACTTAAAGTATAATAAAAAAGTTTTTTAAAATGCAGTGGTTAAGTACACAGTGGTTCCAACACAGTGGTTACATATGCAGAGATTACCTATGCAGTAAAGTATGCAGCAGTACACAGTGGTTAAACATGCATCGATTAAACATGCAGTGTTTAAGTATGCAGTGGTTCAAAACACAGTGGTTACATATGCAATAAAGTATGCAGCAGTCAGGAATGCTGGTTCAGAAGCTGACAAACCTAGATTTAAAGTCTAACTCTTTTACTTCCAACAGGGCTCAGAGACCTCTCTGAGTCTCATCTTGATCATCAACGAGGTGGGAAGAAACATGGTACCTGTGTCCTAAGTTCGCTTCCAGGAATAAAGGAGATGACTTAGGTAATGTGTCCTGGTCTGGCATAGAGTAAGAGGACAGTATAAGGGGTTTCTGTTATTATAATTATAATTAATTGTTATATTATAAATTTATTATATAATATTACTATAATTATGATTGCTTGTATGATAACTGTTATTATTATCATCATTATTATGGTTTTGTCACATCAGAGGGTCAGTCACAGATAGAAGGGAGCAAGAGGCCCACACGCTGTACATTAGAGTACAACAGCTCTACAATAGAGACGCTGTACGACACGGCATCAATTTTTTACAGATTTTCATGACCAGAATCTTGTCTTCTGGCTTCATGAAACTCTCACTAACATATCTTAGGATTTCCTATGCTGTAGCCTCACTGCCACAATCTGTACATGCCTGGTCTAACTTAATCCTCATCCTGACCTTGAGAATTACATCTCAACGTTCCCGTTTTATAGCTGTGAAACTGAGGCCCACGGAGGAAAAGAAACTTGCCCAAGGTTGTTCGATTCGTAAGTGACAGGGTCGAGATTCGTACACACAGATTCTATGTAGGAGACAATATTTTTTATTTTTTATTTTGAAACGGAGTCTTACTCTGTCACCCAGGCTGGAGTGCGGTGGCATGATCTCGGCTCACTGCAACCTCCTCCTCCCGGGTTCAAGCAATTCTCCTGCCTCAGCCTCCAGAGTAGCTGGAATTACAGGTGCTTGCCACCACACCTGGCTAATTTTTATATTTTTAGCAGAGACAGGGGTTTCGCCATGTTGGCCAGGCTGGTCTCCAACTCCCGACCTCAAGTGATCCTCCCACCTTGGTCTCCCAAAGTGTTGGGATTACAGTCATGAGCCACCATGCCTGGCCCAATGTTTTAAAAGCAGGGAAATTCCCTTCCTTCTCACTTCTCTCTTTATCTCCCTCTGCCTATCATGGAAACTACTTTCTTCCTGTTTCCTGGAGTGAACTCTCCAGACATGAGGTTGAACTTCACTTCTCCAAGTTGATAGGGCTTAACTGTTTCTCTCTCTTTGAAATTGCAGCATAACTAAAGCCTGTACCTGAGAGGGCAGCCTAGGTGGTGGGGAAGACTTCATTTTTGAAAATTACTCCACTTAACTCCCACTTATAAGAACTTATGAACACAAAGAAGGAAACAACAGACACTGGGGCTCTGCTTGATGAGAGAGGGTGGGTGGAGGGAGAGGAGCAGGAAAGATAACTATTGGGTAATGGACTTGATACTTGGGAGATAATGTATACAACAAACCCCTGTGACACGTGTTTACCTATGCAACAAACATTCACACGTAACCCCAAACCTAAGATAAAAGTTAGAAAATAATCATGAAAGAAATATTTAAAAGAAAAAAAATGACTCCAGTTTCCCAAGCCACTTCTCCAAAATTCAGTAATCACATCTTCTAGAAATAGATTTTCCAGAGGCCTTACAAAGCCTGGGCTGGGCTTTGTAAGTGTATGCCGAAAATACGAGACAGGGGATAATTTTTTTTTTTTTTTCAGTAGCATCCATAGGATAATGGAGTGGGTTTTAGCCAAGGGTTTAAGATCAGAGAGACTGGAGTTCAAAACTTTACTCTGCCACTTGCTGGCTGTTATATTCTGGGGAACTCATTTTACCTCTCCTAGCCTCAGTAAAATGCTGAGTATACAGTATTTTTCTGGAGTATGTGTATACAGTGCTCTCTGTATATGTGTGCTAGCACAGTGATCATCACACAGTGGGTGCTCGAGAAGTACTAGTTAAATAACTGAGTAAAAGAAAAAATACAAAGACCTGAAACTCCTGAGACAGGTCTGGGCTGAAACTATGATTTGGGAGTCAGCGGCTCATGGAGCCATTAAAATGGAAAGGAACTCTATCATTTAAGGTAGGGCTTGCCGAACTACAGCCAGTGGGCCAATTTAGCTTGCCTCCTGCTTTTATAAATACAATTTTATTGGAATACAGATATGCTTTTTTGTTTGCATAATACCTAGGGCTGTTTTTGCACTACAGTGGCAGAGAGTAGTAGTTGTGACAGAAACCACTGGGTCTACAAACTTAAAATATTTATGATTTGTTCCTCCATGGTAAATATTTACTAACCCTTGATTTAAGGGTTTGAAAGAGGAACTTGCATAAGAGAGAGGTGAGCCATGACCAGAGAGGCAGACTTTATTTCTGTGTCTTCAACTTGAACGTCCTCACTGGATCTCACCTGTGTCCTCTGGCGGCACCCAGTTCCCGACAGGCCTTGTCTCTCTCCCAGCTGTTGGTGCCCAAGGGGTCAGTGGCCAGATGCTGACCCAGCTTTTCTGAGGGTCCATCCCGAGCTGGGACAATGGGGCTATTCTGGGGCTCTGTCCTACAGAGGAAGAAATAAGGACACAAAAGTGTTAGAATATACAAAGACATTTAATGTTCATTAAATATTCATAGAATTCCTAGTATTTCCCAGCTTCCCTTGCAGTTAGGTTGAGCCCATGAGATTATCTTTGGACAATGGTCTCTAAGCAGGAAGGAACACATGTAATTTCCAGTTCAAGGCAATCAAGATCCGTGTGCCTTCTCCAGCTCCCCCTTCCTCTGTCATAGTGACTTTAGAGTCCATACATTCTGAAGGGTGAAACTATTTGATGGAGGAAAGATGCCTGTACCACATCAGATTTTGCAAGAGAGAAATAAACTGAACTTAGGTTAAACCACTTTGATGTAGGTTTATTTGTCACAGCAGCATAGCTTATTCTATTTGGACTAAATCACAGAGAGAGGCTGGAAACCAGCATTTCATTTCCTTTCTCAAGACATAATGGGAGGCCAAAGCATGATAAGATTGGTGTAAACCCCACTTCGCCATTTCTATTCCATTTCTCTGCCTTATTTCTGTATGGACCACATATATGTAGATTCAAATAGTCTTAACTATGTAGTAGCTATAGTATCTGGGGCCAGTCACAACATCTCGGAGTTGCAGTTTCTTCAGTTACAAAATAGTGAATAGTATCAATTCATGTATTGCTGAGCTATTGTGAATATAAAATGAGATAAAATATACAAGCAGAAAGGCCTCAAAAGTGTCAGTTTTCTTTGGTTTTACTTCCTTGCAAACCAAATCTCCAATCAGATGTCCTTCATTGGTATGAACCACCCACTTGGGACAGCAGTCCCCACGAAGGCCTGCGGTCCTGCAGGCCCCTCCTCTGCCACTGACAAAGACTGCAGAGAATACTGAGGAGTCGCCTATGCGTCCCACTTCTTTATGGGAGTTCCTGAGAGGGCAAAGAAGTTGCCTGGTTAATCAGCTTTTGAAGAGACTGTCACTCAAGTTCCTGCCTCTTAACTAGGAAGAGTCAGGAGTTTGAGAGAAACAGGTGTATTTGGTGACACGCAGAGAGCGTCCCTCCCTGCTCACTCTGCCTTCAGACCCCATGTCAAGCATTGATCAAAGGCATTAGCATATCTCATGCAGCAGGCTCCTGCATTGGTGCATCCAGGTTGGTTTTATGACTCAGGATGAATGCATCTGACAAGCCCCCTGCTCCTTAGGGCTTCTAAGAGAGCAAGCCAAACCCAGTCGATATCGAAGGAAGGGCAGCAAAACACATCCATCTCTGTCATCCGTCACTTATGAGTGCATCTTTAGAAGCAGAGCTGGTAGAACTGCAAGCCCTGGAGGGATGGAGATTCTAATTAGGGCTTCTCAGCCCTTCTCACTGCCAACTCTGTGCTTTCAGAACTCCCTTCCGTCCTGCTCAGCCTCAGTTTTCCCTAAACCTCCCTGCTATGGGGGTTACCTTTCCATGTCTTTACTTCTGCCCATTTATCCCTGAGGAATGCTGCCCTGTCTGCTGTCTGACAACAAAAGCTTCTGTTTTCTGCCTAACACCCAGCAAGGCTTGCCTCTTCCCACACTTGTCCTGGCCTAGGGTAAACTGCATTCATTAACTCCAATTTCCTGAGTGCCTTCATTGTATCCAGGTCAGTTTCAGGTGTGGAGATACAGTGAACAAGACAGTGATATCTCCTGTGATTATGGAATGTTTACATTCTAGATGGAGGAATAGATAATAAACACATAGCAAGTAAAAATGTGGCTTGTTGAATGGTAACACATTTTTTTTTTTGAGTCAGAGTCTCACTGTGTTGTCCAGGATGGAGTGCAGTGGCACAATCACAGCTCACTGCAGCCTTGAACTCCCTGGCTCAAGTGATCCTCTGGCCTCAACCTCCCAAGTAGCTGGGACCACAGGCACACACCACCACACCCACCTTTTTTTTTTTTCTGTAGAGACAGGGTCACACTATATTGCTCAAACTGGTCTTGAACTCCAGGACTCAAGACCTCCTGACATGGCCTCCCAAAGTGCTGGGATTACAGGTGTGAACCACCATTTTCAGCTGACAGAGCTACGGAGTGGGAGGAATGGCTGCTACTTTGTATATAATAATCAGGGAAGTCCTTCCGGAGGAGTAACAAGGGAGTGGAGACTTGAAGGATTCAGGATTAATCTTAAAGTTTGGGCAGTTTAGAATGTATTCTTAGATTATTTGCCACTCTTGTCATCAAAAGATCAAAAGATGGAATTTAATTGATCTCCCTTTGAATATTAGATGAGCTTAGTGACTCACATTTAATGAAAAGAATGTAGTAGAAGTAATAATGTATGACCTTCAAGACTTGGTCACAAAAGGGAGCTTCTGCCTTCTTCTCTTGGGTTGATAATTCTGGCAGAAGCCGTGTTGTGAGGACACTCAAGCAGCCATATGGAGGGGCCTATGTGAAGAAGAACTGAGGCCTCCTGCCGACAGTCAGCACTAACTTGTCAGCCCTATGAGTGAGCCGCCTTGGAAGTGGATTCTCCAGCTCCAGTCAAGCCTTACCATGAGACTGCAAACCTGGTTGACATCTAACCACAGCTTCATGAGAGATGGTGAGTTAGAACCACTCAGTCAAATTCCTGAGTCACAGAAACTACGAACCATAATAACTGTTTGTTGTTGTTTTCAGCCAAAAGATTTGGAATAATTTGTTATAGTTATATATAGCTTCTACACAGGTATCTGCTAGAAGTAAGAAGTGTGCCCTAGGCAGAAGGAATAGCAAGTTCAAAAATTGTTAGCATATTATAAGGAAGAGCGGCCGGGCACAGTGGCTCATGCCTGTAATCCCAGCACTTTGGGAGACCGAGGGAAGTGGATAACTTGAGGTAAGGAGTTTGAGACCAGCCTGGCCAATATGGTAAAACCCTGTCTCTACTGAATATAAAAGAATTAGCTGATGTGGTGGTGCACGTCTGTAATCCCAGCTACTCAGGAGACTGAGGCGGGAGAATCGCTCAACCCCAGGAGGCAGAGGTTGTAGTGAGCTGAGATCATGCCACTGCACTCCAGCCTGGGTGACAAAATGAGATTCTGTCTCAAATAATAATAATAATAATAACAATAACAATAATAATAAACAGCAAGCAAGGGCTAGAGTGGCAAGAGGTGAGATCAGAGATCAGGTCATGGGAAGACCTTTGAGGCTCTCTGCAGCTGAGATGGGAGAGGAGTCTTTGGAACAAGCGTGATTACATTTGAGAAAGATCACTCTAGTGGTTGGGGGACACAAGGCTGAAGGGAGAGAAGGGCAGAGATGGGGAAATGGTTGCAATAGTCCAGGCTCCGATCAGTGTAGTAGCAGAGTGGAGTGGGGGATGAGATGTGGTCTGATTATAACGAATTTTGAAAGTAGTACTGACATGATTTGCTGCTGACTAAATGTGAAAAGTAAGAGAGTCAGACAGGAGGAGGAGTCAAGGATGATGTCAAGGTTTTGAGCCTGAGCAACTGGAAGGATGGCGTCCACATTGAGGAGATGGAGAAAGTAGAATAGGGAGAAAGCTTTTGGGAAGATCTATCCTCTTTTCTAAGACGTGGTATGCCTTTGCTCCCCTACCAGCAACTCTTAATAATATGTTGTTGTCATTTGATTGTCTTCTATCAAACGACTGTGAGCTCCCTGTGAGCAAGACTGGGTCTTACTGCCCCAGAGCCTGCTGCTTAGCGAGCACTCAGCAATATTTTTTCAATGAATCAATAAAAGCGGCAACAAATTAGCCAAAGAGAACATTGTTTCAAAAAGTTAGAAAGTGTTTTGAGATGTTTTGGACTAACTTCCTGATGTTATAGTTGGTGGGAATGGAATCTCAGAAAGGGTCCATAACTCAGCCAATGCCTCAGTCTACTCAGACTGCTCAATCCATGTCTTCTCTGTTCAACCTCATATTTCTTTTAGAAAACATCAGTGAGCTTATTGATTTGTGTGCATTGTCCAGCAAAGCCTTGACACATAAGATAGTTCACTTCCCAGGTGGCTCGCTCATACGACTAGCAAGCTGGTGCTGGCTGTGGGCAGAAGACCTTAGTTCTTCACATGGGCCTCTCCGTACGGCTGCTTGAGCATCCTCACAATATGGCGGCTGGCTTCCCTGACAATGATCAATCCAAGAGAGCAAGGCAGAAGCTGCCTTTTGTGACCAATTCTTGCAAGTCACACATTATTGCTATGTCAAGGTGGAGACACACAAGAATACAATTTTGAACTCTCTGGGGCATTGTAGAAAATAAATCGATACCACAAGCAATCCCATGATAGGCAAAAGCTGAGAGCTGTGAGGAATTTGGCAGTGAATAAACACATGGTGAGTGTGCTGGCATTGGGTGGGAGGTCTCAGTGACTTGTCTAATGGAGAGAGTAGAGGCATGAGTTATCTGAAGTATAGGAGAAGCTGGTGGATGCTACTGCCAGAGCCCTGGGGTGTAAGGCTTTGGGTGAGGACAGTGCCTCATCCATCATTGTTAGCAATAGGGGTCAGGAATCAGATATGGGGCAATCTTGAAGATGATTTGGTGAGGAAAGACACAATGGCGTTGCAGGAATTTATGTAACTTTTACCTTCTGATGTGGTAGATTTTTCTTTTTCTCCAATAGTACTGGTTTCACCTTCCTGGTGGTGGGTACCCCACCTGGAATTTTGCAATAAAACCAACAGAAATAAAATGAATTCTGTCAGGCAGACAAGAAGTGCTAAGGGGAGGAAGAAGGAAATTCTCTGTAATATACCATAACATTTAAAGTCTTTTTTTCAAGATGTTCCAAGAGGCTGCTTCTCAGCTTTCTTAAAACTTAAAGATACTCAGACAGCATGTAGCTGAGGGTTTTCCATGACTGGCACAGTATCAGAGGCCTTTAAGGAGCTTTTAAAAATACGGATTCTTAGGTCCCATCCTAGTTGTAGTAAATCAGAGTCTCTAAGGGGTGACATCCAGGAATCTGCATCTTAAAGACACATCGCAGGCAATTCAGCCTCCTATTGGATCAGGAATAAAATCCAAACTGACAGTCCAGACTAAAACACATGGCACAATCTGGCCTGTAACCCTGCTTTCAATCCCTCTTCTACCCACCTCCTACTCCTCTTCGTATCTCACTCTGTTCTAGCCACATGATATTATTGCTTCTCCTCAAATGCTCAGAGCCTTTGCGCTTTCTGTTCCCTCCATCTGGTATGCTGTTCCTCCAGCTCTTTGCATGGCCAGTGCCTTCTTTCTATTCAAAAGTCACCTTTTCAGAGAGGCCCTCCCTGACTCCTGTGCTCTCCGCTCCACCTGTGATGGGAATCACGGTAACCTGTGGTGTCTTTCTTCCCCAAGTTTGTTAGTGTTTGAAATGATCATTTTATGTGTCTATTTGCCAAATGATTGTCTTCTGGACTAGAATGTAAGTTTTATGAGAGGCAACTCATCTCTTTCCTCACCCCTGAATCCCCAGAGATACAGTGCCTAATGTCGTGTAGCTTACTGCTCAATGAATATTTATTGAATGAACAAATGAATACATGGATGGGTGAACAAATGAATTGTGATAACTGATCTCATGTGGGAACCACAGATCAGATCCTAATTCTCCTTACAAATAAAGAAGCAGAGGTACAAATAAAGAGTCTGAGGTCACTCAACGCTGCAGTGGAATCAGGCTTCAGCCACAGCCTCAGCCCTCCACAGCCCCACCCATCTCCCCTCCCTGCCTCCAGCCTTGCATCTTTGCAGGTCCTTATGAAAAATTCTGTGTTCCATCCTTGCTGAGGAGTACCGGCAGTTGCCTCATTTTCCTTCTATATCGCATTAAAAAAAAAATACTTAAAAGAAGGCAAAATCTTCGGGGACAGCTAAAACAGTGGAGTCAAGGGCCGGCACACTCCACTTCACAGAGGGAGGGAGGGAGCCATGAGTGCCGAATTCCTCAAGGCCTCCCGGCTCTGTTCCTGCTAATCAGAGACCTAGAGCTTAGATGCTGTCTCTGTCGTCATGGCAACCGGCAGATTCCAAGGCTCCGATAAGAGTCAGGGTTGAACTTTTCTGCAAAACTCCTCAAGAGGCCTGGCTCCCTAGCTGCTTCCCTGCTTCCCATCAAAGCTCTTGCTCACTGAGCCGATCAGTCAGCTGCTCCCAACAAAGTGCTCATTTGACCCAGCGTTGGGTGCAGATCCTCATGCCCCAAGCACTAGATTTCGAGTTAAACACTGTTTGGGGAATCAGAGACCAACAATGGTGGAGCAGGAAGAACCCCAGCTCCAGCTCAGCTCTGTACAGAGTGGAGAAACGGAGGCCCAAGAGCCAAGGGGACTTGCCCAAGGCAAATAGTGACTCATATCATAGCTCTGGCTAGTAGAATTGCCACCTTTTGACTCCCAGCCCAGTGCTCTCTCCACATCACTCTATCATCACAGCAGCTAGTATTTATTAAGCACCTCCTGCATACCAGACACTGAGCTAACTAAACACTTCTCACTTATCTTCTCATTGAAGCTTTCAAAGAAACCCACGAGCCAGCATTACCATCCCTACTGTGAAGAACAAACTGGGACTCTGAGATATTACCTGGCAAGAACATCAGTGGCTGCCCTGCCTGTTTATAAGAATCAACTGAGAGGCCAGGCTTGGTTGCTCGCGCCTATAATCCCAGCACTTTGGAAGGCCGAGGCGGGCAGATCTCGAGGTCAGGAGATCGAGACTATCCTGGCTAACACAGTGAAACTCTGTCACTACTAAAAAAAAAAAAAAAAAAAAAAAAAAAAATAGCCGGGCATGGTGGTGGGCACCTATAGTCCCAGCTACTCGGGAGGCTGAGGCAGGAGAGTGGCGTGAACCCAGGAGGCAGACAGAGCTCACAGTGAGCCGAGATCACACCACTGCATCCAGCCTGGGCCACAGAGTGAGATTCTGTCTCAAAAAAAAAAAAAAAAAAAAAAAAAAAAAAAAAAAATCAACTGAGAACAAAAAGAAGACGACTCTGGGAAAACATTTTTTTTTTGAGACTGCATCTCACTCTATTGCCCAGGCTGGAGTGCAGTGGCGTGATCTCAGCTCACTGCAGCATCTGCCTCCCGGGTTCAAGTGATTCTTCTGCTTCAGCTTCCTGAGTAGCTGGGATTACAGGCGCTCGTCATCACGTTTGGCTAACTTTTGCATTTTTAGTAGAAAACGTTTTGAAAATATAGGAAATGATAAGTGGAGGTACGGGGGAATCTTGGTAATTACATTGTAAGATAGGAATGGTCTTATGTGTTTGGAGAGGATCTGTATCTCAAGGTTTGGCCTGAATCTTATATTCCACAAACAGAAATGGCAGTTGGCCAGGAGGTTGGAGACATCTCTGACATTTATTGCCTCCATTCCACAAATAGCTCCTTCTGTGTATAGAGGACTTACTAATCTAGTGTCTCAATTGATTCCTATAACCCTCTGAGGGGTGTGCAGCAGCGGCGTGGTGAACCTCCTTCCCTTGCATAGCTGAAGGCACTGAAACCTGCAGAGGCAAAAGGACTTGCTTCCATCCAGGGCTCATGGCCCAGGTACTTATTCTACCCTTGCATCCAGGGCTGTGAATGGTCCATCCTTGTGCCCACACTTGCCAGACACGGACACTCTGCCTGTTTTGACAGAGAATGTAAGCCTAGACTCTCGTGCTTAAATGCTCACCAGAAAGTCCAAGAGTTATCATGGAGCTGACCTAGCCCAGAGACAAGATGAAGTTGGCCAATTTGTGCCTTGGCTCCTGGGACCTCAGTCTGGGCTGTGTTAATAATGTCCTGGCCTGCGGTCTTGGCATTCCGAGTCGTTTTCAATGTGAATTCAGTTCATTAAGCCTGGATGGGGGTACTCTTCAGGAGCTGTGACCCTTTGAGCTTTGCCGTTGTGGCTGGAAAAAGCAATAGAGCTTGGAGGAAAACTGGGGATTGCACAGCACTGCTGTGGGAGATATCATTTGGATACAGGGGCAGTAATGTTCATCTTAGTAGAAATTAAATGAAAAATGAAAGGAAGTTTTATGAGGCTGTCATTTCTCTCATTATTTCATTCATTACTCAACAGTTGTTTACTGAACACTTACTTAGTATTGGATTTCAAGGACCCAAAAGTAACCAAGACATTATTTCTGCCCTGCAGGACTTCTCACCCTGGAAGGGGAGACAGATCCTTAAACCGGGAATTACAACGAGGTGTATAATAAGTTATCTGATAGAGAGAGGCTTAAGGGGGCAGTGGACCCACAGAGAGGACACCTAACCCAACCTGGGGAATGTGGGCAGGTGATCACGGAATGTGTTGCTAGGAGATGAATAGAAAGTGGTCAGGAAAGTGGAGTTAAAAGGAAGAAGAGCAAGTGCAAAGGTCCAGCACCAAGACACAGCAGTGGACCTTCATGTGACTTCAGGGGATGCAGTAAGTTAGGACAGACAGTGAAGGTGGAGGGTGGGAGGCAAGACTTGAGTCTAGGAAGGAAGAAAGGGGCTGGATTCTTCAGGGCCATGTAGACAGGTGCTTTTCAAGCCTTCATGTGCACGGGTCACCTGGGGATCTTGTCAGACTACAGATGCTGATTCTTCAGTAGGTCTTGGGGAGGGCCTGAGTGTCTGCATTTCTAACCAATTCCCAGGTGAGGCTGCTGCTCCACGAACCATGCTCTGAGTATCTGGGTTGTAGATTCTACAAGGAATTTGAACTTGATCCTGAGGGCGGAGCAACACAGACAAGCACAGATCCCTACCACTGCTTCTCCACAGGCAATGGATGAGAATGGCTTAGTCCAGTTCTCAGGGCTGACAGCAAGTGTGTAAGTGTGTGGACGTGTGTGAGTATATGTGCTTATGAGTGTGTGGTAAACACTCTTGTATATCAAGAATTGCTTGGTTCTCAAGTTCAGGTCAAAGGACAAAAGAACCATCTGGAGAAAAATCAGCTCAGCATTTTTCGCCCAGCTCAGCCAAGCAGGTCAGGCACCCAACCTGCCTGGGTTTTGAACTGTCATCGCGGAACATATCCATCCACTGCCCTCCAATCAACCCCACATCCGCCCTGTCATTTCTCCCTCCACAGGCTGGCCTGTCGATTGCCTATTTGCTTCATGAGAGATAAAACTGCTGAGAAGTGGATTGGATTCGATTGTTGAGACTGCCTAAAATGCAGGCTGCCTCCAACTAGGGAAGGGACTGAATTCCAAAATGTCATAGTTTTCCACTTGAGCAGGGTGTGCAAAAGGTAATTAGGTGATGCTGGGAAAGTGCATGGGGTCTGGAGTCCTGCTGACCTGGGTTCAAGTCCTGATTCTGCTAAGTTGTGTCACCATGGGCAAGAATAACACCTCTTCTTCCAGCCCAGGGACCCCTGGGCATCAGCTGGAATTGCAGACAGAGTTAGGATTTCTCTGGGGAGGGTGAGCTTCTAATTATGTTTTCTTGCCACAGGACAAGTGAGTCCGTTTTGGGGATCATCACAGCCACTATTAGAAGAAAGACAAAGCAAGCAAGAGGGAACTGGAAAGTGGGAAGAAGCCCTCAGCTTAAGAGGAAACCTCCAACCAAGGAAAGGAGGAACCTTGGTACGAGATCTAGGAGAGTGTAAACTGGTCCCAAGAGGTGCTTGCAGGGACCGTTCACTTATTCTTCATTCAACAAGTATTTATTGAGCACCTATTATGTGCAGGCACTGGGAACAAGATAGAGAAAAAAAACCTTGCTTGGTGGAGCTTGCATTGTACTGCAATGGGTGGAGGTAGGAAGAGAGCAGAAAATAAACATAATTAAGTGGTAAATCTTAGAAAGTAATGAGTGCTATGGAGAAAAGATACAGAGTGGGATAAGGGAGATGGAATACTACTGGGAGGGGCTTGCAATTTTAAACTGGGTAATCAGAGAAGCCCTCATAGAGAAGGTGAGATTTGAGCAAAGACTTGAAAGTGATGAGGAGGTAAGCCTTGAGCATACCCAGCAGAATATAACAGGCAGACTGCAGCCAGTGCAAAGGCCCTGAGGTAGGAACATACGAAATGCACTGAAGAATTAGCAGTGTGACTGGAGCTGAGGGAGCGATGGGGAGATTAGTAGGAGGTAAAGGCAGAGAGGTAATGAGGAATCAGGTATAAGAATACGGTGGGCTTTCACAGGGACTTGGCTCTTTCCTCTCGGTGAGATGAGAAGCCACTGAAGGCTTCATTGGATAGATATGTTCTGACTTAGGTTTTAAAGGATCCCTCTGGCATCTTGCTGAGCATATATGGCAAGGGATCTGGGATAGATACAGGAAGACCAGTGAAGAAATGACTACAATAATCCATATGAGAGAAGATGGTGGCTGGGGTCAATGTTTTTTCTGCAGTAGTGTTGAGAGGTGGTCAGATTATGGACTTTTATTGAAGGTAGAATCAATGTAGTTGTTGCATGGATTGGCTATGGAGTGTGAAAGAGAGGGGCCAAGGATGACTCCAAGGTTCTGGGTCTGAGCAACTGGGAGGATCTTGCTGCCAATCACTGAGCTGGAACAACTGCAGATGGGGAAGCGTGTTTTGGAAGAGTCTTCTAAAGCTCAGTTTTTGAGAGGCCAATTAGATTTTGAGATGCCAATTAGACATCTATGTTGAGATGGCAGGTGGGCAAGTGGGTACATGAGCCTGGAGTTCAGAGAAGAGATCAGAACTAGGGAAACACGTTTGAGAGATGATAGCATTTGGACAGTGTTTAAAGCCAGGAGACTGGATCTTCTGGGAGTAAGATGGAACACTAGGCTAGTAACTAACTAGATTAAGGGTGAAAGTTGAGGAGGGAGGTAAGCTTCTGTGGCATTTTACGAGTGGGGTTTGAAATAACAAATTGGCTCAATAAAAGTGCCCCAGCCTGGTGGACTGGCTCTTAAAATATAAAGTGACCGACAGCTCCAAGTTATTTATCTAGACCCAGTGATACATTGATTGTTTGTGCATTTATTCATCCATTCATTCCTCAGCTATTCATTCACTCACTCATCTGCTAAGCATCATTTGCCTCCTGAGGAGGGTTGTTTCAAGATGACCCAAACATGAGCCTCTCCTTCAAGTGCACAGTCCAGAGGAAGGGATGCAGCAGGTACATTAGAAACTCTCATATAGGGGTATGGGGTGTAAGTGGCTGAGAAAGGAGACATCCTGACTGGGGAAAGGCATGTGTGCTCAGAGGACACAAGGCAAGCTGCACAGAAGGGACAGAGTTACTAATCCGGGAGAGTTGGCCGTGCATAGTGAGTAGAGCCGTCGGATAGACTCTGCCTGACCACTCACCAGCTGGGTGACCTTGGGCAAGTCCTTTCACGTCCCTGGTGAAACCATAAGTTGCAATCACCTTACGAGGCTGCTGCAAGAATGAAATGAGATGACGCATGTCCAGCGCGTAGACAGTATCTGGCACATGGTGGTACTTTGAATATCAGCAACATTTTCCAAGAACAGATGACACTGGTCTCCAGCCTCAGTTGCAAAGCTTGCCTCTGGGGACCCACTCACTGTGACTCTGATTACCTTTCCTCAAACAGCCAAGGCAAGGGATTCTGGGAAGGAGGGCGACGGGAGGTTGAAGTGCCCTTGAGGGTCCCAGGAGATCCTCCTACACCGAGGTCTTGGCTTCCTACCACCAAGCTGAGTGGCTACTTCAGAACCTAGAAATGCTGCTGGAACCTAGAAATGGTACAGAAACCCAATTCCTGCTGAGTTCAGGCTTCTCTCTCTCCAGTCCAGGGATAAATTTGTCTCTCCCTCCACTGCGGGGTCCCTCACAGGATCCTCTCATCAGCTAGAACTGCAGACAGGGGGCTTCTGAGAGGATGGCTCAGTTAGGACCTTGCGCTCCTGCAGACACACACACACACTCATGCCAGAGGCTGAGGCTTGGGAGAAAATTCCTAACAAGCAGAGAGTAAGCTGCTGCTGAAATCTGCAGAAAGGACAGACCAGACAAGCTACAAATCTTCATGGCAGGCTGTGAGCTCCTGCGGTCTGGGCTTGTTAGTTTTAAAATAACACAGCAAGAAGTGAGATAAAGGGCTTCAGTGGGAGAAGCTGTCAGACACCTTGCTTCACACTGTTGGGGCCACCAGAGGGGTCTCCTTGTCTCTCCTCCTGGGTTACAGAAACTGAGATTGCCAGGTTGGTCAGCTGCATTGTTGCCAGATCAAAGTGAGAACTTGTCAGAGCTGGGCCAGCCCTTGGGGAGCATTGAGTCCAAGCCTGGAGAAACTGAGGTCCAGTAGGGGTGAGTGCTACACTCAAGGGCACTTGGTGAGTTAGAGGCTGAGGAAAGACCATCAGCTCTCTTTGTCTGCAGCATAGTGGATGCTGTTGGTCAGATCCTAGATCTCTTCCCAGATTGGTGGAATGTTAGCTGCAAATGCCTGAGGGATGCCCCTTCCAGAAGATTTTGCCCACTCCTGGTGGGATGTGGGGAGGGAGGCCCATAGCCAATGACTAGCTGACATAGGAGTACAAAAGACGTGCCCCCTTGCCTCAAGGTCAGACCAATTCGATGGGGGAATCCACATTCCAGAGCTCCCCTTAGGATCAGGCTGAGGCTTGAGTCCAGTTGAAACTACATCTTTTCTCAGCTGTCTTCCCCTGTCCTACCCTGCTTCCTCACTCCCTTTCTCCTCTCTCAATAAGTCACATGCACCCAGACCCCTATCTCAGGCTTCCTTTCTTGTGAATTCCATCTAAGACACAGACCCAGACCATGTTTTCCTCTATCAAACTATTAATACTAAATGCAAAATGATGGTTAACATCATTCCCTTGTCAACAGAGAAGCCAGATTGTATTATCTGGAGTCAAATAGACCTGGGTTTGAATTCTGCTTTGCTGCTTCCTGGCAGTGTGATCCACAGGAAGTTCTTTAATATTATCAAGACTTAGTTTTCCCATCTGAGAATGGGAAATGTTATCAGAGATGTTAATATTACCTGCTTCACAAGGCAGTTGTAAAATGCATGTTTTCTGGTTGCCTAATAAATGCTCAATATATGTTTGATGATGATGATGGTGATGGTGAAGATGGTGATAATGCTACTGATGATGATAGTGATGGTGATAATGGTGATGATGATGATATTGAGGATGACGGCAGGATGAATAGAGAGGGTCGTCTATACCAACCCCACCAGTCCTCCCAAAGCTCTCAGAAGACTCCACCTCTGCAGCTCCAGCACCAATCAGCAGCAAGCTCTCAAACCCACCCTTTCCATTCACCCTCCTTTAGGCTTATTCCGTAGGCTCCATCCTTTGTCATCATCATTCTTCTCTGACAAAGGACTCTCCGTGGGAGAGAGGAGCTCTGGAGAGAGGAGCTCTGGAGAGAGGAGCTCTGGAGAGGGGAGCTCTGGAGAGGGGAGCTCTGGAGAGGGGAGCTCTGGAGAGGGGAGCTCTGGAGAGGGGAGCTCTGGAGAGAGGAGCTCTGGAGAGGGGAGCTCTGGAGAGAGGAGCTCTGGAGAGGGGAGCTCTGGAGAGGGGAGCTCTGGAGAGGGGAGCTCTGGAGAGGGGAGCTCTGGAGAGGGGAGCTCTGGAGAGGGGAGCTCTGGAGAGGGGAGCTCTGGAGAGGGGAGCTCTGGAGAGAGGAGCTCTGGAGAGGGGAGCTCTGGAGAGAGGAGCTCTGGAGAGAGGAGCTCTGGAGAGGGGAGCTCTGGAGAGGGGAGCTCTGGAGAGGGGAGCTCTGGAGAGAGGAGCTCTGGAGAGAGGAGGTGTCTGGCTTTATGCAAAAGTGGCCATTTCTCAATGCCAACCCAGGCATCCAGCTGTTCCCACCCATAGGAAATGCCTCCTCCACAGTGATTCTGAATAAGGAGTTGATAGGAAATGTCTGTCCTTCTGTTGGGACTTTTATCTGCCTTTTAAAAGTCAAACCCATTACCTCAGGACTGTGGGTTTATTAGAGAGCTTTATCTTTATTAGGCAGTCAGCTTCGTGATTATCTCCTACCAATTGGTGGGCTCCCCGTGGCTCCAAGAGGACTTGGGGTGGTGCGGTGGGTTGTGGCAAAAACAGACTAGGTCAAGTTAGCACAGCACCTAGGTCAACTTAGCACAGCACCCTCCCAACCACACGGACAGAGGGTCTGTGCTAAGATGGGCTCTCTTTTTTTTTTTTTTTTGAGACGGAGTCTCGCTCTGTCGCCCAGGCTGGAGTGCAGTGGCCAGATCTCAGCTCACTGCAAGCTCCGCCTCCCGGGTTTATGCCATTCTCCTGCCTCAGCCTCCCGAGTAGCTGGGACTACAGGCGCCCGCCACTTCGCCCGGCTAGTTTTTTGTATTTTTTAGTAGAGACAGGGTTTCACCATGTTAGCCAGAATGGTCTCGATCTCCTGACCTTGTGATCCGCCCGTCTCGGCCTCCCAAAGTGCTAGGATTACAGGCTTGAGCCACCGCGCCCGGCCTCACATGGGCTCTCTTTAAACTACATGGCTTCGCTGTTGACGAGGGGCAGGGACGGAACAACTAGGAGACACCAGGGGCTTGGGAATCAGGCAGACTCCAGCTGAAAAGCTGATCCTGCTGCTTTCAAGCTACGATCCTGGGCGAGTCACTTCATCTCTCTTCTGCAAAACTGGGATAACGATAGTGTCCAGCTCATAGAGATGATGTACGCAAAGTGCTTAACACAATTCCTTGTGCAAAGTAAGCACTTAATCAACGTTAGCTGTCACTGTAATTGTAATTATTCATTGTAAATAGCCTTTGGGACCTAGTCTTCCAACCTCCCTGTCTTTGTTCAAGCTGATCCCTCTGCCCAGAGTGCCTTCTCTACCCTTATCTGTCAGGAGAAGCCTCACTCATCCTTCATATCTCAGCCTAACTATCCCAACCTCCTTTTGTGGCCCCCCACTTATTACCCACCCCCCGCACCCCCAAAGATGAATCAATTCTTTACTGCACTATGTTCCAGCATCTCTTTGTGAATCCCTCCGAGACATCACTGGTGGCCTTGGGCAAAGTCCTTCATCTATTTAAGTCTCAGTTTTCTCATTTTAAAGATGGGGATGATAATACCTTATGTATTGCAGTAGCTATGGGAAATATACATCCAACTAAGCACACTGTTTTATTATTATACTTAGCATTGCAATTATTATTGAAAGAGGCACAGTGACTCCAATATAAGAAATAATTTCTGCTTGGTGAGGAGCCCTGTGGATTATTCTTTCCCAGTCGTATTTGAGGGGGTGTGTGACTTTTAATTTGCCTAGAACCCTTTGGGGAACCTGAAATCAGGGGACTGGCCCCAATGACCTCTGATTAACCTGTCCAGTTCCAGGACTTTTGTAAGTCAGATTCTTCTCTGGATGGAAGTCCTCCCCATCATTTCATCTCCTTCTGAATCACTCTGGGACAGCACAGTAGGGCCCAGAACCTACCAGTGTGGGGCAGCACAGTAGGGTCCATGAGCCCCCAATTTAAGGATGAGAGCTGTCATCTCCAAACACAGCAATTACGTTCAAAGGCTGAAGCGTGGGTCTACCAACTTCTCCAACTCACTGTGTCAGAGTAAAGGGACCTCACATTTATTGAGCACCTAGTATGTACTAAACACCTCATCAGACAATTAAAACCCATTATTTCATTTAAGTCCCATAGTAAACTCTTAAGGTGGGTATTGTAAGGGTCATTTTTAGATGAGAAAACAGGCTCAGAGAGGTGCAGTGGCTTGCCCGAGGACACACAGTGAGCAAGTGAGAGAGTCCAGTGTTCTCAAGGAACGGTGGCTGGGTGTATCTGGTCTCCAGACTGAGCATGGCTCCCCAATCCAGAAAGACCTATGTCTACACAGTTTTTGGTGTAATTATGTCTCTTTCCACTGCGGATCATGTTTCTGCATCCCCCATGCTGACTGCTGTTCCATCTTCTCCCTATTTCCTCTCCTACGCCCAGTTCCCTGGCTGCTGTCAGCACAGTCTGTAGACTGAGACACTCAATCAATCAGCCAGCTTGCTCCAACAGCTAAAAAACACCCCGTCGACCAATTTTCCCTCCAGCACCTTTCCGGGGACCATGAAACCTCACTAATTTGGAATTTGCAATGATTTCTGACACAGAACTTGCATTTCTCATTCCAATAAAAAAAAAATGTCTGAATGAAATGTCATTACACGGACCCCTGGGAGCTTCTGCGCCAGGCCCTGGCAGGCAAAAGGCCCTGTTTCCACTCCTTTCCTCCTCATTCCTTCTCCTGGCTTCTTTCACCTGCATCTATCTCTATGGTTGGATTTTACGACTGACAGCACCATTGTCAATGCTGATATTACCACTAGTTACAGTGGATATTCGTGGAGCACCAGCCATGTGCTGGGTACTGTTCTAAGTGCTTTGCATATGTTTGATCTTGTCAATCTCATGACAATTATTAGAGGCTGGTACAATGATCAATCCTGATTTACCAGTGAAGAAACTGAGATCATAGGAGATCCCACCAAAAGGCTGTAGAGATGGAATTTAACCCAGACAATCTGACTCCAGAGTCCATGGTTTTAACCCTTTCACCTCTTGGGCTGGGCACCATGGGAACCACCTGTAGATCCTCCAGCCCCAGCAAAACTTCCTCCCACCTTGGGCATCTGAGAGCATCACATACTGGGGCAAGAAAGCTTTGTGTCCTTCTACAGCTGTGAGATTGGTGTTTACAGTCAGGCTTGTGAACTCTGTCTCCAGACTTCAGTCACAATGGACACTGCTGAGTGAGATCTTTCAAAAGAAACCGGGGGCAAGGACTTTGAGAAGGATCTTTACCAGGCTCAAAACTCTGGGGGTATTTGTTGCTCTTAGGGATCAACCATCTAGCCAAAGCTCTGGCTTCTTCCTACAACTATTTTGATGTATATGGCCGATACAGATAAGAAATACACAGCCAGAAAGCTATGCACCATCCCACTCCCCCTTCCCTGTGAAGGGGCCCTACTGCATCCTTCTGCATAAGCCCAGAGTGCACTTGCCTCTGTGGATGTACACTACGGCATCCTCCTTTTCAGGGAGGAGAACATCAACCATTCTGGTTGCTTTAGAGTATAGTTTGAATATAAAAGGCCATAACATTCAGAAACATCCATGGCTATGGCTTGATTCCACCAGTTACCTATTTGGCTGGTGGGGTGAAGACAGAGTCTTGTTTCCCTGTACAAATTTCTCAGCCCCTGGTGGTGGGACCTGTGGCTGAGACAAGGGTTGGGGACAGGATGGAAACAAAGCACTTTAGACCGATCAGACATCTCTCAGCCACAATGAAACTGCCTATCTAGGAACTCCATATTCATGGCCATATTTTTACCTGCACCCAACTAAGAATATCCAAATGAGTATATAGGATGTATCCAGATGTGTGTGTGTGTATGAGGGAGGTGGAGCCTGGACCCAGATGTTTTTAATATCCAGGTGTGTCATACAGGCAGATTAGTTATGTCGAGGGTGGCCGTGTAATCCATTGTCCAAACTGGAATGCTTTGGGGAACAAAAAGTGTGTTGACAATAAGTGCTCAGGTGTGTGTGGCCCTCTTGGTCATCCCTTTTTCCTGAACAGGCTTGAGTGTTCTTTCTACCTCTCCATTTGAAAGTCCCACAGGCACCTCAAACTTAATGTGACCAAACGTCAACCTGTCACCTCCCCTACAAAGTGTTCTCTAGCTCTACCCGCTTCCTACTCATCCAAGCAGCAACCTGGCCACCACCCTCCATCCTCTTTCTCTCACTTTCTTGCTCATTCTGACTCCAGAGCATCTCAGCCTCCCACTGCATTGCCACCTCCTGGTCCAAGCCACCACCGTCTCTCACCCAGACAACTGCAGCAGCCTCCAGAGCAGCTTTTAGCTTTCACCCTGACCCTCCCCAGCCTGATGTCCATGCAGGAGGCAAAGCTGTCTTTCCAAAGTGAAGATCGGATCATGTTATTCTCTTGTGCAGAGCCCCCAAAAGCAGGTCCAAACTTCTCAGCATGGCTTCCATGCATCTTCAATTTCTGGCCCCAGCTACTTCTCCAGGTTTGTCATTCTCAGCTGCTTCTCACTCACCATGCTCAAACCATCTGAAGGCCTTACAGAGCCCTGAAAAGCCCCAGCATCTTGGCTGTCTTTGTTCTTTCTGCTAGATGGAGTAGAGCATGAAACTCAAGGGCATGGCCTGGAGCCAGACTACTGGGTCAAACCCCAATGCTGCCACTCTGTGACCTTGAGCAATTGACTACCTCTCTGGACTTCAGGTCATCAAGGGTAATAATAGTACCTACCTCATAGGGTTATTGCAATAATTAATGGTGAAAATATGTCAAGCTGTTGGAATAGTGCTGGAAATAGTAAGTACTCTGTGTTTGCTAATGAAAATATGGCATCGGCCAGGCGTGGTGGCTCACACCTGTAATTCCAGCACTTCGGGAGGCCGAGGCAGGCGGATCACCTGAGGTCAGGAGTTTGAGACCAGCCTGGCCAACATGGTGAAACCTCATCTCTACTAAAAATACAAAAATTAGCCTGGCGTGGTAACGGGCAGCTGTAATCCCAGCTACTCGGGAGGCTGAGACAGGAGAATCGCTTGAACCCAGGAGGCAGAGGTTGCAGTGAACAGAGATCGCACCACTGCATTCCAGCCTGGGCAACAAAGAGCAAAACTCTGTCTCAATCAATCAATCAATCAATCAATCAATATTTTCAAAAACTGGCATCATTTACCTTGCCTCCTTCAACTTGATCATCTCCTGTCCATTTTTCAGATTTCAATTCAGATGTCACCTCTTTCAGGAAGCCTCCCCTGACTACTAGGCCTGTTGTGTCCTTTCTCTGTGTGCACAATTCCCTCCATTGCAATTGTCTGTTTAATTCTCTATTTTCCCCCACCAGACTATGATAATTTTAAGGCATAGCCCAAGACTTCTGCTCCATTTTATTCTCGGCACCTAAGAAAATGATAGCCCCACCATGCATCTTCAGTAAACATTGGTTGAATGAGAGAACCAACTAGAGAAATAGCCCAATCAAACCAGCAAGGGAGAGGTTAACTAAGGGTGCAGGCAGCAGATGGCAGTGTATCTCACTATCAATGTAGCTACACATAGTCCACCGGAGGCAATTCCTGAATCCCAGTACACTAGGATCTGTAATAGATATTTCTACAAGATAGGCAGGTACTGAAGGGCAGATGGGTTTCCCCCGAGGATGCTGCACACAGAAAGAGTGCATGACTCCAGTTCCCATATCCTGCTATGATGTCCAGTTGTTTGCCTGCCTTCCCCTCCCACCTTCCAGAAGAGGTAGCTCCTCAGTTCCAGGGTGCAGAGGACAACAGAATCACTCTGTTCGGTGTTCAGGCGTTCCCTTCCTCTGCTCTCCTCCCTCTCCTCTCCTCCAATATTCACCTGCTACAGCAGTCAGACTCTCTGAACTCAGAGGGCTGGGTTCAAATGCCAGCTGTGCCACAGACTTGCTATGTGACCTTGGGCAAATGAATTTCCCTCTCCTTGCCTCAGTTCCTGCACCTGTAAAATGGGAAGTGTAATAGCACCTGCTTTGTAGGGCTGTGATGATTCAGTGAGGTGATGCACTTTGTAATGCACGTGGCTTATGGCAATAGCTCAGTGATGCTTTGCAGGACGTAAGAAATAATAATCCCAAATTCTGTGTCTTCTCCATGCTGTTCTGCTCACTTCTAATGCCTTCTCCCTATGTCTCTGCATGGCCAAATCCTATTGATTGGATCTCCTCTGTGTATTTAGATGCCCAGCTGCCGTTATCTCCTCTAGCATAAATCCAAGCTCACTGTAGGCACCTAGCAATGTTCTGGACAGCTGCACTGTCACCTCAGCTCTGAGCACAATAGTTCTGAGTCCATTTTCCAAAGTACCAGCTGACCAGCAAATGTCCCTGGCCATCTGGGGAATGGGACCATTCCCTTATATGCAGCATTAGCGATAAGAATTCTGGGGCAAGTAATTTATTTGTGACATGATCCTAGGATGCTCTGGTAAGGACGTTGGGAAGGGAAACAGGGAAGAAAGCCAGTTACTGCTGCAGGTGACTGGAGCTTAATATCTCTGGGGAATCCTGGGAACCTGTGTAGGCCATAGACCTCAGCGTTGTTTCATCTAAGCACCAGGGAGCTGGGATATTTATATACCAGCTCCCATCAGTCATTGGTTGAAAGCTGCTCCAAAGAGACATTAATTCCTGCCTCGTGTATGGCAGAAATCAGGGAAGACTTCCTGGAAGAAGTAATGCCTATGTTAAAATCTGAAAAATGGACAGGAGGTGATGAAGCTGAAGGAGGCAAAATGAAAATGCTCCATGACCAGAGTACACTCAGGTAAGGAGTTGCAGGTCCATTAGTTAGAAGTCAAGCTGATGTGCTCAGAAATGGTGGGTGGTGGGGGAAAATGGGCAGGTCAGTGACAACATTGGCTACTTTGGCTGTGCCTAGGCACTGAGTAGGGTTTGAAGGGCTGCAGTACATGGCTGTGCTCCAGAAAAAAAGATCAACTGCCCAACTGCCCTGGAGCTTTCACGAGGGGGTCCTGAATTCAAGGAAATACCAGACTTCACTCCCTTGATCAAACCCTCCTCTCCTTCCCCGCTTTCCTTCCTATGTTCTTTCTCTCCTTCCTCAGATCTTTCTTGAGCTTCTGCTCTGCTAAGCAGTCTTAGAGCATAAAGATCAGGCAGAATGCTAAAGTCCCCAAGTCCAATCCCTTCTCCCTGTAAGGCTCAGAGAAGGGACCTGACCTGCTGTGGGTCATATAGCCAGTGAGTGGCAGAGTAGCAAGCAGACCCCTGCTTTTCTGACATCTTGTGCTTCAGGCTACTCTGGAGGGCTCTTCTGGAAACTCCATCACTGCTCAGTCTGCCAGAACTGCTTCCCCTGGCTGGAGGCCCGGGGTGGGGCTGGCTCCAGGATGAGGAGGTTAAACGGGGCTGCTGGGTGCAGGGCTGGCAGCAAGTGAAGCCTTCATCCCATCACAGCACCCCGGGGCTGAATCACCAGCTAGGCTGGCTTGGCTCAGCATTCAAATGCATCCTTATGCGCTGCAACAGTCTGAGGAAGAAAATAGGATTTTGCCTTTTGTTGCAATTTAAAAGAAGGTGGGGGGGTGGGGGGAGCGGATTCATGAGCACATTCTCCTTCTTGTTAGAGAGCAGCCCTTTTGAGATCAATCAAATGTTTTCTGCCAAACCCCTACAGGTCCACATTCTCCCAAATTACATTGGCTGAAAGGAAGATGGGAGATGCTAAGAAAGAAGGGATGAGGCCAGCGTGGTGGTGGCAAGGGTCGGGGGTGGCTTTACATCTAATGGAGGAGGAGGAGGGACAGAGGCTGGACAGGGTGTGGGACTTCCTCTCTTTGTGGAGGGTCTTGGCTCATGTTCAAAGGAGCTACTGAGCCCTTTAGAGACCCCTGCTGGGAGTTCAGCCCCCTCTCAATAACTCCTGCCAAATAATGAGGCCGATCCTGGGACCCACAAGTCCGAGCCAGGAATGCTACAAACTCGAGCGACAACCTCTCCCTGCAGAACAACCCAGGGGCTGTCAGCCACGGTGTGGCATGCAGATCCGTCATGATCAATTGTCAGCTTTGTCTTGGCTTTGCTACTAATGATTATTAAAGACTAAAATTTGAGAATGGTTTCCAATTAAAGTAAAGGTATAAATACATGAATCTTCATCATCTCCATTAATGGCAGCTCCTGTTAACTGTTCTGGTGGTAACCTTGGCGTTGTCCTTGACTTCTCTCTTTCAGACCCCAGTTCTGACCTATCAGCCAATCTAGATGCTAACTTCAAAGTGCGTTCAGAATCCAGTCACTTCTCTCCTGTACGTGGCTAGTGTCCTGGTCCAAGCCCCCATCATCTTGCACCTGCATTATTGCAAAGGCCTCTTAATAGGTCTCCCAGCTTCTTGCCTTCCTACGTCGTGTTCCCCAGAAGGTGGCTGGAAGGATCCTACTAAAATTAAGCTACATCATGGTGCTGCTCCCGTCAAAGCCCTCTGATTACTTCCCTAAAGCCAAAGTAGCTACAAGGTCTACACAGTCCAGCCCCTGTTACCACTCTGACCTCACTTCCTGCTCCTTTCCCCTTGTTCTCTCCACTCTGGTCCCACAGGTCTCTTTGCTGTTCCCTCATGCACCAATTCCACTCCTGCCTCAGGAGCTTTGCACGGGCTGTTCCCACTGCCTAGAACACTCTTCAAATAGCTACAACTTCCTTCCTTATTTTCTTCAAGTCTTTGCTCAAATAAATATCACCTTCTCAGTGATACGTCTTCCCTGATAACCCTATACAAACGTGATTTAAAATGGTACTCCCTCCCCATTGTACGTGTCTCTCCTTCTGCTTTATTTCTCTCTATAGTATTTATTACCCTGTAATATAATATAATCATTTACATATTTATGTTGTTTATTGGATGTGCCCCTTACTCCCACTAGAGTCTAAGTTTCATGAGGGTAGAGGTTTGGGGTCTGTTTCATTCACAGCTATTTCTCAGATCTTTGAGTAGTGCCTGGTATACAGTAAAGGCTCAATTAATATTTGTTAAATGAACAAGCAAACAGATGCCAAATTCCTTCTATGATAAAGCTCCTTACCGTCAGTTGTGTTCTGTTATGCTTTCTTGAACAGGAAAGAAAGGTGCGGATTGGAGCTTGTGTGCTCAGAATGTTAACATGTGTTCTTGGGTTTATGCATAGGGCTATGCTATGTATGTAAATATCACCTGGTATACATCTGGACTCTTGAAAAAAAGATTGAGAATAACAGGATTAATGAATGAGTAGATTGAGGGTACTTCACAGCCTTCGTTGCTGTGTGGCTTTGAAGCAGTTGCCTGCCCTCTCTCTGAGAGATAGCTGAGGAATAATGCAATGGTAATTGCTCCCAGAATGATTTTGCCTTAGGTCCTGGCTCTGCCACCCCTAGCTGAGTGATTTTGACTAAGGAACTTAACTTCAGAAACTTCTGTTTTTCCTATGCATAACTTGGGAAGAAGGAGCCACATGGTGGGAGAGGTGACACACATTAGTGTGAGCTTTGGAATTAACATCAGGACTTGAGTCCAGCCACTTACTATTTGTGAGTTTCTGTTTCATAACCTTAAATGTTTATAACCTAAGACCGTTGTTGTGAGAATTAAATGAGTTGCCACATAGACAATGGTGTGGAAATAATAACAGCTAATACCTTAGTACTTATATTCTAGTCCTTATTCTAAGTGCAATATATATGTTAATTATATAATTATACATAATTTAGTGCTCATCACGATGCTATGAAGACAATATTTTTTCTCCTATTTTAAAGACGAGGAAACAGAGGCACAGTGTGGTTAAGGAATTCACCTGAGGTTACACAGCAAAGCCAGGTTTCAAAGATGTAAAACCAACGCTTCCTCTTTCCTCCCTAAATAGAACCACCAAGGTCCCAGAGATCCTGACACCTCTCATACCAGCTAACAAAGGTTAGGGGCTAAGACTGGCTGACACCCCACGTTTTCCAGGTATGGATGTACATCTTTAAGAATCAGAGTTCTCCTGAGGATTTGAGTGGAGAGGGGCGCCAGGTAGCTGAATTCGGGTTGATTAAATCAAGGAGAAAATCAATTAAATTTAAATAAAGAGAAAAGATTGGAAATCAGGCACAATGCCTTCTTAATTACAATGCCTAATCACTGGCTGAAAAAAAAATAACTTCAGAACATTTCATTTCATATACGGCCTTGTGTATCTGAAACGAGAGGCTTCTAATGAAATGCACATTACCCCACTTGACTAGTAATTGACTAGGCGATCCCGACAGTTTCATGGGTGGAAAGGATTGGGCATAATAGCCAGTACTTTTTAAGGATGTGACAACACAGGATGCTTTGGGGGTTTACAGAGAGGTACAAAGAGGTACCCCAAGGTCCTCTTTCCTTTACAGTACAACTCAACTCTCCCGACAAAGTGTGCGACCACCGGGCAGGACTAAGTGTGCAATGCAGCAGGCAAACATGATTAAATGGCTTTTCTCTGCACAGTTTAGAGTCATTGCAAACACACGAGGCTGGGCAAGATCACTGGCAATCAGATACCAAATGCCTCAAAGAAATTGCTCTGACAAGTATCCCTGCTATTCAGATCTTGGACTGTAGCCTTCTAATTGGTCTCTCTGTCTCCTGTCTCTCCCCTGCCAATCTTTCTTGTCCACTGCAGCTAGGACCGGTCTTTATAAAGCATACCTCACTGAGTCACTTTCATGATTAAAATCCTTTGGATTCCTCTTGAGAGACAGTTCAGACTCCCAACTGTGGCCCAGGAGGCCAGACAAGATCCATCTCAGCCCATCATTTCTGCAGTTCTTGTTTCCTCCTTCTGTATCCTTGGTTCCAAGAATACCAACCTGATGGTGCCACCCCAAACCTTTCTTGCTGTCATGATTTCATGTCTTCACATATGAAGTTCCTCCACCTGCAACATCTTTCCCTCCCATCCCTAACTCACTTATGCCTCCATCACATCCTCCTGGACCACCCCCTCACCTGGCTGGGTTTGCAGTCCCTCTCCTGTGCTTTTGGTCTGCTTTGTCCACAGAATCTAACACAGCATCCAGCCCAGAGTGCATCCTTAAAGATGTGCTTTGTTTTTCACCTTTTTTTTTTTATACAAGTCTCACTCTGTTGCCCTGGCTGGAGTGCAGTGGTGTGGTCATAACTCAATGCAGCCTCAAACTCCTGGACTTGAGTGATCCTCCTGCCTCAGCCTCTTGAGTAGCTGGGACTACGGGTACATGCCATATACTTGGCTAATTTTTGAATTTTTAATTTTTTTTAGAGACGGGGTCTCACTACGTTGCCCAGGCTTGTCTCAAACTTCTGGGCTCAAGCACTCCTCCTTCCTTGGCCTCCCAAAGTGCTGGGATTACAGGCATGAGCCATCATGCCTGGCTTAAAGACTTTGTGGAATGAATGACTGTAGATTTGCCGGTGATACTGGATGACGTATAGCCTCCCCCTTGCAAGATGAGGCATCAGCAACACCATCTTTCTCTCAGGTTGCTTTCTTGCCTTTTTGACTATGAATGAGTGTGATTAGGCTCACTGTCTCCTTATTCTTCTGGCCCTTTAAGGATACGTGCAGCAGTGACTAGGGCTCTTAGAAATGAACACCATTGATTCAGTTGTCCAGTCATTCAGACTTCCTGCTCCCATTACTTGTGCACCTGTAATTGCCCAGCATCAAACTGGGCACGTGGGTTTCAGAGAGCTGACTAAGGTGGTATCTTTGCCTCACAATGAGTCATAACTCGGTACACAACTAGGGGGCAAATGGATGCTTATAATACCAGGACATAAGGGATGAATAGAGTCCCTCAATGATTCCTTTCATAGAGGAGGGGGCTGAGGCTATATGCTATGGTTTTCCCAAAGTCACGAAAATGATATCCAGTAGACGTGTGAATAACGTACATCCCACCTGCCACCCCTCAAGCTGCTTATGTTGTCTTTGGGTAGAGGAAGGTCTCCAGAACCACCAATAGGCAGACCCAGTGAATAAGACCTCAGCTGGATATGTCTGGATGCATTTGAGCATGGTTGAGGCTAGGATTTAAGCTAGTGAGAGGCAAAGTGATTCCATGAAGTGAAGGTTGAGAGATCAAGAACCCTATACATTGGGCATCTGGAAAAGGTCCACTTTCCAGTGTTGGGGAGAAAGTTCCCCTAAAATCATTCTTATTGTCTGTAGTTTATGGAAGGTAATTTTTGGACCACTCATTAAATTCATTCCTTCATTTGTTGACTCATTGAACAAATATTTATGGGATAGCTACTGTGTGCCAGATAGGATACTAAGAGCTCTGCAGACATTTTCTCACTTAATACGTGACCCTTGAATTAAAGTTGATTTTAAGATATTATTATAATTGCTACCATGTCGCAGATGCAGAACCAGAAGTCAGAAAGGAAAATAACTTGCCCAGCTAGTTATAATTAATAATAATGATAATAGTTGACATTTGTGGGTCATTTATTACATGCCCGGCACTGTGCTAAGCTAATATGACAAATTTAATCCTCTCAATGAAGTTGTGAGGTAGGTACCATTAATATCCCTCTTTACAGATGAGATGATTGATGTTCAAAAAGATAAAATAACTTGCCCAAGGTCAACAGCTGGTACGTGATGGAGCCAGAATCGTAAGTGCGTTCATTCCAAGTCCAGTATTTCTCCGTGTGGCCCATGGATCACTTATATCAGAATCACCTAGGACAATTGCGTGAAATGAAAACTGCTGTGCCCACATCAGACCACAGGATCTGAAGGCAAGGCACAGGAATCTACATTTATACAACGTTCCCAGGTGATTCTTACACTTTCTAAAGTTTGAAAATTTTATTGCCATTCTGTAGGTAGGGACCCAGCAGCTTTCAACATAAAAGAAATATCACATTTGACTTTATCACTCAGCTGATTTGAAAGAACATACTGCAAGGAAGAAAATCAGTGAAACTCTCCCTTGGTCTCAGGAGAACTGCAAGAGATATACAACAAAGACACCAAAGGCATTTTGATGCCAGTATTCCAGCAGATGTGTTTACGCAAGTCAGTTTGATTACAGGTGCTAAAAATACCCCCTTTAAATTTAGAAGCCCAGAACATTTCCCAGTGCTTTACCAAAAACCAGCTTTTAAAAATTCTTAATTCATTCCTAACCCCACCTCCTACAAATTATTAGTATTGATGCTGGAGCCCCAGAGTTTGTTATCAAGAATTATAATGGCAAATCATGGAGACATTTTCTCTGATTACAGAGATTCTGTGTGTTTGGCTTCCACCTCCCTGACAGCGGTTCCTCTGAATCAGCAAAGCGCCAGCTGTACTCTTGCACTTCCTTGGGGTGGTTGAATATCAGATCTTGACAACTTCCCCAAATAAATTTTCTACTCAGTGTGACCAGCCCTTACTTCTTTCTCCTCAAACACTTTTATTACATTTCTTACTTTACAACTTTGATACCATTTTAATATATGAGAAGTTCAAAGACTTAATTCACAGATGAGGAAACTGAAGCAGAGAGAAGAGAGTAACTTGCCTGAAGTGACAAAGCCATGTGAACAGCAGGGAGGAGCCTAGGCATCCTGTGTCTGAATGCAGGGTTCTCCTGATACCATGCTTCCATCTCCTGGAATTCTGATCCCCATTACCTATTAGCTTACAAGTTTAGGCAAATAACCCTCTCAAAGCCATTTTTTTTTCTTCTGTAAAATGGGTATAATAATACTGTCCACTTCAAAGGGTGATTGTGAGAATTAAATGAGTTAATCCATGCAAAATGCTAAGCACAGTGGCTGGTATATAGTAAACCCTCAATAAATGGCAACTGTCATTATCATCACTATCATTATCATCATCATTGTCATCATCATCATCATTACGCCTATTGTCATCATCATTCATTGTCACTATCCTCATCACCATCATCATTGTTATCATTACCATCACTATTACTATCATCACCATTGTCACCATCACCATCATCACCATCATCACCATCACCACCACCATCACCATCATCATCATCATCACCATCATCACCATCATTGTTACCATCATCGCCATCATCATTACCACCATCATCATCACCATCATCACCATCATTGTTACCATCATCGCCATCATCATTACCACCATCATCATCACCATCACTACCATCATCAACATCATCATCACCATCAGCACCATCATCATCATCACCATCATCAATATTATCATCATCACCCTCACCATCATCACCACCACCATCATCACCATTATCATCACCATCATCATCATCATCATTACCATCATCACCATCATCATTATTATCATCATCACCACCACCACCATCAGCAACAGCATTATTAATAATAAGCTCCAACTCTGTGCCAGGCTCTTTTAAAAACACTTTACATATATTATCTTATTTAAGTCAATGGCAACCCTATCAGGCAGGTATTATTATGCAGTTTGCAGATGAGAAATAGAGGCTCTGACTGGGTGCAGTGACTCTTGCCTGTAATCCCAGCACTTTGGGAGGCCAAGGCAGTAGGGTTTCTTGAGCCCAAGAGTTAGAAGCCAGCCTGGGCAGCATAGCGAGACCTATGTCTATCTATTAAAAATTTTAAAATTAGTAGGGCATAGTGGGTATTCCTGCGGTCCCAGCTACTCTGGAGGCTCAGGTGAGGGGGTTGCGTGAGTCCAGGAGTTCAAGGCTGCAGTAGGCTATGATGGTGCCACTACACTCCAGCCTGATCAACAGAGTGAGACTTTGTCTCAAAAAAGAGAGAGTCTGGGCACCGTGGCTCACGCCTGGAATCACAGAACTTTGGGAAGCTGAGGTAGGTAGATCACTTGAAGTAAGGAGTTTGAGACCAGGCTGGCCAACATGTCGAAACCCCATCTCTACTAAAAATACAAAAATTAGTCGGCCATGGCAGGTGCCTATAATCCCAGCTACCACAGCCCTTCCCCTTATAAATCTGGAGACAGGAGAATCGCTTGAATCCAGGAGGCAGAGGTTGCAGTGAGCCATGATCCTGCCATTGCACTACACTCCAGCCTGGGCAACAGAGTGAGACTCTATCTCAAAAAACAAACAAACAAACAGAGAGAGAGAGAGAGAGAGAGAGAGAGAGAGAGAGAGAAATAGAGACTGCAAGAAGTTATGTCACTTGTCCAAGGTCACACAGCAAGTAAGTAGTAATGCCAGGATCAAATCCGATATTTTTAACCACTTGCCTCATATACATCACTGCACTTCCCTGTTTTCCCCCAGACCAGGCAATTCATTTGGCAATCTAGCTCCCAGACTCAATTATTTCCTTGGAGTGTCACTTTTTTTTTTTTTTTTTGGCTTTTCATGTGTTACACATGCCTCTTGTCTTGCCTGCTTACTCAAATCACCAGTAGTGGACAACTTGGCTGTTAGCTGTTGGCCCTATCTCATTTCTCTTTTCTCTTTTGGAGGCGATGATGATGTGAGCACTTTTGAATTCACCTGAGTTAAATTCAAATCTGAGCTTTGACAGACTCTGTGACCTTTGGATAGACATCTTAAAGTAGCTGAGCCCCAGTTACTCCTTCTGTACAATGGGGGTAGGAGTCATGGCCAACTCACAGTGCAATTGTGAGATTTCATGCATGTGAAGTGCCTGGAACCTCAGGGAAGCTCAAAAAAGCTAGTTAGTAGTGGCAGCAACAGAAGTTGTTCCTATTTGGAGAAGATAGCCTATCTGCCCAGAGGCCAGCCACCTGTCTGTAACTGGAGCAGACTGACTGGCCAGCTAGGACCTGGTGGTGTCCGACGTCTCTGTTCAATTACCTCCATCTGTGGGTAAAACAGCCCCTGCGTAATGGACTGATTAATCTCCTTATCGCACAGAGCACACAGTGTAATTACATCAGAGAATTTAGATCCCCAAGCGCAACATCAATCAACTCAGAGAGAGCAGCTTCACCCTCCCTTCCCTAACAGCCTGGGGAAAAAAATAGATCTTCCCTCCCTGCCCCCTTTCCTCATCCTTCCCTCAAATGAGAAATGAGGACTAATAGTGCCTGGGCAAATGGCTTCCTGGGGAGCAGGTAGGGAAGGAAGATGAGAGGAAGGGGCTATTTTTAGGTCAACTACCTCTGAGGTTCTGTGACAGCTGCCACGGCCCTTCCCCTTAAAAATCTGGTTTCTGCTTGAGTCTGGAGTGAATAAGTAGGGGGAAAGGAACCCCATTTATTAAAATAGGATGTCCAGACAGAACAGTAATACCGGATACTCACAGTCATCTTTCACTGAATTCTTATTATTGTGTCTGCAAAGGCATTATCTCTTTTTGTCCTCATGACAACCCTGTGAGGAAGGTAATACTATTATTAGTACCCATTATACAGATGAAGAAACTGAGCCTTGGAGAAGCTGACAACTTCCCAGTTGGTAAGTGGCAGAGGCGATGATCAAATGCTGCAGAGCTTTACTCTGAAACATGAACTCGTATTTCTTGCCTAAGACTCAGCCATTCACTCATCAAATAATTCATGAGCATGGACTGTGTGCCAGATACTGGCTACGTGCCAGGAAGGCAAAGTTCTAAACACTTGCAGCCCACCTTCAGAGAGGTCAAAGTCTGATGGAGCGGATGTGTGCCAAGATTTTTGCTGAAAAGTAACAACAGTGACAATGGCATGCGGCATGATGAATCTCACAGTTGCCATGCTGTGCAAAAGAAGCCACACATAAGACGTGGGATTCCATTTTTGTGAAGTTCTAAGACAGGCAACAGTTATTAGTTCTGGGGACTAGGGACTGATTAAGGAGAGGCCTGAAGGAATTTTTTTTTTTTTTTTAGGTGACAAAGTGTCTTATGCCTTAATGGAGGGTGAGTTCCAGGAGCTTGCATTTGTGCAAACTCATGGTATCGGTATTGCATACTTACTTTATTATATGTAAATTCCCCCTAAAATGTTGCAAAAAAAAATTAGAAAGCAAACAAATTAAAAAGACGGCAGTTGTTTACTGTGCGCTTCATACGTGCTGAGCCGTTACAAGCATAGACAGATTAAATTCTCACAACCGCATTATTGAGGTTCAGAGAGGCTAAGCAACTTGCCCAAGATCACACAGCTAGAAAAGGCCAAAGCCAAGATTCCAACACACATCTGTGTCTTACACGAAAATCTGTGCTCCCAACCACTGCTGTATCCTGCCTCCCATTTGTTATCGTTCTCATACTAAGATTCATTTATATTCATTTATTTATCTCTCAGCCATTCAATGTTTAGTTGTGCTGGGCACTAGGGCTACATTTGGAATCATATGACTGAAATATCCCCCGGACTTTGAACTAAAGAAGCTACCAGGCTTGTGGGAGGAAAAATGTGTAAGTGATTGATCATATCACAGTGTAATATGGCCTGCCATGGAGAATCTGAGTTCTGGGGAAGACACGGACAATTCCCTCAGTCCTCTCCCCGGGAGAGGTCACACCCAAGCATCCAGCTTCATCAGCTCATAGCCAGTCCTGGCACCTCCCTGCTCTGTTTAATCTCTGAACCTCAGAGTCAGTGGAGTAAAGAGGCGGCAGATCTGGCATTTCTGAAATCAGGCCAGTGGGGACAAGTCCCAGGACCCTCACCACGAAATCTGCTGTCATCTGGTTTCATTCCAGGTGTCAGGGGGGCATGGCCCAGTCAGGCTCTGGGGGAATAGTGGAACGGTGGACTTTGGACCATAAAATGGGATGAACTGAATAGGAATGAAAGCAGCAGTTTCTTAGTCTGTTCTTTTATGAAGCCAGGAAAATGGTTTCTCATGCTGGTTTGGTGACCAACCACTTGTATGTGACCTAGGACATTTCATGCCACCTTCTTGTTCCTTAGTTTTCCTATTTATAGACTTGGTGATCACCTAAAACCTCCCCATATAAGACAGATAAAAATGGAGCTCTTCTGTGTGAGGCAAGGGGTGGTAATTTGGAGATCTGGGCACTCAACCTTCTCTTTGCTCCTCAAGGCAAAAGCTGAAATAGTTCCACAGAATATAGTTTGGAAACTGCAGACATGGGTGAACTCTAAGATGCCCCTACTCTAAAATCTGGGGATCTACAACTTAGAGGGCTATGGTCTGTGGTCTGTCCTGTTCACAACTGAATCCCTCATGCTTAGAACAGTGCTTGGCCTAATAAACAGATATTGAGTGAACGTATGCTTGAAAGACCTGTTTATTTAGTGGACAGGTGGAAAGTGGCTAGATTTTTTTTTTTTCTCCCCTGTGTGAAGAAGCTTCTGGAAGGAAGGTGGCTGCAGACACATTTGCTAATACTGTAGAGTACTTTCCATAAACTCGAATTCATTGCCAACATTTCAACATCAGGTACTTCGTGTACAAATTTTAATTTTAAGAAGGATCAAGATTGGAGGCAAGGGACCTGCATTCCTCTCCAAAAGCAACCATCGGCTGGATCTAGTTAGCAGTGCCCCTAACACCTTCGTGAAATTCACAACTCACGTTAGTCCCCACCTGGCTCACTCTACCCATTTATGGTATCTACATGACCCTGGTAGGTATTTAATTTTGAGATTCTCTGGTTTAAAGGCTAGTTTCTTCTGTTATCCTTCAAAGTGTTGGAAATGCACAGAGCTAGCCATGCCTAGCAAGCCATGCCTGGGTCTACGCTTGCCATAAGTCATAGCTTAAGTGATAGTGGGTAACCTGGTGGTGGTTTTCTGATTCCAGGCACCATCTAAGAAATAAGGTGGCCTATGTGAAACTGGCCCAGAAAATGGAAAAATTTATTCTTTTCTATTACTTTCAACCAAGAAGCAAGAGCATGGATTTACATCTCATTGGCTGAGGGTGCTCCAGGAATTTCTCACACAGGTCAGCACCCACATCCTCTAGTCGCTTGTAGGGAGGATGCACCCAGCCACCCATTTTCTCCTTTTGTACACAGGGGTCTTTGTTCCCAGGTTCTAAAATGTTGGCTCAGCTCCAGTCAGATTTAGAGAGTGCCATGCAGCTGATGCTGTGGGCTCCAGCTGCGAGGATTATATTTTAATCATCTGAATCCATGGCCTCCCAACGTGTGTCCGCACCCCGTGCTGGTCGAGCTACTTCAGAATCACGGAAGGCACTTCCCATAAATATGGATTCCTTGGCCCCACCCTTGGGGATTCTGATCTAATTGGTTGTGGTGAAGGAGGGGTGGACTCCAGCATCTGTATTTATAAAAAGCTGTCCCGGAGGTTCTGGTGCCCAGCCAGGGGCGGGAACCGGCGATAACAGGCTAAACTGCTCGCTTTGTTCCACCGTTTGCTTTCCATTCCCTTAAATGTTGACTTTACTATTTGGGGCTCTCCTGTTTCTATTTTTGCCTTACCTTGAACTTCCTTCAAGGATATCTCCCTAAGCCTGATGGCTTTTTTCTTGATTTTCTTCCTCAGCCACCTTGAATTAGATTTGTGGGCTTAGTGCAGAATCCCAGATTCCCTGTTCCCTGGAGCTACACAGGCAGGAAAAAGGGCACCCCAGAACAGTATCTTTGGGGAAAGGGTTTAAAATAAGAATCAGAGAAACCCCAAATCACCCTCCCCTCCCCACACCTCATGTAGGGATTCCTCTCAGACTCCAGACTTTCTTGTTTCTTTCTCCTTGCCATCCCCCTCCTCTCTGTTTCTAAGCCTCACCTTCCTTTTAAGATCAATTAATGGGAATAAGTGTGGTTTTATCTCTTGGCTTTGGAAATCTATCAGCTGTTTCTGACACCTTGATGGAGGGGGTTGGAAAGAGTGAGTCCTGAGCAGGAGCGATAGAAGCTCTGTGGCATGCCAGTGTGGATTCCTGTGCCCAGGGGTCTGCGGCATGGGAGATAAATATCTAAAACTCCCCAAGCCATGGAAACAGCGGCCCTTCAAGGTGATTTTGCATATGCACAGAAGGAGAAGAAAGTGGAGTTGGGATGAGGCCCCCACCCTCACTGCAGCTGCCCAACCCTTCTCTTTGCTTGCTGAAGGGACCAAGTCAGAAAGAAAGAGAAAGAGAAAGAAATTAGGCTGGTGGCAGAAGCAGTCGGCTCAAAGACTGCCTTGGCTCCCTTTTTGTCCTGCAGCTCCCAGGCTGGGTCACAATAGTGATGATGATGGCTATGACAGTGATGACAGCTAACAGGTGTTCAGCACCTTCCACGTGCTGGCTCCAGCTGAACATGGTTCTACGTGCTCTCCATACATTTGAGTCTCACAACTGCTATGACAAAGGCCCTAAGTTACCACTGCTATCACAGTTGAGAAAAATGAAGCCTAGGGAAGATCAGGAATTTGTCCAAGCTCACAAAGCCAAGACGAGAAGGAGCCAGATATTTCTCAGTCTGAATCTGAAGCCCGGTATTTAAACACCAGGTTATGCTGCCACGGTCCTGGGCTCTGTCCCTGCTTGGACATTCCCTAGTGGACTTGCATTCTGTGAACATCTGCTAGGTGAGGTGTGTGCCACCAACCATTTGAAGAACTTGCAATATAGATGGGGAGGCCAGATTTAATAAAAACGAATCATTAACCCTGAGATGCCAGGCACAGTACTAAGAGCTTTATGTGCATTATCTAATTTAATCTCTCAACCTACTGTATTACCTCCATTTTACAGATAAGGAAACTGAGGTTCAGAGAGATTAAATCACATGCCCAAGGCCACACAGTATGTAGGTGGAGGAGCTGGGATTCCAATCCAGGCTTGTTGACCTTTTTTTTTTTGAGATGAAGTCCTGTTTTTCGTTCTGTCACCCAGGCTGGAGTGCAGTGGCATGATCTCGGCTCACCACAACCTCCACCTCCCGGGTTCAAGTGATTCTCCTGCCTCAGCCTCCTCAGTAGCTGGGATTACAGGTGCGTACTACTGCACTTGGCTAATTTTTTGTATTTTTAATAGAGACGGGATTTCACCATGTTGGCCAGACTGGTCTTGAACTCTTGACCTCAGGTAATCTGCCCACCTTGGTCTCCCAGAGTGCTAGGATTACAGGAGTGAGCCACTGTGCCCAGCCGAGGCTTATTGACTTTTAGAGCCCAAGATCTTACCTGATAGACTCATGAAAAGATAACGAACCATACTAGGATTGTTACAATAAGAAATATGATAAGAAGCAATGGGCTTCCAGGTGTTAGTTGCAGAAATGCTTATTGAGCACTTACTTTGTGTCAGACATGGTGCTAGGTGCTGGGGATATGATGTTAAGAAAAACAGATATGGTTTCTGCCCTCGTAGAAGTTTTAATTTGATGGAGATATACAAGGTGCATGATTATGCAAAAAAATGAAGGAAAGTGGATAATTTGGGGTGGACACCAAAAGCAGTGACTGGAGCAGAAAGGAGTGAGTGAGTAACAGAACTGTGAGATGAGACTAGAAGGGCAGAGCCTGGAGGCCATGCGTAGTGATTAGACTTTCCCTGAGAGAAGCAGGGAGCCGTTGATGGTTATTAGGCGGGAGAGTCACATACTGAGGTCCACTCTTTGGAAACAGAGTCCTGGCTTTAGTAGATGTATGGATAGAATGAACGGATGTGTGTATGCACCTAAGAATCATGTGTGGGGGGGAGCTGGAGTCATTAGCAGGAAGACTGGTAGGAGGCTTTTGCAGGAATTCACCATCGTGACAAAAGTTGATGGTGGATTTACAAAAAAAGAGGGAGGAACTATGTAACTCATTCTCCAGCAAAAGTTTCCTTCCTAACTCGAGGCAGTGTTGCTGGTAACAAGGAACATCAGGTGAAGGGCTGTAGATGATTTAGTATAAATGCATCCTTGCAACCTAAGGAAGCAACATTTCTAGACTAGAGCAGTGGTTGTCAAACTGGAATGTACATCAGAAACGCCTAGAGGGCTTGTTATATGGCACAGATTGCCCAGCCCCACTTCCGAAGCTTCTGATTTGGTATGTCTGGGCTGGGACCCAAGGATTCACATTTCTAACAAGCTCCCAAATGATGCTGATTCTGCTGACGTGGGGACTGCATTTTCAGACCCAGTAGTGTAGAGTAAAACATACACTATTTGCAACCCCATTCACTGAGAGCTGAATCCAGTTTCTTTCCCTCTTTAAGCTGGGCAGAATTAGATGACTTCATTCAGGTTTTTTCTTTCCACTTATAAATGGGATTGGTAATGTCAACACTGTGAATTTGTTGTTTATTTACAGTAAATCAAATATAAGGTTTATTACAGTACTTGGGACATAAAAGAAGCTCAATAAATAATAGCCATTGCTATTATTACCCAGAGAAAAAGCTTAAACCAGCACTTGGTCAATGACACATTAGCACTGAGACTAAAAATGATATCTTCAATGGGTACACAAAGCATGAAACCAGTAAAGTGACAAGTAGCTAATATTGGTGAATAATAATAAAAATTCTGTAAGGCATATTGAGGGGTTATTCTTTGTCAGGCAAGACTTCAAAGGCAGACAGGAGTTGGTGACTATTTTTTTCATGGCTGCTAAATCAGCTTGTCTATTTATTCTTCTATTAATTGGAAAATACCTTCATTAATTCACCCACTTACCATTTTTTCATCCATCCACTCACCCACCCATCCACCCATTTAGCCATCCATCCATCCATCCAACCATCCATCCATCCATCCACCCATCCATCTATCCATCCGTCCATCCATCCAACCACCTACCCATGGATTATTTTATTTTATTTTATTTTGAGATGGAGTCTTGCTTTGTTGCCCAAGCTGGAGTGCAGTGGCACAATCTCAGCTCACTGCAACCTTTGCCTCCCTGCAACCACTGCCTCCCGGGTTCAAGCGATTCTCCTGCTTCAGTCTCCTAAGTAGCTGGGACTACAGGCGCACGCCACCATGCCCGGCTAATTTTTGTATTTTTAGTAGAGACAGGGTTTCACTGTGTTGGCCAGGCTGGTCTCAAATGCCTGACCTTGTGATCTTCCCGCCTCAGCCTCCCAAAGTGCTGGGATTACAAGCGTGAGCCACCGCACCTGGCCACCCATGGATTTTTTTAAACTCCTACTCTGGGATATCAACTGTGTTAGGTCCTGTGTAGTTCATTGGAAACAACCCTTGGTCAAGTGGGCCTGGTATTCAAATTGGCTGATACTTCCCTGTTTCAGTCAGGGGGTCTGACTCACCTGGAGCGGTCTACATTTTTGATGGAGGTGGGCAGGGGTCAACTCAGAACAGTGTGTTCTCAACCAATGTGAGAACCAAAGGAGACGGGAGATTTAGAGTTGAGGCTCTGGAGCCGGATAGATCTGAGGGAGTTTCCTGATTGCTGGTCCTACCCCTTATTAGCTGGGTGGCCTTGGACAAGTAACCTACTTCTGTGAGCCTCAATTTTTTTCCCTAGAAAATGACAATGTTAATAGTACCCACCTCATTGAAGTGGTTGTGAGACAATACATAATATATATGTATGTATAGGTTAGCATGATTCCTAGTATATGTTAGTTAAATGCTAAACAAATCATAACTAATATTGTTATCAGTAAAGCAGGGGAATTAAGGATTGATGGGGGCAATTTACTCAGACCAATGTCTTCGTTATCAACTGAAGCTGAACTTTACTTGGGGCTTTTCCTGACAATACACATCCAAAAAAGATGCTAGAGAAAATCTTTTTTCCCCCTTTTCCACAAATTTATGCCAGGTAAATGGGTGTCTGGTTTGAGGAGCAAGGAAGAGAAGCACTTATCAATATAATACATTTATAAAGCACTTTCTGCATTCCAAAGTACGTTTATATCTTTTCTCTCAGTTTATCCTGACAAAACCCTAAGCTTTAAATAAGCAAGGTTTTTCTTAGCCTCATTTTGAAACGAAGGAAATGAGGAGGTTAAGTGGCTTGCCTCAGGTCACACAGCAGGTTAGTAGCAGGGTTATAGCTAGTTTTCTGAAATGTTCTTTCCACTACACCACATGCCAACCTAAGTTCAAGTTTTTGGTTTTCCCCTTTTAATAAATAGGAAACCAGAGGACTTTGGCTGACTCCTCTGGCTTTTCATACTCCAATGCCATCACTAAAAAAAATTATATGTGTGCATTTTTTGGCTATTGTAAATTATTAATGACAATCTCTTTAGTGTGTCAATTTCATTCCTTTGTTTGAAACATTCCTTTTGGCATTGGCAACAGCACTGAAATAAATAGTTCATTTGCCAATAACATAGCTTGTTAAATTTTAATCAAATAGAGTATAGTAAGCACGTAGTTACCAGGATATACCCCTTGGGGATGAGAGAGATCACTTTAGAAATGAATTAATAATGGGACTTTTGGAAGCCAAAATGAAATGGCCAATGAGGCCTTGATGCGATTATTCCTATTTGAGTTGTAAATCAATAGAGTTGCTCTCACCCTGCTTCCATTAAAATTTTCTTGTTAATTATTTTCAGAAGACAATAACATCAACCAGATGTGGGGGTATTTTTTTGCTTCTTGTTTTCTTTCTGAAAGTATGAGCTCTTCTTATGTTGTTAGCATATAGCCCAGGATCATGGTATGTTAAAGCCTGGGGCTCTTACGTGGGTTTAGGAATGGAGAGGAGAGGCTCCACTGATCTCAATTTCCCTATCTCTCTCTGTTTCTGTCTCTCCCATCTTCATTCTCAAGAGCATAGGATACTATATTTTGTGTGTGATGATATTCCTTACTCATTATCAGAGGATGAAGCTACTGAATTGTTTCTATTAGTGGAAAGGGTTTTACTCTTACTCACAGGATTCACTCTTTCACTCTTACTCATAATATTTCCCAGAGACCAATGTCTAGCATTTGTAAAATTGTTGCGTGGTAGTTATTAAGGCTGTTAATTAATATCTTGGTTCTTCTTCTGGACACGTAATAGGATTGCATTTACTCTTCCCCTTGAATTTCGGTACCATGGTGCCATGGCTTTCTTTGACAGGTAAAGTGTGGATGTAATTGATATGTGAAAATTCTGGCTAGAAGTTTTAAGACAAGAGTGTGTTTCTCCTTTTTCCCTTTTCCTCTGCCTTAGTAACTACAGACATTCTAGATGGTTCATTCAGTTTTGGCTCTTGAGAGAGGAAAACATGGAGCAGGGCCTCTGGTCAGCCCATGACAAACATGTAGTATAAGCATGAAAAGGAACCTTTGTTGTTTTAAGCCCCTGACATTTGGGGGTTGGTTGTTACTACAGCACAACCAAGCCCATCCTTACTAATACATGCTGGATGAAGTCTCATGCATACATGGCCATGAGAATCATGTGCATTGATAACCATGGCATTAAATCTGGAACTTACTAATCATTTGGGGAAAGAGACTGTGGCTTGTTCATCTTTGAACATCTATTGCCTAGCAGAGTACCAGGTATTTAGTAGATACCAGTAATGTTTTCTAAATGAATTATTTAGAAATATGACAGTGTAAACCATTGAAGTTAAATGGCTGAGATGATAATGATGATGAGGATGACAAAAACAACCTGATTCATGACACTGGCATCTATTGAAGGCTTACTATGTGCCTAGCACTTTGCTAAATAAGTTGACAAACAATATCTTATTCAGTCCTCACAGTAACCCCATAAGGTAATATTAATGTTGCCCTCATTTTGCATATGAGAAACTAAAGCCATGAATCAGGTAGCCCCATTGCCTAGGGCCACTAATAAGTGGCAGAGCCAGGATTCAAATCCAGATATGGCTGTGCACTGCATAACAATCTTCTGGTTAATGGTAAGCTGTACATAGATGGTGGTCCCATGCGATTATAACGAAGATGAAAAATTCTTATCGCCTAGTGATGTCTTGATACCCTTACCTTGATATAGGCTTAGGCTAAAGTGTGTGTTTGTGTCTTAGTTTTTAAGACAATTTGAAAGTTCAAAACGGTTTAAAGGTTTAAATTGTTTAAACTGAATAAAGTTAAAAAGTAAAAAAAAAAATTTTAAACAGAAAAAAGCGAGAGGAATAAGGATATAAAGATAGAAAATATTTTTTGTATGGCTGCACAGTGTGTTTGCATTTAAGTGCTACTATAAAATAATCAAAAACTTAAATAAATGAAACAGTGTATAAAGTCCAAAAAGCACAAGTAAGCTAAAGTTAATCTATTATTGAAGAAAGAAAATTATTTAAAAAATAAATTGAGTGTAGCTTCAGTTTACAGTGTTTATGAAGTCTACAGTAGCATACAGTAATGTCCTAGTTCTTCACGTTCACTCACCATTCTCTCCCTGGCTCACCAGGAGCAACTCCCAGCCCTGAAAGCTCCAGTAAGTGCCCTATACAGATAAACCATTTTTTATCTTTTATACTGTATTTTAATGTACCTTTTCTGCATTTAGATATGCCTGTATACACAAACACTTACCATTGTGTTACAGTTGCCTACAGAATTCAGTACAGTAACATGCTGTGCAGGTTTGTAGCCTAGGTGCAGCAAACTGTACCATACAGCCTAGGTGTGAAGTAGGCTATCATAGAGTGTAAGTACCCTCTATGATATGTGCGTAACAATGCATACTTCAGAATGTATTCCCATCTATAAGTGACACATGACTGCACGTCTATCCATAGATTTTTCAATGGAGGTGGGATATTTTTTCCCTCTGGGGGCATTTAAAAATGTCTGGAGACACTTTTGGTTGTCACAACTGGGGAAATACAATAAGAATCTAGTGTGTAGAGGCCAGGGAAGCTGCAAGTGTCTTAGGATGCACAGAGCAGTCACCCAAATAATTATCCAGCCCCAAATGTCAGTATTGCCAAGAAATTCTGGTATATCCTATACACTTTTAACTACTAAGTTAAAGGACACATCTATCTTTTCAGAAATGAGGGGGACAAAAGCTTCTAGCTTCCTGCCTCAACCCCTTGGAAGATTGTTTGGAAATAAACAAATGTGTTTCAAGATTGATCACATTATAAAATATAGATTTACACAAATCTTTTCAATAGCACACATTCCGTAAAAGTGAGAGACACCTGAAAAGTAATGTAACTAGTAGGTTCAATAGGCAAGGACGACTGCAACAGCCAGGTAGTGCTTTCATGGTTGGATTCACTGCAGCCTGTTATTTAATCAGCGGTCGCTGTCCCTGGTGCTGAACCACCGTCAGGCTCTAGGAAACATGAATCGGCAAAGCCCCTGGATTTGAGCGGAAGTTCTGCCAACACACCCAAGTGCACACGCAGGGCTACATCTTTTTTTCTTTTCTAACCACATCTCAAGGACACTCTGCCCCCACCCTTGGAACAAGACAATTAACATGCGGGAAACATTGCTGTTTTTGAGTCCATCTTGAAGAATTTTTGGTCTGGGGCTTGACAGGGTGGTGATTGTTTTCCTTCCATTATTCATTCCTTCCACCTTCAAGGACTTTTCTGCTGCTGAGTACACAGCCTTGTCACACATGCTGTTGCATGTGCACATGCGCACACATGCACACACACACACACCATACTAAGAGGTGCACAGAGGGAGTAGGCATGTTCAGATGAGAACAGAAAGTAACACTCCAGTGTACTACAGGAGGAAGTGGGGAAGGGATGTGGTAGCATATAGGGCTCTATTCTTAAAGCAAACTAGCCAGTGACCAGGATTTAATTGGCAAGTAGGGATTATGTTCCTCCTTTCATCTCACACTATGAGTTAGGTTGATAAGATGTTTGATAAGAGCAGGCATGAGCTGATCTCATCCCAGAGGCTGTCTTCAGAGGTCATTATGTCCTTTGGGAACTGGAAAACTTGGAATGTAAAATGCAGAGGATCCAGCATATGGGAGAAATTCACCAGAGCTAAAGATGGAATGAGAAGCTGAGTGTTACATGGTTGAAGTCCCGGTCCTCATTCTTTTGTTCTTTTGGGCCATACTTGGGAGGGAGTCTTGTGAAAGAAGTCACAGATAATACACAAACTCTACTAATTCCTACAGGACACTCAGAGACCTGACTCCCATAAAGAACACTTGAGATACTGAAAGATCCTCAGTACATTTAGGTAAATGGGTGAGAGCATAAATGAGTGCAAATATGTATATGCATGCGTGTTGATAACACATGTAGTTATCCATGTCACCTAAATGTGTGGGAATGCTCACATGGATACATATGAAAATGCCCACCCATGTTCAACAGTGTGGGATAGGAGCGGCATATCAATAGACATTTCCACTTTGGATCCATGGCTCTCCTGGACACTTTATTTTATTTTCTCCTGTTTTGTTCATCTGTCCACCAAAGTGAGTAATTCCAAGGAGAAGAGTTTGTGCATCATATATTAATATGCAGGTATTTTCAGGTAATTGTTTTCTCAGATATCATTTTGCTCTTCCTGGATACCCATTGGTTCATGAAATATCAAAGCTGAGAGGGCCTCTAATCACCTCATTTTATAGATGGAGAGACTGAGATCTAGAAAAGTGGGTTAAATCTACTCAAAGTGAGGGCAGTGCCTAGTCCAGACTTTCAACTTCTACCCTAGGGCTTTCACTCTACTAATCATGGTTCCTCAGCATACAGAAGACTGGATTGACATGAAGCAGAGAACTGGCTGCTGAACCAGTCAACACAAATCTTCCACTGACCCCCAACATGAAGGGACTCTGTACCCTCTCTCCTTTCCCCAGAGATTCTGGACATTTCAGTCTTGAAATCTGGTTTGCTTGAGGGATAGATAGTCCTGGACTAAGAGGATATGACTTGGTAATGGATAAAAATTTCTTGGTAGAAAGATATAGAAGAGTAGTCAAGAGCCAGGGTAGCAGTGATGTGAGATATGGAGAAGATGCAATTGCCTAAAACCTTCTGTGGCTCCCACTGCCTTTAAGATAAGATCATGTCCCTTATGTTGCACAGCAGAATCTGATCCATTTCCACCTCCCCAGCTTCCACCCTTTCAATTCTCAACTTTCACCCTATACTGTAGCCAGGGAGACATTTCCCTAGATGGGCCAGGTCCTCTTTCACATCACTCTTCGCATATACTGGGGACACCTGCACTGCTCCTCTCTTCTTTCCTGGTCATGACCAGTGACTGCACATGCCTTAAGTTTTATCTTAATCAGTACTTCCTGTGTAAGCTTCTTCTGGCTCCCCAAGTCCTTGATAAATGTGCCTCTTCTGTAACCCCACTACATATAGAAAGACAGACAGGTATGTTATTAACTGGTATCTGTATCTGGTTGGCACAGCACCTGTCATACATACAAAATGAACAAATGAATGAATGAATGAATAAAAACAGCACTCTGAGTCTTTTCAACATAGTTGTCAAGGGGTTGAATGTAAAGTAGAAGGAGACAGGGTGGGTAGGGAAGGGGATGTTTAATTGGTAGAATCAATATTTCTTAAGCTAAGATCCAAATAGAAATGGTTACAGGGCTGAGGACTGCTCTGGAGGCCCTGAATTGCTGCTCTGTTGTTCACAGACCTTGAGCTTGCTGAGCACAGAGGAGGGCTGGGTGGAGATGTCTCCAGCTAAATAGCTGCAATCTAAGGAGAGGTAATTGCAGGATTTGAAGGCAACTTTTTCCGTCTGGCTCTGCTGCGGGCGGGGTGGTGATCACAGACCTCTTCACTGCAGGACTCACACACACCATTGCAAAGTGGGGTGGATGGCACCAAACATAGCTGCTATCGGCAGGAGAAGCCTTAGAGGGAAGGCAAAATATGTTAAGAGAACAATGGCTCTGAAAGAAAAAGGGAGGAGAAAGAGGAAGAGAGGCAGGGGAATGGAGCTGGAGTGTGTCCTCTAGGGAAACCAGGCAGTAACTGGCTTGTCTCCACTCCAGGAAGCATCAAAAGAAGTGGGGAAGGGGGAAAGATTTCTGATAGTAGCTGACACTTCTAAGGAATGCTGGTGTCATTTTCATTAGAAATATTTTATAGTATGCTAGATCCTGTACCATAGAAGGGCTATAGGAAGAGCAGGGTGACCAATAGATTGTGAACTTGGACTTTTGACTCAAAGTACCTGAATTCCATTTCTAGCTCTGCCACCTTTGGGCTGAGTAATATGAGAAAGCTATTTAACCTCTTCAAGCCTCAGTCTTCCTTTCTGTAAAATGGGGACAACTCCCATACCAGTCTCAGGGAATATCTATCTCATTGTTATAAGGCACTGAATACAGTGTCTGAGGCACAATATGGACTCAGTAAAGATTGACTAATTTTTGTTAATCTTTACTATTTGTTAACAACATGTTAATCCTTTTTATTTATTAGTGACTTCATTAATACTTAGTATTATTAATGTTAAATGTTATTATTTATGTATTTTAGTATGTCCCAAAATGTATAATACCTAGTAGTTATCAAATAAATATCGTACAAATAAATGAATGAACAAATGAGTAAATCAAGAAAAGATTTATTGTATGCCCAGTGCTTGCAATGAGGCAGTTACACGCTTTGCACCTACTGTTCCCTCTTCTGGGAACTCCCTTCCCCATCTTCTTTCCCAGTGATTTTTTTTAATCTAAAGGTCAAGAATCCACCCAAAGAGTCTATTTTCCAGGAGATGTCCTTCCTGTCATCCCTTGGAGAAGATCATGGTTTTGTGCTTTTGTTCTGAAAGCAGCTGTGAGGGATAGAAAAAACCCTGGACCAATGGCAATTACTAAAAAGTCCAGAAACAAGAGATGTTGACAAGGTTGCAGAGGAAAAGGAACACTTTTACACTGTTGGTGAGAATGTAAATTAGCCCAGCCATTGTGGAAGACAGTACAGTGATTCCTCAAAGATCTAGAAACAGAAATACAATTTGGCCTAGCAATCCTATTACTGGGTATATGGCCAAAGGAATATAAATCATTCTGTTATAAAGATACATGCACACGTATGTTCACTGCAGCACTGTTCACAATAGTAAAGATATGGAATGAACCCAAATGCCCATCAATGATAGACTGGATAAAGAAAATGTGGTACATATACACCATGGAATACTATGTAGCCATAAAATGGAACAAGATAATGTCCTTTGCAGGGACATGGTTGGAGCTGGAAGCTGTTATCCTTAGCAAACTAACACAGGAACAGAAAACCACACACTGCACATTCTCACTTCTAAGTGGGAGCTGAATGATGACAACACATAGACACGTGGAAGGGAACAACACATGCTGGGGCCTGTCAGGGGGTTGGGGGAGGGAGAGCATCAGGAAGAATAGCTAGTGGATGCCAGGCACTGGGGTTAATACCTAGGTGATGAGTTGATCTTTGTAGCAAACCACTATGGCACACATTTACCTATGTAACAAACCTGCACATCCTGCACATGTATTCCAAAACTTAAAATAAAAAATGAAGACAAAACCCAACTATTTCTTTCTTCACCTAATTATTAAAGAAAGAAAGAAAGAAAGAAAGAAAGAAAGAAAGAAAGAAAGAAAGAAAGAATACCATGGAAAAAGTGTCTGAGGATATGGGTTTCATTTCTTTTATGTTCTTAGCCTTGAGGTGATCTAGGAAAATCCCTGGATATTCTGTGCCTATATCTTACCAACTGTTGAATGGGAGTGATGTTGGTTATCAAATAACATTGTTGCAAACTTATCTCTCCTTCCTTCAAAAATATTTACTGCCAGAAAGATTCTAAGATTTAGGTACTGTAGTGGGCTCTGCAGAAACTTAATGAACAAGACAGGTAGGTCTCTACCATAATGGAGCTCACAATTTAGCATGGGAGACAGACATTCAATAAATAAGTGTTCTGGGAAAAAATATGTGTAATTATATTTGTGATACGTGCAGCAAAGGAAGAAGGGATGAGCAACTGGGAAGGAATTGCTTGAAATCTGAATGGCAAGAAAAAATAGCCATGCATGCAAAAGAAGGTTGAATGAGAACAAGCGAGGCTGAGAGAACAGCATGTGCAAAGGCCCTGAGGCGGGACAGAAAGCTTAGTGGGTTTGAAAAACTGAAGATGCAAGAAAGACTTGAGAAAAATGGGAAAGGAGAAGAGAGGCAGAAGGTAAGATCAGAGAGGTGGGCAGGCACCGGGTCTCTGCAGGTCACAGCAAAGAGATTCTAAGTGAGACAGAAATGTAAGCTCTCTTAATCAATGGTAAAGCTTCACTGGAATGTTACATGAGACCATCACGATGGACCTGTCACTAGTCTTTTGGTTTCTCCATCAGCAAAGTGAGGTAACATCATATTTCCTGCCTCCCCAACCACCCAGGTAAAATGATGAGGTGACATCTCCTTGTAGCTGACATCAAATGACATCTCTACATGATAGCATAGCATACTTAAGCCTCACTGTGGCTGCACCAGGCACTGTGGTCCTGGAGATGCCAGAACTTAGACAAAGCTGAGCTATTATCAAAGGGGAGGGAGCATCATGCAGGCTGTTTTTGAGCCAGGATGTACATGGCTATTCTGGGCCTTGTGGGAGGGAGGCTGAGAGGGGGGCTGGCCGGAAGAGCAGAGTTATTTCAAGACATTGCAGCAGGCAGTTGTAGCCAGGGTGTACAGAGCAAATCTGGATAGACTGGAGGGGCCCAGAGACCCTGCAATTGGTAGAAGCTAAAGCACGTCCCTACATGGCCCCAGAAGAGATTTGGTTAGGCAGTATAGCATGGGTTCTGGAAGCAGAAAGGGCAGGCACCTACACCTGTTCTGTGACCTTGGGCAGATGCTCACTACATTCATTAGCTCCTTGTATCCTCCCAACAACTTTATGACATAGCTTCTGTGTTGCTCCCATTTCACAGGTGAGGAAACTGAAGCTCAAGGAGGTTAAGTGACTTGCCATGGTCCCGCTGCTACTCAAGGCAGAATCAGGATTTGAACTCAGCTTTCCAGAGTTAATTGTCCTGTGTTATTCTCTCTCCCTGTTATTCATGACAGAACAAGGTCATCTGACCACTAAATGACGTGGCATATAAGAATATCCAGCACAGTGCTTGGCATATAGCATACCGTCTTTGAAACTGCTATTGAGTCCATACCAAATGTGTGGCATTTCAGTCTTGCGGGGAGGAATAAAGGCAGGTCTTCAAAATCCAGCAGAGGCTGACTAAACTGGGATTTTGAGAGTGGTACTTGCCACTAGGAAAAAAACCCTGAACTAAAATATGTTTCTTATGGAAACTCTGGAGGGGAAAAAAGCCACAATGCTAATTACATTTATAAATAACATCATTGACATCTGCTTTTTAGAATAGTCTTGTAAAGCATGTGGGGAAGGAGTTACTGGCCCCATGTAGCAGCTGAAGACACTGAGACCCACTAGAGTTTATTGGGTTGTCTGTCACAGAGCAAACCAGTAGGAGAGAAGTGACGAAACTCCAGTCTCTTCCCTCCTGTGTAGCCCATGAATCTTCTCAATGAGGATTAAAAATAAGATTTCACAGAGGGCATGAATTTCCCTGCTGAGCATCCATTCTGTCTTGTTATGACAGGCAGCAGATTCTTCTCTGAGGAACCAGCCCTTTCTCTACTTTCAGTCTATCTGATGCAAGCAGAGGTGGCTTCACCCCAGTTTCAGAGAGGGGCATGACCCCGCCCTGGTCATTTTAAGCATCACATGCACCTGGCCACAGTGGTTGGTTCAGAGATGAGCACCTATCAAAGCCAGGCCAACCAGAGCCAGTGAGACTCAATTCTGGAACTTGTATTGAAACCATTAAGAAGAAACTATCACTATCCTTGGCTACAGGTTGCTAAAAAAGGATAAAAGTGTGGTGCTCTGGTAGCACTCTTGCCACCCCAAGGGACAGCTGCCTAAGAAGGGAATCAACACCATGGAGAAAAGTGTCAAGAAATGGATACAGGGATGACATTGCTCAAGCTCCTGGATCTATCTGGACCTAAAGCCATTCAACTTTTCGTGTATGAGAACCAATACATCCCCTTTATTATTGGATCCAGCTTTGTGTGGCTTATATCCCTGGTATGTAAAGGACTCCTAACTAACACAGTCACACTCATCATCAACAACCAAACTTTGCTGTAGGTCCACAAAATGTAGGAAAGTCTGGTTTCTGAGAATGGTTAAGTGCATGCACACTGGAATTTGACAGACTTAATTTGAGATCTGCCTTCTCCACTTTCCAGTTGTTTGATTTTGGTAAGTTACCCTAGCTCCCTCTGCCTCATCTGTGAAGTGGGATAATAATATTCCCCACCTCACTGAATCACCGAGGATGTTAAATGAGATAATATACATATCTAAAGATTATAACAGCATCTGGCACAGAGTGAGTGCTCAAAAAGTGTTACTGTTACATGGATGGGTAAATAAAATGTGGTACATATACACAAAGGAATACTATTAAACCATAAAAAGAATGAGATCCCATCATTGCCACCACATAAATGGAACTGGAGATCATCAAGTTAAGTGAAATAAGTCAGGCACAGAAAGACAAACTGCATGTTCTCACTTGTTTGTGAGATCTAAAAGTAAACACAATTGAACTCATGGACATAGAGAGTAGAAGGATGGTTACCAGCAGATGGGAAAGGTAGTGGGGAGGTTGGTAGTGGGGAGGTGGGGGTGGTTAATGGGTACAAAAAATAGAAAGAATGAATGAGATCTACTATTTGACAGCACAATGGGGTGACTATAGCCAATATTAACTTAATGGTACATTTAAAAATAAAAGAGTTTAATTGGATAGTTTGTAACACAAAGCATAAATGCTTAAGGGAATGGATACTGCATTCTCCATGATGTGATAATTACGCTTTGCATGTCTGTATCAAAATATCTCATAAACATATACTCCTACTACATACCCACAAAAGTTGAAGAAAAAAACTACTGTTGGGATTTTGATCACAAGGAAGGCTGTTTTATCCCAAACATGGGACCCTTAGAGGCGCCATTTGTACAAATGGATATGTTAGTCACAAAATGCGCACAGCGGGTGTTTTCACTTGTTGAGTCCCTACTATGTGCTTTATATAATTATTTCACATTGACTATGTGATAAGATAGGAAATTTATTATCTGCATTTAATTGACACCAAAACAGACTCAGAGAGTCACAAGCCTTTCTCAAGGCAACACAGTGCATGATAGAGCTGGCTTTTAACCCAGTCTCCTTCCTCCTAAGCCATGTCTCCCACAGAATGTTTCTTAAGCCTCAGCTGCCCACACAAGACCAATAATGATTGCTGTGCATTTACGCATGTGTCTCCTATACTATTATTTGCTTATTATTATTTTTGCAATTGGCTTACTTTTTAACTTAATGCATATACTTTAAAAGGAAGCTTCATATTACAATTGTAAATGGAAAATAAGTGTCCTATTTACAAATAGATGAAGGGCTTAAAATAGATACAGATGAAAACAAGAGAACATTATTAAATTTCAGCTATACACTGCTAGTCACCCCAGTCTCTGAGCCTGACAGCTGCTCCCTCTTTTGTTAAAAAAAGGGATGATTAGCAAGTGTTGAGAGGTGTTAAAAACACAGTAGCCCCAAACTGAGACAATTCTAACAACTGGAAGGAGAGAAAGTGAATTGAAAGCACAATCACTTTCTCACCATGAGATTCCACAAAATTTCATTCTGTTTCTGTGCTGCCACCTCAAATCTCTCAGGCAAATAATAATTTGGATACAGAAATTTGAAAAACATAGCACTCCAATCTCCAATTTATTTATTACCGAAGGACCTTCCTTTCCTATGCCACACCATGTCCCCTCTGTCTCTCAACAGTTAAACATCCTAGGCTGGGTGCGGTGGCTCACACCTGTAATCCAAGAACTTTAGGAGGCTGAGGTGGGCCTATCACAAGGTCAGGAGATCGAGACCATCCTGGCTAACATGTGGAAACCGCGTCTCTACTAAAAATACAAAAAATTAGCTGGGCGTGGTGGCGGGCACCTGTAGTCCAAGCTACTTGGGAGGCTGAAGCAGGAGAATGGCATGAACCTGGGAGGCAGAGCTTGCAGTGAGCCAAGATTGCACCACGGCACTCCAGCCTGGCGAGACTCAGTCTCAAACAAACAAACAAACAAACAAACAGTTAAACATCCTAGGTAATCTCTATGCTGGTACTTGGTTGGAAAAGTTTACAGTTTACATATGTCTTTCCCAGGTGAGTCTTGGAAACACCAAATTGCACATTGACATATCCACCCACCCAATTATCACCAGACAGACATACATGAAAACTAAGGGTCCTTAGCAGTGGAAACCCATTACCCGTCTCTCTCTCGTATGAGCCAGCACCCATCACTGCTACATGGGAACCATCCACATCCACCAGAGCAACCGCAGTTGCCACGGTGATTATTCTAAACACAGCAGGTGATGTAATTCCCCTTGTGAGTGTGGCATCAAGCAGATGAATTGGGCGCATTGCATCTGATTCAGCCTCTTGAGGAGAAAGACTTCACACTGATCCAAATAGACTCCCAAGAGGTAGGAAGAGGAAAATGATAAATAAATGCCAGCCAAACTCTAAAATGGTCCACTCTAGCTGTGTGGCCATGGGTAAGTCATTTAGCTCAAATCCAGACACTCTAAATGTTTCTCACCAAATACCAAAACTTGCCCGTGGTTACCTAGATAGTAATGGAAGTGCAGATGGGCCAAGAAGACAGAAAGATTGTTTGATATTACCTGCCATGTCTGACGATGCTGTAAAGCAGCATTTACCACAATGTGCTCCACCAAACATCAGTTCTACCATATGTTAATCGTTGCTTGCTCCTCTATCATGGAGTGGGGATGGGACTGTGTACTCAAATGAGATTAAGAAACATGGGATTAAACAAAAGAACCAAATTTTGCCGCTGCAAGACTTATTAGTGCCTTTAATACGTTCAGTGCAACATGAAGGCCAAGGAAGGGAAAGTATTGTGTAGTCTTTCTTAGATATTTGGGTTCATGGAACTTTTCTTTTGTAATCTAGTGGGTACTTTGAGAAATACAGCCCCATGGAATAATCTTAGAGTACTTTCAATAAGAGAAGATTCATTCCCTCCACTTTCAGAAATCTCTAATATTTGGAAAAATTCTTCCTTAACTAAGAAAAAAAGCAGCTTCCCTGTAACTTGCACACTTGAGTTCCATTTCAGCGCCCTCTAAGACACATCTCTGAGCCTTGTTTCTTTTCCCCGATAGAGTAGGAGTTTACTTTTCTCCCAGTGTTGGGAGGATTACATTGGATGGCTCAACTTTGTGAACTGTTGAGTGTTGTAAATATGTGAGCTGTCACCCACAAAATAGCATCACAGTCTTATGTAAATACCAATTGCTTCAGGTCGAAGTCCTTGGGCTCTCCTGGAGGCTGATCATCTACAACATAGTTTTTCAACCATGGCACTATTGGGGGTCTGCCCTGTGCACTGTAGATGTTTAGTAGCGTCCCTAGCTTCTATCCAGCAGACACCAGTAGCAATCCCTCAGTTGTGACAACCCAAAACACCTCCAACCACTACCAAATTCTCTTGGAGGAAAAAATTGCTCCTGGTTGAGAACCACTGTTCTGGCTTTGCAACCTTTCTATGGTGATAGAGATGGTCTGCATCTTGTATCTGTCTGTCCAATATGGGAGCCACAGGTGGCTACTGAGCAGCTGGGATGTGGCTAGGGCGACTTAGAAAATTAATTTTAAATATTAATAATACATTAATATTAAATAAATAATACATTTAATAATAAATATTTAATTTATAAATAGCTACAGATGGGTACCATATTGGACAGCACAGTTCTAGATAACATAGTTTGAGGTCCATCTATTCAGTCAACAAACGTTTGTTGAATACCTATTAGGTGCCAACCAAGATCCCACACACTGGATATACAGTGGAAAGTGGCAGACATGGCTCTTGTTCTCACCAAACTGTTAGACACTAGCAAGTAAGCTAGGATACAAGGCAATGTGTGCTTTGAGTTTTCACAACAAAAGATACCTCCCCTAAAGGCCTGTCATTCTGCTGCAAGTTCCACCACATGCACCCCATTGAACTGCAAGGTCTCTAAAAGGTACACATATTACCTCAAGAGGAAAATCTATGAACACCCACTGATGCATCAGGATGGATTTGTTTATGCGGGGTTTTTTTGTTTGTTTATGCTATGTTATGCTATGCTGAGCAAAATCCCCAAGAACCCCTTGAAAGCAGAGCCCTGTCTTGTTCATCATTATCGTCACTAGAACCCGGCACATGTAGGTGATCACAACTACTTCTTGAAAGCAGATCAAACAAATCCAGAACAGATCCAGAACTCTGTTAAATATGGTGAAGGTGCTGAAAACTGTGTCATGCCAAGGACAAGTGAGCATCCTTGCTGTCCTTGCTCAGTACCTGGCACAGAGTACGTGCTTAATAAATAATTGTTGACTAAAGATTGTGGGAGAGGGTTGCTGTCACTGTCTGGGAGGTATTGTTCACATATGAAGAGTGCACGATTGGCCCAGACAAGAGAGCTCCTAGATGGAGCATAAGGATAATAATGACAATAATAATTAGATTACTACTTGTTTGGGGCTGAATTCTGTCTCTCCAAAATTCATATATTGAAGTCCTAACCCTCAGTACCTCAGAATATGATTGTATTTGAAAATAGGACCTTTGAAAAGGTAATTGAGGTAGAATGAGGTCCTATGGGTGGGCCCTAATCCAGTAGGAGATTAGAACACAGATATGTATAAAAAGAAGATGATGTAAAGACCTAGAGTGAGGCAGCCATCTGTAAGCCAAAGAGACCTCAGAAGAAACCAAACCTACTGACACCTTGACCTTGAACTTCCAGGCTTCAAAACAATGAGAAAATAAATTGTTACTGTTTAAGACACTCAGTCTGTGGCATTTTGTCATGGTAGTTCTAGAAGATGAATACACTACTGATCAGACTCCGTATTAAGACTCCACATGCATTATCTCCTTAAATTCATATCCTAGTTCCCTTAAAGCTACTCTCTGCCCCATAGCCAGAGTGATCCTTTCAAACGGAAGTCGGATCATGTCAGTCCTCTTCTCAAACCGAGCCTTCCTATCTCACTCAAATTACAAAACCAAGGCCTGCTCATAGCAAAAAAAAATTGCTGTAAGAATTGGCTCCCTGTTATTTCTCTAATTTCATTTTATCACTTTCCTCTTCTCTCAAATTGCTCCAATGACACAGGCCAAGTATACACCCACCACCAGGCTTTTGCATGTGCCTGGGATACTCTTCGCCCAGATGTCCCCTGGATTGTTTCCACACTTCTTTTGACTCTTTGCTCAAGCGTGACTTCATCAGTGAGATTCTTAAACACCAGATGTAAAAAAATAACCTGGGACCCCTGCCCAATGCCAGGCTTTCCCTATCCCCCTTACCATGTGTCATTTTTCTCCTGTGTATTTGCCTGTGTATCTGTCTATAGCCTGTCTTCTTCCGCAAAAATTTAAGCTTCATAAGTGCAAAGGCTTTCCTGTATTTACTGCTACATCTATAGCACCTAGAACAGTGTCTGGCACACAGTAGATATCCAATAAATATGTCTTGAACGAATGAATCTGTCCTCACAACTTCTTGATGCAATTGCTGTTATTATTATTATTATTGAGACAGAGTCTCACTCTGTCACCCAGGCTGGAGCACAGTGGTGTGATCTCAGCTCACTGCAGCCTCTGCCTCCTGGGTTCAAGTGATTCTCTTGCCTTAGCCTCCTGAGTACTCAGACTACAGGCAAGCGCTACCATGCCAGACTAATTTTTGTATTTTTAATAGAGAAAGGGTTTCTCCATGTTGGCCAGGCTGGTCTCGAACTCCTGACCTCAAGTGATCAGCCCCACCTCGGCCTCCCAAAGTGCTGAGATTACAGGCCACTGTACCCAACCTGCAATTGCTACTATTATTATCCTTATTTTACAGGTAAGGAAACCAAGGCTCAGAGAATTCAAACGTCCAGGTGTAAATAATGAATGGGAGCTGGTGGCAGGATTTGAACCCGGTTTTCCCTGCCTCAGGTTTCCCATGCTCTTAAACACTAGGAAGGACTTGGAAAACTCTACCCCAGGCAAGTGATGGGAATATTTCCCAGAGCTCACAATTTATGTTTATTCTCACTGTGTTATCTAGTTCCTTCACCTCCATCACATGGGCTTTCTAAATATGTCTTGATGATTTGATTTTAGGAAGAAGAAGAAAGGCAAAGGCCACCAGGAATTATTTCCCTTCATTTGGACTCATTGACTCACCCCTGATTTGGGACTGGGTGAGGGAGACCCAGAGCTGGGTCTTGACTTTACCACCCACTCCAGCTGTGGTCTGGGGCAAGCTCCATTATCACCCTGAGATCCAGTGTCTCCACTGTAAAACAGGGGTTCTAATTCTTGCTTCAGAGGGTTGCAGTGGAGACAACATAAAAGAATATTTGAGAGAGGGAAACTCTGAAAACTGCCAAGTGGCAAGTACACAGAAGGCAGAATTCTATCTCAAGATCTAGAGTTGCAACCTTTGTCTCTTATAAGAACTGCTAGCATCGATTGTGTATTGTAGCAGGTTGCATTATGGTTCTCTGTTCTGCTTCCTTGTCATATGTGTTCCATGCCCTTTGTCATATGACTTTGCAGTTCTTCCTACTAGGGGTAGGCTTCTTTGTCCACCCATCAGTATTGGGGTTGATCATGTGACCTGCTCCAGCCAAAGCAGAAGGGAAAGAATAACTGTGCCAGCTCCAGGCTTAGGCCGTAAGAAAGATTGTGTTTTCCCACTTGCCTGTCCTGCACTTCTACCATCACACTGGAACTTGTCCAGGTCACCACTGGACCAAGGAAATGAGTGCATTTAAAACAGATCTAAACCAAAGCCCAGCTGGGCTCAGCCAAGATAAACTAACTGCAGTTGCACAAGTGAGAATAAATGATAAACGTTTTAACTCATAAATGCGAGCTTAACTGTGAGGACACAAAGGCATTAGAGTGATACAATGGACTTTGGGGACGTGGGGAGAAAGGGTGGGAGGTGGGTGAGGGATAAAAGACTACACGTTGGATACAGTGTACACTGCTCCGGTGATGGGTGCACCAAAATCTTGGAAATCACTGCTAAAGAACTTATTCATGTAACCAAACACCCACCTGCTCCCCAAAAACCTATTGAAATTAAAAAATATTAAAAAGTTAATAATAAAATAAATGATTAATCTTTTAAAACATTGAGTTTGGATGTGGTTTGTTACACAGCATTATTGTGGCATTAGCTGACAAGTGTACATGCTTGTTAAATATCACGTTATGCTCATTAGCTTATAAAATTTGTGGTAAATTTCATTATTATTTCTCTTTTAAAAATAAGGAAACTGAGCACAGTTTCAGAGATTTTCCCAAGATTATCCAGCAAGGAAATGGTGTAGCTAAGCCATAAAACATTGAACTGTGTGAAGACAGAGTCCACATATTTTTATGCTCCAGACTGTGCTGCTTCCTTACACCTGTGAAATGGAAGACCAAATTGTATCCAGATAATTCAGGCTAAATAAGGGCCATATCATCAGTGTTCAAGATATTTCAGAGAGATTGGATAATGGAGAGTTCACCATGGTGAAATTGAAAGCAAACATACAAACACAAAACAGCAACACAGAGGCCTCAAAAGATCTGGGTTCTGATTCTGGTTTTGGTGCAAACTGTGTGTCCTTAGTTAAATGCTCTACCTTCTCTGGGCATTTTTGAGGACGTTGAACTGTGAATCACGTATCAAAATCATTTACGAGATGTCTCCATTAAGCTCTAGATGTTTCTTTCACAGGTTTTCTCATTTAATCCATACAAAATTCTTCCAGGGCCCGCTAACAACTCAAAATGCAGAGAAGTTAAGGTTAGTTGGAATCCAAACCCAGACTGCCAGACTTATTTCAGAGCTCCAGGGTCCCTTCTAGCTCCCAGATTATCTGGGTGAGTTTCAGTGTGGATAGAGACCAAGAGATCTCTTTTCCTTGGCTGAGGTCAGACTTGGACTTTCCTCCTCCTGCTCCTAGGGGCCCAATGCAAAAGCTCTTTGATGAGGGTGAAGACAGCACCACTGCTCCTCTTCACTCTGCTCAGTCCCAGGCTGAGAAGAGATCAAAAGGTTCTGAAAACCAGCCCTGGGATACAATGGTGCACAAAGCAGGCCTCCTTTCCCCATCGGTGGGTCGCTGGGATTGTTTATTATTATTATTATTATTATTTTTAATTTTATTATTTTGAGATGGAGTCTTGCTCTGTCGCCAGGCTAGAGTGCAGCAGAGCAATCTCGGCTCAGTGCAACCTCCGCCTTCCTCATTCAAGCGATTCCCCTGCCTCAGCCTCCCGAGTAGCTGGGACTACAAGCGCACACCACCACGCCCGGCTTATTTTTTGTATTTTAATAGAGACGGGGTTTCACCATACTGGCCAGGCAGGTCTTGATCTGCTGACCTCGTGATTCGCCCACCTTGGCCTCCCAAAGTGCTGGGATTACAGGTGTGAGCCACCGTGCCTGGCCTAATTATTTTCTTTATAAAAATAATTAGTCCCAATCAAGGCAGAAGCTCTTCAGAATTACAACTCGTTAGCTGTGCCATGCATCTTACGGTTCCATAAAAAATCACGCGATGCTGATGAAAATTACAGGTCCCTGGAATCGGCATTAGAGACAAATCTAGCCAGGGTTCCCAACCAATTACCACCAGTCACATGGAGTTGGCTTCTGTAATTACAGATGGAGAAGAAGGGTGTGTGTGGGGGGTCGGGGTGGGGAAGGGGAGTGTGGGGCGTAGGGGCAGAGACAAAGCCCTGGGAGTTCCTAAGTCTTGATTATAACACACTCTGCCCTTTCTCCTTATGGAAGGGAGACATTTTCATCAAAGATACGGTTAAAATTTAAGTCAGAAGGAACAAGACGTGTGGTGCTGGCTGTGGGGAAGGGGCGGGGGTCGGTCTTCCTCTTGGGAAAGTCTGGCAATGTGGAAAGATTTCTGAACAGGGATTCTGTAGTCTTGGAAAGTCTTGAGCCTACAAGTAGATCTGAGTTCAAATCCCAGCTTTGCACTAACTGCATGTGACCTTGGGCATGTCCACCTTTTGGATCTCAGTCCCCACATACATATAGCTGAGCCCAGTGATGGTACTAACAGTGACAGCTACCGTGCATCTAACACCTACTGGGTGTCAGACCCCATTCTAAGTATGTATTAATTGATTCTTGTGAACAATCCAGTGAGGTAGGAATTAGATTCATTCTCATTGCACAGCTGAAGAAACTGAGGCACAGCAAGGTCATTAACTTGTTCAAGGTCACTCGGTGGCAGAGCTGGGAACCAAACCCAGGCATTCTGATGCCTAGAGTTCACATTCATATCCACTATGCCCCCATTGCCCTTTCCAAATTTTAGCTGAGGAGAACTCCGCCTCCAACTCCGTTGGGGCTCTCAGGTGCCTTCTTTTATTAATAGTAAAAATCATAATATATCAAGCACTTTGTATGTGCCAGGCTTTTTTTTCTAGATATTTTCCACATATTTTTATCTCTCTGGTTCCTCCCAGCAGCCCTATGACCTAAGAACTGTCTCAATCTACATTTTGCAGAAAGTGAGGCTCAGAGAGGCTAAAGGACTTGGCCAAGTCTACACAGCTGGATCTGTTTGGGTCTAAAGCTTGTGCCCATAACCATGGCATGGCACTATACCAAGAGCTTGCTGTGGGGGCTTTGGGAGGCAGGACACATGGCTTAGGAAGCCCTGCCTCTGACTCCATTTTCCTCCCCACAGTCCTGTCTCCCTATCTGTGAAAGGAAGAGGATTAGCTTTAATAAAAACTCTGGGCCTGTGCAGCTCTGAAATGCTACTGTCTGTACCTGCTCAAGCCCACCCTCCTCATCTCCCAAGGTACCCATCAGGAGCTGCATCTAAGGACCGCCCCTGTCACCAGAGGGTTTGAGGAGGGAATAGCACCTCTGACGTAGAGAGTCTTCCTGGGTTGGAAAATAACCTGGAGGGTGGCGGGGTCCTGGTGCCACCCTAGTGTTATAAGTACAGGGAATGGGTCAGGTGCAGTGGCTCACGCCAGTAATCCCAGCATTTTGGGAGGCCAAAGCAGGTGGATTACCTGATGTCAGAAGTTCGAGACCAGCCTAACCAACATGGAGAAACCCCGTATCTACTGGGGAAAAAAAAAAAAAAAAAAGGTCCAGGGAATGTTCAGCCAATGGGTCCTCAAGGGCATCAGGAGAAGATGCCCAGGATGTGTGTGTGTGTGTGTGTGTATGCGTGTGTGTATGTGTGTGTGTATGCGTGTGCATGTGTGTATGTTTGCGACTCATTGTTCCCCTATGCTCTTTTCTTCTCTCCCCATGCCCTTTCTTTTTCCTTTGTTCTTTCTTTGTTTTTGTCTCTCCACATCTATTGCTCTGTGCCCTGCTGACTTCCTTGGTCTCCCAGGTCTTCCTAAACTTCTTTTTGCTGTATTTGTGTATTTATTTATTTTTAAATTTTATTTTAATATATTAAGTCCTGGGATACATGTGCAGGACATGCAGTTTTGTTACATAGGTAAACATATGCCTTGGTGACTTGCTGCAAAGATCAACCCATCACCTATATATTAAGCCCTGCATACATTAGCTATTTATCCTGCTGCTCTCCCTCCCCCACCCCAACAGGCCCCAGCATATGTGGTTCCCCTCCCTGTGTCCATGTGTTCTCATTGTTCAGCTCCCACTTAGAAGTGAGAACACGAGGTGTTTGGTTTTCTGTTCTTGCATGAGTTTGCTGAGGATAATGGCTCCCAGCTCCATCCACAGCCCTGCAAAAGACATGATCTCATTCCTTTTTAAGGCTGCATAGTGTTCTGTGGTGTATATGTACACATTTGCTTTATCCAGTCTATCATTGATGGGCATTTGGGTTCATTCCCTGTCTTTGCTATTGTGAATTGTGCTGCAATGAACATACACATGCATGTATCTTTATATAGAATGATTTATATTCCTTTGGGTATATACCCAGTAATGGGATTGCTGGGTCAAATGGTATTTCTGTCTCTAGATCTTTGAGGAATCGCCATACTGTCTCCCACAATGGTGGAACTAATTTACACTCCCACCAACAGTGTAAAAGCATTCCTATTTCTCTGCAGCCTCACCAGCCTCTTTGCTGTATTTGTACTTTCCCTCATCTCTCTCGATCTCTCCTGGCTCCTTGCTTTCCCTCTCATGCCTCTCATAGTCACTCTATCACAGGCCCCCATTTCTGGCTCTCTTTCTTGTTCCTTATCTTCTTTTCATCCTCATTTCTTTCTCCTCTCTTCTCTTTCTCCATCTCCAATCTCCCGTCCACCATTCTCCCTTCCTTCCCTCCCTCTTCCTGCCCTTCTTTCCTCTTCTTTCTTTTCTCTTTCTTTCCCTTTCCTCCTCTCATCCCCTCTTGCTCTCTCCTCTTTTCTCCTTATCTTTCATCTTCCATTGTCTACCACCCCCTCTTCCTCTCAGATCTGCCATTTTTCTGCTGCTTGTGTAAGGCTGGAAGTGTTCTTGGTGGATGGTGGATCACACACATTAGAAGTTTGAATCAAATCAAACTGCAACTAAATTACACTAATAAACCAGTTAAATACCATTCACCAAGTAATTTCCATAGCATTTCTCCTATTTATTGCAAATCTTGTTTCTCTGTCGCTGCCTCTCCATTCCTTCCATGTGTCTCCTCTTTCTCCTCTTTTTCTTTTTTGCCCACCCTCTGACCCCTCCTCCTTTCCTGTCCCACCAGGTCTGCCTACAGCTTTCTTTAGCCCACCCACCTCACTGTACAACCTGCTTCCTCAACCTGGGATTCAAACTGCATTATAGGGCAGTTAGTCAGATGAAAAGAACACTGACCTGGGAGTCTGGAGGCTTGAGTTCTTGTTCTTAGCTCTGCCACTGACTGCATGTTCTTGGGAAACTCTTGGAGTCTTTCTAAGACTCTTGTCATCTGCCAAATGGAGGCATTGAACTGAGTGATTTCCAAGGTCTTTCTTAGCTCGTGAAGTTGGTTCCATGGCCACAAATGACATTAAAGTTCCCAAGAGACACATGGTCCTGGAGAGATTTGTTGCCACCCTCTCCCCACCACCTTAAAGCAAGGCCCTGGTAGGAAGAAGCCATGCTGAGAAGATTGAGCTCAGATTGTTATTTGCAGACAGTAGGCATCCTCCCGCTTTCGCTGAGAATCCTCATCACTCTCTGACCACTATCTAGAGCATCTAATCACCTCTGTCCCACTATTCCCTCTCTAAAAGCAGGAGTCTCAACGCTACCTGGTTTCCAATCAAAAATCAAGTGGGGCACTGGTTGTTCTCCATTTGTACCCATTCCACAGCAGATCTCTCTAAAAATACAATGGCATCCTACAAAAGAAATCAGAGATCTTGGTCTGGATACAGGTCTCACCTTATCACCTGACTCTGCTTTTCAATACAGAGTGCAACTTTGAAATGTCCATGGGATCCATATTGCAGGGCTGTCATTTAAACCTGCAGTGCTCATCGTTTTATTCTTGAAATTGAAATGCCATTGATATTATGTAACTTATGTAAAAAATGATTTATATGGGTAAGTTGTGAGAAGTACTTTCCTACTCACCATTTCACTGAATCTTCAGAATATCTCTGTAAGATTAATGAAGGCATATTATCCTCATTGGACAAATGGGGAAACTGAGGCATCCACAAGTTAAGGGGCCCAATCAAAGTCATATTAATTTAGAGGTGTGACTCCAACCTACCATCTAATTAGACCCCCATGGAACTGGATTTTAATCTTAGCTCTGCACTTATTAGCTGGGTGTCTTAGGCAAATGGCTTGACATCTCTGTGCCTCAGTTTCCTCATTTGAAGGACAGGGGTAATATAAGTACCTTTCATAGAATTATTAATGATCAATTACGCTTACATATGTAAGAAACGTAACCTGATGGCTGCATATAATGAGCAGTCAACAAAGTAGTCAGCCACCAGGCATGGTGACTCATGCCTGTAATCCTAGTACTTTGGGAGGCTGAGGCGGGTGGATCACTTGAGGTCAGGAGTTCAAGACCATCCTGGCCAGCATGGTGAAACTCCACCATTACTTTAAAAAAATACAAAAATTAGCCGAGGGTTGTGGCACTTGCCTGTAATTCCAGCTTCTCAGGAGCCTGAGGCAGGAGAATTGCTTGAACCCAGGAGGCAGAAGTTGCAGTGAGCTGAGATCATGTCATGCACTCCAGCCTGGGCAAAAGAGTGAATGAGACTCCATGCCCCAAAAAATAAAAATAAAAAAGGTAGCTCATTTGATCCAACAATCCCACTACTGGGTATCTACCCTGAGGAAAAGAAGTCATTATTCAAAAAAGATACTTGCACACGCATGTTTATAGCAGCACACTTCACAATTGCAAAATCATGGAACCAACCCAAATGCCCATCAATCAATGTGTGGATAAAGAAATTGTGGCATATAAATATACAATGGAATACTACTCAGCCATAAAAAGGAATGAATTAACAGCATTTGCAATGATCTGGATGAGACTGGAGATTATTATTCTAAGTGAAGTAACTCAGGAATGGAAAACCAAACATCGTATGTTCTCACTGATATGTGGGAGCTAAGCTATGAGGACACAAAGGCATAAGAATGATACAATGGACTTTGGGGACTTGTGGGGAAGAGTGGAAGGGAGAAGAGGGAGACAACAAACATGGTGCAGTGTATACTGCTTGGTTGATGGATCTCACAGGACCACCAGGATCTCGCAAATCACCACTAAAGAACTTACTCATGTAATCAAATACCACCTGTACCCCAATAACTTAGGGAAAAAGAAAATAAATAAAATAAAAGGTAGCTGCTATACTATTATTGTTCTTATTGTTATTAATGTTGGGACAGGTGCCTTTTTTCCTCCTTTCCTTACATACATGTCTTATCCCTTAGGGGAGGTGGCTTCTATCCACTCTTTCTCCATATTGGGAAAGTTACATATAACTAACATTTCTGATCTTCTGCCCTCCCCATATTCACTCCCCTCTATGTGAAAGCTGGCATCCAAATGGTCAGAGAATGGAAATAATTGGGACAGGCTTTATTGGTGTGTGGGGCAATGCGTGTGCTTCACCTGCTATTTCCTGCCCTGGTGTTTGGGTGGCTGAGGAAAGCTCTCTCTCTCTCTCTCTCTCTCCAGCCACATCTGCAAATGTGGGTCTCAGGTTTCAGGATTTAGTTCAGGTATCAAAGGCAAATGTCCTAATTCAGCCTCAGAACCAGGTCATATTTTCTACTGCAGCCTTCTTAAGTTCAGCACTGAATATTTGTGATAATACTTTGTGTTTTTTGTTTGGTTATTAATCTGCCGTGTGGTTCATATACCACCTTGGTAAGGTGTCCAACAATCTTAGTTTATCTAAAACTGAGGGGCTTCCTGGGATGTGGAGATTTCAGTGCCGAAACTGGGGAAGTCCTACCCCAACAGGGATGAGGTGGTCACCCTGCATATTGGTTCAAACTTTGAAGTGATGAGTGATTTACAAAACTCCTTAAACAAACAAACAAATAATAATAGTATAGAAATAGTAGTACTAGTGGGAAAATGTGAAAATAATAGGACATTTGAAATACCCAGGAATAAAATAGAGAAGAAAACAGTTGATATCACCCACAATTCCATCATTCAGGGACCACCCCAGCCAGGCCCTCCAGGAGACATCCTTGTGTGTACTCAAGAGCACGCCATTTATATAGGCTATCACATACATGGTGCTTTCTTGGTGTGCTGTGCAGTGTGTCAACCCTGACTGCAACATCATTGAGTTTGGCTTGTGACCTTTTCCCCTATGAAAGCAGCGGTAAGCCCTATGGCAGGACATGGGGTGTTGGTGCCCCATTTTGGTGATAAGAGCTGATTTGATCCAACTCTTAGCATGTTCCAAAAAGTAAGAGCTGAGATGATGCTTGTTGTGTTTGAACCCAGTCCCGTCCCAGGTTTTCTTTATTTCTTCAGCTCCCTCTTCAGTACCCTTGCATTTTGAGCATTGAAATGTGGAACTGAAGTAGACAAGATCTGCTCTTAGTAGGTGGTGTTACACCTCAAGGGATCAGCTGGACCTCTTCAGGCCAGTTCAGCTCCTCAATTGCACCCCTCTGGCTCCCATAATAACAGTACATTTTTTGGAGGATGAGAGACAGTGAGGGAGAATCATAATGGCTTTCTACAAATCGCTGATAATACGTCGGGTCTAACAGGGCAGCAAGAATACCACTAGCAAATTCCGGAGGACAGAATCCCCTTGTAGCATCCCATGAAGACATAAAAATGAAGAGGAAACATGAAAAAACGTGGAGCATGAATCCAGAACACTTGATACTGTCTGACAAGAAGGAGACAAAAGAGCACACAGAAATGATGAAGCAAACTTTGCTGAGTTGAGAACAACTTCTATCTGCAAGTCAAACAGACATAGCAAGTTCCAGGAACAAATAATGCGAAAAGACAAACACCTAGAAATCTTGGTAAAAGTTTTCAATTTCAAGAATAAAGAATCAAGTGTATTAGCAAGGCAGAGGAGGATGACTTATCTGTTCTGCCACTGGAGTGTCAACACAAAGAAAGCAGAGGCAGTGCCCACTTGATCTTTGCTGTGTCCCCAGCACCTAGCAAAGTGCATGACCCATAGTAGTTGCTCAATAAATGGTTGTTGAATGACTAAATAAATAGATATAATAGCATTATTAATCCCTACCCAAGTTAGTCATTCCTACAGTATTTCAGCCACCGTCGTACTTCATTGACCTGCTGGCTCAGCAGAGAATATTACTATCCTCATTTTACGGTTGAGGAAACTGAAATTCAGCAAGGTGATGCTATTATTCAAATTTACATATCCAGCAATCAATGGAATTAGAAAGAGAACCCAGATATTTCAAGTCCTAGATCTGGGCTCTGGCCTTGACTGCTTAGAAGCAGCCCAAATACATTTCCGTGCCTTCCTTCCCCTTCTCTTTGGCGAACGTTCAGCTTCAGTTCCACCACATGCCCAGCAACACATACATATAAGCCAGCCGTCCCCATGGTGATCACAGTCTGGGAGGCCTAATAGACACCCACAGGGTACACATATAAATAAATCAGCCATGTTGACCCACAAAGAAATTCCATGTGATAACCTGGCCCTTGGCAATGAAATCTTGATTCATGCAGATCTATTTTCCTTGGTGGATAATTTTTCATCCAGACTATAATGTGATGGGGAGGGTTACAGGCATCCATAAAAAATTCAACAGAAATCCAATCCTCATTCTGAAGGACTGGTGACACCTTGTCTCTCCCCCTGCCTCCCAGCCTCCCCACCAGCTCCACCCACAAGGTCCTGCTATCTGTTTTGCATTCTGGACAGAAAAATCTATTTTCTGATGACGATCCTTAACTCCTGGGGCATTTTCCCCCTCACATGGTATGGTATTTTGCAGTCTGTGTGTCATTTATTCTGATAGATCTCTCTCTCCCACGGACTCCTTTTCTCCCAAACCCCCATCACCATTTGAGCAAAACAGACCAAACCAACCACCCATCCACCCACCCAAGAACCGCGTGGAAGCACGCGCAGGAAAAATGGTGGAGCTATTTATTGCTTTCACCAGCAGGGGGCGAGGACCTCTCTTGGTCTTGTCTTTGATATAACCTCTTGTTTCCACCACAATCCATTTCTAGGACTTTTCCGGAATGGGACAGAAATTTCTTTGTGTGTCCTCTTTCCCCAGAATCGTGAGTGGCTGAAATGAAGAGAATGGACAAGGAGCCCACCCGGAACAGCACCCTTAACATCATCATATCCCTGAAGCACGAGCTGGGGTGGTGGGACTGCCCTAGGAACCCTGCATACAGCTGGCTCAAGCAGTGGGTGCTTTCATAAGGCACATATGGGCATCACAGAACACTTGGCGGGACCGTTTTCCTTTCTGTCCAGGGTCTTCTTTCTTTTCTTGTCTTTTCTGCGCTCACTGCATCTTTTCCCCTTTCCTTCTCCCTTAAACCTGGACCATTACTCCCTGGGACATTATTTGAAATCTAACTGGCAAGCAAGAACTCCTCAGGGGTGTCATCTGTCTCCCTCTCCTGGTGGTCCTCAAACTGCCACTGAGATGATGAGTGAAGTGCACACATAGAGGGAAACCTGTCTTATTCCTTTATTCAACCTCAAGACATTCTGTTTCTGCTGGAAGCTGAGGAAGGGAAACTCACAGCCAAAGACACACTGGAAAATAGCAGCAGGGTACAGGGTTGTCAGAGTGAGTGTGGAAGGAGGCCCAAACTCAGCTGCAAGTCACCGTATGCTCAGAACGATGGGCCTGGAATCAAATGGAAGAGACCCTGGCTGAGCCTTACAAACACCTGCCTGGCAGCCAGAGTGGGCTATCAAAGACAGTGAGATCAAATTTTGGAATCCACTGGTATCTTTGAAAAGCAAAGCGGAGCCAATGGCCACACCAAGTGGAGCCTGTGGCACTGGTTCATAGAGCGCTTGAAGTGTGAAGATGTGGGACACTGCTGAGACTTTGCTGGCTGAAGTCTGACACCACTTCTAGCTTCCTCACAAACAAGAAAAAGAAATTTTTCCATGCAGGCAAAACTCCTTGCCAAAGATATCGTTGGCTCCGTCTATCTCTCTTATCTCTCCAAGCAGCTGACTCTTTGAAAAGGAAAAGAAAAATGACAATAAGAATTTTCCCTTTTCCCTTCATGTGGCCTGAAATATCCAATCAGAAATCAACTAAGCCCCTCTTAGAATACATGTAGGCCTCCAATTTATTAGAAGCAAGGACTTCACTTTGTAAGCCAGGGGCCAGCAGATAAAGACATTTAGCCATATGAAAAGACTCAAAGTACAGAAGAAGGGGATAAAGAAGGAGACTTAACAATATAGAGTTACTACAAGCAGAAAGGTTTAGAAATGTTCCTGATAAGATGGAAACAGGGTATCACATCTCTGTAACCAGAGGGGATAATCAGAGAGGGGCACCTATGAAATCTGGAAAATGCCACGGAAATGAAAAACGACCCAATTAAAAATAAAATTGCAATAGAAGCATTAAATACTATATTGAAAATAATAAAGAATCAATTTTTTAAAATAAAAATAAGGTTAAGAAAACTTAGAAACATGGAAATGAAAAAGGAAAAATAAAACATACAGAACATGGATTCACAACACCCAGAATTGTAGAATGGGAAGGAGAGGCAAGAGTACCAGGAAATAGTGAAGAAAACTTTGCTTGGCTGAATAATTACTTCTATATGCAAACTAAATGTACCTACTAAGCTCAAGGAAAAAATGATGAGAAGCAACAAACCCTTAAATACATTCGTCAAACTTCTTCAGTTTCAATTACAAAGAAGCAATTCTATCAGCAAAGCAGGGGAGAATTACTACTGCTAAGAAACAGAAAACTAGGCAAGCCCCAAATTTCTTCTCTACAATACAAACGGTGCAGTTTTCACGGGAAAAAATTGTGACCCAAGTATTACACAGTTAATGAAGGTAATATTCCAACTGAAGAGGAGAAAAGCCACATTATTTTAAATGCAAGAGTTAATTTTTTAATTTATATGCTCTGAAAAAATTATTCAAGAATATACTGTAGTCAAGTAATAAATTAATCAAAATAAAGAATTATATAGTTCGTATAGTGAGAGACAGGGAATGAAGTAAAATTTAAAGAAGCCTGAAAATTTTGCCTCATAAAACAAGATGTTATATTGGTCATGACTGTAATTATAAAGGGGATAAATTTCAGTTCCAACCACCAAAATTCTCAGTTGTGAGTAAAAAATAAAAATCCAAGTCTATTATATGCTTTTTATAAGGGACACACCTTTAAAATGACAAAAAATGATTAGGAATAAAAGTATAGCTAAAGATCTATCAGGCACACCAAAAGAACCAGGGATGAAAATGTCCACAAACAAAGAATTCAAGGCAAGAGAAAACAATATTCAGAGAGGGTGCTTTGCAGGGGCAGCAGATTCGAGCCATAAGGAAGATGTGATACTGTCGACATTTCTGTATTGAATGGCACAGCTTCAAAACGTATAAAGGAAAAACTATGAAAAATAAAAATACAAGGAGAAACAGCCAAATCATAATTTTATTAGACTACTTTAACATTCTTCAATAAACCAAGTAGGTAAAATTAGTGAGTTTGAGTAATATGCATGCATTAGAGTTTTAGACTGCGGAAGAATAAACATGATTCTTGAACACTAAACAAACAAATCCCCAAACTTAGAAATTCTGCAACTGTGATGAAGACTGGGATGCCCCACCCAGATTCATCTTCAACAAGGAAGAGTGGACCCTCCCAGCCACTGAGAGTCCTTCCAGCAGACAGCACTCAATTGTCAGCCCTCTCCAGAGTCTGTTCCCACTGAAGAGCCCAAAACCATATCCCCTTCCTGGGGCAGCCTGTATTCAATGATTGGTGTGGGGAATAAAGGCCTGTCCTCTTGTTCTCAGCTCCAGACAACTTGAAAAGGTCCTTCAGCGCTCTCTGTGGGGTGGGCTGAGTCTTCCACTGAGATCTCGTTGCAGCTCAACTTTTCCCTCTGTCCAGTCCTACTCCCTTTCCTTTCCTTCCACAAGTGTCACTTGACCTCAAGACCCCTTGCTTCTAAGTCCCCTGCATGCTAATTTCCATCTCAGACCCTACTGTCCAGACAACCCAACCTGTGAAACAAACTAATGTTAGAGTTGTTTCCAAAATACTTAAGCAAAAACACCAGAAGGATATATATGAGTGTATGTGTTTCTTCTATATAGTTACTAGAAGAAGACTGAAAACTTTAACTGTAGCCAACTTCCAACACGTTGACATTGGGAAAATTACATATCAAGTTTATTAATATGTGCTGCTAATTCCATACTCAGTAGAAAATTCATAGGGTTAAATGCTTTCTTATTATAAAAGAATGAAAAATCAATAAACCAAGAAAAATCAATCCAGTAAGGCGGAGAAAGAAACACAAAACATGTCTAAGAAGGTGAGAAAAGTATTTTTTTTTTTTTGACATGGAGTCTCACTCTGTCACCAGGCTGGAGTGCAGTGGAGTATTCTCCCCTCACTGCAACCTCCACCTCTCGGGTTCAAGCGATTCTCCTGCCTCAGCCTCTGGAGTATCCGGGACTATAGGCGCATGCCACCATGCTCAGCTAATTTTTGTATTTTTAGTAGAGATGGGATTTCACCATGTGGGCCAGGATGGCCTTGATCTCTTGACCTCGTGATCTGCCCGCCTCAGTCTCCCAAAGTGCTGGGATTACAGGTGTGAGTCACCACACCCGGTTGAGAAAAGTATTTTTTAGAGATGCACTCTGAGGTGTGTAGGGATGAAATAACATAATCTCTAGGGTTTTATTTAAAACATTTTGGCAAATAATACAAAGAAAAGAGAAAAAGATGAAGCAAATGTGGCAAAATGTTGGTATTTGTTGTATATTGCTCATGGATCTATAAGGAAGCATACATTATATTATTTGCCCTAATTTTTAGTATGAACATTTTCATAAAAAATTAAAACAGAGGAGGAAGGAATAAAAAAAAAGTGAAGACATTAATGAAGTTTTAAAAATTGAAAGCTAATGGAATGGATGTATACGTATAAAAACTGGATCTTGAAAATAATCAACAATAAAAGAGGTGATTCATCATATCTAACCAAGGGTAAAGCAAGAACCAAAGAATACATATCATTAGGAATATAATTACAGATCAAAAGTTAGATTTAAATATTATGGGACTATTATAACTTTTAGCTGATAAATTTTAAATTCTCAACAAAATGGACAATTTGCAGGGGAAACATAAATTACCATATTAACATAAGAGATAGAAAATTGGTGAGACGATTAATGATAAATAATCTGAAAGATTGTTACATGGTTAACTCTGTTAAAAGTCTTGGGCCTTGGTCACTCTAGAGTAAGATCTTTCCAACCTCCAAGAACCAGCAATATCATACTTCATAAATTATATCAAGACATAGAGAAAGGAGAAAGCTTCCCAAAGTATTTGAGATTAGCATAACCCTAATCTTGATAAATAAGCAATCAATCTCACTTTAAATACAAGTGTCAAAATTATTAATAAACTATTACCAGATGGAAAGCAGAAGTTTTTAAAGAGAGAAATGGGCCACAACCAATGAGATTTATTCCAAAAAGTCAAATAAGAAAAAATACTGGGATCTTTTAAATTAATACTCTCTGATCCAAAGTCAATACTCATTACAGATGTATTTGAAATGTCTCTGCATAAGAAACAAATTTGATCAAGAATATATATTACATAGAACATCTTGCTTAGTGGTGAAACACTGGGGACATTCTTGAAAAAGACACTCACTACTGTCTTTTTTATTTTACAATTTCCCTCAGAAGTTCTAATTAATGCAGAAAACTGAAATAATACGGTTGGTACTTCCACACACCATCCTTCCCTTCCATACCAACAAGACAGATTCTAATATCCCTTCTTGAGAGGGAACCCCTCATTCCCAGCCAGGATACACACTATGAGATATTATTACACCATCACTCATTGCTCAGGTGAGAAGGGTGAGGAAAAGATGAACTGTGGATTAAAGAGTTACAGATAAATAATGAAACAACAAAATTACTAATTGCTATTAAAAAATGAACTTTAGATAGTAATCTGTCTAATTTGGGAGTGATGGTTTTTTTAAGGAAAAAAAAACAAAAGAAGAAATTATAAAGTAAAATATTGCTGGGTTTGACTATTCAAAAATTAAATATTTTTGTAAATTTTGCCATCAAGACTTTAAAACAAATGGTAAAATCAGAAAAAAATATCTAAGATATGTATTAAAGACAAATGGTTAATAACATCTTTATTAAAACTTTGAACAGCTTTTTTTAACGGGCAAAAATTATGAATTAGCAATTTGCAAAGGAAGAAATAAATGAGCTCTCAAAGAAATGCAAATAAAAACAGGATATCATGGTTTTCCCATCAAATTGAAAAGACTTCAAATATGATGACACTTTAGGCAACTAGGTTTTTTCATTCACTCCTAGTGGGAAGATGAACTTCTGTGGCTATCCCAGGGGTCAATTTATCAGTAAATCTCAAAACCCTAAAAACGTTCACATCATTTTGTCTAGCAATTCCACTTCTAGAATGTAGTAGGCATACTCCAAGATGATCCCTGATAATCCCTTCTTTCTGGTGTTTGCATTCTTGTATAATCTCCTCCTCTTGAGTGTGGGCAAGACCTAGGGCTTCCTTCTATCCAATAGAATATGGCAAGGGTGATGGGCTATCATGTCTGTAGTTAAGTTACATAAGATTGCAACATTCATCTTACTATCTGACTCTTTCTATTGCTAGCTTTATTGAAGACAGCTGCCATTCTGTGAGCTGTTCTATGAAGGAGCCCACTTGGCAAGGAATTGGGGGAGGTCTCAGATTAACAGCCAGCAAGAAACTGAATCCTGCTAACAACCAACTGAAAGAACTTGAAAGCAGACCCTTCCCCAGTTGAGTCTTCAGATGAGACTCAGTGCTCACCTGCACCTAGGTTGCAGCCCTAAGAGAAACCTTGAAGCAGAGCAGCCAGCTTAACCTGATCCATGGAGACTGTAACATAAAATGCGTGTTGTTTAAACTGCTAAATTTGTGGAAACTTATTACCCGGCAATACATAACTAGTGCATAAGGATTTACCAGAAGAAAATAATCATTGATGTGTGCAAAGACCTAAACACAAAGACCTGCACTGCAAACTTTTAAATAATTGAGAACATTTGGAAACAGCTTAAATATCAATGAATATAAGGCTGGAGAAATCAATTATAATATAGATGAACCATATGAAATCATTTTTGCAGGTTAAAAAAGGTCAAATAGCACAAATTTTATGTGTTTCAACCTAATGCATTCATATGATACAGACATGAAAATAGTATTTATGAAAAATACAATATGGGGGAACATCATAAAATTTCATGATATATTGTTAAGTGAGAAAAATGGTTTATAAAACAATGAAAATACGATTGCAATTTTGCAAGAGAGATATACAGATATGCATAGAGAAAAAGACTGCAGATATACCAACAAAAAGTGAACAATGTTTACCTTCAAATTATAGAATTTGGGGTAATTTTTATATATTTTTTTCTGTACTCCCTACAACAGACATGTATATTTTTTTGTAATCAAAAAGCAAGATTAATTAATACAAGTCAACAATGGAATGAATTCCTAAGCTCTCTGTTTAGAACACTGTTTGGAACTCTCTGTTTGTAACACTGTCCCTTGTTGCTCACAAATCACTCTGCCTGATTTCCTGGGCTTACAGAATCCCTGAGAGTGTGTTTAGAGGTGCCCTGTGATATCATCAACAGCTCTACCGGATTACTTCTCTGCCTTATGGAAATCTGTTATCCTCCCTTGTGGGGAGGTTCTTCCCATCCTGTGTCATACCCTTGGTTCTTTGAGTTGCTCTCTCCAAATCCCTTGGTTCCTGACATTTCATAATGCTGTGCAGTAGAGGGAATTTTGAGGAAAACATGTGTGCTGAAAGAATGTGGAAAATCACTATGCATTTTTCTCCCTCATTTCAGTTACCTCTGCCCTTCTGTTGCTGTTCCGTTTCATCTGTTACCCAGCTAATGACCCTATTAGAAAGCTGAAATGTTCCCCAGCTTAGTCAAGAATGGCTGATGGATTTTTCTCTCTCGGACTCCAGAAATGCCTTGGGACAGCTGCATGGGTCCCCAGGGATGGGCCATTAGCTGGAAGGTCATCCTCACCGAGAAACCTATTCCCCTACATTAAAATTCGCTCCTACCAGATTTACCTGGTGCTGTCTGCCTACTGTGTCTCTGACCGTGCCATCTCTGCATTTAATCCAAGGCTCTCACTACCTGGAGGAGAAAGGGATCTGTGTGATGTGATTTTGGCATATTTGGCAAGTCCCATCACCATCAAAACATGTTTTATCACTGCAGGAATAAACGAACGTGTAGGAGAAGAGTGAGTTGGTGACTCTAGATTTTCTTTCACTGAGAAAGGTCTTAAAATACTTCAACTTCAAAGTAAGTCTAGGTTGTAACGAGATGGATTTAGGCCAACCAGGAAGACAAGGATCACTTCTGTTTCACTCACCAGACATCTATGACAGTCCCTGGCACACAGAGGGCTCCTAATGACTGGTTGTTGAATGCCTCAGTGGTTGTTGAATGACTCAATGCTTGTTGAATGGATGACATGAAGAATTTCTAGCACATTATTAGCTTGGAATTTTCACCTATTGGTCCAACTTCTTATCTTGGCAATCACACAGCACAAAGCTTCTCTCCTCTGTTTGCTCACATGCTTGCGTCTTCATGTCTTCATCAGGGCTTAACGTACCCAGTGCCTTCAATCACTCTTAGAATAGTATCATTTTCCACTCAGAGACAAAGGAGAAATCACTGTCCTTGTCCTTTGCTTTGATTAAGGAAATTAGAATGGGAATAAGGGAGCAGGTTCTGGTGGGAGTATATGTAAGCCATGCTCCTCCTTCTTCCTTGAGGGAATGGGGTTGGTGTAATGCCTACCCAACCCTCTCGTGAAAAAAGATATTGTAAGTTATTTCTCACCTCTGCATATAGGGCATAGTGTTTTCCCACCTGTGTACTTTTTGCAGTGGTGGCATTCTTCATTGTCCCTTTCTGTCTCTAAGATCCCTGCTATTTTCCTGCTCCCTGTAATGGAGCAATCCCGACTGTGTGTCCTCACCATAATCCCTCCTGTTACATAGAAACCTCTGGCAAAGTGTCTATCAGCTATAACTTGGCAAGTCCAGTGTTTCTTGCATCTTGCCTATAGCCTGGGATCACCAATTCAAATTTATTTTCCTTCAAGGCCTTTTCTTCCAAAAAGTCTCTCCTGCATGTGCAGCCCACTGTAGTCTCTCCTCCCAGATTTGTGGTGCATTTATATCTGGGGACAGCATGGTACAATAAACCAGCATGGACTTTGGAGCCAGGGTGACCCAGGTTCAAATCCTGGCTCTGGAATTTGGCCATTGTAGGTATGTACAGATGAGTTGCTGTATTAGTCCGTTTTCGTGCTGCTGATAAAGATGTACCTGAGACTGAGGAATTTACAAAAGAAAGAGGTTTAATGCACTCAAGTTCCATGTTGCTGGGGAGGCCTCACAATCATGGCAGAAGGTGAAAGCCATGTCTCACATGGTGGCAGACAAGAGAAGAGAACTTGTGCAGGGGAACTGCCCTTTATAAAACCATCAGATCTCGTGAGGCTCATTCACTATCATGAGACTAGCACGGGAAAGACCTGCCCCCACGATTCAATTACCTCCCACTGGGCCTCTCCCACAACACATGGGAATTGTGGGAGCTGCAATTCAAGATGAGATTTGGGTGGGGACACAGCCAAACCATATCAGCTGCCTACGCTAAGCCACTTTTCACATCTGTTTAATGGGGGTAATCACCCTTCCTTCGCAGAGTTATTTTATTTTATTTTATTTTATTTTATTTTTTTTTGAGACGGAGTCTCGCTCTGTCGCCCGGGCTGGAGTGCGGTGGCCAGATCTCAGCTCACTGCAAGCTCCGCCTCCCGGGTTCCCGCCATTCTCCTGCCTCAGCCTCCCGAGTAGCTGGGACTACAGGCGCCTGCCACCTCGCCCGGCTAGATTTTTGTATTTTTTAGTAGAGACGGGGTTTCACCGTGTTTGCCAGGATGGTCTCGATCTCTTGACCTCGTGATCCGCCTGTCTCGGCCTCCCAAAGTGCTGGGATTACAGGCTTGAGCCACCGCGCCCGGCCTGCAGAGTTATTTTAAGGCAGTGGCTCTCAAAATGTGATCCCTAGAACAAATATCACCTGAGAACTTGTTAGAAATGCAAATCCTAAGACCACCACCCCAAATCTGCTGGAAAGTCTAGGGGTGGTGCCCAGCGATCTGTGCTTTAACAAGCCCTCCAGGTGATTCCTATTCATGCTGAAGTTTGAGACCCGCTAAGGACTAGCAACAACACGTGCAAAGCACCTGCATGTATATGTTTAAGAATCTTTGCTATTATTATCCTGTGCATACTCCACTTGGGTTGATGCTGTCTTGCATTAATTAATCTCTATATGGGGATGCAAAAGAACATAGTGGTTAGGAAAGTACAGGCTCCGAAGTCAGACTCAGACTGCTTTAAATTCCATTTATACCAGCTTTGTGGTCTCAGGAGAGTTCATACCCTTTCTGTGTCTACATACCTGTAATATGGAGACAGGGATAGTAATAATAAATACTGTTGTTTGTTGTGGGGAGTAAAGCCTAAGAAGACATGTAGAATACTTGCCCACTGTCTAATGAATAATGAGTGACCCCCCAAGTTATCTATTATTATAGTCTCCAATTGTGTTCATCTCACCTCAGTTATATCATAAACTCTTCATGAGCAGGGCTTATATGTAGCTCATTTGCAGCATGCAGGGTATACAGCAAGGGCACAATGAATGCTTGTAGATCTGACTCTCATTGCACCATAAATTAATATCTTATAAGATAAGATCACTAGCATTCTCATGGTCAGGTGACTTGAGTTGACATCATGAAAGAAAATTGCCATTGAAAAGGGACGTGATCTTTCAGGAAGACCTAAGATTGTGTCCCTCCTCTGCCACCTACCCATTCTGTGACGTTAAGATTCCATTTCTTTGTCTATAAAATGAGGTGATACTTTAATATGAGTTTAGAAACAGAAAGCCCTAACTCGCATTGGTGCGAACCATAAAGAAATACAGGATCTCAATTCCCAGGAGACTGGTTGGGTGGGTGGGTGGTCCAGTGTTGGTTTAGCTGGTGTTCCATGATGTCATTTGGGGCCCAGACTCCTCCCATCTCTTTTTCTCTCCTGTTCTTGATGGAGGGCTGTGCTCTCAGCTGCTCCCCTCGGGATTCCAAGATGCCAGGCAGTCCCAGGCATCACACCCAGACATCAATGTCCAGAGGAATAAAGGAACCATCTAAATGTGACTCCTTCTTCAGAAGGAAAAATATTTCCCCAAAGCCTCTCGAGCAGACGTCTCCCATTCCTAAAACATTTGCAGGTGTGAGACTGGGATTAGCATGGTTAGTTTATATTGATCACCTGAGGTGTTGTGGATAAACTGGGGGTTCTCCAATGCTATGCCTAGAATCAAATTTAGAGGATCATTGCGGGCCTGGCAAAGTGGTTCACACCTGTAATCCCAGCACTTTGGGAGGCTGAGGTGGGCGGATCGCTTGAGGTCAGCCTGGCTAATCTCTGTCTAACCTCTGTTGAAACCCTGTCTCTACGAAAAATACGAAAAATTAGCCAGGTGAGGTGGGGTACGCTGGTAATCCCTGCTACTGAAGAGGCTGAGGCACGAGAATCACTTGAACCTGGGAGGTGGAGGTTGTGGTGAGCTGAGGGTACGCCATTGCACACTAGCCTGGGTGACAGAACAAGATTCCATCTCAAATATAAATAAATAAATAAAAATTAAAATTAAAAAATTTAATTTAGAAAAAGGATCATCGTGGTGATAAAATGAGATCATTGTACTTACACTTTGTCTAGCACACAAGTGACACAGATGTGGTCCTTGTCCTCTGTTACTTTCTCTTTGAGTCCTTTTTCTTACCACTCACACACAGGCAACAAGTTCTGTGCATTTTGCCTCCTTAATATAACTTCAAATTGTCCGTTTCTCTATGTGATCCTATCACCTTCCGAGTCTAGGTCAACATTCTCTCTTTCCTGAACCTCTCCAGCAGCTCCACCTCACAATTTCTTTTTTAATTTCATTATTGAACTCTTCCTACTTATCTCCTCCACAGCCATAGAGTGATTTTTTTCATAACATAAATTGCTTAAAATCTTCTGTGGCTTCCCATTCTCCCTAGAATAAAACCAAACCCAGATGTGGCAGCCATGAGAATCTACCGCCCGGATCTTCAACCACAGAGGGCACGAGGACCTCCAATGTGGAGCCCTGACCTTGTGGAAGGTCAAACCTCCTACGGGTTGTTTCCAGCCAATGGCTCGGTGGCCATGACTCTAAGGCAGGGACACACAGGACTCCCCTGATGGCCAACTTTGGTTTAAGGGCTTCTAAAGTACCTTGCCAAATCTTTCTCAAACTGCACAGCAGGCTAAGATGCTTTTTTTTCCCAATCTTTCTTCCTCCCCTTTTTCTTTGGATCAAGGTCTGATCATTTGCATGGAGGTCTGATGCTTTCTCAGCCTCCCTCCCCATTTCTCCTTTGGACAGTTCCCCTAGTAAAATCCGTATATGAGGCCAGGCATGGTGGCTCATGCCTGTGATCCCAGTACTTTGGGAGGCCAAGGTGGGTGGATCACCTGAGGTCAGGAGTTTGAGACCAGCCTGACCAACATGGAAAAACCCTGTCTCTACTAAAAAATACAAACTTAGCTGGGCATGGTGGCACATGCCTATAATTCTAGCTACTTGGGAGGCTGAGGCAGGAGAATCGCTTCAACCCAGGAGGCGGAGGTTGTAGTGAGCCAAGATCATGCCATTGCACTCCAGCCTGGGCAACAAGAGCGAAACTCCATCTCAAAAAAAAAAAAAAAAAAAAAAAAATCCATATGTGAGCAATCTTGTCTTGACACCCACATCTAAGCAGGCCTGGATTAACAAACCTCCATGATCCGGACTCTGTCTGACTGTCCAGCCTCATGTCCCATGCGTACTCCTTGCACCATATACTCCAACCCCCCTGAAATGTAGACAGCCTCCCCTTACATACTGGTGTTTGCATTGCCTGATTCTCTGCCCCAATACCATTGCCCCCTACACTCCATGTTTGGCTAACATCTCAATGTAAGTGTTCTTTCTCCTGGAATTCTTTATTCTCCCTTTCCTTACACACAAATACACACACACACCCCCTAACACCCACCCACCAGGGTTACGTGTCTCTGCACTGAATGCCCAGAACACTCTTCCAACCTCCATCAAAGCACCCATCCATCTATGCTGCAATTTCTGACTTGAGAAATTCTATGCCCCACATAGAATGAGGCTCTATGTGAGGCAGCACCATATCCTCTCACTCCCCATTTGTCCAATCCCCAGAACAGGCCCTGGCACACAGTAAGTGCTTGTGGCCTGATGGTCTCCTTCTCTTCCTATTGTCCCCATACATGGCTAGGGGAGACACAGAGAATCCTTGTTTTTCAGGATAGAGTGTCCTGAAAAACATTCATGTTATACTCACTCCCAGCATCAGCCTGGGTTGGACGTAAAGGGATTGGAAAAGATCCTAAGGCACTAAGATCAAGCTCAGAGGCCTGGCCAGCCTGGCCATCCTTGGGTTTAGACAGGAGCAGTTCTCAGCCCCAGGGAAGCTCAGTTTAAATGCACGTCAATCATGCTCTGGAGAATCCTGGATTAAAAGATCAAAGCTGACAAGCTGCCTGCTAGGGGAGGGGGCACCCAGGACATACAGGAGATGTGTTGAGTAGAATAGACACACAGAATGGGCTTATGAAGAGCAGGGCTTCTATGTGTGGTTTCTAATTTGTCACTGAGACAGATCATTATCCACCCAGGAGATACTTTCCTCTGCAAGGGGAGCAAGGAATTGCTAGCCACAATCCTGCTCCTGTTAAAGCATTTGAATTGGGGGAAAGACAGTGTACCTCATCAGAGGAGACCAAGCTCTCCCTCAGCCACAGAGAATGAACTGATGGAAGCCAGCCATGGAAAGTACATTCTTCTTATCATGATGGGCGTAGGTAAAAGTATGGAGTATAATTCTGGGGGGTTTCAAGGGAGGACTTTCGTTGTTCTCAAAAAGACACAAAAAGAGATGCTCTGCTCATTGTGTCTGCATTCAATAGCTGGAGACACTGCAGCCCTCTTGCAGTGGTGAGGGGGAACATCATTAACACCCTGAGAATGGCAGAGCCAAACCTGAAGTCTAGTTGAGTTGCTGAATTAACCAACCCTGCCTCTGGACTTCTATGAAGTAGGAGAATGCATTTCCCTGATTATTGTGTTTTCTTAAATTGCAGCTGAAAACACTTCAATTGGTAAAGGTTCTCTGGTCCTCAGTTTGAGATATATGTGACCATGCTCAGTTTGAGATATATGCGATAACACTGAGATATATGTGACCGTGTGACAAAACTGCACAATCCCTCTGCCAATGTTAGATAAGATATAGCTAGAAACTCAGCTCCAGGGTACATGAAATCTATGTCTAGTAAAGCTTCCTTCCTTCACATCAGGTAGACAGTCAACTAACATTGCAGTCAGGAAGTTCTTCTTGGCATCTGGCTTACATTTCTATTGCTGCTTTGGGGATGATCCCCCTGTGAAGGAAGGCTGGTGGAGATCATCTCTTTGCCTTAAATGACTACCTAGAATTTTGGCCCCACCGGATAATAACCATGGTTGTGATTGGATCCTCAGCATCTAGACCAGTGCTCCGCAGAGTGGGTCCTGACAAAAGGTTTTTGTTTGTTTGTTTGTTTTAAGTAACCAAAAAATGTGAAATCATCAGAGTCATGTGTAGGCTTGTCTATCAGAGAAAGAAAATAAGCATTCTCCTCTTTCTTTTTTTAATTTAATTTTGTTTTAAGTTCCAGGATATGTGCAGAATGTGCAGGTTTGTTACATAGGTAAACATGCACCATGGTGGTTTGCTGCACCTATCAACCCATCACCTAGGTATTAAGCCCCACATGCATTAACTATTTATCCTGATGCTTTGCCCTCCCCCCGCCTCCCCAACAGGCCCCAATGTGTGTTGTTCCCCTCCCTGTGTCAAGGATCTAGAATAAGAAATACCATTTGACCCAGCAATCCCATTACCAGGTATATATCCAAAGGAATATAAGTCATTCTTTTATAAGGTTACATGCACATGTATGCTTACTGCAGCACTATTCACAATAGCAAAGACAGGGAATCAACCCAAATGCCCATCAATGATAGACTAGATAAAGAAAATGTAACACATATACACTATGGAATACTATGCAGCCACAAAAAGGAACAAGATCATGTCCTTGGCAGAGAGAAGGATGAAGCTGGAAGCCTCATCCTCAGCAAGCATTCTTCTCTTTTGATGAAGTTGCAAGCACATCTATTTCTGCTAACTTTAGTTCAGGGGTGGGGTCCCCAGTGGGAGGGGGCAAAAGCTGGAATTTTCAGCCATCTATGAGAAGGCACCTCCTCAAAATGCACATCTGGCAATAATAATGGGGGTAGTTGGTGCATACCCGTGTGCACACAGACATGTTGGGTCCTTGGAAAGTTCTAGTCTGCTCAACTTCCTGCCTGCCTATCTGACTTAAGGAGTCCTACGTGTTCTTATTCTCTGAACCCGTAACCTGATGAAAGCACAGCCTTCCATAGCTTCAAGTCAGCCAATCTCTTCTGTTAGTCATTCTGCCTCTTTTCCATATGGTTTTATCTTCTGCCTTGAACTACAGGTTCCATCTCTTCTGAGACACTATGACCATAGGATCACTTCTTTTTTTTTTTTTTCTTAAGTAAACTTTTAAATAAACTGGAATATACTTACAGAAGAGTGTCCAAATGATCAAGGTAGAACTCGATCAATTTCTACCAGATTGGAAAACAAAATATTCCCAATGTCCAGAAGCACCCCCTCACCCATCTCGCACTCACTTCCAGTGATTCTCTCACCTCCTTTTCCTGACTTTCCTGAATTCTAGAGGTGTTTTGTCTGGGTTTTGAGGAAACTAAGACTCAGAAAAAGGAATCACGGGTAAAGTCACCCAGGCAACCAGTAGAACACAGCGCCTCCTCTCCACTGTCTCTAGGACTCACTTTCCCGCTGCCTCTACAGCGCCCTCTACGGGCGAGAAGGCATCTCATTTTCCTGTCTACCCATAGGGCTTTTCTCTTATTGGAAGGGAACACCCTCTCCCAGCTTGCTTTGTAAAAGTCCTGCCTCATTCTCGGTTCCAAAATAAAATCCTCTTTATTTCCCCAGCTCTTTCCTTTCTGTGATGTCGATATAAAACCTCTCGCCAGCTCCTCTTGCAATTACCATGGAGAGAAATCTCATCTATTTTGAGCGATTCATTTGCGCTTTCACACCGGGCCTGTCTTTAACACACCTGAATGATCCTCTTCAGGACAGCCTGCTGGCTCTGAGCTACACTTTTCAATGCCACCAGCTCCGACTCACCCGCCCTTCGTCAGGACTCTTATCCTTTTCATGATTTCATTCCTTGCGCTGTTTGAAATGGATCATTCTACCCAGACAGTTACTGATAAGACGAATAGCTCCTCCTTGCCCGGGGCCACTGGGTTTACCTACACTTGGATGTAAGCATCTTCTACAAGGATTTAATTTAGATATTTAGACAACAGATTTTTATCTACCATACTGGTCGTATTGCCTTTTAGTACAGTGAGCATAATCAATGGGCTACTTAATGAGGAGGCAGGTGAGACGGTTTGTGCAGGGCACGGGGAAATAAAATAGCAAGGACAAATAACACACTTTGCAACCTTGAGTGTGTCACTTCCCCCCTCTGGGCTTCAGGGTCCCATCAGTATGATAAAGGGGATGTGAACTAAGTCAGAGAGGGGGGAATTTGTGAGGGGTCCATGCAGCACCACCACCCCGGTGGTGCAAGTTGTGATCCGCACGAGGATGCCCTGTTGAGAAGGTAAGTGAGGGCTGGAGTTCACCCTACTCCATTGACCACACTTTGCCGCCCAGAGAAAACAACCCCCTTCGCTAATTCCTACAAAGGTGCTGTACGGTTAAGCAGCAGCCTGGGTGCTGTTGCACGTGTGTGCTTTTTTTGTGTGTGTGTGGGGTGGGGGGAAACTGTCCAGAGCTTTCCAGCTTCTCAAAGCATCTGAGTCCCCATGAAGGCTTCAAAGTCACTAGTTTATGAGATCTCTCAGGCTTCCCTGCCACTCTGTAAGTTTTCTTGATGTTTCCTTTCCCTTCAAACATCCTCTTTCTACCTCTCAAGTGATCCATAACCACAGAGCCCTACTCCTCAAATAAAATAGCAAGGAAAGGGGATGTTGGGCTGGGCAATGGTTTCATTTCTCAGAGAAGCAGTTTATTTCCAGGGACACTGTGGCGGGATGTTCATGGGCAGAGAAGGGAGTTCTTATGAAGGGTGGTGTGGGTTAGGGTAACAAGTTAATAAACTATGTAATTTCGGAAGGTAACAGGGTGCATGAGCAGTTGCCAACGGAGAAGGCAAGGAACTGCTGTTGTCTGAGGTCTCAGGCTGAGAGCAAAAAATTAAAACAAACACAGCTGGAGTGAGTGGGTAGAGGGGAAATGCTCCGTGTGGGGGGCGGGGAGCAGGGGGGCAGGAATTCAAGCGCTGGAAAGCTTCAGGGACTTACTGAAATCCCCTTTCTACCCATGTTGACTGGAGGAAATGAGGCAGCAGGCTCAGATTTGTAAGCAGCCCCCATCTGCTGAACACCCATTATTTCAACCCAGGGATGGTTGACATGTCTTTGATTAGGATTTGATTGTTCACATTGCACAAAGGATTTGGGGCTCAACTTTTTAAAGCCTCCGTTAAATATTTAAGTAGCTGGCCCCCGGAGCATTTGAATTAGAATTTGATTTATGTCACATTGATTTACACATCACCTTTACCGACCTGATCCTGTCGGCAGGAAAGGTGGCATTGTGGCAAGGAGATTCAGTCTGTCAGCTCTGGGGAGTGGACCAGGAAGGTTATGAAGGGCTGGGGACCATACCTGTCATTCTGGAGAAGTTCAGTTCTGGGAAAGTTCCCTGGGAGAAATCTCTTTCTTTCCACTTGAGCTTCATTAAGTTTGAGATTTTTGCAACCGAATCATTCTGAAGGGAGACTCACAAACTTCAGCCACCCCTGGGGGTGAGTGATTGCAGAACTGATTCCCTAGAATTTTCAGTGGTGTCTTTATGATTCCTAGGGTACTTGAGAGTAGGTATACCCTACTTTTTACAAAACTGAGGATACAAAATTTCTAACTTACAACAAAACAAATTAGGTAGAGTAATTCTTTCCATTACTCTAGAGTACCAGCCATTGGACTCTTTCTCAATACGAGTGGCCACCCAGCATTCTCAATTAAACCCATTTCTTCCTGTTCTTGTTCTTCAGGTATTTGAAAAAATGCTTTTCTCTCTTCCTCTCTCTCTTCTCTTTTTCTTGTAATAATTGCAACAGCTGGAATGTTTTGAACTCGTACTACATCCTAACACTGAAACTGTGACCCAAAGAGTTAAATAAATCAATGACTAACAAAAAAATTCTTGAGTTTGCAAGATGTCAGTTAAGAAAAGGAACAACTTGCTGAAACACTGAAACTTCCTTCATTAATGAGATTTTTTAAAAAAATGACTGAAGTCAGTTGGAACCAAGATGGCCGACTGGAGTTCATGCTGAATTTCCTCAGCATGTTTCATACTAACTCCCCTCAAATTTGCACACACAACCCATGAAGTAGCACACAGAGATAACTGTGTATGCCCAAGGACTTTCCAAAACCCCTCTTTTCTTCCACCAATCACCTACTAGTTTCAGAATCTATCCTCGTAGGTTTTTCTAATGCAAATATTGCCTTAAAGCCAGCACAGAGAGACAGATTTGAGTTTGACTCCTGTCTCCTTGGGAGTCGACTTTCAGTGTAAAGCTTTTCTTTTCTCAAAAACCCAGTGTCATAGTATTGGCTCATAGCACATGGGGGCAGTGAGCCCCTTTTGCTTGACAACAACACTGTACTGAGCCTTTTATTGAGATTGTTTTATTTAATATTCACAATGATCCTGCTAAATTATTCTGCCCCATGTTAGTGATGAGGAAGTTGGGGTTCAGATGGGTTAAGTAACCTACCCAAGTCAACATATCCCATATGTGGTAGAACCAGGATTGAACTCAGGTCAGCCTGAATTTAGAAGATGGGCAGTGTGGAACTACCAGCATGCAGATGGGTGGGAGCAGATAAACTGAGAGGAATGAAGAAGAATAAGTTCACTGTGGTGTAATGAGTCTATAGAAGATTCAAAGCGAGTGACGGGGGGGATCTCTGCTAGAGCAAAGATGAGATGGACCCCTCCCCAAAGGATGCCAGAAACCTTCACTCTCGACTGCCCCCTGCCACGGACTCCACTCTTCGTTGTTCCTCTTCACTCTTTGTTGTTCCTCTTCACGTCCCCAAGATGCTAGTCTTCCACTTTCATCTGCATAGCTGCACCCACCCATGTCTCCTCCCTCGCTCCCGCTCCTTCTACCCCCTTACACTCCTCCACAGCCTCCTCCTGCTTCCTATCTTCCTCAGCCCACGGAATGCAGCATCTATCTGCCCACTTAGTATACGCTGAGTCCTCAGCCCAGACACACGAGCCCACAGTCTTGAGGGGGCTTAGTCAAAGCTCCAGAGGTAAATATCCAGAAAAAAGGAAATGCCTAGCCCAAGGAAACGGGATGTTGATGTGCCTTTCCATGCATAGCATCAGGGAATTTTAGAACTGGAAGAAAGTATAAGGGTGTGTCAGTTTCAAGATGGGAACAGTAAAGTCCAAAAAGGGAAAGTGACTTTTCTACCACCATGTACTTGATAGGTTTCATTCATTCACTCATCCAAGGAAGATTTATCAATCAGCCACCCTGTGCCAATCATAGAAGCTGGAGATTAAAAATGGAATAAAACAACCTCAGGGGATTTACAGACTAGGCTGTGGTGATATGAACCCCACCTTAAAAAGTCTTATAATCCATGCAGATATTAAAGTTTGCTATTTATTTAACAAGCATGATAGTACTTTTAGTGTACAGACCCCGTAGTATTTATAAATATCATTTAATTATGACAACAATCCTATGAAGTAGGTAGTATTTAATCCTTATTCTACAGATGAGAAAACTGAGGTACAGAAACATGAAGTGACTTGACTAAGGTTACACAACAGAAACTGGCAGAGCTGGGGTTCAGAGTAAGCCTGCCTTGTCTGCAGTGTGCTACCCTGCCTTTCCCAAGCTCTTCCATAGCATGATATTATAAAGGAAAAATGAAAGCTACCAATAAGCCCCTCAAAACATAGTAAAAGAGGTAAAAATACAAACAAACAATGCAAAGTCAGAATTAAGAAAGATTAAATGGCACTCAGTAGCCAAGGTGATGGAGGAGAACATGGAACAGGGATCTGCAAGGTCTAACCTTTCCCAGGGTGACGAGTGTTGAATCATAAATTTGTATTTGAGTCTCCTGGTAGACAAAGGGAAAATACAAAGTCTACATTATATGGTTTTCATAATTCTTTATTAGAAAACAGTTATTCCGGGGAAGTGCAACAGTCTATTTTTTCTTTTTCTAAAACAATTACATCTAATTGAATCCTGAACTCTGGAGGGCAAATACCACACCTTGTTCATTTTCAGGAAGAGTCCCCTCATAGAGTGTGATGTGAAAGGTGGTTACTGAATGGGGGCTGGGGGGAGTATATTCATTTTCTAGGACTGCCATAATAAAGTACCACATGCTGAGTGGCTTAAAACAACTGACATATTTTCTCACAGTTATGGAGGTTAGAAATCCAAAATCAAGGTGTTGTTAGGACCACGCTTCCCCCAAAGACTCTAGGAAAAGATTCTGCTTTGCTTCTTCCAGCTTCTGGTGGCTCTGGCATTCCTAGGTTTGTGGCAGCATCATTCCAACCTCTGCCTTCACTTTTGTCTTCCCTCTGCATCTGTGTCTTTTCTTATCATAAGGACACCACTTGTATTGGATTAAGTGCCCATCCTATTCTAGTGTGACCTCATCTTAACTAATGACATCTGCAATGACGATGTTTCCAAATAAGACCACATTCAAAGGTTCTTGGTGGGCATGAATTTGCATGGTCTGATGACCACTACAGGTCGTCAGAAATGGCCTTTCCAAGAATGCAATAATTGTGCTGAAATATGAAGAATGAGGAGGACTTGACCATGCACAAATCAGGGGGAAGGACAGTCCAGGGTGAAGTGTGGGGACTGTAAGCCTGGGATGAGGATGGTGTGTCTGAGGAATTTGAGTATTATTTGTTATAGCAAAAATCCTGAAAACAACCTGATTATAAATCAATAGGATATTGATTAAATGATGCATCTATACAATCAAATACGATGCAGCCATTAAGAAAATAACAGGGTAGTTCTAAATGCAGCCATATATTTTAAAAATTCAAAATACAAAGTTAAAAAGAAAAGGCAGCAGCATGTAGAAGGGTGAGTGAGGCCAAAGGAGGAAGGAAAGTGGGTGGGGGGGCTTTGACAGGAGCTTGGGGTTTTATTTAGAGCACAGCAGCACAGGTTTTGAGCAGAGGAGCGATGTGGGACTGGTTTGGTTTATAATTGATCACTGTGGCTATTGCATTCAGCACAGCTTGGAGGGGAGTAAACAGTGTTAACAGCAGTGGGGTTTTTGGAAGACAGTCCCTGTAAGTCTGGTTGAGAGGTGATGGCTGCTCTGACTAATTCGGTAGCGGCGGAGATAGAGAAAAAGGGATCCCGGCTTTATTTATAAATGATAGACTTGTTGGTGGATTGATTATATGCTAAGGAGGCAGAGGATGATCCTGGAGTCCTTAGTGTTATACTCTCTCCATATCTACCTGCGGCTACCATTTTTCACTCAACAAACACCTTGGTCAACTTCTCATATCCACACTTATAGTTCAGCCTCATTCATTTTGACAGCTTCATTGCATTCCCTCTTATTGGCAGGTCACAATCTAGCATTTATTAATTCCCCTTTTGTTGGATACTTCAGTTGTTTTTAATTTCTCACAGTTACAGCAATGCTTCCATAAACATCAATCCAATCACTCAATTCATCAAAAGTTTCTTGAACAGCATTTGGGCACATCTGAGGGTTTCTCCAAGCTAGAAGGGGTGTAGTTGGGTTGCAGGGTACTTTCACTTTAATGGAATTGTATATAATCATAAGATATTCCCATGGTTTCAGTGGCCAGGGATGAGCTGGTCTCTTACGAAGCAGAAAAAGCCCATCCCTTCCCAACCCTCTGAAGCTAAACAGCCCCAGAGGAGCCCGCTGTACCTCCCTTCTCACCTCCTCACTTCCTGTGCCTTCCTAAATTTAAAAATTGCAGGGTTCCTGTAGGCCATATGCTACCTTGTGTCTAGTCTTTAAAAACATGGAGTGGCATTTTGGGAATGGGGATCAGGTTGCCAACTGCAGCTTGGATCTGGGAAATAGCCCAAGCCTCCTTGCAGACAGTTTTTCTTTCCTCTAATACCTGCCTTCCTTTGAACCCAGGTCCAGCAGGAGGAGAGATTAGAGCCTCATACCTGTTCTGACTCATAGCTCTCCATCTGTTACAGCAAGTCATTCTTGGTAGAGGGGTGGGGGGAGGGGATTGGGGAGGGAGATAAAATCCCATTTTAATTCCTATCCCTTCTTCAAAAGCTACCTATAATTTTTTTTTGTCTGTTCTAAATCTCTGTACTCATTGGAAACAAACAAAGAGTTTGAGGCAACACACATGACAGAAGAATAATTCCTTTAATATGCAAAGAGTTCTTACAAATTAAAAAAAAAGAATAATCAAATTCTATTAAATGGATAAAAGACATGAAGGTAATCAGAGCAAAATATAAAATTGTCAACAAACATGCAAAGACGTGTGCCCTTACTCATTAAAGAAAGAGAAATAAAAACAAGTTTACACCACTTTCTAACTCTCAGAATGAGATAGATGAAAGACCTTGATAATTCCCCAACTTATCAAGTAATGATCAAGTAATGGTCAAATAAAATGATTCTTATACTGTGGGTTGGGAAGAAGGGGAGGGTAGCATGCACACTTTGGGGTGGGCAATGAGACAGTATCATTTTCTGGACATTTCTAACGATTCCGTTTCTAGGAATTTATAGTATTGATATACCCTTCAAGGTGGGTCAAAATAAATGTACCAAAATGTTTACTGTAGTGTTGTTTGTTATAGCAAAAATCCTGAAAACAACCTGATTATAAATCAATAGGATATTGATTAAATAAATGATGCATCTATATAATCAAATACGATGCAGTCATTAAAAAAATAACAGGGTAGTTCTAAATGTAGCCATATCTTTTAAAAATCCAAAATACAAAGTTAAGAAGAAAAGGCAAGTTTCCCAGCATAATACATTGTATTTTCATATAAAATATTTCTGAAAAAATACATTAGAAAGCACAATAGATGTGGAGAAATAGCAACACTTTTACACTGTTGGTGGGATTGTAAACTAGTTCAACCATTATGGAAAACAGTATGGCGATTCCTCAAGGATCTAGAGCTAGAAGTACCATATGACCCAGCCATCCCATTACTGTGATATACCCAAAGGACCGTAAATCATGCTGCTATAAAGACACATGCACACGTATGTTCATTGCGGCACTATTCACAATAGCAAAGACTTGGAATCAACCCAAATGTCCATCAGTGACAGACTGGATGAAGAAAATGTGGCACATATACACCATGGAATACTATGCAGCCATAAAAAGGGATGAGTTTGTGTCCTTTGTAGGGACATGGATGCAGCTGGAAGCCATCATTCTCAGCAAACTATCACAAGAACAGAAAACCAAACACCGCATGTTCTCACTCGTAGGTTGGAACTGAACAATGAGATCACTTGGACTTGGGAAGGGGAACATCACACACCGGGGCCTATTATGGGGAGGGGGGAGTGGGGAGGGATTGCACTGGGAGTTACACCTGATGTAAATGACAAAGTTGATGGGTGCTGATGAGTTGATGGGTGCAGCACACCAACAAGGCACATGTATACATATGTAACAAACCTGCACGTTGTGCACATGTACCCTAGAACTTAAAGTATAATAATAAAAAGAAAGAAAGAAAGAAAGCGCAATAGTAGTTGTGTCTAAAAGAAAGGAATACAAAGTTAGGATGAAGGAACTTTTGGGTTTTTTTTGTACTTCTGCAGTACTTTTTATAAACCATTGTCATGTGTAACTTTTATGATTAAAACTCATTTACAAATTATTTAGAAGAAAGCAGATCATTCAGTACTGAACTTAAAATCTGAAAATCAGATCATTTGAATCTTAACCCTGGTTCATGTTCTGTTTTGGCTGTGTTACACTGAGTTAATTGCTCAGCCTCTGTGGGCCTGATTTTCTCGTCACTGAACTGGAAATGCTACAGATTTGTTGTTGTTGATGTTCTTTATGCTACAGGAGGGGCAAAATGGTACAGAAAGGAAACAAAATGGTACAGAAAGGAATGTGCAAACATTGATCTAGTACTCTTGAAGATCATGTCACTTACTTAGCTAAGGAAACAATAATGATGTTTCCCCACTGTGAAGGCATATCTGGAGATGCTAGAGGGTGATCCAGCATTCACCTTTCCTTCTGTTAATTCCACCTGTGGCCTAGTGCATGCAGAGAGTAAATAGCGTTACCTCCCAGGTTGACGTAAAACACCTGGTGAGATTTTTCTTTGGCGCCTTCCCTAAGGTTTAGAAGGTAATTGGGTCTGTCTATGTCTTGGGCAGGAGTCAATGGAGATGTAGTAAATATCAACAGAGAAAATCACCAAAAAGAGGAAGTATCAATAGGGACAAGAAAAGCAGAAATGCACAGGTGAGAAGTATCTGACCACATAAAAATAAAGGAACATTGTAGGGTCTTTGCAGAGAAGTATCAAAGAATCATGGGTTAAAGAATAAGGATGGAGCCCACATGTGGCTGAAGGAAGAAGTCGGCTCAGTGAGCAGAAGTGCCCTTGAAGAAAGAGAGTGGGACTCCGTGGCAGACAAAAATCATCCTGGGGGAGTTTGTTAGTTGAGAAAGATAATAACAGACAAGTAGAAGAGTAAGAACAGCAAGAGAAAACTGTGTTCTTATGATTGTTATCAATTTGCCCTACAATTCCAAAGTGGGGAAAGACTGAGTATGGGGGCAGGGAACGTGGCCAGAAGAGAAGAATCCACAGAGCTCACAGAAAGCTTTGTCTCTGAGGAATGTTGCTAAGTCAGGGGATATCCTCTTGGGAGATATATCATGGCAACCTTGATGAAAAAGACAACCAGGTGGGTCCAGTTCAGATACTAGGTCACGATGCAGTGTTTCCATCCCCCCATGGGTAGGACTCATTCATCCCTATCTTAAGGAAGTGGCCGTTGGTTAGCAAATTATAAACCCTTGCTGCACAAATGAATGAATGGTGGCCTTTCACTTCAGGGCACACATCTGAATTCCCAGATGATGATCCCAGGGAGGTGAAAAAGAAAAGCTCTGGTCCTCTTTTTCCATGTAAAAACTATTGATTTATATCAGGACACTGTCTAATATACAATTTACAAACATTGTCACCAAGAGCATGATGGCTACCATTTACTGAGCACTTAACTAGATATCAGGACAGTTCTAAATGCTTGCAGATGTTACCTTACTTAATCCTCAAATTCAGCCTATGAAGTGGATACTACCATCATCCCCATTTTACAGGTGAGCTTAGAGCTTAGGAAGGCAAAGTGGCCTGCCCAATGTTGCCCAGCTGGGATTGGCAACCAGGTCTTCCAGTTCCAAGGCTCAACTGACACTCGGCAATGGTACTAGTCTCCCTATTTTATAGGAGGGACAGACTCAGGGAGTTTAGCACTGTCAGACTCCAATCACAGGCTCCTCCTTTCACTGTGCAGCTCTGGCACTCCCCCAGACCCATGGGAAGGCAGCAGACACAAACCAATGTGACTTTTATTTTATTTTTTAATTTCCAAAGTCTTAGACATCTCTTGATTTGCAAACGTTGTCTTAATGGTCCTGATGTTTTCAGCATTTCAGATTTTTCTAACTAGATCATCTAGGGGTAGATGGAAATGTATCTCTACATCAGTGATTCTCAACTAGTGGCAACTTTACTCCCCAGGAGACATTTGGCAAGGTCTAGAGACATGTTTGATTGTCACAGCCTAAAGGGAGGGTGGTGCTAATGACATCTAGTGGGTAGAGGCCAGAGATGCTGCTAAACATTGTAGTGCACAGGACAGCTCCCCACATGGAAGTATTATCTGGCTGGCCCTAAATGTCAGTAGTGCCAAGGTTGAAAAACCTGACTATAGAAATCTAATCTTCTTCATAGAACTTTGTTTATTTGCTTTTTGCCATTTATATGTCTTCCACCTACTCTTCCTTTTTTTTCAGATTCATGTTTATATACATAACTAACACAGGAGGAAAGCTTGTGAACGATGAAAACATTTTTTATTAAATATGTAGTCACAGAGATAAAGCTAAAATATCCCCCTCTTCTTCATACGTGATGCTGTCATTGACAGTTTGGTGTACATCCTTTGAAGTATTTTTCTACACATATATATTTATATACAGTACATAGTGTTATTTTGTATATGTAGATAGCAAGAATGCTTTTTTCTACACATATTATATAAAATAACATTACAACTTGTGTGTCATCCCATAGTTTGCTTTTTCCTGTCACAATCTCTTAGAGATCTATGTCAATACACATGAATTTACTACATTTTTTCAACTGTTGTATTGTATTCCATAATTATGCATATTTCATAATTTATTTAGCTATTTCCCTAATTAAGAGCATCTGGGTTGTTTGCAGGCTCTTCTTGATAAAAAACATGGCTGCAATAAACACTCTTGAACTCACCTTTTTCCTTTAGTATTGACATCAAGAGCTGGTCATGGAGTAGGTGAATTTTTAGAAATTTTTGATAAATGCTAAAATATCATATTCCCAAAAGGTTGCAACAGTTTACACTCCCAACAGCAATGTATGAGTGTATCTATTCCCCGACATCTTTGCCAAAATGTGATATTACCACACTGTTTTTAGTTTTAACCAATCTGGAGAGTACAAAATGTGTAGTTTAAACCCTGACTGAACAAAGAGAACTCTCAAAGTGGACAAATCCCTTGTTGGCCTCCCATGTAAGGGCTGGCACTTTTCATCTTCAACCACTTAATATATGTGTGGTTTGCAATGATTCATCTCAGAAAGTATTTTCTGAGGCTGGGCGCAGTGGCTCATGCCTGAACTCCCGGCACTCTGGGAGGCTGAGGCGGGTGGATTACTTGATGCCAGGAGTTCACAACCAGTCTGGCCAACATGGCAAAGCCTTGTCTCTACTAAAGATACAAAAATTAGCCGGGCGTGGTGGTGGGCACCTGTAATCCCAGCTACTCGGGAGGCTGAGGCTGGAGAATTGCTTGAACCCAGGAGGTGGAGGTTGAAGCGAGCCAAGATCGTGCTACTGCACTCCACCCTGGGTGACAGAGTGAGACTCTGTCTCAGGAAAAGAAAATATTTTCTGAGATCCTACTATGTGCCAAGCACTGAACTTCCCATAGAAAATACACTCCTGCTAGCAAACACTCGTGGAATATTATGGGATCCGGTTACAGCAGTAATGAACATCAGCTACAGAATTAAGGAAGAAAGGAGAAAAATAATTCTGACGGGAGTCGAAGGGGGAACATCTGAAACAGTTGCTTGAAGCAATTGGTATTTGGGCCCTAAGCACAATACCCTTTCTGTAGTTAGTTGGTTCCCTTGTTTATTGTCTGCACTCCCAGCCCCCATCATATATTCTCTTGTATCCCTGACTCCTAGCACAGTGCCTGTATACAGTAGGCACTCAGTGGACATTAGCTGTTTGAATTTATGATATTAACTGATTTGGCAACCCGGTGAGTAGGTATTGCTGTGATCTGCATTCTACACAGAAGACCTCCAAGCCTCAGAGAGGTGAAGTAGTTGGCCCAAGGTCACACAGCTGGCAAGGAGCAAAACTAAATTAGACCCAGGTGTGCAGAGTTCAAAGCCTTGCTCTCGATGCCAAGCTTTTAGAAGGCAGCCCTGATGGCTGAGGCAGAGAAACTCATGTGGAGTAACCCCAATCAGAAAAGGAGAAGAAAGTGGTCATTTTCCCAAGTCTTGTCTTAGGACGCCCCTGGGTGGGAGAGATCTGGCCCTCTGAGACAGGGAGCAGAGGTGAACTTCTACCATCTCTTCCCCGTCGGCTTGTGCATCCCATCCCTTTCTTGCCCAGGATTCTCTAGTTTAATTGTCTTTCTCCCCCCTACTCTCTTCCCTCTTCCCCATCTTGTCCAGTCCCCGGGGTCTGCCAAAGATGCCATTCGGTGGGATAATTAAAGTTCCCCTCCTGTTAGCATCTCGCTCCGGAGCCCTCCCAGCAGCTGTTCAGCTGGAGCGGGCCTGGGAGGGCCGCACAAAAGCTTTGCTAATGATTGTGTCTACAAGCTGCGTGCGCGAGTGAGTGTGTGTATGTGAGTATGTGTGTGCGCGTGTGTGTAGACCGCCAGCGTGTGACCGGTCTTACCCCACCCCTTTGGGCGGGGGGCCACGGATTCATTACAGATTTCCCTTGGTGGCGCTGAGAGGAGGGAGGGGAAGGGGACCAGATGGCAGACAGGCGGGTGGCGGTCGGCCCTGCCTCCTCCTCCTCTCACCAAGCAGATGCCCTAGGAACAAGGGCCCCAGGCAGAGGCAGGATTAGAGGGGGACACTCCGTATCAATTAGTGTCAAAGGCCTGAGAGCTGGTGGGGGAAGGGGCAGCCCGTTGGCTCTGACTGGTGGGGGAGGGGAAAGAAAGTGCTGATGAGGGAGGGGTTTCAAGATCAGGCCTGTGCTCATCAGAAGATAAACATGCGTTCTCACCGGGAGCTGGAGGTGAGGAGAAGAATCACCTTCAGAAACAATCAAAGGCAATAGCCTACTTTCATAGGTGGGCAAACTGAGGCATGGAAAGGAGACTGGCTAAAGGCTGGGGCTACTACTACCGTTAGAGCTCTAACATGATTAGCTGTTACATAACATTAGGTAAGAGTAGAGATCAGAAAATATGAATAGATATTAGATAACATTAATCTTTTCATTCTTTTGTTTTGTTTTTTTGAGACAGGATCTCACTGTGGCTGGAGTGCAGTGGTGCGATATCAGCTCACTGTAGCCTTGATTTCCTGGGTTCAGCCTCCCAAGTAGCTGGGACTACAGGCATGCACCACCACACCTGGCTAATTTTTGTATTTTTTGTAGAGATGGGGTTTTTGTCGTGTCTTGAACTCGTGGGCTCAAGCAATCTGCCCGCCTCAGCCTCCCAAAGTGCCGGGATTACAGGCATGAGCCACTGCTCCAGGCCTATTCATATTCTTATAACACCAAAAATTCTAGCAGCAATGGAAGAGTATTAGTCTCACCACTGAGCACCCACTATGTGTCACATACCTGGACAATTTCTTCTCTAACAAATTCCCTTAATGGCCTGACAAGTTAGATCTTAAGTCTCATTTTATGGAAGAAGAAATTGAGGCTCCAAAGAGGCCTCCCCACTAAACAGGGGAATCAGGCTACCCAAAAGCACACAGTCAATCAGGACGGGGCTGATATTCAAACCCAGAACCGAGCCAAACAACAATCAAAAAGCAACACTCGTCTGAGCCCCTCTTGGAGTGGGATTGGTCCGTATTGGTTTACAGGAGCAGTGCTGCTAAACCCTCACTCCTTCTAACCTAAAAAAGAGAACCATATTTCAAGTCCCAAGACCAAAATTCAAGTTCCAGTTGTTATTGCCAAGCTGTGTGACCTTGGGCAAGTCACTGAACCTCTCTGAGTTTGTTTCCTCATTCTCTAATGAGGTCATCCAACAATAGCAGATGGGTGAATTTCTTTTGATAGATGCCTATAATAGAACATTATAAAGGCATAAAAATGATGAGATGGATGGATATTTACATGGCAAGGTACTCAGACTCTATTGCTAAATTTGTTAAGAAGTGTGGAATAAAAAAAAAAACATGTCCAATATTATCTCATATTGGTAAAGGGGGAGAGCGAGGGAGAGGCGAGAAAAAAGAGAGATAAAGTAAGAGTAAGTTAGTGAGTCTAGAAGGATAAACTCCAAAATATTTCTGTTGGTTATCCTGTGCAGTGATATTTTCTTTTTTTGTACATCAGTATTTACAAAACTGGGTATTAATACAAGTGATGAATATTAAAAGGATGTTCTCTTCTCAATCTTGCCCACCTCTGAGTGTCACGAGTTTTCAGAATCTGACTCTGCCCACTTTTAAATTGCACTCCATGAGCAACGGATGGTTCGTGTCTTCAGAGAGGGCTGGGGAGTGATAAGATGTGGGCAGGGTGTAGTCTACAGCTGAGTTAGGCCAAAGTCAAAAAGAACCAGCAGCCACGGGGTTACTGGGGAGGGAAGGGTTAATGTGCAAATCCATAAAGCTGACCCTGAGGTGGCCCACTTAGGAGACCATCTGCCAGCAGGCCCGCAGCTGCCAATCCCAAGCAGGCCCTGCCTTCTTGCAGGCTCCTCCCAGCCCACACAGCTCGGAGCAGCCCAGATGCCTCTGCCTTGGCCTCGGTCTCCAGCCAGGGGAGATCAGCCTGGCAGATTCAACCCACCTCCATGCCCATCTCCAGCAGGAGCATTGGCATTTCAGGCAATAGAGGTTGCAAATTCTTTCTTGCTTGTGGTCGCATTTGACCAATAGAAGCAGTGGTGGGTTTTCCCATTAATAGCAGAGGAAACTGAGTCTTGCAGAAGCTCTATGACCTGGCCAAGGACACAAATTCTCCTTGGGAGACAGCCCAGGCTCCTGAAGGAAGCAGCAAACTCCCATGCCCTGATATTCTCCCACAGGCAGTAACTTCTCCAAGAGAAATTGAGGAGCCAGGAGGGATCCCATATTGCAGAGCCCATCCCCAAGAGCTCAGGGCAATGGAGTGGAGTGTGGAGTGGGGAGCAGAAGGACACTATCTGGGAGTCCAGGAAGCTGGGTTCAAATCCCATCTCTACCTCCCACTCTACCTCATCTCCTGGTCTATCTAAAAGGTTTCATAGGGACTTTTCAACTTTTCCATGGTGGGAAATCCAAGATAACTGGCCGCTTCCTGACACCAGGAAAAGAAGGAGTAGTCACTCCCTAGTGTCTCTTCTCACACACCATCGTCTCACATCCTGGCATCAGATCCTGGTAGACCAAAAGAGGGGAGAGAAAGAGTTAAGTTGAGAGGCAGATGGAAGAGGGACAGAATCCTCCCTGGAAACTGCCCAAATGTCAGATAGAGCAGCTCAGGACTGGCGGCCAAAGGAGGCAGAGAGAGAACGGAAAGCTCTCAGAACAGATGGGCCAGCCCGGGCACAAGGGGGATGCAATGGGCGTCATAATCATATCTCAAATTCCTCTGGTGCATTCCTGTTTTCAAATCTCATTCAAATCCATTATCTTATTGGAATCTCACAGCTTCCTGGACAATAGATGGCCAGGGGCTGTGAGACCCATCTGGTAAGATGTGGTAACTAAACTCAGAGAGGTTAAGAGCTTTGCCCAAGGTCACACAGCTTGTTTGTTGTCAGAACAGTCAAAAAGGAAATCAGATCTCCCAAATCCTAATTCAACCATCAATGGATGTGGGAATTATATTCCCCCATTTCCCATCCCAAGACCTTGAAATGATGACACTAGTGATAAGTAACAACAGTGACATCAGTAACAATAATGCAAACATGTATTGATCAATTACCCTGTGATAGATGCTGCTTTAAACAATTAATGCATATCATTTCATTTAATTCCCACTTGGACCCTGGATGAGGTAGGTTTCACTGTTAGCTTTAATTTACAGGGGAAGGAGACTGAGCCCACGTGATTGCTGAAGGATACAGTTATGAAACAGTGGACAGTGATGTAAATACACACCTCCCTGTCCCTTCTCCTCCACACCAGCAGTTTCCCACAGTGGTGCACATTAGGATCACCTAAGGAGCGGTTAAGAAAATCCCAATGTCCAGGTCTCTTCCCAAATTAATTAAATAAGAATGTCTGGAAGTGGCACCCAGGTGTCAGCACTTTTTTAAAGATTCCCAGTTGATTCCAATGAGCCTCCAAGTTTGAGAACCACTGCACCACACGCTCCTCAAAGACTGTTCCATTGATTGTCTCAGAGAAGCTGTGGGACAGCTGAGTTTCCCTGTCTATAAAATGGGGTCCCTTCTGTTTTGACAGACTAGAATCCATCCTCTCCAGGGTTGGGACAGGAAAGCGTTAATCCCTGAGTGCTTTGAGCTGAGAGCTCCAGAAGTGGTCTGTTCCTGACTGTCCCTTTTCCTCCTTTCCCTCAGAGTCAGCCAGAGTTTGGGGGCCTATAGTGAACCTGTTGTAAAAGTTTTATTATGTTTATTACAAATAGATTTTTGTGCAATCAGAAACACCAAAATCTGAAGCCACAGGAACTGTGATGCTGCTAGCAGCCTGTTTTAATCTTTTCTGGGTGAACCAGTTGGGTGCCCCTGAAATTGAGTGAAATAATAGTGGAGCGGGGAACTCCTTGGCGGGTTCCGCCAAGGGAACAAAGGAAAATGGATCCTGGAAGAAGGGTCTGTGGTTTGGTGGCAACGGAGATTTTTATTTCTCAGACACTGGACATCGTCTTTGCTTCTGCCTTTAAAATCATTCCCTACTTCTTTCTCGGCAGGAAGCAAAGTGCCTTCTCAGTGCTTGTCCTCTTTTCTGAGTCTAGGGGAGCCGAGGGGAGAGAAAAGCAGTCTTAGCTATCAGCTGGGCTGACTTGTTGAATGGGCTGCCATATTCTGATCAATTTCCTTGTCTGTAAAAGAAGGGGGTTGGAGCCCTTATTGTGATCCACCCTTTGCTACCTAGAGGCTATTTCTCTCAATCCGCCTGTGAGCCGCAGGATGGAAAATGGAGGAAACCAAATGAATGGAGAAATCTGAACAAAACCAGGCCTCCTCAGAAGCTCTCTGCTGTAGGCTCCCATCCCCCTCTCAGGAGCAGCTGCCTTCAGAAGCTACTGTACTTTCCTAAACCCCTTGGACCTTGCAGTTCTTGTCTTCAAATGTTTGGGAGACAAACAGAAAACTTCCAGGATTGTGAAGTCTAGGAATCGGATGTTCTAATGAACAATATCCCACAGGACGCAAGGAGCAGAATGGTTGGGAGTGACCCTAAAGGGATCAGGAGATGACAAACCTTGGATCCGGGGAATATATAAACCATGAATCTTATGGTCTCAGAGTCTTAGAACCAGGAGCATAACCAAGGGTGTGGGACCTGCAGTTTACACAATTTTGGAGGCCCTCTTTAAGAAAAAGAAGATCAAATTTTCAAATAGAGTTTGGTACCAAGGTGGATATTTAGAATAAGATGATCATAACACATGACTCATTTTTAAAAGCTGAGAAAACCCACAAACATCCGAAATCCAGACTAGAACATGTATTTATTAATTAAATAACTGATCAATTAAAAATTCATTAATAATTAACAGCCTGAAACATCTCTATCATACTCTATTCCCTGTACTTTTTGCCTTCATATTCTGATCATCTCTTCATATGACAATTTAGTAATATCATCTATAGAGAGAATAAAAGAATAATTCAGCATTTTCTCTATGATGGTTTGCTTAAGAGAACTTTGGGGAAAAAGAAGCCATGAAGATAAGAGGTCTAAGGTTTCCACTGAGATATGAAGGTGGAGGAGATACATGGAAAGGCCTGACCTCAAGCCACTGCAGCAAGCCCTTGGGAACTGGGGGTGACAAGACCTTCCAGTGCCCCTCTGATCTTTCTGCTGCCCATTAGGAGGGCTTGCTTTTGAAGCTGATCTGGGTGTGGTATCTTAGCCATGTGTAGTTTTCTCTATCTGGCAGGTGCCTCATTTCCAGTTGGTGACCTCCCCTCAGAACCTCTACCAGCTCTCCAGCTTAACAATCTCAAATCCTTGGAGGAAAGCAAGGAGGGGAAATGGAACTGAAAACATGTATAAAATTGCCCTCATTTTTGATAGCAATCTACGCAGTTGCTGACTTCAATCTTTTATAGCATGTCCCTGAAAGAATAAAAAATCAAGGATGCTACAGAGCCCTGGGGGCTGGGGCTCAGGATATGCCGGAAACTGTGAAGGCTCAGAGCTATTCAGTTTGGGTCTTAGATTGGATGACGCTGGTGTCGGGGGACGAGGGGGAGTAGAGACAGCACAGTCCAAATGGCTGGGTTAAATCTACTTGCCCCTGGTCTTTGAACATAGGTTGCAGCCCAAGCCTAGCCATCTTCCCACATGCCCTTCCTTGCTGGGACCCAGAGGTAGCTACATAGAGATAACTGGTAGCAATATGGTATGGTGACTGTGAGCACAGGGTGTGGGATTCAAACCCCTGCTTGATCCCTTACTAGTTGTGGGACCTTGAATGAGTGTTGTCACCCCTCTGAGCTCCAGGTTTCTCAACTGTAAAATAAGGATAATGAAAAGGTACCCGCCTTGAAGGGTGGTTGTGAGGTTAAAGCAATTTCATTCAAATGCAGCGTTCAGCAGCAAGGTGTAAACACTGGCCTTGGTGTAGATGCCTAATAGATGCTGGGTGTTACTGTGATCCTTTCTGTCCAGCATGGCCTTTGTCACCACCAGAGCCTAGTGATAGTCACTCTCCTCTGTACTTAGCCCCAGGGAAGGGCTGAGATTGGCTCTCCTAGTATCATATGTTAGTCCTGCACCAAACACGGTACATAGGGTAACTGAGAACTGTAATGGTGTCTATTGTGGCACTAAGTTGGATAGAGATAAGGTGGTATCAGACAGGAAAATCTTTCTGGAGAGAAATAAATAAAAATATTACAGTTCCTTTTATCTACCTTCTTACTTGGTTTGCCCCGCAAATGGAAAATAAACACTTCTAATCAATTAGATTTTCATCCTGTCCCAACTGTCCAATCAGACCCCAGGTTTCTGACAACCCCAGTGCCATTTCTCAGAATCCAGAAGAATTTGGAGAGAATGATTCCATCCCACACCCTTACTCTGTTCCTTGGGCGGAGGTATCATATGTGGTTCATCTTCACAAACCAAGTACCTAGCACTATAAGCCCATAGAACACGTTCAGTAGATACATTAACTCAATGTGCAAATGAATAAATGGGAACCAGTTTGCAAGGGAAAAAACCATCAGAGCAGATAACTCCTCAAAGATCAAAGAGAAACCTGAATTTTTTTTTTTTTTTGCTTGTTTTCTTTTCGTAATCAGCATGTAATGAGGACTAATGGCATGTCAGGCAACTGGGCTAAGCACTTCGTCTATCATCATGTTTAATCCCTCAGGGCCACATTGAAAGCTGTATTTCACGTAGGCAGTGTGGTCTAATGAGTAAGAACACAGGCTATAGAATCAGACCTATAATCAGAATCAGAATAGATCATGGCTCCAGCATTTTCTAGCTGTGTGAATTTTTTTTTTTTTTTTTTTTTTTCCAGACAGGGTCTCACTCTGTCACCCAGGCTGGAGTGGAGTCGTGTGGTCGTGTGATCACAGTTCACTGCAACCTCCACCTCCCAGGATCCCAAGGGATCCTCCTATCTCAGCCTCCCAGGTAGCTGGGACTACAGACATGAGCCATCACACCTGGTTAATTTTTGTTTATTTTATAGAGGCGGGGTTTTGCCATGTTGCCCAGGCTGGTTTCAAGTTCCTGGGCTCAAGCAATCTGCCTGCCTCACCCTCCCAAAGTGCTGGGATTACAGGCATAAGCCACTACTCCCTGTGATGCTGGAGTAGTGTGATGCTAGCTGTGTGATGCTGATCAAGTTACTTTCTCTCATGGGGGTTTTCCTTATCTATAATATAGAAATAACAATGTATGCATGACAGGGTTTATATATGAAACATAGTAAGGCGTGGGAAAATTTAACATGGTGCCTGATCCTTAGCAATTGTTCAATAAATGGTAACTGTTATTTTTCCTGCCCTCTTCCACTCATACAGAGAAATAACTTATCAGAGAAGCCTGAGATGCTCACATTAATATGTGATTCCTGGCCTGAAAGGCAATTCCTTCCTTGAGAGAGGTTGGTACTAAACTTCCTTCCCTTCCCACTCAGACATGCTATGAGACTGCCTTTCCCAGTTATCTTAGCACCCAGGGGACATTGTGACAAGCTTTCACCAATGAAATTTAAAGAGGAGTGTTGAGTCACTTCCAGCAGAGGCAGTCAAGAGTAGGTGGGACCTCTCCCACTTTGTTCACTTTCCTCATCTTCTAGCTGTACCACCACGTCACATAACTTCGAAGTCATGCCATAAGGGTGGGTCCCTGTATGCCACGAGAAGCAATCTCTCCTTCAACTAACATAGGAAGGACTAAGACAAGAGCAAGAGCAAGAAATGAATGTATCAATGAAGCGACTGAGATCCCAGAGCTCATCTGTTTTAGCTGCTAATCTTGCCTACCCTAACTATACCACCCTCATTTAATGGCCTTTTTATAACAATCTGAGATGGTGCTATTCTGCTTATTCTTTGAGCCCAAATGGTGTGTGCAGACAATAGACACTTCTTCATGGCCAGAGACCACTTTCCTTAGCAGAAAAATGGTGCTGGTCTGAGCGATTCTTAGGAAAGAGGAGAGGAAATGAAAGGAAATCCTCACCTACCTCCCAAGTTCCCCCATTGGCCAAATGATCCCATGACTACGAGTGATAAGCTTCCATTTAGGTTAGGCTCTGGAAGAATGCCTCCCTTTCTAGCTGTTTCTTGAGAAAATTCAGAACGAATATAATTATAGCCCAAGGACAGGGCTGTGCATGGCTAGATGACTTGTACTCACAAAATCTATGTTCCAATGGTAAACATATTTTCTCTGTCCCTTTTGCCTCTTTTCCCAGAGATGCCTCTTGCACCTGGAAATAGTTTAAACCAACTCTGACTAAAGCTCTGGTCTGACCTTGCCTAAATGGAGACCAAGAACACTGAGGTCTTTAGTACAGGGCCAGTCACAAGAAACACAGGGTCCACTGGTGTCAAATGTATTGGAAAGTTCACGGCTCCTTGGTCTGAGTCCCTTCTTTTCCAGAGATGGTGAGTGCAAAGGGGATGCTAAGAATAAACTTGTGTTATGCCTCAGTTACAGATGAGTAGGCTTATTTTAGCCAGTCACCTTGTTCACTTCAGCAAGAGAAATATCTGCTCACTTCTGTAAAACGACTCCGAGGTGTGTGGCTGGCAGCTACAGCACATTGCACTCCTTTGACGTGTGAGGTGTGCCGGGCACTTTTCCCATTTATCATCTCCAGTGGTCACAGGCCTTGGGAAAAAGTTATTTTCCCCATTTTATAGATGACAAAGTTGAGGCTTGGGGAAGTGAAATATAGTATACTACAGGGGTTGCTTTGCTGTACTGTACAAAGTATTATATTGTGTAGTGTGTTCTGTACAAAATACAAAATATCATGTGTCGTAATACTGTACAAAGTACAGTGCAGAGCAGTAAGTACCCTCCCAGCTCCTGGCATTATTTTTGATGTGTCAAGGGATGTGAACAAAACATAGTACTTGTTCTACTTAGTGCCTAGTATTAGAGCACCACTCTAAGGCACAAATATACATAAAGTGTTTGGGAAATTTAAAACACTATATACATGCAAAGTATTAATTAACAAGTTAATGAGTTGATTGACACAGAGGTAGCATAGGATAGAGGTTAAGACTATGGGCTCTGGAATCATATGGGACTCGATTTGATAAAGTTTGGACCTCTCTGACCTTCAATTTCCTCAGCTGCAAAATAGCTATAAGAATATTCCCTGTCTTACAGGGCATTCTAAGGCTTTAATAAGTTACAGTATATGAAATGCTTAGTATAATGCCTAACATACGCTGTTGTTACTGTTGTTATTATAAATAACTGTGTTAGTTTTAGTTGTTTCATCTATGAAATGGAAAAAAATAATTCTTCCAATCTCACAGTGATTTCGTAATTTGAGACTCTTTAAAATGCAATATGCCAATGCTGCAGATAACATAAATCACCCTCAAACTTAACACAGGCGGGACACAGCTGGGAAAAGATGTGGCGGAATAAGATTGGGCTCCCTGAGGCCGCCCCTCCCTGCTGCCTTCCCCTCCTGCCATGACATTCACGTGCCCCTGGCAAGACAAAGCTGGCATTGTCCTGACTCTGAGTTCCAGAGCCCCAGCAGCAGATCCGGCTCCTGCAGCCTCCCAGCACACTGCTGGCAGAACACATGGCCAGAAATAGCTCCCCAGGTGCAGGACTCTCCCTCCTGGACTTGCCTGATGGTATCATGAAATGTGCCTGCATCGCTTGGTATCCTAGCAATCAGCAGTGTGGGGGCTGGTCCTTGGGCCCCTCACATCCTTCCAGATAGGATAAAGAATACCTTTGTCCTGTCTTCACCAAGATTGTCTTCATTTTGTCTTCCTGATCCCACCCAGTAGCCAACTCCTCTATCACTCTTGGATTATACAAATATTTATTGTGTACTTAGTCATGCCCAACCTTAAACTAGACACTTACCCATTATATGTATAACCAAATCTCTTTACACTCCGAACCACTGTCTTGCGCAGTGCCTGTTCACAATTCTAAATAAATACGAATTGGGCATCACTTGTGTCCAGAGCCCTGTGCTAGTCACTGGGAATAGAGAGATAAAGAAGCCAAAGCCCTCTGGCCAAAGATATACATTCAAACACCAATTAACAGGTTCTGGGATTGTTTCTCTATTGACATTTCTATTGATCAACCTAATTGTTTATGTATTGCACAGTAATTATCATAGCTGGTTAGCCATGGACCAGCTTCTTTAGCCTTGGGCAAATAACTTCATCTTTTTGACATTCTGTTTTCTCCTTTGCAAAATGTGTCAGGAGAGGGAATCCAGTGATAACATTAAGTGAAATAGTGAATGTGATGAGCATGGCACCAACAGCATAGTAAATGTTCAATAGTTAGCACTTGATCTGATTCTTCCAAAAGCTGTAGCATCCCCTTCCAGGTGCAGGAAAGATAAATACATAGTATGCATACTACAACCTCCCATTCCTGCAAGAATGACAGACATTACTAATTGATCCAAGCACTCTTTGCTACTGATCTCAGATATAGCCCTACAGTCCATTTCAACACCGTGCTCTAGACAACCATTACCAATTAGTTAGAGATGCTGACACTCTGTGATTTTTTTTTCTTTTTGTCATATTGCTCTTATGCACTCAGTTGCACAGTTCTGGAGCTTGGCTGGCACTGTAAGAAATATCTCTCCCCTTTCTGAACATTTTTTTTTTGGTTGTTGAATGTAGCCTCCTCAGAGACCAAGCCATGTGACCCTTAGACCCAGACGTATGCAGATAGTGTCCATTAAATGTAGATCCTGATGCGTGTGCCTCTGATCAGCAAGCTTGTCTCCCATTCTACTGACTTGCCAAACAATCTTGGGCAAGTCAATTTTCCTTAGGGAACAGTTTTGATACATATTTTTTCCACACAGGTAGTGTGTCAGAAGGATATGGTAGTTAAAAACTTGACAATTAGTGCCTTACAAGCCTGAGTTTGAATCCTGGATCCACTTCCTAGCTGTGTCACCTTGGAGAAAGCACATAATGTCCCCACACTTCAGCTTCCTCCTCTGAAAACTGGAGATAATGACAGTATCCACCTCAGAAGCTCAAGCAGCTTAAAGGAGATGTTGCATGTGCAATGGGACAATATTTTGAGACCTTGATCTATGTGGATTTTTTTTCCTCTCCCTATATGCTCCCCTTTTCTTTTTCACCATTTAAGCAGGCCATGGGTTCTACTCTTATTGCCTCAGGGAGGCATGTGTCAGGCTGAAAACAGAAAGAATATGAGAGTGTTTTCACTTTTGCTTTTTGGAAAAGTCAAAGCCCTTAGGGGAAGGGATTTATGGACTGAGGAGAGAACCATGACGAAACACAAAGGAAGAAAGATTTCTTCAGAATAGAAAGACATTGCCTCCAGGCTTGAGAGAAGGGAGAAAGAGAGAAAAAGAGAGAGAAAGAGAGAGAGAGAGAGAGAGAGAGAGAGAGAGAGAGAGAGAGAGAGAGAGAGACCCATAAGACCAGAAAGGTGCCACATGGCAGTGATCATGGATGCTTCCACAGTAACGTGTGTGGACTGATGGCCAGCAGTCAGAGCTCTGCCAAGTTGGGCAGCCCTGGGTAAATAAAACAACCTCACTGGGCTTGTGTTCTCCTTTACATTACAAGGCTCTTTTCAATCACTCCACAAGTGAGTATAAAGAAGTGGAAATCCCTACTAAATCTGGTGCTTAGAGGATGTTTACCCCACTCCTGCCAACACCTTCCTCATTTCCAGCGACTCAGTTCATGCCCCTCTGGGGTGCCATCTTTGAGTTGAGCTGTGGTCAAGAGCACGTATGGTTAACTAATATCTCTTGTTTCCCTGTCTTGAAGGGTTTTTCCTCTTCATGGATAACCTTCTTGCTGAGAAGACACTTCCTGGCTGGTTGATTCTTCTGAGTGATTGCCCAGTGCAGGCTGGGACCATCGCTACTCCACCACTGCCCCATTCAGCCCCTTGAGGTCCACCTCATCTCTGTGCAGAACCTTCCTCCTCTATCTGAACCCGTCTTGGGATGGACTTCCACTGAACTAATCACCTAGAAACTCAGAAGCAGGAGAACAGTTGGGCCTCACAGGTGACATTTTCTACTCCATACCTTGACTCTGGGAAAAGTTTTACGAAAGAGAAAACTGTGGAAGCAAGCACGCCTGTGCTAACTCTGACCCTTACGAAGTGATAACCTTGACCAAGTTGCTTAGACTGTCTGAGTCTCACATCTACCATCCCTAAAATGGAGACAATGATACCTATTACATACAGTTGTGGTGAGGATTCAGTGAAATCTGTCTATAAATTGCCTAACAGAGAGCTTAGTTTAGGCATTGAAGTTATTTTAAATTACACAGCATTTATATTAACTTTTATGACCTTGGGCAAGTCACTTTACCTGCCTAGGCCTTAATTTTCTTTTTGATACTATTAACTCTTGCCCTGCTTTCTAGTCACTATTCATAAACATGTCTCCCATACCTAAATGAAAGCAAGTTGAGAAGACAGAAAATTTTATTTTTTGTGCTTTGCATATGTGAAATCTTTTTGCACAAGTGAAAAAGGGTCACAGCATTTGTTGTGATCCTTTGTTTCTGATATAAATGAATATGCATGATTATTTAAATATGCACAGCAAAAGACCTCAGAGAAGAAAAACAAACCCAAGATTCCTGCGGTTCTTTGGACCCACAATGTTTTATAGGTGTTTTGGAGAGAACTAGTACTGCAAGATCAGGTTTAACTTTATCCCTGTGTGGTCTTGAAAAAAATAATTTGAGCTGGTAGTTAGTTTCTACTGTCAGTTGAATGAAATGAATAAATCTAACTTTACCATAAAGGTGGGGAAATGGTGAAGAAAGGCACAAATTAGATGCTCCGTAAATGTTGGTTGGATGCAGAGGTGGATGGATGGGTAGATGGACGGGTAGATGAATGAGAAAAGGAAAAAGAAAATAGTTGTAGAATGGATGAATAGACAAAACGTTGGAAAATGGATGGATGGGTGAATGAAATAATAAATGCCTCAATTGTTGCTTGACTGATGGATGGATAAAGGGTGAATGGATGGATGAATAGGTGGTGGTGGATAAACAAATGGATGCAGGAATAGATGATGAGTAAATGTATGATAAATGGATGGGCGGATGGGTAGATGCATAAATCAAGTTCTCAGCAAACATAAAGTATTGTGCATCTGAAGAATAACCATGATTGCATAATGGCTGCACCTAACTGGGTCAGCCTGGGGTAAGCACTGCAATTAGAAGTCCCAAATTTCTGACTCAAGAAACACTTATTCTCCTGGTCTTTTTCTCATTCCTAGAGAAACTTGTTTCCGGAAAGGGTTCTACATTAATGTAGCATCAAACTGGCAAGTCCCAAAATAGAACTATAGGGCAGTGCAAGTGGACAGACATCCTGAGCCACATTCTCTCTGATGTGCCACTGTGGCACTGGGATGGAGCAGAATGGAGCCACATATTGGAAGATGTAAACAGCTTGTCAAGAATTTCCTAGTTTCCATATGGTGCTCCTAAGTTTTCTCATCTCTCCTTATCTCAGGAGATTGGCAGAACAGGTGTTCCCAGGAAGAGTTAGTGAGAGTTAGCAGCATAGGATTCAAATTCTGGCTCTGACATTACGTAGTTGTGTAAGTTAGACAAATCATTTACCTCTCTGATCCTTAATTTTCTCATCTACAAAATGGATATTGTCACAGTATCGACCTCAAAAGGTGGTTGAGCAGATTAAGTGACATATTGCAGACAAAGCACTTTTCTCAGTGCTGGGTATATAGTAAGTAGTCGGAAACTATTATTAGTAACTATTATTAATCCTTTTGACAGATGAAGAAGTTGAAAAATTGACATTTATGAGGTCACCGAGGCAGAGAAGTGAACTCTAGGGGTGAGGAGACCTGGATTCCCATTCACTGTACGACTTTGGGCAAATGCCTTTCCCTCTCTGAGGCTTTCTCTCCATCTGCATAACAGAGAATGGAACTCATGAACTGTGAGGTTTAGCCTTCTTGATCAGGGGTATAATTCCAGTGTCTTTTCTCACTCCACCACCACCATCAAACTGACTCACATGAGCCTGAGTGGCCAAAGGCAACCATTCCAAATACTCAGTCATACCAGGAATCAGCAACCACTCAAGTTAAGAACTTTTGTCCCCATATTACAGAGGAGGGCACTGAGGCTCAGGGTAGTGAAGGGATTTGCCGAAGGTCACACGGCTACTAGGTGATGGAGTAGAATTCAAGCCCAAGCACATTAACTGCAAAGCCAGAACTCTTCTAACTACACAACACCCCTCCCTTGGCATGCGTCAGAACTAACATTTGCTTGGTGACTGGGAGTTGATGCTTTCCTTAGGTTGGAGGATTGGAGAGATGGGGATGCAGAGCACACTATTTTCCAGGGAGGGGAAAGGCAACAGGCTTTTAAGAACTGGAGTAAGGATAGTAAACATCAGGGTGGCTGAAATGGCATCTTGCCCAAGTCGCAAGCTGGGAGTCTCTGTGGTGGAAGCCTCAGCCTGAGCTTCCCTGGAAAACATTAAAAGCATCTAGGAGCACTTAGATCATAGCCTCTAGCTCCTGCATTCAAACCACCACGTGGGGACAGTTCGAGAGTTGATTTGTTAAAAGGACATAAATGCTATAGAGCCAAGGTGGAGCGGCCAGTGTTCTGGGGTGTGGATAGGAGTGGTCAGTGAAAAGCAATCGTTTTTATTTTTTATTTATTTTTACTGTTTTTTTTTTTTTTTAGAGTTGAGGTCTTGCTATGTTGCCCAGGCTGGAATGCAGTAGCTATTCACAGGCACAATCCCACTACTGACCAGCCTGGGAGTTTAGATCTGCTCTGTTTCTGACCTAGGCCGGTTTACCCTCCCTTAGGCAACCTGGTGGTTTCCAGCCCCTGGGAGGTCACCATATTGATGCCAAACTTAGTGCAGACACCCCATTGGCATAGCACACTTCAGCCCAGAACTCCTGGGCTCAAGGGATGGATCCTCTGCGTCAACCTCTCGAGTAGCTGGGGCTGCAGGCATATGTTATAGCACCCAGCAGAAAGCAATCATACTAGTTTTTCTCTTTCCAAAAACCCACAAGTGCCCTACAATGAACCTATTGTCAATGGCATTGATTGCTTGTGAGACTTTAGGCAAGTGACTTGACTACTCTGTGCCAGATTCCTTCTGCAAAATGAACAGTTAGGGAGGGTTGGGCTACAGCAATCTTGAGGCCACCCCTACTTCTTCTAGTTGTCAAGGTGTCTTTTCTTTGGGGGCCATATATAACCAGGACCCACCATGGAAAGAAGGTTTCCTGACCCGCATGCACTCTTCCCTCTGCAGTTTGGGGCCTGTTCTGCCTCAGTCTTGTCCCTTCCATAATGGGGTACATGGTGTTTCTTCCTAAGGCTACTGATCTCTGGGTTCCCCTTTCGATTTTGGGGGCCCACTCCAATCCCCCCATGCCCCTGAGGCCATTAAGAGGAATGTCATTCTAAGAGACTCTCCATGCAGGAAAAAGATACAGTATATAGAGAGCAGTTGAAGAAGGCATGATGCTGGCACACTCTGTGGGTGAACAGAAATGAGAGGGATTGAATGGGATTGCTTAAGCCAGTGCAGCCTGGGTCAGTGATTAAAGACAGTCACACCGTTCCCACCTTTGCCTGGTGATCCCCGCTCCGCTCAGTGCACAACCTCTTGGGGGACAGAAATCTTGCCCCACAGTGGCATGAGGGCACTGAACTTGGAGTCAAGAGATCTGGAGCTTATTCCAGGTCTTTATAAGAACTTAAGCCTCAGTTTCTTCATCTTTAAAATGGACATAACACTGGTACTTACTGAGGATGAAACAAGATCAATAGTAACTGTTTAACAGTGACAATAATAATGAAATATCATTATTTCATGGTGTGACTTTAGGAAAATCATTTCACATCTCTGAGCCTCATTAGTCCGTTTGTAAAATGTGAATAAATTGATTTTTCTGTCTTGTTTCCCCAGGGAACTCTGAGCAGTGTGGTGTCTTGGGACTGGGTGCCAAGCAGCCCATATTTTAGCTACAGCCTTGGCACTAATTTTCTGATGCAATGTGGAATGCCCTGTGCTCTTTCTGTGACTCAGTATCCCCATCTATCAAATGAAGATACTATATTTGAGTTCTGAAGGTCCCCTCTGGCTGCCCTCTCATCCTGACAGTAGACTAAGTGCCACAGTGAGGCAATGAGGATTTATAGAAAACTGACCATTGAAAGGTGGTGTAATGATGATGGCCTCTCATTCCTGCAGCAAACAACCATCCATATGATAAATCCTGCACCACTGCTCAGATACCTACCCCTTCCGGGTGTGAGGTGGGTCCCAGAATCACCTGCCACCTGGCTGTGGACAGGAGGCTGGGGCAAAACACTGGCCAAACAAAAGCCCCTTATCAGCTAGAAGCTCTGAAATCTGATTCCAGAAACACCCAGAGCTGCTCACCTGCTCTGCTAGGCACAGGCTGGGTGCGGACGGACAGGATCCCCAGACCAGTGGGTGGGCAGCAGGTGCCGCAGGAGACCCTGAGGGGGAGGGATGTCATGTCTCACAGCGTGGGTGGGGTCACCAGAGAGAACCAGTGTCTGGTCACCTGGTCGCAGCAGAGAAGTTCAAACAAGAGCCCTGAGGCTGGGCAAACATCACTTCTCTGAACCCAGAGCTCACCTACAGGCTACAGACCTTAGGTAAATCTCTCTCTTTTTGCAGGCTTTGTGTTGCTTTCTGCTAAAAGAGGAGCTGAATTAGATCAATGGACCCCAAAGTTTCTTTTATCTTGTATCTCTCTCAGTGAGAAATGCTGAGAACAAAACCCCAATATATGCGTATTTGTTTACAAATTACACATGCGCACTATGGTTCCAATATATTAAACATGTTATCAAACCTATCCTTCAGCCCTCCACGTGTAAAATGAGATTGGGTGATCCCTAAGGTCCTGTTAGTTCTACGATTCTAATACTACACCTCTGTAGGTCTCTGAGTTTTCTCATCTGTACAGTGTGCTTATGGTCGTATTGTCCTCATTAACAATTTATTCAACAAATATTTAAAGATTACCAACCTTGAGCCACTGTACTAGGTGCTGGGATACCACAAGGAATGAGACAGGCATGGTCCCCAGCCCCAGCGGTTCAAACAATTCTCCTATGAATCAGAGGAAATAACATTGCTGGTTTTGAATACTGGCAATTCCATATGGTTCAGACTATTAGGTGCGAAAGTGATTTGAGGGGAAAGTGCTACAGTTCACGCATTCTACCAACATGTGTTTGGCCCCTGCCGTGTCTCTGGGGAAAGAGATTCATTCAGCAAGGAGCTCATAGTCACAGTCCCTCTCCTCATGATGCCTCGACCGTTAGGAGAGGCATGCTTTAGCCAATGATCACCCAAGTCCACATACAATTACAAACATGTTGAAAACGGTGATAAGAAAATAATGTCTGTAATGAGGGGTATGACTTCGAATGCAGCATAGTGGAAGGATCCCCAAAGAAATAGCATTTGCTCTGAGCTTGGGAAAGTGGAGTAGGTATAAATCAGGCACCAGGGGAGAGGAAGAGCTTTCCTAGCAGCATATGCAAAGGCTCCATGGCAGGAAGGAGCCTGGGAAATGTGAGTAACTAAAAGGAATAAGATACAACTAAACCAGAGGAAGTGAGAGGTGGCATTTTAGAAATGGTCTCAGGGAGGTGGGCAGGAACTGGACCATGAAGAGGCTAGAGGCCATGGCAGGGAGCTGGCTCGGTATACTTAAACATGGGGCCAGGCATGGTGGCTCACGTCTGTAATCTCAGTACTTTGGGAGGTTGAGGAGGGTGGATCACCTGAGGTCAGGAGTTCGAGACCAGCCTGGCCGACATGGTGAAACCCTGTCTCTACTAAAAAAAAAAAACCACAAAAATTAGCTGGATGCAGTGATGGGTGCCTGTAATCCCAGCTACTTGGGAGGCTGAGGCAGGAGAATTCCTTGAACCTGGGAGACAGAGGTTGCAGTGAGCTGAGTTCACACCACTGCACTCCAGCCTGGGTGACAGCAAGACTCCATCTTAAAACAAAAACAAACCAAAAAAACACAAACATGAGAAAGTGATAGATGGAGTGAGAGGGGGCTTACATGGTCTGATGTGCTTTTCAAAGAGGTTCTTCTGGGTCTATGTGGATAACAGATAACAGGGGCAAGGAGAGAGGAAAGCAGTATTGCTGCAAGTGGTATGAGATGGGATTATAACAATGGCAATCACCTAAGCTGATTGAACATAAAACAAGATGAGCAAAACAAAACAAAAACACCCCCAACCTTAAAACCCAAACCACAGTGACAGGAAGTCCAGCCAGGAAAGAAGAATATACTTGCAATCAGACGGGCCTGAATTCAGCTCCTGCTTTCATCACTTACACGCCGTGTGATCGTGGGCACACACTGAATTAAGATGACGTAGAGACAAAGCTGAACCAAATAGAACAATGCCGAACCCTGACACAGTCATTAAGCAATTCACATCTACATGTGTCTGTTCAAAACAAATAGCAAGATCCTCCGGATGCAAAGGTTTCTCATCTAGAGACTCCTCTGGTTGCTGGATTCCCAGGGCTTACCTCCCCTCTCTCATATCATTTTTTCCTCCTCTGCAAAGTGTCTTATCCTATAAACATGTTGGTTAAGAGCTCTGGTTCTCATTCCTGTTCTGACTCTTACCAGCCATGGGTCTGTGAGCAGGTCATGTCTACTCTGAGAACCTCCGTTTTCTCATCTGTAAAATAGGAAGACACCTCTATTCTGGAATTATTATAAGGATAGAACTGGATAAGAGATGAAATATGTTCAGCACAGGGCAAGGCACATAGTAACACCAGGCTCTCAGCACACACATTCCCACCACAAGCAAGCATGCACACACACCATGAGGATGCATGCTTCAGGCCCAAATGGCACCTTTCTTTCTGCAGAAGTGGCAACTGTCTTCTAAATTCCTGCTCAGTTGCCTAAGCTTAACTTTTAATGAAGCCAGAGAACAGTGATCTGTTGGTGTTTGTACTCAGCAAAGCTGTCCGACAGCGGCATCTAAGCTCTGGGAATCCAGCAACCAGGGGATTCTCCGAACGAGAAATATTTGCGTCCAGAAGATCTTAATATTTGTTTTGAACAGACACATGTAGACATGAATTACTTAATGACTGTTTTAGGGTTCAGCATTGTTCCTGTATTTGTTTTGGCTTTGTCTCTATGACATCTTAATTCAGTGTTCTATTTCACGGAGCTCCGCACACTGGCTGTAGCATAAGGGAGCTCCCTCAGCAAAATTTCAAATGGAGTGGAGGGCTGGAAGGTGTAGGGGAGAGATACACAGAGGGAGAGAGAGAGAGAGAAAAAGCAGACTGTAGCTTCAGTGTGTGCAGTGGAGGGGCTACTGGGTGCAAGGGATAGTCTAGGTTTGCATGCATGAATATGAGAGACCAAACCCTTGCACTGTGGGAACAAAATCTGTCACTGCTATTTGAAAGTCTAAACAGCGTCTTTAAAGTTTCCTGATCTGATTGATCACAGTCAAGAGACTGTAAATTTCATGCTTGTCCATAACACATGGAGGGGCCCAGACATGCTTCTGATACTGCTGTTCAAAGTCATCACTGGCTGCATCAGAGTCAGGAAAGAGGAGTCAAGAGAAGCAGATCAGACCGGGAACTCTGCCTAAGGCAAGAACCCCCCACTGGGACCACCTCCTGCCCCCAGCGTAGGACCTCAGAATTTCCTAAACTGGCCTACAAGGCCCCACTTGATCTGTTTTCTGCCTGCATCCTGGGAATCATCTTCTGTCACTCTCCCATTCACTCACTCTGCTCCAGCTACAGTGACTTCCTTGCTATTTTTCAAATACACCAAACATCCTTCTACCTCTGGGCCTTTGCACTTGCTGTTCCCTCTGCCTCAAACAATTTTCTCTCACTTATTCTCACAGCTCACCTCTCCATTCGGGTCCCTAATCATGCTGTCCAACAAAGCAGCTCCTTCCCTTACCCTCTATTCCTTTCCTTGGCTTTATTCTTCTTTATAGAATGCATTACCACCAGCTCTCATTTATTTATTTGGTTCTTCATTCATTGTCTTTCTCCTCCATGGGAATAGGGAGTTCCCGTGTTCATTCACTGTTACGTTGAGTAGTGGTTCAATAAAAATGTTGAATCACTGAATAAATGAATGAAAGTACAACTTAATTTTTTTTTAGCCAACGTGCAGCTTCTTCCACTTTGTGTATTAATTCCCCTGTGATTAATTTTATCTTCAACAGTTGCAGGCTCGCTATAATCCCCCCATCACTGGTGGTTGTTCGTGGAATGCAGACTGGATTTCCTATCAGCCAGAGCTAGTCCATGAAGGACAAGAAGCCTAATAGCCCACGCCAGAGACTGCATCCTTGAGCTGGAAAATTTATATTATATGAGCAGCTCCCTTCCACGGCTCCCCTCCACTAGCATTGACTATTCCCTAGCAGTTAATGTTCCTCTCAGAGAGTTTAGCCTGCTTTTTCTCCTGGGAAAAGAAATGGTCTTCAGGACCCTGCTGGGGGCAAAGGTCTGATTTTTTCTGATCATCCCTTGCATTTGTAGATAAAGTTAAAGAAATAGAAGAATCATCCCCATTTTGCAGATCAGATAACTAAAAATAACTGTGTGACTATAAGCAAGGGACTCCAAGCTTCATTAAGCGTCTCTCCCTCTGCTGTTTTATTTTTTTTTACATTCTTCTGTCTTTATTTTTCTCTACATTATCGTACTTAAGACAATAATATGTTTCACGGTTTCAAATAGCTAGAAGGAAAATACTGAATGTTTCTAATAAAAGAAATTATAAATGTTTGAGATGATGGATATGTTAATTACACTGAGCTGATCACTGTACATTATATGTATCACAACATCACTATGTACCCCCCAAATATATGGAGTTACTATGTAAAAACAAATTTTAAAAACTAAGAAGACTATCTGCCTTATGAAATATGTACTTACGTTGTATCTACCTTTGCAACTAAACTCTGAGGCCCTCACAGGAGGACATTCAACATTTTTCTCCCCAGTGGGCCTGGCAAATAGTAATGAAAAAACCTATCATTTATTATTAATAGCAAGAGCCAACACTGATGGAGCCCTGACTGGGTGCCAAGTAGCACTTTCCATAAATTAGCTCATCCAGTCCTCACAGCAGCTCTTGGAGGGAGCTGCTATTATTAGCCCCATTTTATGGATGAGAAAACTGAGATTGAGAAGGTCAAGCTGCTTGCCAAGTCTCATAGCCTGTAAGCATTTGCAACCAATAAAATAAAACACTTCCTCTGATTAGTGTGCCCTTGGGGTCTGTCAAATGTTTTAAACAGCTCTACCGATCTCCAGTGGCTCTTTAGGGAGCACCAAAACCACATTTAAAAGTGAATACAGAGCACTGGAGTGCTCAGGAGTCCAGTCCACAGAACCCAAGCATCACTACTGAACAAGCACAGCCCAGGTAGTAAGGGGCTTTAGCATCCCCCTCTCTGCATCTCATTGGGTAACCCCGGCATAGTACACAAGGGCATCTGCTTTATGGAGAGCTGGGTTTGTATCAGGCACAGTGCCATGCTCTTTATATAAATTATCTTATTCACTCCTCACTACAACCCCAACAGAGGAGTATTTCACAGGTGTGGAGGCTGAGGCACAAAGAGGTGAAGTGACTAGCAGGTCCTGCAGTTTGCACGTAGCAAAGAAAGATTTGAGCCTGGATAGATTTGACTTCAGAGTTCAAACTCTTCATCATTCTTCATCTCACACTTCAGTGAAAGTCTTAGGAACAAGCAATTAAAGAGCTCTAGTTTTGCTAAGCCCCTGTGAATTCTTCCACTTCACAGGAAAGTAAATCCAGCCACTCTGAAAAAAAAAAATGGGATTTTTTTTTTTTTTTTTTAACGTATTGTTCTTCTTCTGCAGCACACCTGAAGTGTTCATGGAGAAGATGGCACATGACCTGGGCTTCCTTCCCTATTAAAAGAGTTAGGGTTTTAGGGATGTTCCCTTTTTTTGGTGGCCTGGAGCAGGGGTGGAGGTAATGGAGACTCACAGGCCTGGAAAGCACATCCAAGTGGCATTTAGTCCAACCTCCTGCCCCCATACTGGCTAACATGTCTACTTGCCTAGCCAGACAGATGTCTCTATCTAGGGAACCTCATTCTGACACCAGGGAGAGTCAAATCTATTTGTAGTGTGTGTGTCTTTCAAGTTGCATTGATCAGAAGCCTCAGTGTCTCAGAATTGGGGGTGGGGTGGGGAGAGAGCTAATCTGTTGCTGGGTTTGAACCATGCACACTCATCTAATTAATGCATCCAACATTCACTGAACATCTACCACATCCTGCTTCTCTAAGATAGCACGTTTGCCAGGTGAACACAGCAGAATGTCAGAAATGACCCCTGCAACCAACCCCTGCATCCCATTCAACAAATTTCGCCTTTCAAAAGGAGAAAGGTTTGACCCAAACAATAACGCTCCCTTCCTAGAGAAAAACGCTCATTCACTGCCAGGGCAAGCATTTTCTGTGACCCTCAGTACATTGGCTCTTAACCACAGGCTGCTGCCAGAAAATCGCCTCTCAACAGCCCCTCACTCTGCTCCTGGTGATCAAGTCAGCACAAACATGCTAACTGATCTCTTGGCACCAAGGGGAGCCTTGAATTAAATGGTTCAAAGGCATTTTTTTTTCCGCCTTACAGTTTCCCTTTATGCAGTAAAATCTCCAATAGTTTGGAATTTATGGCCTTTTGGACAGGGCTTGGGCTGAAGTCTGCTTCTGGTCTATTCTGCGTAGAAAGGATTTTCGAAGAAAATTAATAGCTTGCTAAAAGAATTGTAAGGAAAATGTGCATTCTATTTAAGAGGATCTCTTTTCTAGTCCTTTACTAACACTCATGCATCCACAAACAATTGATATGCTAATTTCAAATGATTTTTACTTGTTCATTAAGCCTTTAGCTGCTACTATTTGTCAATATGGTGATATGAAATCATATTGTGGTTTGATCTAGCCTTAAGCGCTAGGTTTTTGCTGAGCTGAAACTTCTTAGATACAAACTTTTCTAGACTAAGCAATTACGAAAGAGCATCAAGTTAACGCCAGGCAAAATGACTACCCTTCTTGGGTGGGGATAAAAGGAAGGTGGCTCTCTACACTTTAGAGATTCACATGTCTTATCAATTCATGCTGGTTCCCTTCCTGCTGGGAGATAAAGTTTGACAAGGACCACTCTATATCCTAGTTTGCCTGGGATTATCTCTGTTAGATCTTCCATCCTAGAATAATTACTAACGACACCCTCTTTCATTCTTAAAGACATTTTGATATAAACTGTAAATCACATAGTCACTGTAGATTTGATGAAACCATGGGATTAAAATTGTGATTTTTCCAGGAGTTTGAGCTTTCTTTAGACTGACAGTACCTGATCTTCTCTATACAAACCAACAGAATGCTCCATGGAAATGTTATACCAATCAATTCTGAATCTGAATAATTATGTATTATCCCCAACTCCCTAACTGAAACAGTCAGATCAGAAAGCAACTAACCTTTTCTCAGAGACGAAGATTATGGGACCACTCTCTACCCTGCCTCATGTGTGTTAATTTCATCTGAATGTAGTTGTCCATCAGGAGTTGAAATCCCAATAAAAATTGTCAGCATTACTTGGGGGAGACAGGGGTAGGCATGGAGAATCCAACGATGAGGAGTTGTTGCTTTCCTTTTGGCCACTATAAGCTTTGCTCCAGAGTCAATGTCTACTAAACAACACCATGTACCACACACAGGGGTAGAGCTTTACCTAACTCAATCCTTACAACCTGCTGTCTGAGGGGCTACTGTTATTATTCCTATTTTCAAGCTCAGTGTGGTAAACTACTTGATTGGGATACACAACTAGTAAATGATAGAACCAGGACATGAATCCAGGTTGTCTTATACTCAAGTCTGAGCTCTTAACCACTGTGATATACTGCTTCCCACTCTGCTATACTGTTCTGACATTTGAGGCAGACATCTGGTTGCAATTTGATACATTATAAAGATATTGCCTCACCAAGTATGCCTCACAGAGGGGGAGAGGAGAAAGAGAGACTAAGCAGGGGGTTGCTCGGATTGCAGTTGCATGATGTATGCATATTGCTATGAAATCAATGAATTGAATATATGTTTCTATCCTGGTGCTAAATTACCTTCAGAGATAGACTTAAAATATCCTGAGGAAGTTTATTTAGGGGGGTGGCCTTCATCTATAAATAAATATTAAGTGTGTCACCAACAGGACTGACTAGTGGTTCCTCCACACACTCTCTGCCATCCGCCTGCAGACTGCTACATGTGTTGGTCTGCCGAATGTGATCTGGGCTTGACTCATGGAACTAAACAACATTTCTGATGAGACTAAGTCCCCAGATTGCCTCTAGAGGAAGCCACCAAAACAGAGCTGATATTGTGCCAATGCCTCTATCTTCTTTCCTCTTGAGAACTCAGCTTTGGAAACATGGTACTTTCACCCTTAAGTAAGTGTGGAATGTTGAAAAGGAAGTGGAAATTGAATGTCACTGGATGTGGCTGCCTTGGGTGAGAATGGGGATGATTCAGGTTTTATCTGGTCTGTGAAAAGACAACTCCAATCCAACCTTTCCTGAGGACTTGGAAACAAATGTTCCCTTCTCACTCTCTACCCCAAACCGGGAGTAACAGTTATAAAACTGGAATCTGTTCTACAGAGAGGCCACGCCTATTACAGAAGTATTACACAGGATTCTCCTAGCATGACATAAATCGAGGGCTTATGGCTCAGGCTTTCACCCCAGGGGTGGTTTCTACGGCAAAGAAGACCCACAACATGAAAAGGCACCAAGAGTGAAATGATACTGGTTGCAGAGGGGGAGTGGAGTATTATAAAAGTCTCAAAAGGATTACATTAGAATTAGCAAAAAGCTGCAGAAAGCGTGAGGGTTGAAAGACCTTGTGCGCCATTCATGTGATTGCAAATATGACCAAGAAAAGGGCAGGAAAGTAACAGACAGACAGACAAAAGTGGAAAGTACCAAGCAAGGTGGACATTAGGTGTGCTTTCTTGAATCAAAACACCACCAGGAATCCGCTTTCCTCTCCCCGTACCCCTAAAATAGATGGAAGACTCTGGACTAAATGCCATACTTCTAGTTTCCAGTGAAATTTCCTCTAGTTCCTTCTACAAGGGCATTTTCTTTGGCCAGTGCAGCACCTGATTAGCCAACAGTAGGTACATTCCAAAGGTGGAATAGATAGCAGAAACCCAGGAAGATAAAACCACTGACGTCAAAACTCTATACAAAGAACCTCCTTCAAAGCAGAGAAGCATCAGCTTTTAGCGGCATTTGGTATTGTTGTTCCCCTTCTCCAGCCTGTGTCGGTGGGTGGGTGGGTGTCCCCTCCTTCCCATCTGCAAACACTGGCTGGTGCTGCTTCAGCTTGCAGCCTGCTACACGCTACTGGCCTGTTGTGTTGCTTGTCCACCCATTCCTAAAATGGGACACCCATTTCTCTAAAGACCTGTGTGATCCTCTACAAGACAGTGAAGAGGAAAACTTCTCCAGTCTGGCTTTGATTGTTCAGGCGTAATTCCCCATACGTCTTCTACCTCACACCCACTGGAAAGTTCAGAATCAGTTGTGCCAGAACAGACGTTCAGTCTGTCCGAATCACTTTTGCAGACATGTTTTCAATCTGCTCCCTAATGCAGACTGCCAGGATTAATAAATCTTCCAAGTGGTCCCCCTGGTCAACTTCTTTCCTTTCTCCCACTAAACCACTCATCCAACACCAGCAAAAGATGAGTTTTCATACTGCCTTGATTTTCCCTGACAGAAGGCACAGCCTTCTTCCTTTCATTCTCAAAGTCCTCTAAATTGAATGATTTATGAAAAGAATTGGATTTTTCTCTGTCTTGGAATGCTTCTATTTTCCCCCAACCTCCTCTCCCTCTCACCCCACCTCCTGTTCCCCTCTTTCTTTCATTTTTTCCCTTATTCTTCCTTCCATCAGCACCATGTCTACCACCATCCAAGGATCTGTTCTCATCCCAGAGTTCAAAGCAATCGATTATTTTTGGAAAAAAAACAAAAAAGAAAAACAAAATAAAACTCTTCCAAGATCATCTTCACGATCTTGGAAGGCTCCTCCCTGACTCCTGAGCTCAGAGTCTTGGTTTTGGATGCTGGAGAGGAGAGAATTCAGCAGCAGCGGCAGCAGCCGCCAGAAAGGCGTGGAGGAGGGTGCTGTTTTGGGTGTATTTGAGGCAACAGCATATGGGCTTTTGTCAAAAATGTTCAAAGCTCTCTAGCTTCCGAGCCGAGGATGGAAATGTGTGCTATCTCTGAACGCTGCTTGAGCTGGCTTAATTCTCCTTTTCTGGTACAACACCCCCCAAACTCCTCAAATCCACCATTATTTGGCCCACCTGCCCTCTGGACTCTGTGACACCAAGAAAAGTTTTTCAGTCAAGTCGTACCCCACCTGCACCGCCCACCCTCAGGTAGCAAAACCTCTTGAATAGGAGCTACAGGGTTCCGTTGAGCGTTGCTCCCCCCACAAAGAATTCCTGTCCCTTCTCACCATCTTCCACCTCACACAAGCAATGAGTTCCCATGTTTCAGCGGGAGCCGCCGAGTAGTGACGGGAAAAGACAGGCGCCCTGGCCCGACTGCCTGCATCCACCCCTCCGGGCTATAAGGCACAGGCCAGAAAGGGGGACCTTCGGGATCCCCCCTTTTAAGAAGGAGATCATTACCTTGGCAGCGGCTTGCGGGCTGTGATACTGGCGACAATGATGCTCTCGGGACGGGGGGTGGCCACCGCTTTGAAGGTTCCTCGCCAGAACTTCTCAAAAAGCTGCTTCTCGCCTTGCTGAACGCTCGCCATCGCCAACCCAAAGGGGCCGGGGCGCCCGGGGCGCTGTCCGAAGTGCTGAAACGTGGATTCCAAACGGGGGCGACACCCAGCTCTGGTCTCTGTCCGGGTGAAACCCAGAGAGGGGTGGGGTGGGAGAGATCGGAGTTCAGGGCGGGGGATGGGACGCCCCAGTCCGAGCAGGCAGCAGAGAAAGGAGGCTTGTCCGCTGGGTTTTCTTCGCCCTTCTGGGTCGGCTCCTGGCTGCACTCTGAGCTGGCTGAGCCTCTGCGCCCCAAGAAGGGAAGGGAGGGCTGGCTTTCTGGGCAGCGCCAAGAGAGAAGAGGCGACGGGGTCGGATGTGTGTGCGTGCGCGTGTGAGCTCCGGCGCGCCCGGGTTTTGTCTCTCGCACAATGTGACGTTGGAAGAGGAGGCTGGTCGCGCGAGCTGCACTTTCCTCCCCCCTCTCCGTTTCTCCTCCTCCCCACCAACCCCCTCCTCCTCAGGCTCAGCCTCCTGCCGCCATCTGCATAACAAAAGCCCGCAGGTCTTGGGAGGAGAAAGGGCGGGGCGTGCGCCTGTCACCAGGGCCCCACAGCGACCGAGTTGCAGCGCTGACCCCTCTGAGAAGCCATCCTGGCACCCCAATCTGCGCCAGGCAGGAGATCCTGCTTCCCAGGCCCCTCTCCTCTCCCATCATCGCCGGCCTTCCTCAGCCCTTTCTTGGGTGCCCTTGGGGCCAGGCCACCTTTCTTCCCAGCCCCTTCACAAGTCTTGTAGCTGATCTTCTGCCGGGGAGAGGAGGGGCGGGAGGAAGGGGGTAAAAAACTTAATTTATCCACCCCGGCCGGCCTCCCCCGGACCCTCACTTTTGGCAGAGACGGCCTAGGCCGGTACAGAGGGTCCCCTGCATTCCTCTTTGAGCCAGGGGTTAGCAAGGTCTTCACCACCCAGAAAGTGCCATTTGATCGACAATCCCTCACCAGTTCGGCTTCTCGCCATCTGCCGAGCCGGGCCCCCGCCCGCCAAGGGGCGCAGCGTTACATCTGTGCATGCGGAGCTGTCAAGGGTACCTCTTTTGTGTTTCACAGCCGGCCTGCCCAGCGCCCCCGCCGCCAACCCCGTCCAAAGGAAAGAGTTCCCCTCCCACCCCACCCCACCCCACCCCACCCCACCCCCATCCCCTCCTGGGGAATCCGCCTGCAGCCACTTTTCCTAATGCCGCTAGTCTCGGGAAAGGAGCACGTTTTGGAAAAGAAAGCGCTTAATGGGAGGGTTGGAGAGGAAAATCTCGAGGATTAGCAAGGGGATAGTTACTTTTCCCGTTCTCTCCTCCCCATCTTCTTACCGCCTTGCAATTCAATCGTAATCCCAAGCAAGTGGAGGTTTAGAATCCCAGATCAACCCCAGGCACACAGGATCTGGTTAGAATGACTCTTGTTTCCCCGCCAGGGTTTTCATTATAAAAAAAGATATCGTGGCGGGACCCCTCAGCCCTTGCCTTCCTGGAAGACTTTTAATCTTAGCAGAGTTGCTACTCCCCCATCTCCCACCTAACGCCGCCCCACCCCGGCTTCCACTTTCCAGGTTGTCAATTCCTGGAAGGAGGCCTCACTCAGTCTTAAAGGCCTCCAAGCCCCTGGTGCTGGGTTCCAGTCACAGCGAGAATAAACTCCTGCTCTTTGCTAGTGCAGATAGCAATGGGGACCCAATGAGGGCAGGGTAGAGGGGGAGGCGAGGGGGTTGGGGGAACAATGAGAACTCCAGAAATTCTCTGAAGGGGAACAGGAGGTAACTAGGAGGTGAAGAGAAAGAGGCCGACAGAGAGGATAAGATGGGGCAGGAGAAGAAAGATCCTTGGAGTAAATGAATACCCGTCCCAAAGAGTATCTACGTTTCAAGCGTTTGTGTTAGATATGCCTGTGTCCGCTTATCTGAGTGCCTGAGAGCGCTGCTCGCTCTGCAGTGACCCCTTCTGGTCAACGACGAGCGGTGCATTTGCTGGCTTCTTAAGTGGGTTGCCGGGGGAGAGGGCCCAGAGATGGGGTCAGGCCTGGGAAGGTTGGAGGTGGAGCAAAGTGGAGACTAGGCTAGCCCCTTCCCTCCCTCTCCCTCTTACCTTGCGCCCCAAATGCCCCATTCCCCGATTGGGCTCGACCCCCATTTCCCATCCAGAAGTTGGTATCATTGTCAATGCAATCTAGAGCTGGCTTCTTAAGTAGCCTGGCATCTTTAAAACTAACCTTAGTCATGACATTTAGGGTATGAACTGAGTCACCTGCAGGAGAGAGGTAGGTGGGGTCCTACTCCTACAAGATCAATCAACATCTTCCAGCTGTGTTCCTGTTCCTAATCCCTAAAATGTTGACAGAGCTCCCATTTGCAAGACATTGCCTTTTTAAAATCCCATAGTAGCCAGGTGAGGCGGGAGAGAAAGCTGCTCTTATTCCATTTTATTTATTTATCTTACTTCAATAGCTTTAAGGGTGCAAGTGTTTTCTGGTTACATGGAGGAATTGTATAGTGGTGAAGTCTGGGCTTTTACATACCTGTCACCCAAATAGTACCTTACCCCCAAGAGACCATTATTAAAAAGTAAAAAAAAACCCAAAAACCAAAAAACAATAGATGGTGTAGACGCAGTGAAAAGGGAACACTTATACACTGTTGGTGGGGATGTACATTCGTACAACAACTATGGGAAACAGTGTGAAGATTTCTCAAAGAACTAAAAGTAGACCTGCTCATTCTTTTATAAAGACACATGTATGCGTATATGTTCACTGCAGCACTATTCACAATAGCAAAGACATGGAATCAAACTAAATGCCCATCAGTGATAGACTGGATAAAGAAACTGTGGCACATTTACACCATGGAATACTACGCAGTCATAAAACGAATAGCATGTCCTTTGCAGGGAGCTGGAAGTCATTATCCTCAGCAAACTAACACAGGAACAGAAAACCTGATACCACATGTTCTCACTTATAAACGGGAGCTAAATGATGAGGACACGTGAACACATAGATGGGAACAACACACACTGGGGTCTTTTGGGGGGTGGAAGTTGGGAGGAGTGATCAGGAGAAATAACTAATAAGTACTAGGCTAAATACCTGGGTGATGAAATAATTTGTTCAACAAACCCCCATGACACAAGTTACCCTGCGTAACAAACCTGCGCTTGTATCCCTGAACTTAAAATAAAAGTTAAAAAATGTAGACCTGCTATTCGATCTTACTCTATTTTAAAGATGAAGAAGTTGAGGATGACCAAGTGACTTCCCCGGGGTGATCCTGTAGGAAGCAAAGGAAATCTGTGAAAAATACAGTTTCTGTTTTTGCTTGGTGGAGTGGAGGACGGAGTGGGATACTAGGCATGTCAGGATGGAGTTTCATTTAAGAATAAATCAGATAACATTGAGCCACATATTTAGAAGCACTTGGGGTTGAGGCTCCTAAACTGGGAGTCTGCAGTAATCAGTTCAGGACCTGGAATCCAGAATGCCTGGCTTCAACTTCCAGCTCTGCCATTTCCTAGCTGTGTAATGTTGGAGGAGTGACTTCACTTGCTTATGTCACAGTTTCTTTATCAATGCTATGAAGATTTTTTTGTTTTTTGAGATAGAGTCTCGCTCTGTTGCCCAGGCTGGAGTGCAGTGGCGTGATCTTGGCTCACTGCAACCAACCTCCGCCTTCTGGGTTCAAGGCCTTCTCTTGTCTCAGCCTCCCTAGTAGCTGGGATTGCAGGCACCTGCCACCACAGCCCAGCTAATTTTTTGTATTTTTAGAGATGGGGTTTCATGAAGATTCTATAAAGATTATAAATAATATGTTTAGATGAACTAGCTGTGAGGATTGAAGGAATTAACATACATACAGTTTATAGAATGGTGTCTGAAACACAGTTTACTCAAAAATATCAATTACTCAAGTGGTTAAAAGCCCAGCCTATGGATTTAGAGAAAACTAGGATATGAAGCCTAGCTCTGCCACTTTTTAGCTGGATGAGCTTGGGCTAATAACTAACCTCTGCCTTTGTTTCCCCATTTGCAAAAATGGAGATATCACACAGTGGTTGGGAAGATTAAATGAAATATTACCTGTAAAGGACTTAACAAATTGTCCACTTTATAGCAAGTGACCATTCAATGGTAGCTCTTCTTGCTGATGATCTTTGAATAATCACCTCTTAGTATGTTAAGTCAGGCCATGTTCAGTTCAATAATCATTAACTGATGCCCAATCTTGCATCTTGGCCAGGCACAGTCCCAGGCATGGAGGGCTCGAGGACAAACCAGGCATAGTCCCTTCCCTGAAGCAGTTCGCAGCCTAATTCACCTTCTGGGCCCTCACTGACTAACACTTGTCCCCTTTCCATCTTATCACAGTGACTTCTACTTTAGGTCCAGCTTCTCCAATATAACGTGAACTCTAGTTCCTCCATCACATTATTAAAATAGAACTATCTTGTGTCTCATTCCTTCATGGTATTGCTTTCTGTGTCCCCAGATGCAAGCCAGCCCACCCCATAAACAAGGACTTATTAATATGCTGGTTAAAGAATATAAACTTACGGCACAATTATTTCTTACCCTCTGTGCTTTACTGATGGTAGGCATCACTGATCCTTCACAATACTCTTTCTCAGACTGACCCTCAGAATCCTTCTCAACACACAGTTTCTAGATAGCCACTACTAATAGGTTGGCCTTGGCATTCCAGATAAAATCAATTTGCCATCCATGTCTAGAGAATGTTTGTTTACCTGATTGTTATTTTTCTTTCATTTGAAAAAGGGGACAGCAGGGAGAAATGATTCTAAAATTTGCAAACCCAGGCACTCTAGAGAAGAAACTAAGAAGATTCTTATGCGTCATTCTCCCTAGTGATCCAAAGATACAGCACCTCCAGCTCAGAGAACTAGCTACCCCTTCTCCTGAGGCAGTTCAAATCCCACCTCACTAACATTACCATGATACCTTGGGTAAATCTCTTAATCTTTCGGTGTCCACAATGTATCTGAGGACAATGGAGCCAACCATTATTTACCAGCGTCAGAGAACTTGACAGTCTGTACCCATTTCTAAAAGTCCAGGGAACAGTGAAAGATTCAAATAATTACTGAGATGATGGGAAATATAATAATGAGATCAATTCATCTGTCTTTATGTCTTTAAACAAGATCGTGCTAAACCATCCAAATTACAAGATTCTTTATTTGGGGAGAAAAATATGATTGCACTACTCAAGGTTGATCAATCCTGACTTCTTGTCTTCTTCGTTCCCAATTTGACTTCTTCCTTTCATCCTCACTTCTTGAAAGTTTTACCTTATGTCTAACCTGAATCCCACCTCTGTTGTATATTGTCCATTCCTCTTCTGGAACACACATGTGCACTACTTCATATACTCCTGGACTAATATGGATAAACCAGAAAGCCTCCTTCTGACTGCATAGATTTCAAGATTCTACAAGACAGATGGATTCATTGCTGTCTCAGACAATAATAATTGCTACACTTATCAGATATATGTTACTATGTTCTAGTCACAACATGTGCTTAAGCCCTTGATAAACATTGTCTCACTTAATTCTCACAACAGCTCTATGATAAAGGCACCGTCATCATCCAAATTTTGCAGATTTGGAAACTGAGTCTCTGAGTGGTAGAATCACTTGCCCAGAGTTGCATAGCTAGCAAGTAGAGGAGTCTGCTTTCAAATTCAGATATGTCTTCATCTAAAGTATAGGCTATACTGACCTCCAGAAACAGGATAAGAAAAGTGTAACATTAGGTGAGTGTACAAATGTATCCATCCTGTCTATATATTGTGTCCATGTGTAGATCTGTCCTTTGGTCTGCATATCTATTTATGCTACCAAGGATGTTATTTTCAGAGCCTCCACCTTCTTCCTACACAACAGTAAAGAGTACTTGCCTGGTACTACGCTAATATGGGCAACCTGGTATTTTATAGGTAGTTGGCAGGACAAGACATGAGTCTCCAAGGCTACCATATTGATTTTGTTGAAGAAAACCAAACTGAAGAATCTCAGTGGGAGGAGAAGGAGAGAGATGCTCAAAATCAACACTAGAATAAAGGGACCATTCCTCCCTAGAACAATTGTACCAGCCACCTAATCTGCCTTCCTGCTGCAAGAATTCACCTTCTGCTAACCCATCCTTTGTACTTATTCTCTCTAGGTAATTTTTTTTTTCCTTCAAATTCAGGGCTGGCTCATAATTTCCTTATCTTGAAAACCTTGCACTGACTCCCCCAAATTAGTAGGGTAAGTGCTAACCCCTCTGCATTACAGCTCTCATGATCTGGTGCTTGCCTTCTGTCTGTCCTTGAACTTCACCCTCCAGTTATTTCACAATGCTCATCGTGTCTCTTTATATTCCGTTCTACTCCATAACTCCCCAAACCAGGCAAAACAAACCCCTCTGACATCTCTGTCCTTTTGAAAATGCCCTATTCTTTTTTTGATACTTCATAATCACATTATTTCAGAAATCTTAACAGATGCATTGCTAGCCTTCCATATCCATAATAAAATCTTCCTCTCTTGTCCCTCCTTTGAGTCATGGGTATACTTTATGATTTATTTAGAGTTACTTGTCATAGTATTGACCGGGTGATCCTTGAAAGAACAGACTATGTCTATTTCTTATTTGAGTCACCAATGCCTAGTATAGAATTGGCACCTAGTAGAAGTTCAATAAATGCCAGTGTTAACGAGTAGATTCCCTATACAGTGTGAAACTATACTAATGTTCAAGTTACCCAGTCCCGCAGGAAATGAGGCATGATTTTATACTCATATTACACATGACAATATAGTATTCACACTGTGCTTATTGATATTGTATATATTCACTTAACTGTGAATTGGTGAGAGAAAAACACTGTATTTTATGTATATTCTATGTAGTATGTATAACAGTTATAATACGCAATTATAACAATATATGTTTATATAGTTACACCGTACTCAGTGCCAGGCATTTTTCTAAGTACTTTACAGATATTAACTCATTGAATGCTCAATGAGTTAATAACCAAAACCCTATGGATTAGGCCCTACTATTAACCACATTTTATAAGCTGAAACACAGAGAGTTTAAGTAACTTACCCAGGGACACACAGTTAGTAAAAGGTGGAACCAGCATATGAATTCAGTTAGTCTGACTTGCAGAGCCCTTCATCATTCTTATATACTGCCTCTAATATGATTTTTTATATCCTGAAGTGACATTCATTCAATGTGCAAGTATATATTAGGCATTGCGATTGGACAGGGACAAAAATGGGTCCTCCTCTCCTGAACTCTTCAGTCCAGTTGAGGGTGGTGTTAGTTACGTTAAACATTGTAAAAAACAAACAAACAAACAAAAAAAACCATGCCTCAAAGGAGACGATGTAAAACTGGATAGCTGGAGAATTTACTAAGTGTAAAGAGAATTTACTGAGTGTAAAGAGGTAAAGTCTGTCCAAGACAGTTGCATTTAAGTTTCAACTAAGAGTAAGAGGCATTTGCCAAGTGAAGAAGGGAGACAGCATTTCAGAAGAGTTCAGTATGCACAAAGATCACACTTGGGAAAGAGTTGGGTGCACTTAACGGAGAGGCTGAAGCCCAGAGAACACAGGGATGAAAAAAATGGAGGCAGAATGTTGGAATTGTGCTGCATGCAGTGAAATTATACTCTCTGAGTCTCATTTTCCTTTTAAATGAGGCTCATCTTTCTTTCAAATGCAAAATGAGAGAATCACCATTACAACACCCAGTTTTAAAAGTCAATTATTTTATATCATTATTTCTCAAAGGAAGGAGCCTTGGAACCCTAATGGTATCCCCCTGCCCCAAGCATGTTTTAGGTGATATCCAGGCAGATCAAGCACACCAAATAACATTGGAATACATGATCATAATGTGAGAAAGTTATTTCTTTTTCAATTCTATTTTCTAGCCATGGGTTACCTCCAGAAGTAAATCTTCACATCTTGATTTTCTTGAAATGTCTTGAACCTGTCTTAGAACTTAGTTTTCAACAAGAAAGTGACTTCAGATTCAGAGGTTTGGACAACTAAAATTTAATAACCTTGATTTGCTTTCACTGAATTTATTTTTATAGTTATTTTTCATCACTGGCATGTGATACTGGTTTTTCATTTCTGAAATGTCCTCTTTAGCTAAAATTTGTTAAGTAATGAAGTAAATCAGTTTTAAAAAACTTTTTTTATTATAAAAATTTTAAAACATACATAAAAATAAAGAGACTAGCATAATGAGCCCCTATGTCCCCATTGTCTAATTTCAACACTGATCAATACAGAGTCAATTTTGTTTCATTGGTACCCTCACCCACTTTCCACACTACTAATTATTTTGAAGCAAGTCTAAGACATTGCATTATCCCCAGTTGTAAATACAAGGTGCATCTCTAAAAAATAGGAACTCCCTTTTAAAAGTATAACTGCAATATCATCACACAAAACAAAATTAACAATAATTTCTGAACATCATCAAGTATCCAGTCAATATCCCCCATTCCCAATTGCCTTTTAAGTGATTGCTTATTGTTCATTGGCTCGTTTGTGTGAATTGGAATCCAAATAAGGCCCATTCCTCATGGTTGGGTGATATATCTCCTTAAGTATCTTTTATTTCCTAGGTTCTCTGCCACTGCCAACATGCACACAAACATTCCACCTCCGTCTTCTGCATTTTTCATAAGAAACTTGATTATTTGCCTAGCAGAGTTTTCCACAATCTGTATTTTGCTGATTTTGCAAGTCTGTGACATTGATAATATGTTTCTCTGAATCCTTTTTTTAAATTTTTTTTTTATTTTTTTTTTATTTTTTTTTTGTTAAGTGGTGGTAAGCTAGAGGCTTAATCAGACTTAGGTTCAAAAGAAAATCTACCAGGAGATTAATAATGTATGGTTTTCTCTTTTCTTGTGATGCTAGCTGACACCGAAGATCACTGCTTAATTTATTAATTTACTAGTGGTTGCAAAAGAGTGATATTCTAATCTATCATTTATCTTTAATGTATTAGCTGGAATACTCCTATAAAGAAATATCTCTCATCAACTATTTGGTTACCTCAGAGCACCATTACTATAGAAATGGCAGAATAGATATTTGACTCTTTCCCTTTTATTTTCTAGTTTATAAAATAATGGGTTGGGCTACTAGTATCCTTCTAAGGTACTACTGAGTTGATTGGTTATTTGCTGTTGCCATTTTTAATCCTTATAATGAACTCAGATTTGAATAAATTGTATGTGCTTCAATAAATTGCTGTTATTCTTATTGATGCTTTAATTGTTCCACCTTTAGCCAGGAGAGCCTATTCAATTGGGTCCTGAGTCCTTTGATATGACCTAGAAGGTTTTCAGCGGCTTTCTCACTTTCCGATATGTTAAGCTGTTCCAAGCTCAACTTATACATTTCCTGACCCAGACCAGAAATCAGCCATTTCTCCAAAATGCAATGATTCCTTTCAACAGGTGTCAGAGTTTCTCATCATTACTGGATTAGTTGGTCAGTGTTTCTAGGATTTTTTTAGTGTACAAACCCAGGAAATTTTATTTTAAGACCAAAACTATATCATGAGTTTTAACTTGTATTTCTAGTTAAAATAAGGGCTAAGGGTTTCTTTTTAACCTCATAAATTGTACCGCTGTGTCTCTTTTCTGATATGCTCACAATCTACATTTAGTGACACCCACATAATTACTCTTTATCCCACAGCACACACACGCGTGCGCGTGCACACACACACACGTATTTTAGGACAACTATACTCATCCTACCTCCATAATATGATTACTGAATTCAGTTAAAAGTGTTTTTTTTTTTTTTTTGCCTCTTATTTGGATGTATATTCAAAGGACTGTGTATTAAAGTCAACTGGAATGGGATTGCATTGAAGTTTATTTGTTTACTTTTGATTTTTAAGGATTACTTTTCAATATAACTTTATTTCTTTAAATGTAAAATATTTACATGGCTCTGAAGTCAAAACTACTAAGAAGGTATATTTAGACAAGCCTGCACATGCTTTCCCGTCTACTCTATTTCCTTCCTCTCCTCAGGTAATTTTAAACATTTTTTGTGGTTTATCTTTTCACTTAAAAATATTCCTCATTCAGAATTGTTCCATTTTTTAAAAGCATAAGTAGTATATAAGAGCATCAGTGACAGAAAGATACTATGGAGACCCTACAGCAGTATTAGAGCCATTAACATTTGTGTGCACCCTGTTACCTATCTGTAATAGCCCGAGATTTCCTTTGCCCAGGCTAGAAAGGGTGCTTCTAGCATTTGACTCGACAGCCTTTTTGTGTAGAGGTGTGTAGCTTAGTTCCTTTACTTACAAACAACATGTATGTGACATACACACACTGTGAGCATCTCACCTGTTGTATGAAGCTGCTGTAATATTCAAATACGGATGTGCAAAACTCTGTTCCTATAAACAGGGAGGTGGAAAAAAAAAACTTGCCTAAAAGAATCCAGTTTTATATCTAAAAGCATCTCTCTATCTGTCATGGCTCGTCTTATTTGTGTGTGTGTGTGTGTGTGTGTGTGTGTGTGTGTGTGTGTGTGTCTGTGTGTGTTGTGTGTCTATATTATATATAGCCTCAAGTGCCTTCTGCCTTTAAAGACAGGCTGCAACTTTTGAATGTGCTTGCTTTGTCTTGTCTGTTACTCTTTTCTACTGAAAGGAGTACAGAATTCACTCCTGGAATGCTTTGAAGCAGAAGACAAAGGCAACTGACCTTTGGTTTGGGAGAAAAAAAAAAAAAAAGGACAAGGAAGAGAAAATCAAGGCTGTTCATATGCCCTTGTACACAGAAGATGTGGAGGCAGAACTGAAAACGAGTGTCTTCTGCATCCAGGGGCTTTGGGAGAAAGCTGTCTGCGGCAGCACCCTCGCTTTCGCCTTGCCCCCAGATTGGATGTTGAAGAAGTAATTAGTGAACAAATTGATAGTTAGTGTTGTGATGTGACCACGACTGTTAATGCATCATTTTCCTCCTGGAAACTTGGTTTGCCTTACAGGCAGACCAGAGTCTATGTAAGCTCCTGACAACCCAAAAACCCAGAATAACTTCTGGAGCGTTTAATCTTTCCTCTTTGGTATGAGCGCTTTATGTACATATTCGCATTTAATTCTCACTGTGACCCTTTGAAGCAGTCTCTGTAAGAAGTGAAGGGACTTGTCTGAGGTCAGACAGCCAGAACATCTAGAGTGCATTTCTCTTTTATTTTTCCATGGCAGGGGAGGAGGAGGATGTATTCGTGATTATAATAAAAGTACCATAGAATTTTGTCTTTAGAAAGGTGATAAATGCTGTTTTTAAAATATCTCTTTCAATTAGACTTTATGAAGGATTCCCTAGATCTATTATTCAGGAATATGAGCAACAAGCCATAACTCCCAATCTGATCTCCTTCAAGGGGGACTTTAGGGAGGTTAGGCAATGCATTGAAGGCTTGAAGGACCAGCATTCTGGTCCTCATTGAACCTAGGCAATTCTTACTGCTAAGTCTGGGTCTCAGTTTTGTCATCTGTACAATTAAAGGGTTAGGCTCTCAGAGGTCTCCAACTGGCAACCCAGAGTATGAACCTGGCTTACAGATATGTTTTTTGTTTGATGGTCACAATGTATTTAAGAATAGAGAATGTGAATGACTATAGGTAAGGAAAATGTTCTCCGTTTGCCACAGACCCCACCACTCCTAATTGCATTTCATCCAGGCTTTTTTATGCATATACATTTTCCGTCTTGACCATTGCAATTCCTGGGCCTGAGGATCCTCTTAGGAATGACATTCTGTAGCTTCTTTGTATTTTTCTTTCCTGAGAATATTCACAACAATAATTTTAATAACAGCAGAAATTAGCATTTGTTGCATGATTCCTATGTGCCTCACATTGGAACTAAGTACAAATGTCATCTCATTCCCTTCTGATACCAATGCAGTGAGGGAGCTCTTATTGGAATCCATCCTTTGTGTATGATGAAGCTGAGACTCAGCGAGATAAAATGTCTGTTTAAGGTCACACAGTGGTGGTAGATAGAAAAGCTGGAATTTAAATCTTGGTCTTTCTGAGCCCAAAGCCCATGCTCTTATCCAGGAGTAATATTCAAAGCACTTAACAACTCTGCAGTGGCTCACGTCTGTAATCCCAGCACACTGGGAGGCAGAGGTGGGAGGATCACTTGAGGTCAGGAGTTCAAGACCAGCCTGGTCAACATGGTGAAACCCTGTCTCTTCTAAAAATACAAAAATTAGCTGGGTGCAGTGGTGTGTGCCTATAATCCCAGCTACTCAGAAGGCTGAGGCAGAAGAATTTCTTAAACCCAGGAGGTGGAGGTTGCAGTGAGCCAAGATCGTACCACTGCACTCCAGCCTGGGTTGCAGAATGAGATTGTCTCAACAAAATAAAACAAACAAACTCATATGGCATGGCTCTGACCCATCAGATGGATATTGGGTATAGGACAGCTGGCGTCCCAGGGAAGTGGTTGCAGTGGCTGGGTCATGCAGAGGGGGTGGGCACTGGAGTGAGATCGTAGGAGAAGCTATTTCCCAAGTTAAATTGGAGTATTGCTATATTCAACATCCAGTGTGACTGAACCGAGCTCTCTGGCTGAGTGTCCAACTCCTAACCATCCCACTTGCCATTTGTCATGCTGAGTAGAAGGCGTCTGTGGTGTCTTAAGGACCTACATCTGACACAATGTACCAGAATCTCTGGGACACAGCTAGAGCAGTGTTAAGAGGGAAATTTGTAGCCCTAAATACCCACAGGAGAAAGCGGGAAAGATCTAAAATCGACACCCTAACATCACAATTAAAAGAATTCCAGAAGCAAGAGCAAACAAATTCAAAAGCTAGCAGAAAACAAGAAATAATTAAGATTACAGCAGGACTAAAGGAGATAGAGATGTGAAAAACCCTTCAAAAAATCGATGAATACAGGAGCTGGTGTTTTGAAAAGATTAAGAAAATAGACTACTCGCCAGACTAATAAAGAAGAAAAGAGAGAAGAATCCAATAGATACAATAAAATATGATAAAGAGGATATCACCACTGATCCCACAGAAATACAAACTGCTATCAGATAATACTATAAACACCTCTATGTATATAAACTAGAAAATCTAGAAGAAATGGATAAATTCCTGGACACATACACCCTTCCAAGACTAAACCAGGAGGAAGTAGAATCCCTGAATAGGACCAATAACAAGTTCTGAAATTGAGGCAGTAATTAATAGCCTACCAACCAAAACAAGCTCAGGACCAGACAGATTCACAGCTGAATTCTACCAGAGGTACAAAGAGGAGTTGGTACCATTCCTTCTGAAACTATTCCAAACAATATAAAAGGAGGGACTCCTCCCTAACTCATTTTATGAGGCCAGCATCATCCTGATACCAAAACTGGCAGAAACACAACAAAAAAAGAAAATTTCAGGCCAATATGCCTGATGAACATCAAAGCAAAAATCTTCAATAAAATACTGGCAAACTGATTCCAGCAGCACATAAAAAAACTTATCTACCATGATCAAGTCAGCTTCATCCCTGGGATGCAAGGTTGGTTCAACATATGCCCAAATCAATAAACATAATCCATCATGTAAACAGAATCAATAACAAAAACCACATGATTATCTCAATAGATTCAGAAAAGGCCTTTGATAAAATTCAACACCTCTTCATGCTAAAAACTCTCAATGAACTAGGTATTGATGGAACATATCTCAAAATAATAAGAGCCATTTATGACAAACCCATAGCTAATATCCTACTGAATGGGGAAAAGCTGAAAGCATTTCCTTTGAAAAATGGCACAAGACAAGGATGCCCTCTCTCACCACTCCTATTCAACATAGTATTTGAAGTTCTGGCCAGAGCAATCAGGCAAGAGAAAGAAATAAAGGGTATTCAAATAAGAGGAGAGGAAGTCAAATTGTCTCTGTCTGCAGATGACATGATTATATATTTAGAAAACCCCATCATCTCAGCCCTAAACTCCTTAAGCTGATGAGCAACTTCAGCAAAGTCTCAGTATACAGAATCAATATGCAAAACTCACAAGCATTCCTATACATCAATAATAGACACATAGAGCCAAATCATGAGTGGACACCCATTCACAATTGCTACAAAGAGAATAAAATACCTAGAAATACAACTTACAAGGATCTCTTCAAGGAGAACTACAAACCACTGCTCAAGGAAATAAGAGAGGACACAAACAAATGGAAAAACATTCCATGCTCATGGATAGAAAGAATCAATATCATAAAAATGACCATACTGCCCAAAGTAATTTATAGATTCAGTGCTATCCCCATCAAGCTATCATTGACTTCCTTCACAGAAGTCGTAAAAACTACTTTAAATTTCATGTGGAACCAAAAAAGAGCCCATATAGCCAAGAGAATACAAAGCAAAAAGAACAAAGCTGGAGGCAACATGCTACCTGACTTCAAACTATACTACAAAGCTACAGTAACCAAAACAGCATGGTATTAGTACCAAAACAGAGATATAGACCAATGGAACAGAACAGAGGCCTCAGAAATAACACCACACATCTACAACCATCTGATCTTTGACAAACCTGACAAAAACAAGAAATGGGGAAAAGATTCCCTATTTAATAAATGGTGTTGGGAAAACTGGCTAGCCATATACAGAAAACTGAAATTGGACCCCTTCCTTATGCCTTATACAAAAATTAATTAAAGATGGATTAAAGACTTAAACATAAGACCTAAAATCATAAAAACCCTAGAAGAAAACCCACGCAATACCATTCAGGACATAGGCATGGGCAAAGACTTCATGACTAAAACACGAAAAGCAATACAACATAAGCCAAAATTGACAAATGGGATCTAATTAAACTAAAGAGCTTCTGCACATCAAAAGAAACTCTCATCAGAGTGAACAGGCAACCCACAGAATGGGAGAAAACTTTTGCAATCTATCTGTCTGACAGAGGGCTAATATCCAGAATCTACAAGGAACTTAAACAAATGTACAAGAAAAAAATAACTCCATCAAAAAGTGGGCAAAGGATAGGAACAGATACTTCTCAAAAGAAGACATTTATGTGGCCAAAAATCATATTAAAAAAAGCTCATCATCACTGATCATTAGAGAAACACAAATCAAAACTACAATGAGATACCATCTCACGCCAGTTAGAATGGCAATCATTAAAAAGTCAGGAAACAGCAGATGCTGGAGAGGATGTGGCAAAATAGGAACACTTTTACACTGTTGGTGGGAATGTAAATTAGTTCAACCAGTGTGGAAGACAGTGTGGTGATTCCTCAAGGATCTAGAACCAGAAATACAATTTGACCCAGCAATCCCATTACTGGGTATATACCCAAAGGATTATAAATCATGCTACTATAAAGACACATGCACAAGTGTGTTTATTGCAGTGCTATTCACAATAGCAGACTTGGAACGAACCCAAATGTCCACCAATGATAGGCTGGATAAAGAAAATGTGACACATATGCACCATGGAATATTATGCAGCCATAAAAAAAAGGATGAATTCATGTCCTTTTCAGGGGCATGGATGAAGCTGGAAATCACCATTCTAAGCAAACTAACACAGGAGCAGAAAACGAAACACAGCATGTTCTCACTCATAAGTGGGAGTCGAACATTGAGAACCCATGGACACAAGGAGGGGAACATCACACACTGGGGCCTGTCGGGGGGTGGGGGGCTAGGGGAGGGATAGCATTAGGAGAAATACCTAATGTAGATGACGGGTTGATGAGTGCAGCAAACCAACATGGCACATGTATACCTGTGTAACAAATCTGCGTGTTCTGCACGAGTATTCCAGAACTTAAAGTATAATTAAAAAAAAAAAAAAAGAGCCTATATCTGAGAAACATGAAGAATGTGACAGTGACCAGAGGGCCGGAAGACCAGGTGATTCTGGGGCTGGATGGGGTCTCCTGGGAGATGAGGAGGTTGGGAAATTCAGAAATGATGGCTAGACTCCCTGCTTGCAGAAACTTATAAATAAGAAAGGAAGATGGCATTGACCTGGAAAGATAGATCGGTGGGTTTCCACATGAGTTGAGTGAAGCCAGACTTAATATTAAGTGGATCACTTAATATGGCTCTGGCCCCAAACCACGGACAGAGTGTGGCTGACTGCTAAAAAAAGTAACTCAAATCATGTGCCCTTTCTAATTATTATAACACACTGACAAAATTTATTGGGCACAGACTAAGTGCCAGGCATTATACCAAGTGTTGAGGTTTCAACAAAGCAGTAGGAAAAGATCTGTGCCTCCAATCCAGGGTGTGGGTGGAGTAATCTGTGATATTAAGGGCTAAACTTAGAAGGCTGAGGAGATGCACGAAAAAAGAATTCTTCTCTGTGTTGGTGCAATCAGGGAAAATTAAGACCCAAAGTATGAGTGATCCAAACCAAAGAGGCAGGGAGAGGGTGCAGGCACCTCAGGGAGAGAGCTCACCATGTACAAAGACCCAGAGGTAAAACAGAACTCACTTTGCTTACAGTAATGCTGTGTTTCTTGAAGTGGAGTCGAGGCTGGCAGCATCAATGTCTCCTGGGAACTTGGTGACAATGCAAATTCTGAGGCGCTACCATAGCCTTATTCACTTAAGAGCTTCTGCACCGCAAAAGAAACTATAGATGGAACCCAGCAATCTGTGTTTTGACAGGCTCTCCAGGTGGCTCTAATTCAAGTTTAAGCTTGAAAAACACTGAGTACAGAATTTCATGGTTGAGTGGTCAGAAGTGTGATTGGAGAGAAGAGGAGGAACCAGATCGTGAGAAGCCTGATGTGATTGAAATTTTATCTTTAGTGTAATGTGCTTTGGAGGAACTTTAATACGAGCAGTGACATGACACTTGGATTTTTGCTTCATAAGTGTTCCTCAAAATTGCTGAGCTTGTTACTACTTCTAAGCCTTTGTGTTTGCTGTTGCATTTGCCTGAAACATTCTACCTCCAGATTTTTTAAATATGAACTCCTCTTTATTGAGTTCAAATGGTACTTCCTCTGATCATCCCACAATAAGTGGTCCTTCTGCTTCCGTCTCCCATCAGCTTGGTTTATTCTTATAGCTCTTATCCACACCTGCAATCTTCCTGTTTAGTATGTATTTGTTGCCTGTCTCCCTCTACTAAATCGTAACTCGACAAAGGAGGAAAACAGTCTGCCTTGCTCACCCTATGTATCACCACTCCCCCAGCGCAGTACTCTGCACATAGTAGGTGGTTTCAGTCAGCAAACTCAGTGAATAAAGGAAGCACAAAGCTCATGGCAACTCTCACCATGGAATTCCCACAATGGTCATCAAAATAGATAGACTCTGAGAGGGCTCAGAGGAGAGGAGCTCTGGACCAGGGGGGTTACCTGGGATGTCTTCCAGAAAGAGGCAGGCATTGAATTTTTTTTTTTTTTTTTTCAGGACAATAAGGTGAGGTAAAAAGGAGAAGGGAAGAAGTAATTCAGAAAGTAGACTCAAAATGAACTCAGAGGTCAAAACCAGCAAGTAGAAGGCAGGCAGCCCAAGTAGATTAAGTGTGTAAAGACAAACCACGGAAGGAGAATGATGAAGAAGGTGGGTGCGCAGCAGGAAGGCAGGTATGATTTGCACGGAGCCTCATAAACTTAGAGACTAGTAATGAACTCTTTCTCCTTGGCCATTGCTCAAAGTATCATTGAACTTTCTGTCCCTCAGTCCATCCATCCTTCTCAGGATATTGACTCTTTCCAAGTTAGAATGAATGTCCCTGGATATTGGGTTTCCACAAACAAGCATAACTTTTTAAAAGTAAATACATGAAATAAATAGAGGCTGTCACTTTTTCTGTCAAGCATAGACAATTTTTTGGGAGAATCAACTGTCATAAATTATCATGATCATTTCACAAAAGGAAATACATTTTAAACCCAAAATGTAGGGAAGTGAAAGACATTATCTCAGAATTAAAGACTTTGCTCCTAAATGGACTAAATCTCATTTGCTGACAAGCTCCCAGCATTGTCCATACTGTGTTTTCCTCCCGTTGCCACAGATTGGTGAGAAAGACCCACATAAGAACAGAGGTAAGCATTTGGAACACTGCCTTGGATGTGATACAGCCAGCCCCAGAAGGAGGCGGGGTGAAGACTGAGTAAGTATATTTAAAATAAAGCTGAGCATGATGGCTCACGCCTGTAATCCCAGCAATTTGGGAGGCTAAGGCTGGAGGATTGCTTGAGCCCAGGAATTTGAGATCAGTCTGGGTAACAAAATGAAACCCCATCTCTACAAAACTAAAAAATTTACTCCAGCATGGTGGCACATGCCTGTGGTCCCAGATACACAGGAGGCTGAGGCGGGAGGATTGTTTGAGCCCAGGAGGTGGAGGCTGCAGTGAGTTGTGTTCATGCCACTGCACTCCAGCCTGGGTAACAGAGTGAGACCATATCTCAAAAGTAATTAATAAATTAAAATAAAATAAAAATAGAAATGAATAGCAAAATCAGTGGCTTCTTACCTAGGCCTAGAAAGTTGAAGTTAACTTTACAGGATCACTAACCTTATAGACTCACCTATTTAATCTTTATACTTGCATTTTTTGTTGTGGTAAAATATATGTGACATAAAATTTACCATTTTAATTATTTTTAAGTGTATAACTCTAGGGCATTAAATATGTTCATAACATTGTGCAGTCATCACCATCACCAGTTCCGTTTCCAGAACTTCTTCGTTATCCAAAACAAGCTATCATTAAATAATAACTCCCCTCTCTTCCAAGCACCCCCTGCTGCAGATCTTGGTAACCTGTATTCTATGTTCCCTTTCTATAATTTTTTTTAAAATTCTTGGTGCTTCATATAAGTGGAGTCATATAATATTTGTCCTTTTGTGTCTGGCTTACTTTACCAAAATTAATGTTTTTGAGATTCATCCACACCGTAGTATGTCTTAGCACTTAATTCCTTTCTGTGGCTAAATAATACTCCATTGTATAGATATACCACATTCTGCCTATCTGTATATTAGTTGAGGAACACTCGAGTTGCTTCCACCTTTTGACTATTGCAAACAATGCTATTCTGAGCATTGGTGTACAAATACCTGTTTGAGTCCCTGCTTCCAATTCTTTTAAGAGTGAGATTGTTGGCTCATGTGGTAATTCTATGGTTAACATTTTGGAGAACTGAACCCTCTTTTTAACTGTCAAGAAATTGAATCCTGGAGTGGGTGCAGGATCTTTCTCAGGTCACACAGCATTGAGGAGGCAGCAGAGTTGTAACAGGACTCCTGGACTTTCTGTCAATCTCAGTGGATAATAACAGATAGAGGGGAGAAACCAGAGAGTCACGATCAAGGCCAGTGACAGGCGCTGGGTATCCCCTGGGCAGGAGAGTCTCATTTTCTGCAGTCAGTTTTTCCAATACTGGACCAAGCACAAAAATGTTCATGTCTCTACAACTGCCAACCTAAGAGACTGGGTGGGCAGAGTAGTGTGGAAGAAATAAGTCCAGAAATGGATAGGAATAAAATTAGAACACTTTTGCTCAAGTGCTTGAGGGAAGGCACCTACATCTTGGGAGGAGTTAGGAAGCAATGAAAATTGATGAGAATGTTCTGACTTCAGAATTCTGGGCTAGTCCTGGGAAAGAAAGGCCTGCTTCTAAATATCGAAAAGCAAAATTTGGAGGAATAAGATGCCCACCCGTGATATAAGCTCGAGCCTTAGTACAGCAGGAGGTAGAAAAACTTGCTTGTGAAGAGTGTGGATTTGGGATGGAGGCTGCAAACCTGGGTGCAAATTCCTGGCTCTTCCACTTATCAACTTTGTCGCTTATGGTAAGAGTTAACCCCTCTCTGAGCCTCAGTTTACATATCTGTCAAATGGGGCAATAATAGTACCTATCTCATAGGAATTGATATCATAATGGTGCTGATGCTGCTGATGCTGATAGATCATCTCATCCCAATGCTTCTGGACCCTGGTGGCACATTCGATCACCTAGACAGTTTTAAAGTCACTGATGCATGAGCTCCACACCCAGAGTCTGATTCACTTGGTCTGAGATCATGCCTGTCCCCCCTCTTTTTTTAAGCGCCCAAGATGATTCCAAGGTGCATCAAATTTGAGAAACAGTGTGTTCTAGTGCTTTCCAAGAATCACCTGAGAATCTTATTAGAATGTAATTTCTGGTTCAGCAGGCCAGAGGTGGGGCCAGAGATTCCATATTTCTAGCCAGCTCCCAGGGTGTGCTGGTGCCAAAGCCACACTTTGAGGAACAAAGTTTTTAAAAAAGACTACCCCAGGGCTGGTCGGATCTGGATTAAGTGTGTGGTAGATGTCAGTAAGAAGTAATAATGTCCTTAGATGTTAATGTTTAAGATGTCCACTGGGTGCTGGAGTAAAGGGAGTGATCCAATAACAGAAGTAAACCTACAAAGTTTCCTACAAGAGGCAAAGGGCCTGTTGCTATAGCGTGGACTTTAGTTGATGCGAATAACTTTCCAGCAGCTCCTGTTGCTCAGAGAGATGGGAATAGAAGTCCTGAGAATAACGATCATCGTGAACTAGAGACCGTTGATGGGGAGTCAGCTAGAGGCTCAGTTCTCACATTGCAGGGGGGTTTGGGTCATGTAGGAATCCAAGCTTTGGGACTAGGAAGTGAATGTTTGGGGATAAGAATTAGCACACTCCATTCATTCGTTCAGGAAATATTTACTGAGCATCTCTTAGGGCACAGTGTTATACTAGGCACTGAGGGTCTAGTTATAACCACAGCCCCTGCCTTCAAGGAGTTCACAGTCCTGTAGGAGGGGGACAAACCATAAAACAGGTGAAACGCAGAATTCCGAGGGATCACTTTAGTGGGGGAAGCCTTTGAGGGGGATCCTTGGCCCAGTCTGAGGGAGTTATGAAATAATTCTTGGAGGAAGCAATGGCTGAGCTGAGCCTTTAAAGACAAGTATGAGCCCCAGAAGAGTGGCTGGAAGCAGAGGGGGTCTCAGGCAGAGGAGAGAGAATAGGCAGCTAACACAAGAGTCAGAGAGAACAGAGCCTCTTCCCAGAAGTAGCTCAGTTCCTAAGTGTTGGAAATGGGGATGCAGCCAGAGAAGAGTCTGGAGAAGTACAAGGGGCTCGAATATCCCACTCAGGCATGTGTACTTCGTTTTGAAGCCCGAGGTCTATGGGGTCAATAAACTCCCTGAAAAGATTGTGCTTATATGTCTATGTGCATTATCCTGGGATAAAACAATTGCGTTTTCATCAGACTCTCCAAGGGACTTTAGATCCCCAAATAGATAAGAACCCCTGGGAGTCTCCATTGTTAGGCTCATTCTGTGCAGGCAACAGAATATCACAACACTGGGGTAGAAGGTGCGGTGATAGAAGAAGAGCTCACCACGCTTTTGTTTTCTTCCCCCTTGAATCTTTGCACAGCAGTTGTCTCTGCCTGGGATGTTCATTCTCACCCCCGCTGCCACCCACATCTCACCTGGTTAATTCTTACTCATCCTTCAGATCTCAATTCAAAATCTGCCCCCTTAGAAAAAGACTAGCTTGACTCCCCCATGATATCAGCCCCCCTCCCATTACACACACCCAGAGCTGCTTTGAAACAACTGTCACATGTTATAATTATATAATACATAATGTAATTCATCACTCAAAGCTATCTGCACTCCCCTCATCTACTAGTAAACACTCCTTGTGGGCAGATAACATCTGTCTTGTTCATAGCTATAAACTCAACACACTAAACAGGTTCAGGCACATGGTGGGGCCTGAATAAATATTACTGAGTGATTACATGAATATTTGAATAAAAATGTGGATTCACACAGCTGATCATTACCACCTGAATTGTCTCCACCTCAACCTTAATCTTACTCCCGATCCAACTTGTCATTTTGTATTTGAGGATATGACCCTTGTAGACCAGTAGGTTGTTGCCCATAGTACGGTGGAAAAGAATTGCAGAAGGGAATTGACTGTACTGGGCAGGTTTCTGAAACCTGCCTTGGTGGCTTTATATGGATGTTTTCAATCACTTAGTGAGCAGGTGCACTCCATGTGCTAGAATCCTGGGACTTTTCCAAAGTGGTCAGTGAACCCCATCATTGACCAGCACCAGTATGTTATTCTCTCCCTTTTTTTTTTTTCTTGGAGAACCTGATATCTATTTTTCAATGAACATGTTGCTCTATTTTGCTTATTCTTTCTGAGCTGTCAGGAAGGTGGGAAGACTTTCGTTTGTTCTACATCATCCCATGTGAAGAGAAGAGAAAAAAAACTACCCACATTACAATAGCAGCTTGGGGTTTAATATTGTTAGAGTAAGGATGAGTAATTCTGAAGGCAAAGAGTTCAACTAGGGTGAGTCAACGGAGTATTTCAGTGGATGTCAAATTAGCAGAATCAGCCTGCTTGTTCTGACTCTCACCCGAAGGCCAAGACTCCCCAAAATCTTCATATTACCTTGTCTAGCCTGAATTTTCATGAGCCTCAGTCTCCTTACCTATAAAGTGCTGAGAACAATATTTATCTGTTAGTATTATTGTGAGGATTACATGAGGCAACATATGCAAAGTTTCCATCACTATATTTCCTTCTCGCCGTACACTAGCCTACGCTTCCAAGAAACTTTTAGATTAACCTAGCTGTTGAACCTCCCATTCTAGGCAGCTCCAGTAAGACAGAAGGCAAAAAATGTGAAGCCCTGCATCAGAGGGCTTGCAAAAACATAGTAGAACAAAGAAGAAGAAGAAGAAAAACATATTGAACAGCTTCTTGGATAGCATTAGCCCAAAGGTTTGATTTTGCATCTCTAACCAATAGGGAAATTTCTATGTCCGTAAGCATTTTTTCTTCAAATAATTGCTGACTTTTTTTTTTTTCAAAGCTGATGGAACAGGAAAGAAGAAGGAAAAGAAGCCACTCTTTTTCATTTCTTCAAAGGCAACCCAAATTTGATCCCGTTAGTGAATGGCTCAAGATAAAAAAAAACTCTTCTTGTCTGCTTTCTGTGATTAAACAACTCTTTTGTTTGTCAAATAGCAGGGAGAAGAGAATAAAGGAAAGCTCTTGTCACTGTTAAGTGCTCTAAAAGTGCAGTCCCTCCCCGCTCTCAATGGGTTAGGTGTGCCAGTGCCTACAAAGCGATTCTCAAGCTGGGAGGAAATGCTGGACTTCAGCTTCTTAGACTAGGAGAGAAAATGGGATGGGGATGACAGACTCTGAAAAGCCCCCATAGGACTGTGGAATTCTCAAGTTGGGAAGGTTGAAAATTCGTGTGCTCTCCCACATTTTTCTTCCATGGATATCGCGACATTGGAAACTAGTGTGTTCCATGACATTCTCCATACAGCAAGTCATATTCTTGAACAAAACGAATAAGCTGCTCAGAAAGACTTTTGAGAGTCTGGAGGAGGGGTCTAACCTAAATCCATCTTGCTTCACTGAAATTCAGCTTCAGTTTGGCAATGTGAGAACTTGGGTTTTCGTGGGCGGCAGAAACTTTTTTGTGTAAATTACTCTTAGGTTTTGAAAGTTCTGGTTGGAATATAAAGGCAAAGGTGTTGTCCTGTTGAAAAGGTGGACAGATGTAGCAAATAAAAATATAGGACACCTGTTAAATTTAGATTTCAGGTGAACTAGGATTATTTTTAAAAGTGTAGTATATCCCATGTAACATTTGGAATACCCTTATACTAAAAAACAAAAAGTACTTGGCTGGGCACGATGGTTCACGCTGTAATTCCAGCACTTTTGGAGGCCTAGGTTGGAGGATCACTTGAGGTTACAAATTCCAGACCATCCTGGCCAACATGGTGAAATCCCATCTCTACTAAAAATACAAAAATTAGCCAGGCATGGTGGCACACACTTGTAATCCCAGCTACTCAGGAGGCTGAGGCAGGAGAATCACTTGCACCAGGGAGGCGGAGCTTGTGGTGAGCTGAGATCGTGCCACTGCCCTTCAGCTTGGGCAACAGAGTGAGACTCTGTCTCAAAAAAACAAACAAAAAAAAGGTACTCATTGTTTGTCTGAAATTCAAATTTAAACGAGCATCTTATATTTTGTTTGGCAACCTTACCTACTGACAATTTAACTCCATCTCTCATTTCCTGTTTCGTTTTCTTGTAAGCAGTATAGGGGATGCAGCAGTACAGATGGGTATGGATAAGATCAGAGAGCTGTTTAAAGCTTTTGGAGGACATCACTGGGGTAATTTGACACATAGGTTTTAACATCAGGAAGGGCTAGATTCAAACCCTATGCTTGTCTCTTACTACATGATCTTCAGCAAGTGACTTCCCCCTCCTAAACCTTCTTTATGATAAAATGAGAGTCTTACTATCCAACTTATACAGTTGTTGCTGAGTTGAAATAAGGTGACATTAAAGCACCCAGCACACTGTAACTCCTGGATAAATGACAGCCCTTAACATACACCCTCTAGCAGGCAGTTCCTTCTGCCTGCAATGCCCTCCCTCAACTCCTACTTAGTCATGAGGCTTTCTGCATCTTGCCCTCCTGAACACTTAAAGAATGTTGTCTAAACTGTTAGAAAAGTCCACACACTCTGAGGTATTGCATTGGTATCAGCATCAGTGTTTATAAATGTTTTCCCAACCAGACTAAATTTTTTGACCTCAAGATACCCAGTTTTCTCCATCTCCACAGGTTCAGCATTTAACACAGGGCTTGACATGTAGGAGGAGTTGGATATTTCCTAAATGAACATGTTATCAAGCCATTAACACCTTGGCATAAATTATCTATGATGGCAGTTTCTAAACGATAGTCCGTGGTGCAAAAAAATAAAGTCGACATAAGAGAGTTTCTTATAATGCTAAAATTATTATATTTAAAGGATTGCCTTTTATTTGAGACTATTCTTATTTGTTTAGAGTTTTTTATAAAAACCATGTCACTTATGGAACAATTTTTAAAGGTATTTGAAAGAATAAGGAGTTGGCAATCTCTACATCGAGCTACATCCACATATCTGTATCTGTCCCTGTATCACTGTCTCTCTATATTTCAATGTGGAAGTTTCAACACAAAAAATGCACTAGTTCTTGAAATTCACAAGTCTGAGAGCCACTGCTTTATGAAATGAGTAAAAAGCAGAATTGTAGGGAATGTAATCCAGGGCTGGTAAATTTTCATGGAAGAAGAAGAGAGGAAAGAATTACAGCATGAGACATAGCTGGAAAGATATTTTATCTGAATAAAAAGGTGTTTGGGGGTGCAAAACGAGGAATTTAAAAAGAAAACAAACCTTTTCCTACTTCCCAACTCACCTAGGACTGAGCCTCACCATCACAGAGCTCAGGAACTTAATTTACTTGAGTCCGAGGCCCTCCCAACTGTCCCTAACCCAGTTGCTCAGGTCAGCAACCTCCTTCAAAGAATAACAATACAGTACAAGGAGGGATGTCCATCCCATTGACCTCCAAGGACCCTCCTGTCTTTAGAATCCACATCAGGCCACTCCCTCCAAATGAGAACTGCGGGACCAGTGCCCCAAGCAAATTCTGGGAACTCTGCCCTTGGCTTGGCCTCAGAATTACATTTCTGTGAAGACAGTTCCTTCAACCTCTGCAGCTCCACTGACCATGATTCCAGGCATTGTGAGGTCATTCCTCAACTCTACCTCCCTCTGGCCCTCCCCTCTTTGTCCTAGATGGACACATCTGTCACTTTTAAGTCCCTATTGCTCATCTGTCACAGTGCACAACCAAGAAGAGACAAGGGAAGGGGCCAGATGAATGTCCTGCCACCAAGAGGAAGACTTTGACATTTAAAAAATTCTCCATCTCTCTCCATGTGTCCCATTCCCAACTCAGAAATAATAATAATGGTAACAATAATAACTTTATTATTGTCATTGAGAGCTCATCGGGTGACAGGCACTATGCTAAGCACTTTACATACATTATTTATTAAATCCTCAGAAAAACCCATGAAGGAGACATTAGTATGTTGCAGATGAAGACACTGAGGCTTGGAGAACTTACATTGACCAAAGAGCTTCTCATACCCAGTAAGTGACAGAGGGATTGGAAAGCCAGTGTTCCTGATTCCAAATTTCTGTGCTTAACCCTGCCTCACGCTGCCTCCACTCAACCACCTTCACAGTCTCCTAGCTGTCCACCAAATGAGTTCAAAATTATCTCACAAACCACCTTCACAGTCTCCTAGCTGTCCACCAAATGAGTTCAAAATTATCTCACAAACCACCTTCACAGTCTCCTAGCTGTCCACCAAATGAGTTCAAAATTATCTCACAGACTCTCAAGAGCCTTCAAAGCCTGATCTCCATCTGCTTCTGCAATCTCATCTCCCAATGGAAGCCTCCTAGAATCCTCCATGGCAGGTATTTTGGAGTCCCCTTTCTTTAAGAAGTCTTTTACCTCTAAGCAGTCTCCCACATTGTTCCTCACTCTGTTTTTCTATCCCAAATATACTCATGTCACAAGCCCCAGTTCAAGTTTCAGCTTTCTCAGCACACCAGGCCCAGTAAGTTCACCCTAATCTTAATCTCATAACACTTAAGGTTTGGTGAACCATGTAGTGTTCCCCACCCATGACCCTGAGTTGCCAATAATCATCCCTTATGTGTGTTTTCTGGCTTCTCATCTTGACAGACACCCATGGGGTGGGGCCATGTCATGGCACCTGTGTCTCAAATCACCTTACTGGAAACACAGCAAATGCATAGTATTTTATGACTGAACTCCTTCTTGCTGCTTCCTTTCTCTTCTTTCTTCTTACTGTAACTGCACTAGACCAATCTGAGTCAACTGTTATGTAACAAAGTTGTAGAGTCATTTCTTTTTAGCTGCCATGGACTCCAAGATTGAAGGTCACATAACATTAGCATGCCTGGATAAACCAAGTATGCAACCACAAGGGGAACCTAAGTGCTCAGACCAAGGAGCAGGGACTGAATTAAGACATGGACAGCACGTGGCAGAATCCAAGATCCAATCAGATTGAGCTCTGGAATCACCCCATGGTGGAAGCCAGTCAGATCATTCCTCTTGGCATCACCTCATTGCAAGATCCAATCAGATCACATCTCATTACCCTATCCTTATGAAACCTGACTCAGCCCCCAGCTCAGGAAGGCACTGCTTTGGGAGCTATCACCCCTGTTTTCTTTATTTACTGCAAGTAATAAAACCCCCTTGCTAAATCCTCTTTGATTGTGGTTGTTGGGCCATCACCCAACAAGTGCTAGAACCCACCCATTGTGTGGATAACACTATTTCTTCTTCCTTGTTCCCTCCTCATCCTCTCCCTTTGGTATTTCCTTTCCTTCTTCTTTCTCCTTTTGGTTACCCTCTGCTTTGCTAAGCATGGCAGACAGCTGCCAATGTGGCTCCCAGTGATCCCTGCCTCATGATATTTGCAACCTTGGGCAATCCTTTCCCACTGATGCAGGGTGAACATAGTGACTTGCTTCTAATGAACAGGGTACGACAAAGGTAATAGCACGTGACTTCCACGATGAGGTTACAAGAAACATGACTCTCTTGTTTAGCACTCTCTTGGCAGCCACTCTTTCTTGTCCTTTCTCTTGCTCTCAGTCTGTTGAAGGCAGCTTCCATGTTGTAAAATGCTCTGTGGAGAGACCCACATCACAAAGAATCAAGGAAGGCTTCTAGCCAACAATTCAACTGAGAATTGAGGTCTTAGTCCAGCAACCACATGGAACCGTGTCCTGCCAGCAACCACATAAGCGAGTCTGTGAAGTGGATCTTTCCCAGCTGAGTCTTGTGAGAGACCCAGAACCAGAGGACTCAGCTAAAACATACCCAGACTTTTTACCCACAGAGTGTGAGATCAGAAGTATGTTGTCTTAGAGGATGATTTGTTAACCAGAAATAGATAACTAATACATTAAGTATCCATTTACTCAAACATTTTTTGAGCATTTAACACGTTGCCCAAGTGAAATGAGGGAACATTTGTGTGAACCAGACATGGTTCTTTAGTTTTGAAAAGCTCTAGCTAGCCTAGTTGGAAACTGGGGAGACAGACAAGTTGTGATATTATTGTAAAATCATACTTTAAGAACTCTAGGCCGGGCACAGTGGCTCACGCCCAACACTCTGGGAGGCCAAGGTGGGTGGATCACCTGAAATCAGGAGTTCAAGACCGGCCCGGCCAACATGGCAAACCCCTCTCTCTACTAAAAATACCAAATTAGCCAGGTGTGGTGGCACATGCCTATAATCCTAGCTACTTGGGAGGCTGAGGCAGGAGAATGCTCCAACCCAGACGACAGAGGTTGCAGTGAGCCAAGATCATGCCATTGCACTCTAGCCTGGGTGACAGAATAAGACTCCATCTCAAAAAAAGAAAAAAGAAAAAAAAGCCAAAACCAAAGAAACTCTAATAGGAAAAAGAAGAAAGACCTAGTCGAGTTTTTAAAAGCCCTAGCCTAGTTGGGAGTTGGGAAGAGAGGCAAGTTACTAGCTCATCATAATATTTAATAGGAAAAGGAAGAAGGACCTAGCAGAGATGTGTACAAGGAGCATCTTATTCTGCTTGGGAGAGTCTAAGGAGGCTCCAAAAAGGTGAGTGGTCTTGAAGGACAAGTGGGAGGTCATCAAACTGGGGGAGTTGGCGGGGGTAGGGAAGAACAGTGTAGGTAAGAGGAACACCATAGGCGAAAACACAGCAGCCCAAAGAGGTTTGTCCTAATTGGGCAAACAATGGAAAGTTTAACCTTCCTTATTCTGATTCCTGTGCAACAACAACAACAAAATGCATTCATTCCACATTTGCTCTGCTAAATATTAACACTCAGTAGCTCACTGAATTCTTATAAATGGGAAAAATGCCCTTTTATAGGCAAAGAAATTGAGTCCCAAAGAGTAGAAGTGACTTGCTCAAGGTCACATAGCAAGTCACTGGCTAAGCTTGAATTTGAATGTTGATATGTCTGACTTTAGAGCTGCTCTCTCGACCATCCAATGCCTGTATTACATCTGTATTATACATCCAATGCCTGTAGTGTGTCTGTATTATACATCCAATGCCTGTATTGTGTCTGTATTACACATCCAATGCCTGCATTGTGTCTGTATTATACATCCAATGCCTGTATTGTGTCTGTATTATACATCCAATGCCTGTATTGTGTCTGTATTATATATCCAATGCCTGTATTGTGTCTGTAACAGGCAACACAGAAAGGGAGGGGCTTCTAGTTGCCACTGAATAGGACAAGTCTCCAAATACCTGTGGACCCACACATTTTTCTCATGGTCTGATATGAAAACAAACAAACAAAAAGGAGGCTGAACCAGTCAGGTTCTCTGTCTGTCCTGAGGCAGCAGTGGAGTGGAGTGGACAAGGGCACAAGCCTGGGTTCAAATCCTGGCTCTTCCACCTACTAGCTGAGTGACTTAGACAAGATATTTAATATCTCTAAGCCTCAGTTTTCCCATCAGTAAAATGGAGAGATAATAGAACCTAACTCATAGAGTCAATGTGATAATCCAAGAAAAGCAGATGCAGTAAGAAGTTGATTGAGTCAGGACCTCAGTGTAAAGTCCACTCACGTAAAAATCTAGTAATCGGGAAATAAAAGAGTAAGGGAGAGATAGCGAGAAAGAGAGAGAGAGAGAGAGACTGAGTACTCCAGGCAGGCAGGCAGCCCTACATATTTTCCTCAAATTCTGATGACTTCACAATTTCTATTTTCTCATATTCAATATACCATTTTCTTGAAACAATCTGATGTTGTTGGGGGAGGGGAAGGAACAGGAGGAATTTATTCCCCATTCCTCATGTTTCTCTATAGAGGGACCTCCAATAGAGTGACATTCCTGACCTCTTGCCCCACTTGATTGGCACATCTGGAAGAAGAAACTGAAAGCACTCATCTAAGTCATCACTCTCTTGGGATCTACTTGCTTGCAGAAAGTGTGCATTCTGAGGTTAGACGATCAGGCATTGTCCTACTGGTCTGGATGAAGTTGGAGTGAGGGATAAATTCAATTCAGGAGAGTATTCACAAGCTGTGTCCTCCAGCAGAGCTTTTTTTATCAATAATAAAGGTGACACTTTGATCTCCATCTGACTGAGTCTTCCGTGTCTCCTGCAATTAGTTTTGTACCACTCTGAAAAGGTTTACTTCTCTATGTTGCTCACTTCAATTCTTCATTAAGTCTTCTTGTTACAATTCCAGATAACTATCCTATGAAAACTTTCTGCAAAGATAGCCCTTCCTCTGGCTTCCTTTTCCCCTAATATTCTGGCTCCCCACCCACCCAGGTCCTGAATCATGGGGCAATTTGGCAGTTTCACTTTATATCCATGCCTTACTCTCTGCCAACCTTGCAGATGCCCCAGGTCATCCAAGTCTTTTCTAATTACTTCTTGGCTGATAACTATTCTTGCAATTTCTTCATGTCTGGTAATGTTCCAATTTCTGCACTTTGTCTTTCTCGTTGACTACTTAAAAAAGCCTTGGTAACTCTGGCATTTTTGAATCATCATTAATTTCAAGCTTGTCTTCTTTTATTAGCTGTTCTACATTCCCACCAAGAACTCTTTCCTCTTTGATGCATTTGAGAGCCTCCATTTAATTTTCCTTCCCATCACTGAGCTAGGACTAACATGGACTAACTTACTACACTGATGTCCTTGCAGAAGCAGCAGTAGACACAGCATGAGGGTGGGAGTTCCCAAGGGTAGAGAGCTGGCACTGTGCACCCTCAAAAATCATTTCCAAGGGCTTGCTGCTCATCTGTCTGTTCTGAAATGCTTTCCAAGAATTACTCTTCTGAACTAATGAGGCACAGGAAAAAGTCTCCAGAAGGACACTAATAATGTCCATATTTACTATGAGAGGAAGGTGGACTGATCAACTAGCTTTCTCCCATTAACATATATGAGATTATTTCCTTTTCTCTTTCCAGGTGAGTTACTTTGTCACTAGCAGATATTTCCCTGGGAGGGTGGGGCATGCAGAGGTGCTTTTGTTTGTTTGTTTGTTTTTGAGACAGAGTCTCACTCTGTCACCCAGGCTGGAGTGCAGTGGCATGATCTCACCTCACTGCAACCTCTGCCTCCCGGGTTCAGGCAATTCTGCTGCCTCAGCCTCCCAAGTAGCTGGGATTATAGGTGTGTGCCACCATGCCCAGCTAATTTTTGTATTTTTAGTGGAGATGGGGTTTCACCATATTGGCCAGGCTGATCTTGAACTCCTGACCTCGTGATCCACCTGCCTAGGCCACCTACAGTGCTGGAATTACAGGCACAAGCCATGGTGCCCAGCCTACAGAGGTATTTTATGGGAGATAAAAGGCAGAGAAAAGGGATGGGTCCAGAGTTTGATTCTCAATAGGGTTGTCCATCCAGTAAGACATTCTGTGATGATGAAAATGTGTTTGATTTGTGCTGCCTGACGTAGTGGCCACAAACCACATGAAATGTGGCTAGTGACATTAGGAAATGGGATGTTATCCTTTATTTAATTTCAATTAATTTAAATATAAATAGCCACGTGTAACTGATGGCTGCTATGCTGGACAATGCAGCTCCACAAGATATTATTTTGAGAGTATCTGGGTCTTCTCCTTTTACAGAAGCCATAGCTCTTTGTGAGTCAGCAGATAACATACAAAGAAGACAAAGATTAATCTGACTCTCAGAATCTGGGGCCAATGGATGGATGTCATGGATTGTAGCTCCATGCCCATGGGAGCTGCACTCTAGTGGTTGTTTCAAGCAGCGGTCACAGATTGGTAATTTTCAAGCTAAATTCCATCTGTAGGCATGTTTGACTTACACAATTAAAAAATCAATTAGTTGCTGACATTTAAAAGAGAAAAAAATCTTTATGCAAGAGATTTTTGCATAAAGATTTGGATGTCCAGCTAATCTTGAAAAATCAGAAGACTGCCCCCAACCCCATGCACCTGGCAATATTCAGATGGAGAGGGGTAGCAGAAGCCTCCTTTACCCAAGGTAGGAATTCTTCAGTTGACCACAGTCTCCACCACTCCTTGTCATCTAAGCATCTCATGTAGGCATTTGGATTTATTTGTCTTTGTGTCACAGTTATAGGCATAAGCTTTGCTTAGCATCAGACAAACTGAGTTTGAATCCCATTTCTGCCTTGTAACAAGCTGTGTAAACTTAAGCAAGTGACTTCACCTTTCAGAACCTCAGCTTCCTTAAAAGTAAAGTGGGGGCAGGTGCGGTGTCTCATGCCTGTAATCCCACCAATTTGGGAGGCCGAGGCGGGTGGATCACTTGAGGTTAGGAGTTTAAGACCAGCCTGGTCAACATGATGAAACCCCATCTCTACTAAGAATACAAAACAGTAGCTGGGCGTGGCGGTGCACATCTGTAATCCTAGCTACTTGGGAGGCTGAGGCAGGAGAATCACTTGAACCTGGGAGGGGGAGGTTGCAGTGAGCCAAGTTCGTGTCACTGCACTCCAGCCCGGGCAACAGAGCGAGACTCAGTCTCAATAAACAAAACAACAACAACAACAACAAAGGGAAGTGCCGAAGGTCATAGTTGTACTTCAAATGATTGTCCTAAGGATTCAATGGAACAATACTTGTAAAACTTTTGATATAGAGGCAGGCCTATGCTAAGTGCTCGATATACGGTAGCTGTTGGAAGGAGAAGGAGGAGATGAAGGAAGAGGAGACAGAAAAAGAAGAGACAGAGGAGGAGGAGAAAGAGGGAAATAAGAGCTCCTAGTCAGTTTCCAAACACATCTAAGACAACAAAGAAGAAAAAGTGCTATTTCCCCAGTGAAAGATTCCCTAACCTTTTCCCAACATAATACCACAACCACCCACTTTGTAAACCCATGGGTAGGGGGTGGGGAAGAGAGGGAATGTGTTAATAAAAACAAGGAAATAAATCAGCTGGACCCTGGGGCCTTTGCCCTTGGATCTGCAACCTTTGCCCTGAGAACCTAGTCTCCTGTTCACTTCTGTTATAAGGTAACAGCTCCCACACTTGAGACCTTGTAACAGAAGCACCAAAGGATGTGGACTTTCTCAAAATCTGTGGGGGCTCAACTCCCTTTCCCACTCCACTGTCAGTAACCAGAAAAGGTCTCCATGTGACATAGTTTGTACATGTCTATGAGAGGAAATCAAATCCTTCTAAGACAAATAGAGGGAAAGTTACCAGGTGGCTGTTTGCAAGAAATAAAGACAGAAAACTTGACTAAATTCTCAAGCAGTTATGACCTCAGATTACCCATTACACAGTTTCTCAAAGTTAATTAGAGAACCATGTAATTTAGAATATTCTGGGGGAGGACTATCCAGGGTCCTGCACCTAGATACCTAGATTTAGTCCATTTTGGGATGGGGTTGAATCTGTATTTTGTAGTTACACAAGCTGTTTTACCAATCAAGGCACATTAATGATGTAAATGAATAATTAGTACCTGATGAGAATAGCCCAACACACTTCCCACCTCTGGGGAAGCATGAGGATTACTGCAAACTGGGTGGTCAGAAAAGGCCTCTTGAAAAGGAAAGTCTTCCACTGGCTCTTGAAGTATCCAGATGGGGGCCATAGGAGGAGGTTAACTTATTCATGCATTCATTTACCAAATATTTACTGAATACATCTTGTGTGACTAATTTGTTCTAGGTTCTAAGAATAGAACAGTACAAAAGACTGACAACTGGGCATGCCTACAGTTCTAGCTACTTAGGAGGCTGAGGCAGGAGGAGTTGAGCCCAGGAGTTCAAAGCTGCAGTGAGCTATGATTGTGCCACTGCACTCCAGCCAGCCTGGGTGACAGAGTGAGACCCTGTCTCTAACAAATAAATAAGCAAATAATAAAAATGTTTACACTGAACTTTAAGAGAGAAAAAAGCTCCTGCCTGTCCTCATGGATTTAGTTGGGAGAGACAGGCAATAAACAAAATACGTAAGTGAAATACTTACCTTGCAAGATGGTAATAAGTGCTAAAGAGACAAAAAAAGAGCAGATATCTTTGGTAGAAACATGTTTCGAATTTGAATGTAAGATGGTGTTATACGAACATGGGTCCCTGTCCATTGGTGAGATCTTGGAGGGAGGCCTCCAACTACAGTGAACCATCGCACTCCAGATCTACCCATACACACACCCACCCATCCGCCCATCTGTCTACCTGTCATCTATCTATCATCAGTCCATCCATCTACCCCTCATCCACCCATCTGTTCATCCATCCATATGACACCTGTCCATCCTCCGTATCCATTTTTCTGTCTTCTATTCTTTCCTTCATTCATTAATTAAACCTACTTATCCAACTGTGTGCACTTGACCCTCTGTGAAGTTCTGGAAATATGAAAGTGAACAAAACAGACATTGTTATGGGCTGAATTATATACTCTATTCCCCTAATTCCAATTTAAAAGCCCTAACTCACAGTACCTCAGAATGTGACTGTTTGGAGCCAGGGTCTTTAAAGAGTAATTAAGTTAAAGTTGGAGTCATTAGGGTGCGCCTTAATTAAAAATGACTGGTGTCCTTATAAGAAGAGAAGATTAGGACACAGACAGAGACACCAGATACATTCAAGTGCAGAGAGATAACCTTGTGAGCACACAGTGAGAAGATGGCTGTCTCCAGTCAAGGAGTAAAATACTTGGATGGATGAATAGATGGGTGGATGAGGGGATAGATGGATGGATCAATGATGGATAAATGACAGGTAGACAGATGAGTGGATGGGTGGGTGTGTGTATAGGTAGATCTGGAGTATGGTGGTTCACCGTAGTCGGAGGCCTCCCTCCAAGATCTCATCACTGGACAGGGACCCATGCTTTTATAACATCATCTTAAATTCAAATTTGAAACATGTTTCTACCAAAGATATCTGCTTTTCTTGTCGCTCTCTCTTTAGCACTTATCACCATCTTACAAGGTAAGTATTTGATTTCTGAGAAAGGTCTCAGAAGAAATGAAACTGTTGTTACCTTGATCTCAGATTTCCAGCCTCCAAAACTGTGAGAAAATAGATTTGTGTTGTTTAAACCACCCAGTCTGTGATATTCTGTTATGGCAGCCCTAACAAATGAATTCAGACACCATCACAGAAACAGGTGTTCACAATTAAGAGGCAGAGAAAGACAATTAAACAGACAATTACAATACAAACACATCTCTTTACCCTGCCTGAAAGCCCACCGATAAAAATACATCTATTGGAATTAATCATTGCTCTTTCATTAATCCCATGAATATTTATTGAGCACCTTCTATGTTTCTGGGTGCTACACTAGGCTTGAGGGATAAAACGACAGATAAGGTAGATATAGCCACTGACTTCAGAAGTTCACAGGCTCTTCTACACTTCCCTGCAGACTTAACACTGATTCTACTCAGGCTATGATAAGGACATACAGTGTAATGCGGTAGAATAGGACCGTGGACTTTGGAATTAGACAGACTGGAGTTGGGACCAAATTCTGCTGCTAATAGGTTTTGTGACCTCAGCAAGCTTAACCAGTCTGAGACTCAGTTTATCTCTGAGATGGCCATAACAATGCCCAGATAAGATTGTTGTGAGAATTAAACATGATCATGAACATAAATTAAGAACTCAGTAGAAGTTTGACATGGTTATCACTGTAGCCTCTGAGGCACAGCCAGTCAGAGGATAATAAATATCACAAATATGGAGTGCTTTCTTGATATCAGAGCCTGTAAGTAATTTGCATGTATCATCTTTTTTAAATTAAGGAAGCCTCTTCCCTACCTCCCCAGCCTTTTCTAGTTTCATTTTCTGTTTTCTCTTTTGTCTACTTAGTTTTTAAATAATTCTCAGGAAAGTACTTAAGTCCCAAGATCGTGTGAAGGAGAGGCTATAATCTTGTCGGGAAAGAACTTGAGTCTTTCTTCCAATCATAGCTCCCCCATCTCTCCATTTTGGACGCTGGCCCAGGCAAACCTGGAAGACGTGTCTGGAGGGAAGGGGGCTGCAAGATTCTCCATTATATCTGCCGTCATGGACAGCACATTTGATTACAGGTCCCCATCAAGGTGATGCTGTTGTTTCTGTATATGTCGCCTCTGCCAGCTTTTGTAGTTAAATTTCCTCTAGCACCGTAGGAAGGTAAGATCTGCTTCCCTTCCGAGAGGCCGGAGACGGGAGACGGCAAAGAGTTTGTTATCATGGAAACCACGTCTCCCCCTGGGTCCCAAGGGGCACTTCTGGAAATGGTTCGGAATTTGATCACAGTCTTCAAGCGTGGTTAAAAGCTGTTATTTCCTCGCGTCTGATAAACGGTTGTCGAGAAGCTGACAGTTCTGGTTTCGCTGGGGAAGATTGGATTGGGGGAGGACGTGGGTCAGGAAAATGGGAACATATAACAGAAAGGGAGTGGCAGAGACTCAAACCCGCGCACAGCACCCCAGACTGACGGGATGGTTTGGAGATGGTCCCACCTTGGCTCCCTGTCAAGAGTCAGAAAGTCAAAGGAACATTGAGGTTAGGTGGACCATCGAAAGTGACATACCCTTACCTCACAAGTGGCTCAGCTTTAAAGAAAGAAATAGAAAAACTTGGATAAGAATCACCAACTCTGAGGGCCTTGGAAAAAAATTCTCCAAAAACATTTTGAGGGATTGCAAACTCAAATACCTGTAGGAATCAAAAGGAAAATGCCATAGAGTTAAGTTGAAATGAGCTTGGCGAGGCTTTGGAGGAACAGGAGAGCACACACCTTATCTAAAGGGGGTGGCACGTACCAGCTCCAGCCCTGGCCAATTCCCCACTTCTTTAGGAAAAGCCCCAAATCTGGAATTCTAGACAAAAATCTTCCAACATTTAAATGTAAGCTAAGAATTCAAACATTTTTTAATCACATTGAAGACCAAATAAAACATATCTGAAGGTCAAATCCAGTTTATTCATTTCAGTTTGCAAACTGTGCTATGAATGCTGAAATGAAATCTGAAATTCAAGAAGCAGAGGGGAACTTTATCATACCTCAATAACCATAACAAAAGACACAATAAAAAGAATAGTTACGATTTATTCAGTCTTCATTGTGGTTATACTCCTCCACTGGGCCCTCACCACAACGCCTGGGGTGTGGGAATTTTTACTCCAATGTACAGATGAGGAAACTGAGGCTTGCAGAGGTTAAGACACTTGTCTGAGGTTAGGACATTTGTCCAAGGCCACACTTTGCGAAGTCTCTGCAGATGGAGTAATCATTTCTCCATGTATCTCTGCAGCACAGAAGGCCCCAGACACCTCTTCCTCCTTCCAAATTTTGCCTTGCTATATGCATTAGGCTTGTACTAAAGGAATGGCTTTTAACCAGAGCAGAGGGCATTTCTGACCTCCCTCCAGGCATATTTGGCAACGTCTGAAGACAGTTTTGGTTGTCATAACTGGTGGAGGTAGAGGGTGCTTCTGGCATTGGGTAGGTAAAGGTCAGGGATGCTGCTCGGCATCCTACAGTGTGCAGGATAGCCCCAAACAACAGACAAATCTCCAGCCCAAAATGTCAATAGCACCAAGGTAGATTAACCGTTGTCAAAAAGAATTAGGGGAGGGAGAGCTGAGGGCTGGGGGTTACTAAGGAGATAAAAAGGAGACAGAGGATACTGCAGACAATACCCGTACAAGTAGCTGTGTCATCAGAGAACCTGTATGATTTGCTAAGTGTTCTCAACCACACCGTCTCACTACATCTTCACTCTGGTCCCACAGCACAACTTCTTATCACCAGTCCACAAATGAGGATACTGAGGCCCAGAGAAAGAGAGAGACTTTCCCCCAGGCTTCATAAACGGCATTGCACAAATACTTACTGAGTATCTGGCGTATCTTTGTTCTGGTTCAGGGATTTGTCCCTTCTGCTAACACTTATTAAGTATTTGCTTACTTGCCAGGCACATCGCTAAGAATCTTATATTCATCATCTCAGTCAATCTTTCCAACAACCCAGTGGAATAGGTACTCTGTGCATCTCCGTTTTTATAGTTGGAGAACTGAGATTCAGAGAAGTGAAGTCATTTGACCAAAGTCACCAAAATTTGAACCTAGGCGTTTATGACTTTGACTCCTGTGATCTTGACCACTTCACTGACCTGAAGCCTCCCACAGTGATAATCCAATGAGGAAGCATGTATTGAGTTCCTCATTTAGAGAAAATTAGAAACACACAAAACCAATTATGGGCCAGGTTCGGCGCCTCATGCCTGTAATTCCAGCACCTTGGGAGGCTGAGGTGGGAGGACCGCTTGAGCAAAGAAGTTAAGACCAGCCTGGGCAACATAGCAAGACCCTGCCTCTACAAAAAAAATCAAAAAACAAATTAGCTGGGTACAGTGGCACATGCTTGTAGTCCTAGCTACTTGGTAGGCTAAAGTGGAAGGATCACTTGAGTCCAGGGGGATGAGGTTGCAGTGAGCTATGATCATAACACTGGACTCCAGCCTGGGTGACAGAGTAAGACCCTGACTGTTAAAAAAAAGAAAAGAAAAGAAACGAGAGAGAGAGAGAGAGAGAGATTCTGGAACACATGCTGACTTCAAGGAGCTTATGTTCAAATGAAACATCAAGCACATTTGCCACTAGCTGTAAAACAAAATGAAAAGTGATAAGATATTAAGAGTCCAATAAATCACTGTAAGGCCGGAGTCTGGAAACTATGACCTACAGGCCAAACCCAGCAGGCTGCCCTTTTTTTTTTTTTTTTTTTTTTTTTTGGGACGGAGTCTCGCTCTGTCATCCAGGCTGGAGTGCAGTGGCGTGATCTCAGCTCACTGCAAGCTCCACCTCCCGGGTTAATGCCATTCTCCTGCCTCAGCCTCCCGAGTAGCTGGGACTACAGGCGCCCGCCACCACGCCCGGCTAGTTTTTTGTATTTTTTAGTAGAGACGGGGTTTCACCGTGTTAGCCAGGATGGTCTCGATCTCCTGACCTCGTGATCCACCTGTCTCGGCCTCCCAAAGTGCTGGGATTACAGGCTTGAGCCACCGTGCCCGGCCTTTTTTTTTTTTTTTGAGATGAAGTCTCACTCTGTCGCCCAGGCTGGAGTGCAGTGGTGTGATCTCGGCTTGCTGCCACCTCAGCCTCCCGGGTTCAAGGAATTCTTCTGCCTCAGCCTTCAGAGTAGCTGGGACTACAGGCATGTACCACCATGCCCAGATACTTTTTGTGTTTTTAGTAGAGACGGGGTTTCACCATGGTGGCCAGGCTGGTCTCAAATTCCTAACCTCAGGTGATCCACCCACCTCGGCCTCCCAAAGTGCTAGGATTACAGGCGTGAGCCAATGCACCCAGCCTGTAGCTGCTTTTGAGCCGAGTAGTTGCTACAGAGACCATCTGGCCCATAAAGCCAGAAATGTTTAATATACGACCCTTTACAGAAAAAGTTTGCTGGCTCTTGCTGTAGGAGAAAAAAAGAGGTGATCAATATTGAAAATTACCCACCTTGCATGCATCTCTCTAGATCTACTGGTGACTGGTTATTCCCCATAAACATTGGAATCATGACCCCAGGAGATGACAATATAAACAATGGAAATAACAAATTCCATGCACTGGGTGTTGACTATGTGTGAGGCATAAGGCTAATCCTCTCGAATTCCCCCAACAAACTCATCAGGTAGATATTATTAACCCCCTTTTATACATGATGAACATGAGGCACAGGGAGGCTAAGTGGTAAACGCAAGTTCGGTTACCTAGCAAGACACAGAAGCAGGGTTCAACGGTGGGCATGTGCAGCTCTGAAGCTGTTAGCCACCTCTGTGTGACAGCACACAGCACAAGCCCTGGCTCCTGATAGGTCTTCCCCAAATAAAGATTTTCTTCTTCTCTTTCTTGATCAGGGTTCCTACTCCTGCAAATCAGTAAGAAGCGACTGCAGGGCCCAGAAAGGCTAGAAAACTCTTTTCAGAATGAGCCTGCCTGTTTCAGACAACACCTAGCAAGTCCCAAACTTCAGCAGGTTGCAAAACTGCTAACTCAGCCTCACCTCGGGAAGCTGGTGCCTCTTCCAGATGGACTCAAATGCCTTCGCACCCACAGTGGTCCAGCAGTTGATATTTACACAGCACTTTACAATCTCCCTTGGTTAATCCAGTGTGTTCCCTGGTCACTTCCCATTAAGCCAAGTGGAGCCTCCTTTTCACTTGTTCTGAATTAAAGTGTCACTTTTCCCAGCAAGAGACTGCAGGTGGAAAGTACAAGCACCAAGCTCGGAAGGCAAGGGAGGGAGACTGGGACAGCCCCGAGTCAGCTCCCAGCCCCTTGCCTGGGCCCATAATTGTACTGCCACATGCAACCCCTTCCCACACACGAGTTACACAAAAATAATCCCAGACTCTCAGGGAGTTTTAAAAACTGACAATATCTGGCCTAGCTGGTGCAAGAAAATATTTGAGAACAGCAGTTGGACCTGTAAATATCTTTTGTGGTGTTCCCAGGCTAGCTAATTATACCAGCTGTGCAGCCAAGGCACACCTGGGATGTTTTTGCAAGAACTAGCTCATTGCAGACTGCTGCTCTGAAGTCAGCTGTCCCTGGTCAAGGAGCCCAGAGCCTCAGCTCTTTCTCCCCAGCTTGATTGCAGACCATAAAGGGCAATTGCCTCCCAAGGCGTTCAGTGACTGATAAATTGCTGCCCTAGCAATGGTGAAATGGTTACCTGGCCTCCCTTTGGCTGCAAAACCAGGAGCAAGAGAAAAGGGCACTATGTATTTTAGTAGAAAGGATTTAGGTTTCAATTCTCCAGCTCTGGTTCTCAGCTATTTGATACTGAGCAAGTGACTTAGCATCTCTGAGCCTTGATTTCTTCTGCCAAAAGACATGTTGTCATCTGGGGCTGTCTTCAAGACATAATTAGATAATGCAACAATATATTTTTTAAATTGTAGTAAAATACACATAACATACAATTACCATCTTAACCATTTTTAACTATACAGTTTAGCAATATTAAGTACCTTCACATTGTTGTGCAACCATCACTGCTGTCTATCTCCAGGATGCTTTTCAGCTTGCAAAACTGAAACTCTATACCCATTAAACACTAACATGATAATATTTTTGCTTAGCGCCTGGAACATTGTGTTAGTCCATTTTGCATTGCTAGCAAGAAGTACTTAAGACTAGGTGAATTATAAAAGAAAGAGGTTTATTTGGCCCACAGTTCTGCAGACTGTACAAGAAGCATGGTGCCCGAAGCCACTCCTGGTGAGGGCCTCAGGAAGCTTTCAATCATGGTGGAAGGCGAAGGGGGAGCAGGTGTGTCACATGGTGAGAGAGGGAGCAAGAGAGAGAAGAGGGAGGTGCCACAGTCTTTTAAATAACCACATCTTGCTTGAACTCAGAAAAGAACTCACTCATCACCATGAGGAAGGTACCAAGCCATTCATGAGGGATCCACCCCCACGACCCAAACACCTCCCACGAGACCCCACCTCTAATATTGGAGGTCACATTTCAACATGAGATTTGGTGGGGACAAAACGTTCAGACCATATCAAATATGTTGAGATTCAGACCTAATTCCCATTAAACAAACAATGTAAGATCTGAATCATGACAGCAGCTGAGTTTTTCTTGCAGGTCTGAATGTTTCTCTGCTCTAGGGCATAGAGCTCTTTTGAGGGAGAAATCTGGTATTTGCTAAAGCCTGTTCTCTTACACTGTGAGAAGTCACTTCACTTCTCTGGACTTCACCAAGATGCTCTGAAGACATATAAAATAAGTTCAAAGCAACCATCTACGTGGTGAAAGAACACAGTGCTATGGGTCATACAGACCTGGGTTTGTGACCTACTCTGCCATTTGTCAGCTATGTGATTTTAGCCAAGTCATTTATCTCAGATCCTAGCAAAAATGAAACATTCCATGGATGTTTGTTAAATGGATAAATGAATGAATGAGTAGGTAAAAACTTACCAATAAAATCATACCTGTTCCTGGAATGTTCTATCAAATAGCAGAATTGTTTGCACAGTGCTTTACAATTTTGAAAATATCTGGGATGCAGTAGAGCTGAGTGGTTCAGGGCTTCCATTTGCATAGTTTCAAATAGACAAATCTGGATTTGAATCCCAGCTCTGCCAGTACTATCCATGTGATCTTGGACAAGTTACATAATCTTTCTAAACCTTAGTTACTCCATCTTTTAAATATGAGAATAATAGACTGTGCTAGCCAGCCTCAAAGATAGCCTCCATTAATTCCTTCTCCTGAAAGTTCAGTTCTTATGTAGTCTTCTTTGAAAATGAATAGGGCTGAACTACACAGCCAATAGGATGTTGCTGCCATGATGGAGTGCGACTTCTGAGATTTCCATAAGGGACACTGCAGCCTTAGCCTCACTCTCTCGTGGATCACTTAGTCTGGGGGAAGCCAGCCACTATGTCAGGAGCATATTCAAGAAGGCCTATGGAGAGGTCCACATGGCAAGGAACCGAGGCCTCCTGCCAATAGCCAGCTCCAACTTGCCAGCCATGTGAGTGAAACACCTTGGAAGTGGATCCTCCAGCCCCAGTCAAACCTTCAGATGATGTCAACCTAATGAGATAGCCTGAGCTAGAATCACTCAGTGAAATCACTCCCAAATTCCTGACCAACAGAAACTATATATGAGGCACTACAAATTTATTGCAATTTTTAAGTTGCTAAATTTTGGTTACTTAGTTACTCGGCAATGAATTCCTGGTAGACACACCTCATATGGCCACTGTGAAGTTCAAATGAATGTGAAGAGTCTGTCTTGTATGATGCCTGGCCTATAGTAACAGCTCAGGAACTATCACCTATTATTCTTATTTTGAGCCATAGAAAGAGATCATTTGCTTTTTCCTCTGATTCAATAACTCAGGAAATATCTACAAAAATATTCCCTGGAAGAGGCATCAAAAACATCTGTGTACGTAAGTAATAACACAGATGATGCAGATCCAAGAATACAACTTTTCTATTACCCATAAAGAAGATGAAGCAAATAAAATTCTAAAAGACTAAAAGTTCTTCTCAGAATTGCAAGGATTTAGGTAAACCAATGGCAGGAGCTGTGGGACCCAAATTAAACACAAACTATAAAAATAGAACATTCAGAGCACTGATAGGCACACTATTCTTGTTCCTTACACTTTTATAGTCTGTAAAGTACTTATAGATTTACATCTTTCAATCCTCAGAATAACCCCATAGAATGGTTATTCTTTTTTTCTAAGAAATCTTGTTATAGCAGGATGGTTATTCTTGAGTCCATTTTATGGATGGACCAACTGAGGCTCAGAGAGAATGTAAGTCTACAAACTTTCCAGTTATATATAGTCATCACATGCTTACTGATGGGTTTTAGACCAAGGCTTCCAGTCCTCTTGACTTGAACTGAGCTCAGAGCTCATTCCATGATGCCAAACTTCAGTCTCTTCCTCTTTCTCAACCTCATTTTCTTCAAATATAGGGTTTGGGAGAAACCAGGGACCACACATTCAGGAGCTTAATGCACAAGGAAGTTTATTTAAGCAAGAGAAACAAGCTAAGTGCAATCCTCTTGATAAACTTGAGGTTGTTCTCTCTTGGGTAGGAAATGAGTATAGAGAGTGATTTTTTTAACTATAAGAAAAACAATAGCACACATGCAACAACACATAACAGATGACACTGAGCCTCAGAATCGGGGAGGCAGTAGGGACTGGTGAGGACTCTGGCAAATTGTAGAGTGTATTCTTTCTTGAGAGGACACTTTCTGCTTAGCTCTAGCCAGATGTGACCATGCAGGAACGTAAGCCTGCAAAGCTGCCAGATCACCTAATTTTAAAGAGAAGCTCAAATCTGTATTTTATATAAATTCTCTCCAAGTTTAAAAGCCTGTTTAAAGAATAGTAAAATTGAAAGAAAAGAAAAGAAAAGAAAAAAAACCACGGTATAACTCAAACACACCCATCTACAGGTCAAATTCAGCCCATGAGCCACCATTCAGAGATCCTGGACTGGCAAATGTATAAGATTTCTTCCTGCTCTAAGACTGGGGTGTCTTTGTCAGTACTCAGCATGCACTGTTTGATTACACAGCATACTGGGCAGCCTTATAAATATTCCAAATTGGTTTTCATGTGCAGATGTGGACTGTGTCCTCAAATAGATCCTAGACTTGCTGAGGACAGGGACCAGGTCCCTGGTTTGTTGGGGTCTCTGTTTCTGACTCCCAGAATGAGGGTTCATCTCTGACTGGAGAGGAGAGTCAGGCTGAGTGATTCTCCCTGAGCAGTGGCCCTGGGTGGCTGTGAGACTCACATCATTTGGGGGTCTGAGCTCTGGATCTTGGGAGGGCAGCTTCCATCACTCGCGACGTTCTAGGGAAGTAAGGCAAGGGAATCAAGGTTAAGTACTTCCACTAACATCTTGTCTGCCAGATGTATAAATTAGGTCTCTGTTTCCTTGGGGAATCCTGCCTGCTGCTGGGAAGATGTGACTGCTTTTGCAGACGAAAGTGACTTCCTTCAAATCATCCCAAATCAACAGGCAGGTTTCTCTGGGTGTTCTCTCCTTGGGGTCCCCAATCCATCACATCTGTGGCTTTGGATGACATAGTGCAAACTCACACAAGCTCTGAGGACCTCCCTTCTTGGGTTCAAATCCCTTTCACGAATTGGCGCAACAGATTAGAACCGAAGCCCTTGTGTCTTATTCAAAACGCTCTTGATCACACCTGTGCTTATAATGATGAAGAATCTGTTTTTATTTATTTTTTATTTTAATTAATTAATTTTTGAGACAGAGTCTCGCTCTGTCACCCAGGCCGGAGTGCAGTGGTGAGATCTCGGCTCACTACAACCTCCGCCTCTCAGGTTCAAGCAATTCTCCTGCCTCAGCCTCCCAAGCAACTGGGACTACAGGTGTGTGCCACCACATCCAGCTAATTTTTGTAGTTGTGGTAGAGATGGGGTTTTGCCTTGATGGCCAGGCTTGTCTCGAACTCAAGTGATCCCCTCACCTCGGCTTCTCAAAGTGCTGGGATTATAGGTGTGAACCACTTTGTCCAACCAAAAATCTATTTTCAAAGATACAATTCATGTTCTCCGCCCTCAGGAAGTTATAATTTAATGGAGGAGACAAAATAAAAAAGTTTAAACAAAGGTTTTATACAGATATGAGAAATTATGGTCCACTGCAGTAAATGACTATTAGCAAAAGAGTTGTTAAAAAAAAAAAAAAGTATTATAAGAGCAAAAAGCAGGAGGAAAAGAGTGCAATAGATTCATGCAGGAGGGTTAAGACCTTAAACATCATTGAAGCTGTTTGCAGGGCATGGGACTTTTTGCAGAGAATGGAGGGACATCTGTGAAATTTGTTATGTTTGTTCCCATGGAAGAGTACAAGATAGGACAATGGTTAGAAGTGCAGACTTTGGAGTCAGACTCAGATATAATCCTGATTTTGCCACAGAATCCTTAGTTGCAAGTGAAAGACACCAAACTTAGTTGATGTAAGCAGAAAGAGGCTTTACTGGTTCACAGAATAGGGAGTAACTCACAGAACAGATCATAGAAATTAGGGAAGTTCTCAGGACATGAGAAACCTAAGGTTCCTAGGATTGTCTGACTCTATCCATCTTATTTCAACTTTTCTCTGCTCAGCCTCACCCTTTACTGCTACAGAAAGGTTTTCTCCACTTGGCAGGGCATATGCCACCTGAAAGCTCTGGATAACACCCCTTGAGTTCCATGACCTTAGCCAATAGGCTATTTCTCCTGCAGCTCCAAGTAAAAAGTCCTAGGGAAAAGCTCTGATTGACTTTTCTTGGTCACTTGACTCTCATGGGTCCTTTCCAGTGACCAGAGGAGTGTAGTCCTATGATTGGACAGGTTTGGATCATCAATAGAGTTCTGTGACTGACAGTTTCATCAGAACCACAGTAGTAGAGAGGATGGCGAGAGAGACTTCCACTACCCCAAGATGGACAGGATATTTATCAATGCTTTGTTTGGGAAAAAGGTCTTAGAAATAATCTAGTCTAGTGTTACCTACACCTGGATGAGTTTGTTAAAGTTCAGATTCCCAGTCATCACCCAAAGTCAGGGATTAGAGCCCAGAAAAAAATATATTTTTAACCGGCTTTCCAGATGATGCCAGTGATCAACTAGGTATGGGAATCACTGGTCTATCCCAAACCTGTCATTTTACTGAGGGAAAAACTGAAGGCCCACAGAGGAAAACAATTCACCCCAAGTCACATATTCAGGAAGAGGCAGAAGAGTAAGACTAGAGTTCACACACTTTGCAGTCCCTATAGTATTAGTCTGTTCTCACCCTACTAATAAAGTGAAACCCAAGACTGGGTAACTTATAAAGAAAAGAGATTTAATTGACTCACAGTTCCACATGGCAGGGGAGGCTTCACAATCATGGCGGAAGGCAAATGAAGAACAAAGTCATGTCTTACATGGCAGCAGGCAAGAGAATTTATGCAGGGAACTTCCATATATGAAATCATCAGTTCTCATGAGATATATTCACTACCATGAGAACAGTATGAGGGAAATTGTTCCCATGATTCAATTATCTCCACTTGTCCCCCAACCTTGGCACATGGGGATTCTTACAATTCAAGGTGAGATTTGGGTGGGGACACAGCAAAACCATATCACCTATCCATTCCTCTTATAGCTCATTGCTTCCCCAGGCTGTTTCAGTGTCTCCCCAGCCAGAGAAAGGAGTATGAGAGAGGAAGCAGAACCCTATGAGCCATTCTCTTCCTGACCTTCCTGCAATTGGATTCAACTCCCAAGCATGAACCGTCCCAACACATACACATACAGTTAGACACTTCTCTAGTAGCTGTGCCCCCTGCCCACACAACTATAATCTGGCATACAGGAGCCAAGGTGGGGAAGGATAGAGGAGTGGATTGTAGACTATTTGGTGTGATATAATGGACTGGAGATAAAGGCAATTCAGGCTGGGGAATCTGAGGAGAAAAGGCCTGGAAGCAAGAACAGGTAGGAAAAAGGCAAAGAATGGAAATATCAGTGTCTTGGGATGGGAAGGAGAATGAAGAGGAGATTGGAACTTAATAAGGCTGGGGTATGATTGGAAAGGATTTAATGACACATTCCCAGATAAGGAATCTGGCAAGAAGAAGGGATTTTCTACCTTTTGAGGTTATGTTTATGCCCATATAAACCCAATGAAATTTCTTTTAAAATAGAGGTATTGTTTAATAGTTGTGCCTATGTACGTTCAATGGTCTGCCACATACAAAATATAAGTCATTTTTAGTTTTTAACAGTTCTATATAATGATCAAATTCCATCATTAGAATTTTGAAAATGTTTAAAATAATGGTATTATAGAGCCAACCCAAAATGTTTTCCTCGTAACACATGCCCTGTGATATGCACTTTTCAGAAAGTGTTCAGTGCTGGGAAAAAAAAAATAATAAAGTCGGGAAATTCTGCCATCCCCAGTGTCCCTCCTGGAAAATCTCAATGATTATTAGCATATTAAAGTATCTGATAAGTCCTACAGGAAAGATGCCTACTGAACTTTGTTGAATTCAGTGTCTCGAACTTTGATCATGCAAATCCTCTCTTGATTAATCTTATAAATATTGTGCTACAATGGAGTCAGTTATCCTGTCCCTTCCTGGGCTGAGGGGCGGGATTTGCAAGTCCCCATTGTATTCCTACTAGGTAAATCAGGCAGGAAACAAAGGGCATGGTGTCACTATAGAATAGTGACTTTACTTTAAAAGAAATTTCACTTAATACCTTACCTACTTCCCCAAGGCATGGGAATATATGTCTTCATATACAGATATGCATTTGATAATTTGGAGGTAAACACAAAAATGTAACAGAGCACTGTACAAGAAAAGGATGGGGAAAACCGTTGGATTAATTTTGCAAAAAGAAGATTCACTCCCCTGTTTATCTGGCTTCCAGCATCTGGTGTTTGCCTGTAGCATTTTCCTCAATGGATCACACCTGTCTTTTCTTTGCTGGTATCCCCAGTGTGGAATCCTAACATGTACCACGGACATCTGTTGTTTGGCCTGACCTGTATTCATTCCCCTTCTTCTGATGAGAGCATTGGTAATCCACCCTCTTTCCTATCCTCAGGCTGTGATTCTGTTAGGGTTCATACCCCTTTGCTTTCCAAGGATGAATGCAAGACCCAGGTGTGGCCAGTCAGCATATTCTCACTGGCCATTATGATTGATTCAGAGATGGGTATGTGACCCAGGCTGGTTCAATGATATTCGACTCTGGAATTTTACTGGGGCCATCAATAAAGATGATATGGCTAGGTTTTGTGTCCCCACCCGAATCTCATCTTGTATTGCAATCCCCATAATCCCCATGTGTCTAGGGAGAGACTTGGAGGGAGGTGATTGGATCATGCGGTGGTTTCCCGCAATGTTGTTCTCATGATAAGGAGTGAGTTTTCACAAGATCTGATGGTTTTATGAGTGTCTGGCATTTCTTCTGCTTGCATTTCTCCTTCCTGCTGCTTTGTGAAGAAGGCACCTTGCTTCCTCTTTGCCTTCTGCCATGATTATAAGTTTCCTGAGGCCTCCCCAGCTATGCTGAACTGTGAGTCAATTAAACCTCTTTTCTTTACAAATTACCCAGTCTCAGACAGTTCTTTATAGTACTGTGAAAGGGGATAGTACACAATATTTATTCTCTTTCTCTTGCGATTGGTTGACTGGAGGGACATGTACCTAAGGCAGCGTATGTCCTTGGAGAGCCCACCTGAGAATGAAGACAACAGAGAGCAAAACAGGGCTGAAAGATGGAGAGAAAGACTGAGTGCAGATGATTTTGTTTGTATGGGTATATTCAGCTGTTTCTGAAGTTATTTTCATCTAAATTTTGTATTTATATGAGAGAATACAGTTTTATCTCTTCAAGCTAGGTTTCACTCTTTAAAAAAACTCCAAGCTTCTGCTAAGGCATGTATATAGTTTGTTGTTGTTGTTGTTGTTATTAGAGACAGTGTTGTGCTCTGTCAGCCAGGCTGGAGGGTGGTAGCATGATCATGGCTCACTGAAACCTTGACCTCCTCAGCTCAAGTGATCCTCCTGCCTCAGCCTCCCAAGTAGCTGAGGCTACAGGTGCATACCACCAGGCCTGGCTAATTATTTTCTTTTTGCTTTTTGTAGAGATGGGGTCTCACTATGTTGCCAAGGCTGCTTTTGAAGTCATGGCCTCAAGCAATCCCCTTGCCTTGGCCTCCCAAAATGCTAGGATTACAGACGTGAGCCACCACACCCAGCCCATATATATAACTTATGAGGTCAGAATCATCCAGCAAAATTTTACTGTGCAATTATTATGTGCCACACTCTGAGCTATAAATGAGGGCTGGTGGTACAAATACAAATAAAACATGTTCTTACCCTTAAGTCATTTGCCACCTAGTGAAATAGAGGCAAACACTAAAGCAGATAATCTAATACAAGGTGATGCATGCTCCAATTGAGTTATATACTAAGTCTCAAGGGAGAAAAAAAGGAAAAGAAATCAGTGGAACACAAGGAAACTTTTGGAGGTATCGGATATGCCTATTACCTTGATGGTGCTGATGGTTTCATGGGCATATACATATGTCCAAATTCATCAAGTTGTATATTAAATATGTGCATGTTTTTATATATTAATTATATCTCAATAAAGCTGGTTTTGTTTTGTTTTGTTTTTTGTTTTTTTAAAGATGAGTCTACCTTGAATGGAAATAGCTGGGACCTATTATCCTTCTCATGTTTAGCCATTGGCTTGAGCTTCCCTCTCGAAGGACAGGACCTTGGTTCAAATGCTGAAGGAGTTAACAGTGGAAGGCTGTTAGCTAACCACACTTCTTACAACTCGGCAGCCAGTGCTTTCTCTGAGGGAGATCTGAGCAATGTATCTCTGTGTCTGCCACAACTCCCAAATGAAAAGAGGTGTTTTACTTTGTTTTTTTGTTCCTGGCCATATAAATAATCCATGTCCATTGTAAAAATGAGAACATAGAAAAGTAAATGGAAAAAGGTAAATGCCACCTAAAACTGCTAGTATTTTGGAAAATATTCTCCCGTATATTTTTCTACACACATATCTATATTTTATGTAAATGGCATCATATTATGATGTATTTTTTACAGCTGACTTAAAGCGTATCTTTTTTAGTCTTTTTAAAGATTCTTAACATCTCACTACACCTCCCTGCCCTTCCCCCAGATAACTGTTATCAATAATGTAGTGTGTGACCACCTTATACCTTATAGACACTTAAGGGTTTTAAAAGTGCTTTCACAGGCCAGACGCGGTAGCTCATGCCTGTAGTCCCAGCACTTTGGGAGGCCGAGGCAGGCGGATCGCTTGAGGTCAGGAGTTCAAGACCACCCTGGCCTGGCCAACATGGTGAAACCCCATCTCTACTAAAAAAAAAAAATAATAATACAATAATTAGCCAGGTGTGGTGGCATGCGCCTGTAGTCCCAGTTACCCAGGAACCTGAGGCAGGAGGATAATTTGAGGCTGGGAGGCGGAGGTTGCAATAAGCCAAGATTGTGCCACTGCACTCCAGCCTGGGTGACAGAGCAAAACTCTGTCTCAAAAAAAAAAAAAAAGTGCTTTCACATAACACATTTTTTATCACTCTGACAACAAGTGCCTTCTCAGATGGCAAATGCAAACTCTGTTTCTCCATTTCCAGAGGAGAAATCTACAGCCCAGAGACGTTAGGTGATTACTCAGTAAAGTCACTCAACTTGCAGATGACAGAGCCAGGATTCCAAGTCCTAGACTTCTCATCCAGGGTCCTTCCCTTTAAATGCTGTATCCCTAATACACCTCCCTTTCTGCTTGTCTATGTGCACCTGGCTCCTCACTGTGGCTGGTAGTGACTGGTAGTATCAGGTAGCGACCTTCCCACACCAGGAAGCAGTCACACTAAGCTCTGACGGTCATTCGTCAGCATCAGGGTTGAGTGATGATTCTTGTGCTGCAAGTGGGGGCTTTTACTGCAATGCCATAGCGCAATGTTAGCAAATCGGCATCTATTGACAGATAAGAAATCCAGCTATGTCAGTTCCTGTGCTCATAACACAGCCTCACCCTCCAAATAGCAGTGTTCAGACAGTAGCCGGGTTTGTTGTTGTTTCAAAATTTCTCATTTGTTCTGCATCTCTATAGAGCTGCAAACACTAGGTCTATTAAAAGAGCACAGAGACAAAGTATAATATAATGTTAGCAGCCCCTATTTATAATCCACATGAGTTGCTTTGGCCAGTGAGTAGTGTAAAATGTGCATGTTAAAATGTGAGGAGTTTCTTTGACTAGGTTCCTTGGTGGAAATGTATGTGTGCCAATTAAGCAACAGTTATCAGAGATGACCAATGCATCTAGTTAGATGACTTATTTTCAAGCTCACAGGCATGAACATGCAATGACAAAGATCATGGGTTCCAATATCAACCAGACCTGAGTTCAAACACTGGTCCCTTCATGTCCTGATTTTTTGACATTGGGTAAGTTATTCAACTTTTCTGACCTGTTTGCTCCATGGGTAAAATATAATAATGCCAGCCTTACCGGTGAGGACTAAATGAGATAATTTGTGTAAATTTCTTAGCACTGTGTCTGGCACATAGTAAGTGCTTGACAAATATTAGTTGTTTTAATTACTAGAGTAGCAATTAATTAGCAGTAATAATTACTAATACTACTATTACTTCCTTACTAGCATTATAAACTCAAGCGTTACAAATAATTCTGGGGACAGAGGATTTCCCCTAATTCAGGATATCAGCTCTCCCAATTAAGCTGATCTAAGTTATGAATCTACACCTTGTGAACACTAGTTCACTTCATTTTACATTATTAAGTGTATGCTCTCTCAATCTAAAGTAGCCAATGTTTTAGCCAATATTTCACAAAATGTAAAAGTAGTAGACCTGCAGATATTAATACTTGTTACTGGAAAAAAGGAATTAGTGATCAAACAAATTTGGGAGATACTTGGTTCAATGAAAACAAGGTAACATCAGTTTCCTTCCTGCAGGACTTGACAGAGCCTTTTATATTGCCAAAGGACTTGTGCCTCTCTAAGAAGCAGATGTAATACTGTATTAATTATGACATTTTCAGTTGCAAACAGTAGAAACCCAAATGAATTCAGCTTAAGCAAAAAGAGTATTTATTTGTTCATGTAACTCTAAGTCCTAGGGTTGCATATGCTTTAGGCTAGCTGGATCCAGCTAACTCTTTCCCTCAACTTCCCTTCACCTTCCTCCTGTCCTCTCTATTCTCTCTCCTCTTCTATTGAAACAGCTTTTCTCTGTCTGGCTTCATTATTGGCTTTTGCAGTTGACAGCAATATTGCTCCACAGAAATCTCAAGCTTGCAATATATGATACAGAGAAAGAAAATATTTTCCCCAATTTACCCATTTTGAGTCATGGACTCATGTCTGATTCAATCTTTGTGGCCAGGGGTATGCAGTGGTATGATTAGTCAGGTGAAAATAAATTAAGCAGAGAAGAGGAGGCAAGGCATTTCTCCAAAAGAAGAGTTGATGACAGACACCATGTATTCACTCTGAATATTTAACATTCCATCTTACATGCCCAGTAAGTAATGCTGACTTTGCACAAACCCAGTCCCAACACACGAAAAGAAAATCACCATTTTGAGCTATCTTTTTTGAGTGTCTATTATGTGCCTGTTACTGTTCATGGAACTCGGATACAAAGATGAATGAGGCACAGTCATCATCTTGCAGGAGTTCACAGTCTAGAAGGCAAAGCTTGTAGACAGACAGTAAGCAGCCAAGTACAATGCAACATCCCAGATGTTATAGCAGAGGTATAATGAACTGCCATAGGAACACAGAGGAGAGAGAGAATCAATCTGCCTTGATTATGACAGAAACGTTTCATAAAGGAGAAGACATTTATGTTGAGGATGAGGCCACGTTTGAGAAGGGCAGGTTATTCTGGCATAGAGAATTACCTAAGAAAGTCTGTACAGTTTGAGAGCTCATTGCTTAATTTGGAATTGAATGATAGTTGCGTGATTTTAATACAGCCTACACGGTCAGCCAAGAGATGAGGAACCGTGGAGCTAGTGTTGACTCCTCAATCACAGGTCATCTCTTCTCCCTCAACATCCTTCCTGAGAGCTTTCTTCAAACTATATGGATGCTGCTGTTTTGTGTCTACCTGGTAAGCTTCCTTATCCCTCTTTCTCTTTGAAAAGACACTTTTTCCAGGTCCACAGGGGTTATCATAAGATGCAGTCTAAGCCAATCACATTCTATGTTTTCCTAATTACTATGATTGGTCTAGGGGTAGGCATGTGACCCAAACACAGCCAATCATGTCTTATCTTTGCTTTTTATGAAGAGATATTTGGAGAAAGTTAATGCTTTTCTTACTGTGGGTAAGCAACTGAAAAAAATGGACATGGGACTGCTCCAGTACTCTTTCATGCTGCATGCTATTATAGCTTAAGTTGGGTTTCTGTCCCTTGCCCTCCAAAATGGTCACTTTCTCCAACATTCACGTGAATGCTGCAAAACCTCACTACAAGTTCTTGAAAAGGGTGGGAAGCCTCTGCTACATGGGAGGAAGTCGTGTAGCCAGTAAGTACAGTCGTTGGAGCTCTGCCTCAAAACTCTATCCTGCTCCTTCTCAGGGCTGTGATCCCTTTGAGAACTGGATGTCAAAGTCTTTCAACACAATTCTTCTTCCTTGAGTCAAGCCTCACTTCCCCTTCTTACTTGCATCCCTGCCTCCCCTTTTGCCACCACCTCCAATCTACTATTCACACTGCATCAGAGGACCCTTTGAGAACTCAAATCTGACCAGGTCACTTGTTGCTAAGACCAAAGTGTAACATCTGCAACCAGGGGTCCTAGTTCTTCAAGTTAGCCTGTAGAATCCTCCAAAGTTTGGATTCTGACCACTGTTCTAGCCTCATGGCTTAGCACCCTCTAAACCACAGTTTTCCCTTCACCAACATTAAGAGGCTTCTACTTGTCTATACATACCATTTGTCTTACTCTATTTGTGTTGCTATGTCAAAATACCACAGACTCTGTAATTTATAAAGAACAGAAATTTATTTCCTCACAGTTCTGGAGGCAAGGAACTCCAAGATCAGGGTGTTGGCATCTGGTGAAGGCTTTCTTGCTGTGTACTCACATGGCAGAAGGCAAAAAGGCAAGACAGAGTAAACTCCCTCTGTCAAGCCCTTTTTATGAGGACACCTAGACCCCTTCATGAGTGAGGGGAAAGAGCCCTCGTGACCTAATCACTTCTAAAATGTCACACTTATTAATCCTATCATATTGGTCATTGAGTTTCAACACACGGGTTTTGGAGGGGGCACATTCAAACCACAACACCATTTTTAGAGCCTCTTCTGTTGGGAACATCCCACTCATCCATTAAAATCCAGCTGAGATACCTTCTTCAGTTCTATGTTAGGTACCTCAGAAGGAATTGTATGTACCTCTATCCCTACACTTCTATCGCTTTATGATTGTATGCTTGGGTGCCTATTACCCCATGAAGAGAAGGGCTCTGTTTTATTTGTCTTTCTCTCACAACTCACATCTAATTCATGTGCAAATATTGGCAGCTGTACTTTTAAAACTTTTAGAACATACTCCAAATCTAACCACCCAATATCACCACCACTTACTAATATTGTCTAAGCCACCATCATCTCCCACTTATGTTGTTGCATCAGCCTTGTAACAAGACCTCCTTGATTCTGTCCTGGCCACCCTTAAATCCATAGCAAAATGGCAGCCAGAAACCTTTTAAAATGTAATTCAGTTCATGTTAATCCTCGTCTCAAAACCTTTACATTTGGCTTCTCATTTACTTGGAAAAAGATTGAAGTTTCCAAAATGGCCTACAAGGCTCTATATTATATGACCACCTGTTTCTTCCTCAAATCATCGTCTACTATTCTATTCCCAGCTCATGCCATACCAGCCCCAGTGGCCTCCCTATGGTTCCTCAAGCATGCCAGGGTCATGCTCCTGCCTCAGAGAGTACACATTCACTATTCCCTCTGCCTGGATTGTTCTTTCACAAGGCTTCCTTCTTCGTCTCCTCCAGGTCTTTTTGCAAATGGCACTCTTTCAGCCAGCCCTTTTTGGGTACCGTATTTAAAGTTTCAGCCCCCTTTTCAACATTTCCTATCCTCTTTTCTTATTTTCTTAATTGTATGGCATTATACCACATATTTTCCTTGTTTATTTGTTTTATTCATTGTGTGTATCCCGAATCCTCTATCCCCAGAAGATCAGCTCCCTAATGGCAAGAGTTTTGAGTATTCCATTTGTTGATATAGTCCCAGTGCCTACAACAGTGCCTGGTACACAGAAGATGTTCATGAAATATTTGTCAAATAAATAAATGAGCAAATGAATAAACAAATTATTTGAATACCAACTGCCTAGCAGATAGCAGACAGGCAATATAATTTATTGAGTAAATTCATCAACTAATGAAGTCTTCTGATATTGTCAAAATGAGTTTTTTTCCTAGTGTTACCATGTTTCTCAATCTTCTTAAATTTCCAGGTCTCCAGTTTCCAGGTCTTCAATTGTCCATGGGGATTTGTGCCAGTCTCTGACATGATTCTGTAAATGTCTTCTCCAGTGGTAAGAACAAAGAGTCTATCAATGAGTAGTTGGCAATGAAGAGTCAAATTCCAACTAACAAAGCCTGGTTCCCTTTAGGAGAGTCTGTCATTCTTAGTGACACAAAGCCAGGCAATGCCAAAATTCTCTATCACAAATTTCTGAAATATTGGACTCAACACTCATCTTCATACAAAACTAAACTCTTTGGATTCTGGGCTGTTATAAGGAGGGCTATGTGGAGTGAAATTAATACTGAGATAATCACCTCAAAATAAATGGGAAGTATATTTGAAAACAAATAGATTTCCATACAAATAGAGATATACACACAATATGTCTCCATTCAGCCTTTATGAGACCCATGGATAACTTGGCATTAAAGAGAATGAGTGGCGTGAACAGCGAACTTTATAGTTTGTAATAAACTTTCATATGCATGATTTCATTTGGGTTTCATAAGTGCCCTGTGAAGAAGAAGTATTATTATTTCCACTGGGGTAGGCTATATTATTGTTCTAAATTATTTGCTGTCTTCTCTGTAAGAGAGTTGGTATAGGACCCTCTAACTTCCATGTAACTTACACTGCCTTTCTGCGGGAAAAGTGTAACATTCCTAACCCCAAGGCAAATAGAATATGAGCACTGGTGATTACAGAGTATATCCGAGCAAAAGCTTAAGAGATCTTGCATGACTCTGCCATCACCCTTTATCCCCTAGTCTCAAAGCCAAGATAGCAAGCAGGTGCTTCTGCATCCTGGACCCCAGAATGAAAATCTACATGGAAAGGAGCCACAGAACCATAGCTGAGCTCTGCTTTATAGCCAGAATATGATATGAATGAGAAATAAATGTTTGTTGCTGTAAGCCACCAAGATTTGGGGGTGGAGGTGCTCTTTGTTACCATAGCATAACTAGCTTATGCTAACTAACATACCCATTTTACAGATGAGGAATATATGGCTTAAAGAGATAAGTGACTTGTCCAAGACACTCACCTAACAAATGACAGAGCCAGCACTCAAACTCAGGATGTCTCAGCCCTAAATCCATGGTCCTCCTTTTAGATCACTCTGGTGTGAGCAAATGTCTTTTTCTGCACATCTTCTGTTAATAATCTGGAAAACTAAATGGTACCAGACCCCAAGATGGTTTGTTTTTCACCAAGGAGAGCCCTTTCTTCTCTCAGCCCCTGCCAACTCAGAAGAGAGCTCTGAATTTTGGTTATTTAGGAAAACAGAGTTGGCTCAATATAGCTGTTTTCACAAACTGATCTCTGGAAACCATCCCAGCCCAGGATAAAATATAAAATTTAATCACAGTGGGAATTTAGCCAACACCTCCAAGCTTCATTGACTGCTCCTCTAGCTTCTTATTAGGGCTCACTTGTTTATCAGAAGCCATTGGATGGGCCTGAAAGTGCTCTAGGAGACAGGGTCAGAATATTGGCTTTATTCTGTCCTTTTACTCCTTTAGACCTTTCCTAATGTTCTCCTAAGGACAGAGACAGCTGGAGACATCTGGGGTCCCAGGCAGGCTTGCCACTAGACTAATATTCCTGAACATGTACAAGCTACATACATATAACTTCTTCATTTAGGGCATGATTTAGGGCATAAACATTTCATTCCCAGAAGGTAAAATCTGGGCCAAGGGTATCAAACATACGAGGAAATGATCCATGTCACCCAGGCAACCTGACTGTCCAGTAATGTTTCCAAGAATTCTGAGACAAATGTCCTTGGGCACTAATGGTACAGAGTAAGGCTGGTCGTGGCTGGAGCCTGCTCATAATGGGTCAGGGAAGAAAAACAGAAGTTAGCTTGAAAGCCCTACTTCCTTCTTATTTTTAGATCCTCCAGCATGTAAGAAAGTCCAAAAGGAATTCAACTAAGTGTAGGCTTGGCTATTAATCCAGAATCTATGTAGGGATATGCAAAAGAACTGTTATCTAGTTAGCAGACATTGGCCTAGCATTTATGACATGCCAGACACTTTTCTAAGCACTTTGTAAATATCAACTTATTTAATGCCAAAACAACCTTCAGAGGTAGAAACTATTATTATCTCTATTTCACAGACAAAGAAACTGAGGCACAGAGAGGTTAAGTAACTTACCCAAAGTCCAAGAGCTTGAAGGAAAGAGGGCAGACAGGGTTGGCCCCCCGGAGTCTGCCGCCAGAGTCCATACGCTTCACCTCTGTGCTGTGATGCTCCTAAGATGTCATGGAAGAACCAGATCTTGGAAAAGCTGTGAAATTGATGACATCTCTCTGGCAATGATACACTTTCTCTTTCAGTTTTGACTCACTCAGGATGAGATGGGGAAGACTCTGTTGCCCAGGCTGGAGTACAGTGACGCAATCTCAGCTCACTGTGGCCTCTGCCTTCTGAGTTCAAGCAATTCTCCCACCTCGGCCTCCCAAGAAACTGGGATTACAGGCAGGCACCACTATGCCCAGCTCATTTTTTTTTTTTTGATGGAGATGGGGTTCCCCACATTGGCCAAGCTGGTCTCAAAGTCCTGACCTCAAGTAATTCACCTGCCTCAGCCTCCCAAAGTGCTGGGATTACAAGCATGAGCCACCATGCCTGGCCTTGTTCTTGAGTAACTTCTAAACTGTAAATTCCCAATATGCAGGAATAGAGCTACCCTTTGCACCACTGTATCCACAGCATTGAATGCAGTGCCTAAATTAGAGAATGCCCAGTGTTTGTTAGAAAAAGGAAGCATGAAAGAAAAAAGAGAGGAAAATGGGAGGTGGGGGCGAGAGAGAGATAGAGAGAGAGAGACAGAGAGAGACAGAGACAGAGAGACAGAGAGAGAGAGAAGCTATTTATTTAGTTTTCAGCTAGCCTTCATCTAATTCCCAGTTGTGGGTTAGCTTGAATTTTTGCCCCTCCTAGGGATGTTTAGAGATACTCTCAAAGTTTACCTGAGAGGCGCTCTCAAAAGAAATAATAGTTTCAGAAGCTGATGTAGGTTTTGCCCACTCTGCCTCTTTCCTCTGCAATATTTTTTCTGGCTTTCCACATCCCGTATTTATTGTTGAACTTCAGCACACACACACACATGCACACACACAAACACATACACACACACAGGCTTACACAACACTGTTTGTACAAGTAGCTAGGCAATAGGACCTCATCTTCCACCATTCTTCTCTGTCCCACAAAGAACTAGAGGAAGGACCAAGGAGGAGGCATCACTTTGGCTTCTCTGGTTTTGACCGTAAGGATGCCCACAGCTCCAACCTCTTCTCTGGCCACGAGAACTTCAGCTAGTAATAGCACTTAGCTACAGGTGAAATGTTACAGAATTTGAGAATGCAATAGCCCAAATAGACTTGTTAGATTATCTTGCCTGAATTTATTTTTGACAGTGCCTTGCTCTGTCACTCAGGCTGAAGTACAGCACGCAATCACAGACCGCTTCAGCCTCAAACTCCTGGGTTCAGGTGATCCTCGCACCTCAGCCTCCCAAGTAACTGGGACGACAGACAGGCACCACCACACCTGGCTATTATGTATTTGGTTTTTGTGGAGACAGGGTCTCGCTATCTCTCCCAGGCTGCTCTCAAACTCCTGGGCTCAAGCAATCCTCCTGCTTTGGCCTCCCAAAGTGCTGGGATTACAGGTTTGAGCCACTGAGCCTGGCTGAAATTCTTAATCTGAGACCCAGAGAGTTGGCTTTGGGGAGTCCATGAGTATCCCTCTCAGGTCTCACTCTTCCCATTCTTCTACACTATCTTCCCACTCTCATGTCTTTTCCCATCCTTTCCTCAGTGCAACATCTTCAAACAAGGTAGTATAGCATTCTAGTTCAAAGTACTAGAATCTGATTAAGAGAGACTGGATCAGTTCCTTGCTCAACTAGTTACTAGCTGTGAATCTTAAGTTCATGTCTTACCCTCTCTGAGCCTCAGCTCTCCCATATATATAATGACAGTAAGAATACAAGCTACATCATATAATTTATTAAGGAATCAATGAAGTAATGCATCTAAAGCACTTAGCACAGAGTTTGGCACATAGTGAGTATTCAATAAATACTTATGATTATCTTAATTCCTCATGCTTTGTCCACACTCTGCCTTGTTCCCCAGAAAATAGCAGCATCATGTTTATGACTTCACATGATTTCACTTGTTTTGAGAGTCAGAAATAGCCTTCTCTTGTAACCCTCATTTGGTAAGCAATTTAACTCCCTGACATTAAACATTAAAATAAAAACAGCTCAGAGCCTGATTTAATGGACAATTAAAAATTAAATTAACAGTTAGTAAGTGATGTGCTAATTCTGTTATTGTAACCACATTAGCCTCGTGCTTTGAGGAATATGAAAAGGGGGAAATGGGTTCCTTTAAAAAATACAGGCAAGAAATGATTTAAGCTCATATATCATAGCCTTGACAGATTCATTCTTTGAAGCCACTCGCTCTAAAACCCAGTGTCTGATGCTCATGAAAAAATGTTTAGATGCCAAAATAATGAGAATTAATGATCTGGTAGAAGGAAAAAGATATTAAAGTAATCTTTGATTGCAAGATATAGAGGAAACAGCTGGGTAAAACAACCTGGGTCATCGTACCCCATGCTGGTAGGCAGCCTCTGGAATAAGCAAGGGTTTTCTTACTTGTCTTTAAACACATGGCTCTGCCAAAAGTGCTAATTGCAGGTGTCAGGTCTGAGATTGTGCTGAGATTCTTACACTGAGCTCCAATAGGAGGGGAAGATGAAAAACAGCCCTGCTGAGGCGTTTCAGCACCCTGGAGAGTGCTTAGCAGACGGTGGGGCAGTGAACTTTTTTGGAGAGAGCTTCATCTCACTCCAAAAAAGTCACAAAACTCCCCTTTTCTTCTCCTGCCTCTTCTGTTCTGACCCCCCTCTTTTTCTCCAGGAAACTGTGATCTCAAAGCTCTTATCACTGTATTATCCTTGCATTTTGATGTGTCTATCCTTTCTGCTAGTTCATAAGGTCAGTGAGTTCAGGGACTCCTATCTTGTTTGCCATTAAATGCCAGCACACATCATAGTGTCTGGTATACAGTAGATGATCAATATTTGTTTTCTTGAATTGATTTAATGCTTTTGAGCTGAAAATGTGTCCAATCTCAGATGTTAGGGACTCTTAATCCTGCTCTTCCTAGAGGCATCTGCCATTTGAATACAGGGATTGGAGATTGCACTACTGAATCTAAAGAGATGGTTCAAGTGTGGTGTGATTCCAGGCATCAAGAAGTGACCAGAGGCAAAAAGGATAGTGTTGGGGGGTGCTCCTAAGAATTCAGCAAACCACAGCTTGTAGATGTCTATCTGCTCCGATTACATGCTGGACTGACTTCAGTGAACAGAAACTGTGTTAGGAGCAAAGAACACCACTCAATTCTTAAAATGTGTGAAGTGTCTGAGAAAATGCGATCTGATGCTGATAAGATGTGATCTGAATGGGGCGGCCTTCTGCCATCCTTCTGTCATCACCTCTGTTGTTTGAGATCCCCACTGTTACAGTCTCTGGTTTAGAGAAGAGAACATTTGTTGGCTTTTGGTATGCCCCCCACCTCCGCCCCACATCCATTGCCTCTGGCTTTCATAATAGTTTTACAGTTTCTTTTGGGAGAATTTCCTCTCCTTTGATGTGTGTAGTCTTAATGATACCGAAAGTCAAGGCAATTTTTCCTCCCCCACCCAAGAGTCTATAGCCCAAGGGTGACCAATCAGCCCTTTCCTGATGTAGCTTTTGTGGATCTCGAGTGTAGTGTCATAAGGAGGAAAAGGTAGTTGACACCACTTCTTCCAGAGTGACACCCTTTCAAGAAAGTGGTCCACTTTACACTGCCAATATCAGAGCATTCATTTCTTCTTCTGCACGCGGTTTTCCAGCCTTCTCATTGATTCTGTGATCCAATATCCTTCTAATATCATTCTAATAAGTTCACTTTCTGCTTAAATTAGCCTGAATCTGTTTCTCGATTAGCTTACAGGATCTCTAATTGATGCTGTTGAATTGAGGAGCAAGAGGTAAGGCAAGAGGTGAACGTCACCTGGGCTTTCAAACTCTCTTCCAGTGACAGGTAATTTATCACACTTATTACTTAGACTCTTCCAAGGAAAAGAACCCAAACGAATGTAATGCCTAGTGAGAAAAAGGAGGGGGAGAAATTTCAGTGTAGAATCATAAAGATGACAAGCCCTAGAGGTGGTGAAAAGCCGACCGGAGAGAGCTGCCAAAGGAAACAAATTCTGCGCCTCTTTTGATTGGCTTCAGCCTCAAGTAAAATAAATATATTTTTAATTTTAATTTTAATTCCAATCTTTTTGGGGGAGTTCAGGTGGTTTTTAGTTATATGGATAAGTTTTTATTGGTAATTTCTAAGATTTTAGTGCATCTGTCACTTGAGCAGGGTACACTGTACCTAATGTGTAGCCTTTTATCCCTCACTCTCTTCCCACCCTTCCCCCTGAGTCCACAAAGTTCATTACATTATTCTTACACCTTTGCATCCGCATAGCTTAGCTCCCACTTATACGTGAGAACATATGATCTTTGGTTTTCCATTTCTAAGTTATTTCACTTAGAAAAATGGCCTCCAGCTCCATCTGAGTTGCTGTAAAAGACATTATTTTGCTCCTTTTTATGGCTGAATAGTATTCCATGGTGTAGATATGGCACACTTTATTTATCCACTCATTGGTTGATGGGCACTTAGGTTGTTTCCATATCTTTGCTACTGTGAATTGTGTTGCTATAAACATGCATATGCTTGTGTCTTTTAGATAATGATTTTTCCTCTTCAGCCTCCAGTAAAATAAAAGGTTCCAACAAATTTAACCTCCAGTAGGGAGGTAGAGATCCTGCATGTCTAACAGCTCTCAAAAGGCCTTCCTGATACAAGTCCTCCTAGAACCCATTTTCTCTGTCTCATTTCCCAGGGGGCCTGGGTGCTCAATCACAAGTCCCCCCACCCCTTATCTCTATAGACTGGCCCAACGTCACAAGCGACACGGAGAGGAAACCTCATAGATATTGCAGGGATACCGTGTCTGAAAATCCCGTGACTTTCCAATGGCCCACAAGTCAGGAAACAAATTAGAGGCTTGTAAAATTTGTCTTCTACCTTTAATTGACAACACTCACATGCCACAAAGGTAAGAAGTTCTGTTTCTGAATCCATTATTAGGCAGAATCTATAAAAAGGAACAAGAAGGAGCAAAGAGAGGAATAGGGATGTCAGTCAGTGCTTATTCCCATACACCCATTTAAGGAAACTGTCTCACATCCCCTATGGCTTCAGCAACCTCCTCTCACCTTGCCAGCCAATTGGGGCATTGTATGGACTCTGTGACCCAAGTATGATGGATCCAACCTGTGGCCAATGGCTTAGGACCTGTATCATCTGGGATGAAAAGATCTCTTTAGCCAATCAGATTCCTCTGGAGTACTGAGCATTATTAAGCTGGGAAACTGAGATAGCATAAGGGCTGAGGATGGAAAGACGCCTTGAGGCATGGCAGGCAAAATCATGAATAAAACGAATTTCTACATAAGCCAAAAAGAAGAATATGAGGGAAAACATAATCGAGAGAAAGGTGAATTGAACAAATAATTAGAGAGGACAAGAGAGAGAGAATGAAAGAGAGACTGGTTCCTAAAACAGCCGTAGGTGCTGACAACTTTCCAGTTCTAATTACAGTTCACAGCTCCTAATAATAAACTGCTTTTTAAAAAGGTAACTTGAAAGAGTCTGTGTCTTGCAACTGAAAGAATCCAACTGAAACAAAGGAAATCCAGCCACAAAGATCGAGGAGAACATGTGAACTAATCCCTATTTTCTCTGACCCTAGCTTTCAAGCCAGAAATGGATCTGTCTAAAATAGCCTCTGGTGCCTGGAGCATGTTATATGTCTCACATTGTGTGCACCATACACCATTTGAGCCTAATGACAGCTCTGTGATATAATTGTGATGAAACACATTCATTCAACAAATGTGCTCAGATCCTGCTATATATATCAGCAGCATTCTTACGGGAATGAATGAGGAAATAAAAGAAAGGTTAAAGAATCATAGACCCTTTCCTAGAGCAGGATGTCAGCTGTGGACAGAAGTATTTGCATTGTGCAAATGAGAAAGACCAAGGTAGGGCATAGGTGCATTCAAGTTCACATAGCTAGTTAGTCAAGAGGATGAGATATGAACTCAGGTCTTTGAAACTCATATTTCTCAACTTCAACTGCAGCAGGACCATGCTTTTTCCATGGCTATGACCCCAGCAGGGGCTGGCAAACATTTAATTAGAGAGCCAGATAGTAAATATTTTAGGATTTGCAAGCCATATGGCCTCTGTCATGACTACTCTGCTGTTATAGCACAAAAACAATCTTAGTTAACATGAAAAAAAAAAAAAAAAAAAGATGTAGCTGTGTTCCAATAGAACTTTATTTACCAAAAAAGTGACTGGCTAGATTTAACTATGGTTTGCATAGTTTGCCAAGCCCTACTAAATAAATCCCTGCGTACTTGAAGGACCCTCCCTGTACTGCAGCATTGAACCCTTTGAGTCTCGAGCACTTTAAAGAAGACAAAGCCGTATAAGTCAAGTAACATTTAGGTATTTTATTAACCTTATGATGCTTGACTGATTAGGCCATAGAACAATATTTGCCATCCCCAACTTGACTTAGAAATGGATCATTTCACATAGATAAAATATTTTCTCCAAGAGCCTCTCAGTATTCCAGTTGCCCATCACCATAACAACCCACACTATATAATGAAAAGGTAGAAGCAATAACAAATAAGGGAAGAATTCAAGCATTGACTTCTCTGAATATAAGTTTTGACATTTCAAGTTATGCTGCTAACAGACCAGTCATCAGTGTCTTTAAGCATTCTGCATTTCTTAGATTCTTATAATGTAAATGTATCTGTGCTTTCCTAAAGGCCAGTAGTCATATATCAAGAGTCTTAAATTATTTGGAGTATACATACTTACCAAGAAGAAAACTAGGTCTCCATCAGGGGAGACAAAAAAAAAAAGTAGAATCAGATATGATATACTAAAAATTAACTGAGAAAAGCTAATAGAGGACATTATGTAAACATGGATAATTCAGCTTCATGCAAATTCCTAGTGGGGAAGATAAAGGGGAAGCCAGAATATATTTCACATTTTTCTGCTCTTGGAAAGGATGCATTCCAATTCCATTTGAATATTAGGCTGTTATGACTCTTCTATCATCAGTGCCCATCATGAGTGGGGAGATGACAGACCTCTGAATGCAGTTACATGGTTCTCCTCCCTTCTGTTGGGTCCCCAAGTCAGAGATTATCAGGACATGGTATCCTCACCCACTGTCTCAGCCCTTGGAATCCCCAGTCCTGAACTCTGTGAAAGGTGAAAGGTCACAGAATAATATTGACAGTTTCCCCCTGGTATAGCCTCCAGAAATATCCTCTGTCCTGTGGCTCCCTAAAAACCGGGAGCAAAGCAGTCTTTAAAAGCCCAAATCAGTTCTGCTTGTGGTGCTATAACTCTGGAGGAAAACTGTATCTCAGGAGTGTTGTTTAGAATTCCCAAGCCTATTCCTTTCCCGCTAACATATCCACTTAGTTTCAGACTATTCTTTCCCTCCTTGCTCTCGGGGGCTTCCTTGATGATGCTAGAAAGGAGAAAGAGAGACCCAGAAAGTACATCTGCCTGAAGTTGTGGGTCACTGCGGGGGCTGCCATTTCAGCCTTTCAGGCAGTGGTAGCTCATGAATGTTTTATTAAATACCTTCCTTGGAATGGTTCTTAATGAAGGAAAATGGCTGCTCTTTCAAGAGGCTACTACGCGTGTCTTTTCTGACTTCATGTTTATGGGGTTTTCCCTTTTCCTTGCTCCTGTCTTGAAGGTAGCAAACAGCAATGAAGATAATAATAATTATAGCTGACATCTACTAAGCACTTACTACGTGTCATGGACTCTGCCAGGCATTTCTACACCCATGGGAGCATTTAATCTCTAGAAAAGCATTTGAAGTATGTACCAGAAGCATCCCTTACCATATTACAGTAAGGCAATAGAATATGGTCCTTAATAGCGTGAACTTTTCCTGAACAAAATTCTTTGAGTTCAGATCCAGGTTCTCTACTTACTGAGCAATCTTAGGCAAGTGACTTAATCTTTCTTGTTTTAATCACCAATTGCTGTGTAACATACAACCCCACAACTTTGTAGCTTAAAACAATGCACATTTATGATCTGACAGCTTCTGTAAATCAGGAATGTGAGCATTGCTTAGCTGGATCTTCTTATCAGGTTTAAATCAAGGTGTGGACCAGGGATTTGGTCATCTCATTGGTTTACTGGGTGAGGATCTACCTTCAAGCTCACCCGCATCTGGCATCCTTTAGTTCCCTGGGGGTTGTTGGACTGTGGGCCTCAGTTCTTATAAAGCTGTTGTTAGGAAACCACCTTCAGGCTCTTGCTACATGAACATCTACAAATGGCAGCTTGCTTCGTCAAAGCCTGCAAGCTGAGAAAGCAATCAAAAGAGTCAGCTAGCAAGACAAAAGTCACAGTCTTCTGTAACCTAATCGTGGACGTGACATCCCATCATATTTGCCATATTCTATTGACTAGAAGCAAGTCGCTAGTCTAGTTCACATACGAGGGGAAAAGGCAAAAAACAGCATGGATTCCAGGAGGTGAGGATCACTGGAGACCATCTTAGAAGTCTGCCTTCCATACCGGGTCTCAATATTCTCATCTGTAAAATGGGGACACCAGTACCTACCCCAAAAGGTTGTTACATATAGTAAATGGCTGTTATATGCATTTACTAGGTTGGGGCCTGACGTATAGAAAATGTTATTAAAGTGTTTGTTATTATAATTAAAAATAACAATGAGAGTTTAATTCACTTGCCCAAGGTTGTTCAACCAGAGCCAAGGTCATGCCCAAGGTAGTGCCACTAGTCCAAGGTCATGCCAGAGTGAGGACTGAACCGAGGTTATATTCACCAATTCTCAACTATGTATTTAGGGATGCAGCAGTGAACAAGAAATAACCAGTTCCTGCTAACATGGGACTTCCAGTCTAGAAGAAAGAGACAAACATAATCAGGGAATTACCCAAATAACTCAAAGTGTGGTAAGTGCTACAAATAAAAATTCACCATACACTAAGACAGCACATCAGAGTCTGCATAAGAGGGGTGGCTAACCTAGTATGGCTTATCAGGAAAGGTTTTCTTAAGAATAAGACACTCTAGGCCCAGCACGGTGGCCCATGCCTGTAATCCCAGCACTTGAGGAGGCTGAGGCAGGTGGATCACGAGGTCAGGAGATCGAGACCAACCTGGCTAACACGGTGAAACCCCATCTCTACTAAAAAAAAAAAAAAAAAAAAATTAGTTGGGCGTGGTGGCGGGCAACCGTAGCCCTAGCTACTCGGGAGGCTGAGGCAGGAGAATGGCATGAACCTGGGAGGCGGAGCTTGCAGTGAGCCAAGATCACACTACTGCACTCCAGCCTGGGTGACAGGCCATCTCAAAAAAAAAAAAAAAAAAAAAAAAAAAAAAAAAAAGAATGAGACACTCCAATTGGGAGTGAAAGAATAAGTAGGATTTGGTCTGGCAAGGGGGAAAGGAAGCATGCTTCAGGAAAAGTGACAGCCTCTGGAAGACCCTGGGGCAGAAAAGACACAAAATAAATGACATTCTTCTCAAATCTTCCACCCTAGTCTCTTATCCACATTCTGTATTTCAAATGACAGATTTAATACCACTCCCTACAAGGAAGTATTCATGATTTTCCTTCTCTAGTATCTGAAAACATGGCAGCTGTTTTCCCAGAGCATTTGTATCCATCTTGGAAGGCACCTATAACACCATCTCTCTCTTTTTTTCCAGTAAGTTTGCTTCTGAGGTGGTTTTCTAGCTACTCAACTGACCTGGAAACTCGCAGAGGATAAAGTTCATAGACCTCTCACCTTTTCCTCTCAGGAATGTTCACGGTTGGGTTTGGGGGCTAGGAGAGAGTGTTGAGAAGGAGACTTTGCTCTATACACTGCTGCACCTTTGAATTTTATAACATTTGTAGATATTACTTATTCAAGAAGGTAAGAGAGATTAAAATTTATAATGAAAAAAGAGACAACGTTGTTGAGATGAAAATGCCTGCACTTTGGAATCAGACATGTACATCTGTGCCCTGAGATTCTAGCTGTGTGATTCTGGGCAGATGTTTTACCCTTTCAGAGCCTGTTTCTTCTTCTGTAAAATGGGGATTATTCCACCTTCCTTGAAGGATTAAATGAGATATGATAACCAATGCACGCAGTGAAATATTCAGCACATAGCGGGGACTATGATCTTCAATGCAGGCCAGTGGGGCTGCTATTATCTTTAGTAATCCTACTGGGATTTTAGAGATTTTAGTTCAGACTTTTTCCTGCCCATTTCCCCCCTCTACTTGCCAGTGATGGGGATTTTCTTGTGCTGACTCGTTAAGCATATGTTTCAGGTAAAGGAAGATTGCCAGGCTCTTTAAGGATGTACAAGGCAGAACTTAAGCAGTTTCTCCCATGGTATTTTTGATGGAGCTGAGCAAAAACAAAGCCATATAAGGGATAGGGGTTTAGGCAAGAAGCCAGGTTTCCACCCCTGTGTGAGTTCTCATGTTGGGAAAGAGGTCTGAGCAAACCAGGGACTTGCAGTGAAGGACACTGAGGAGCTGAGCAAAACTTATGTGAAACAATGGATTTCCCCTATAGATCACAATTCCTTGGAACAGGGCTATCTTTTCGTTTTTGCATCCCAAAAGTCTACCCCAAAGTGGACCCCTCATAAACAGTTATCCAATCACTGATTCATCCTGGCAGCTATTCATCCAGCCCTCCAATTTGTCATGAGCCCCAAAGTTCTTCAGTTCACCGACACTGACTTCACCGGTTAACACCCAACTTTGCGCCTCCCCACACAGGTGGGTTTTCTCACAGATCTGTTCTTCAGAGTGGGGTTTCTACATGAGGAGGCAGCAGTGCAAAGATGTTAAAGAGTCACGCACTAAAATCAGACATCTTGATGCCAATCACCTCATCCCTGCCACCTCCTAGATGTGTGACCTTGGCTAAGTCATTTCATCTCTCTCATTTTTAGTTTTTGGAGACAAGATCTCGCTCTGTCACTCAGGCTGCAGTGCAGTGGTGCAATCACTGCTCACTGCAGCCTCGACCTCCTAAGCTCAAGCAATACTCCCACCTCAGCCTCCAGAGTAGCTGGGACCACAGGTGCACGCCCCCATGCTTAGCTAATTTTTTTAAATTTTCTTTTCTTTCTTTCTTTTTTTTTTGTAGAGCCAGGATCTTCCTATGTTGCCTAGGCTGGTCTTGAACTGCTGGGCTCAAGTAGTCCTCCTGCCTCAGCCTCCCAAAGCGCTGGGATTCTAGGCAAGAGCCACACACCTCTCTAGCTCTTCATTCCATTCCCCCAAGTGTACAATGGAACACTAAACAAGAGCTCAGTACTTACTGTCACTTACCGTGTACCAAGTGCTGAGTGAGTACTTTGCACATATTATTAAAGGCACCTATTTCATACCATTATTATGCAAACTAGTTAAGAGTCAACGCAGAGATTGGCACACAGTAAGTGCTCAATAAATGCTACTTACTGGTATTATTATTCTCCACTTGGGGCATGAAGTCTTGTTTAATTTCTACTTCTTGATCTGATACCAGCCTGACACCCAAGACAACTTCATGGATACTGCCATCTTCCCCAAAACGATGAGTGATCTTTCCAGCCCTAAAGCCCAGGTAAAAATCATGGACGTCAGTGTTCTGTGTTTGTGGATATATGGATATCCACATTTTTGGCAATAGGTATTATTACAATAATACTAAAAAATTTGCAGAAATGTATTTTGGTCTCATACCCACTGTAATCCCTTTGGGCAGTGTCTGCTGCTCTTAGGGATATGCACCTTAAAACTCTCACAAGCAGAAGCTGATCTCTTCCTCAGGAGGAACTTTCCCCATTGCAACTAGTTTCCCAACTGTTAACCAAAGCATGGTTAAATAACATTTTTCTTTGCTTATAAAAATGCTGCAGAGATAACTGGAGACAGAAGCCCCACTCCTCACTTTGGAGCCCCACACATTATGCACCATCCCGCCCTGATGACAGGGCCCCCCACTCCCTAAATTGCTCCTAACCCCTCTCATCTCCTATTGTGCATTACCACCTCCACTACATTGCAATATTAATTTGATTTATGACCCAGCCACCCCACCTGAGGCCTGGGAAGATGGCTCCCCGCCGATCGCTTCCATCAGCAGTGTAAGTGGAAGGTAATAAAAACCCATACGTGGTTCAGACTTTCAATTTCAATTGGAAATTGAAACTGTGCAATATGATTAAAGTTTAATCTGCATCATCAATAAACATGTGTGCGAAAGCAAGGAGAGCTGCTTTCTCTCCTGGTTGCAGGCAGGGATTTGATGAGCGCGTGTCTGCTGTCTCTTGTCTAAGCAAAGTATTTACTGGAGTTGGGATTATACACACTGACATACGTGCACGGGCATGTGGGAAGTAGATATATTTGTACAGAAAGATAAAAATCATCACAGGGACATGACTGGGAGAGAAAGGTTGCTCATGCTCAGATGAAACCAGATTGAATCAATAGCTCTACAAGGAATTGCAAAGGATGCAATGGTTTTTCAAGGAGTACTAATATCCATGTATTCATTCATTCATTTATGAAGTATTTATTGAGTGTCTACTGTGTTAGACCCTGCACTCGATCCTGGGGTCATAATAGTGAGAGGGGTAAAATCAGACAGCCATGGAACTGCTCTCACGGAACCTACAGTAATGGTTGAGAGGGGTGTTTATCAGATGATTAGGCAATTAAATGTAAACTTGCCCCTCTATTAAGTGCCCACATGGAGAGGTATACAATTCTGCTAGTGCTATAAAGAGGGAAACGTGACCTATTCTGTGAAGTTAGGAAGAGCTTCCTGGAGTTGGTGATGACGGAGCTGAGGTCTAAAGAAAGAACAGACCCAAGAGGCATCCAGCCACAGGAAGCCACATGTGCAAAAGCTAGGAGGTAAGAGGAAGATCCAGGGAAAAGGAGGCAGAGTGGCTGGAACAGAGCAAAAACAAGAGGCTCAAGGTGAGACTGGAGAGGTGGACAAAGAAACTACACTGGGCTTTGCAGGATGTGGCAAAGGGCCTAGATTTTTTTTTCTAAGTGCAATGGGAAGCCATCAGAGGGTTTTAAACAAGGCAGTTATGTCATCTTTTTAAAAGACTGCTGCATGGAGAAGGAAATGGAGGAGACAAGAATGGATGGGCAAAGACCAATAAAAGAGGCTATTTCTGTGATCTAGGGGAAAGGTAAGGATAACTTGGACTACTTCCTGACAGTGGAGGTGAGAAGTAGGAGAACTTTCTCCGCAGTGAAAGTTGATGCTTGCCCTTTAAATACATAATAAATGGGCTCATCTCATCTCCATTCTAATGCATTCTGCTCGATATGCCTCTATCACCGCGGTGAACTCTCTCAACCTCAAACTGTTCAAGAAAACATAAGCCATTCAATATGCACTCTGGCCACTTTGCCTTTCATCTCCAAACTTATCTGGGTCTTTTTTTTTTTTTTTTTTTTTTTTTTGACAGGGTCTTACTCTGTCTCCCAGGCTGGAGTACAGTAAAGTGATCATAACTCACTGCAGCCTTAAACTCCTGAGCTCAAGAGATCCTCCTGCCTCAGTCTCTTAGGTAGCTGGGATTACTAGTGTGCACCACCATGCCCAGATTTTTAAAAAAATTTTTTTTATAAATGGGGTCTTACTATGTTGTCCAGGCTGGTCTTGAACTCCTGGGCTCAAGCAGTCCTCCCATTTTGGCCTCCCAGGATGCCTGCATTACAGGCATGAGCTTACCTGCTTACCCATGCTTACCTGCATCTTTACCCATGCTTACCTATTTCTGTTCTTCCTAAGAGTAAAAGTTAAATGGTGTTTGCTCTGGCTTCCAGATCTTTGCACACATTATTCCTTCTGCCAGGAGCATTCTTCCCTCATTCCTCTCACTCGCTTACTTGTACTTATATTCCCAGCCTCAGAGATATTTTTCTGCAAATTCTTCTTGGCCCTCTCTGCACAACCGGCATAGACACCATGCCCAATCGTCCGTTTAGGTAACTTTTAGCCATCAGTAGACTGTGCAAACCTTGATAAGAAGGCCAGGCCTTGTTTCCCATTATATCCCATTATATCCCTCATTGTCCTATACAGTGTTCTGTGCAGTGCATACAAGAAGAGCTCAATAGATGCACGTTGGATGATGGCAGAGCTCTTCCTTCTTTCAAGTGCCAGCTCCTCTCCATGTGCTATTGATACCAATTCTTCCTACTTCAGAATGACCTTGTTCTATCAATTATTCCTTCTCACTCCTACATATTCAAGCTCACCAACTTGACTATATCCTCACCCACAACAAGAAATTCCTGTTTCCCCACCCTAAAGAGCACTGTCATGCGCTCCTGCCTTCCCCCAAGAGTAGAAGCTTCCCCCAACCTTCTACTGCTCAAATATCTAGAAAACATAGTCTAGATTCACTATTTCTATTTCATCATCTGTTTCTTCCTTTACCATCTGGCTTCCATCCACACAGTTCCATCAAAATAGCTCTAATGATCCCTGGAGACCTCCCAATACCAAATTCAATGGTTACTTTTCAGCTTTTATTCTATTTGGCTTCTTGGTAACATTCGATGCCGTTAACCACCTGCCTTCTGCTTGAAACTCTATCTCTTGATTTATGCAGGAATAATTCCTGGCTCTTCACTTACATCTTTGATGGCAATTTCTCATTTACTACTCTTAATCGAACTTCCTGGGTATTTCATGCCATTTTACAAGGGAATAAAGTAAGGCTACAATAAGCTACATGATTGTGAATATGTTCTTTTTCAAAAGTCTTCATCTGTTGGTGATATTCACTAAACTATTTTTGAGTGAAATGATACAATACCTTGGAATTGCTTTAAAATACTCCAGATGTACTGTGTGCAGTGACCAACACCTGCAATCTCAACACTTTCAGAGGCTGAGGTAGGAGGATCACTTGAGACAAGAATTAGAGACCAGCCTGGGCAACATAATGAGACCCCCATCTCTACACAAAATTTAAAAATTAGCCAGGTGTGGTTGTGCATGCCTGTAGTCCCAGCTACTCAGGGGGCTGAGGCAGAAGAGTCACTTCAGTCAGGCGTTCGAGGCTACAGTAATCACACCACTGCACTCCCGCTTGAGTGGCAGAGTGAGAGCCTATTTTAAAATAATAAATAAATAAATAAACTACTCCAGATATAATCAATTATTATTCATATAATTTTTAAAGGTAAGTATAGTTGAAAAATAGATTAAAAATTATATGCCTTACTACCATTATTCCACTTTAGAAACCCAGGTCTCCTTAGAACTCCTAAAACCAATGGTTTTTCTACCGCAAAGATGGACGTACTTCAGGTGATCCAGGCGAGGGCTTAGTCAGAGTCAGGGCTGATAGAGTTTCTGCCTTATTCACGGAAGGCAATGAACCACGGAGTCTCTGTTTTCAGCAGACTTGGCATTTTGGCTTGGCCCTGCCAGGATCCATACATGGGCCTTGAATGGCATGTTTGTCCATGACAAAGTGAACCTCTCCATGTCTGTAAACATACTTAGAAAATAGACTTCAGAGGTTGCAGTGAGCCGAGATCGCGCCATCGCACTACAGCCTGGGAGACGAGCAACACCTCGTCAAAAAAAAAAAAAAAAAAAAAAAAAAGAAAGAAAAAGAGAAAGAAAGAAAGATAAGAAAGAAAGAAAGAAAGAAAGAAAGAAAGAAAGAAAGAAAGAAAGAAAGAAAGAAAGAAAGAAAATAAATAGACTTCTTTAAGAGAAGTTGTAACTATCAAGGAATTTTAAAATGTGATTTGTAAAGAGAGGCAGCATGGTGCCACGGTGAAGAACCCAGGCTCTCAGGTGAGATAGACCTGGATTTAAGCCCCTTCTCCATGACTTACTGGCTAGGTAAACTTGAGCAAGTCACTGGGGACCTCAGAGCACCAGTTCCCATGATGCCATTTGGGAAGAGCAATTTCCTACCCTGCAGGATTATGGAGAGGGTTAAAATGTAACAACTAGAACAGAGTAGTTGTCCCTGAATTCTTATTGGGAGGTGGTGGACAAATGGGAGGCAGGGACACCATGGTCCTTCGTGGCCCCTCTTTCTTCTTCCTGCGCATCTCATTCACTCAGGATGATTTGCAGTTGGTGGCAAATCCAGCCCTGGGACCAGGGATCTGAGACTAGTGATAAAACCGTCAGCCAAGATTTGCTACATCTTTTTTTTTCCACCCCCTAGTCTCCCATTAAAAATGATTTGTCGTTAGAACAAAACATGGGAAAACAAACGTGATTAAAATTTTCCCATTTTAAATACCTGTGTGGCAATCGGGCCCGAGCTGAGAGCTCTGGAAAGGCTCTGATTCATCCATCTGGAAGGGGTCTGAGCATCTGGCAGAGTCAGGAAGTGAGTAAGAGTCTGGGTTTGTTTCTCTGCTGCCTCATTCCTAGCATCTTTCTTCTATCTCGCTGACTTCCTCAATTGACTCCATTAAACACAGATTACAGGTATCTGGGGCATGGGGTGGGCACCACCATAGCATTGGGAAGGTAGGAGGAAGATAGGGAGGGAGGGTATGTTCTACCCTCCTACCCTGCCTTCCCCGAGGGGAAAGGAATCTCATAACTTTCAGAAATGTGATAGATCTGTCAAAAATCCATGAAGTCAGTTGCATAGGTTATGAAACTCACTTCACAGCTTTGGTTTCTCTCAGAAACCTTTTGCTTCCTTAAGTCCTGAAGTAGATTAATTGCAAAAATATCTGCAACTTTTCATCCCTCTCTGCACACCTCTTGCACAGTGACCTGACAGCTCCTCTCATCAAGAGGCAAAAACTCTTTTTCCAATCCTTGATATGGGCTAGACTAATGACTTGTTTTGGCTAAAAAGAATGGTCAGAAGTGAATGTATGCAAGTTTCAAGGTTAGGCCTCAAAAGGCTGAAACCATGCACATTTCAACTCTCTTGGAAAAAGCTTGGCGTACTCTACTGGATGATGGGAGATACATAGCCCGGTTACCACCCCTCATGCCGTCCAACAGCCAGCTGACTTCTAGGCATGTGAGCAAGGCAATCCTAGACTAGCAAGCCTCCACCGACCGCAACCTGACCACAGATTCATGAGAAAACCCAGCCAAGATCAGTTAATCTTGTCTTAGACCAGTAGAACTGCCCAGTTGACCTGCAGACTGGTAAGCAATAATACATGCTATTGCTTGCAAGTTACTTAGCTTAGAGGTGGTTTGTTAAGCTGTGAAACTAATTGACACAAACTTGTGTGACTTAACATGGCCACATCTTGCTGATATGTGCCCTACCCCCTGCAAATAACTTTAACCAATTATGTCTTCAAATTGAAAGGTGTTTTTTTTTTTTTTTCACCCCCCAGCTTTGTAGAATCTGGGAAGGTCCTTGGTTAACGTGAAAAGCCCTAAGAATTCAGACTATAAATATTTCTTCTTGAAGGATCTAAAGTGTTCAGTCACCTAAGGGCTGAGAGTCCCTGGCCCTATCAAAGCCAACTGAACATGATACACAGGGCATCTACTATCCCACTCCAACTTACCGCATTGGTTTCTTCTCCTCAGGGTGCCTAAGAAATTCTGGTTAATAGGAGAAAGAACCAAAGGTAGAAGCAAATTTGTTTATTCATACTCACAGAGCTTCCTCTTCCTCATTCAATCACCAAAGAAGGGAAGAGTTGACCTGGATTGGTCAGGCCAAGGACGTGTTATTGGGGCAAAGGTTTCACTGGACTGAAGTTGGCAATCAATCTCTCACTCTCTTCCTGTTCCTTCTCCCCCTCTTCTTCCTTCTTCTCTTCTCTTCCTTCTTCTCTTCTCCTTCTTCTCGCTCTTCTCTCTTTTCTCTTCACGAGATTGGAAAAAAGATACCACCACCTCCCTCTCAGGCAAAAGGAACATTTCCCCTGCCCTTTTGGAATCTCAAGGGAAACTAGAGTGAGGCCCACAGGAAAGGCTCTGCTTATTTAGACAAAGAAAGGGATCCTCATGGCCTCCGAAACTTGGAGGGAGAAAGAGTGGCTCGGGAGCAGGATTCACGTGTTCACTTGATGGCATGCATGCTCTTGAGAGTACCCTTCACATATCCACTCCAACTCAAAGGCCTGTCCAGCAGGGCCAGGTGCGGTGGCTCACACCTGTCATCCCACTACTTTGGGAGGCTGAGGTGGGCAGATCACTTGAGGCTGGGAGTTCAAGACCAGCCTAACCAACATGGCAAAACCCCATCTCCACTAAAAATATAAAAATTAGCTGCTCGTGGTGGTAGATGCCTGTAATCCCAGCTACTCGTGGAGGCTGAGGTAGGAGAATTGCTTGAACCCAGGAGGCAGATGTTGCAGAGAGCCCAGATTGCATCACTGCACTCCAGCCTGGGCAACAGAGTGAGACTGTCAAACAAAACAAAACAAAACAGAACCTGTCCAGGAAATGCCTCCTCCAGAGGACAAATATGACTGGGAGTGAAGGATGAAGCGGGGAGTGCCTAGGAAAGTCTTGGACTAAAAAGAGAATAGCAGGCAGGCTGGGTTACTTTAAATGCTGATGATGAAGTTGAGAGAAATGGAAATGGCATCAGTGATGTAGACTTGGAGTTGAAGATAAAATTGCATGTGTTAGTATTCCTGTGGAAATATTAGGCTGTAACTACAATGTGTGAGATGGTCTCTCTTAGACATGAAAGTATTAATCATACACTGACAATAAAATGAGTAAATGTGCACACATAAGAAGAAATACTTGGACTTTTTCCCTAAACAGAAATCTTTCACCAAAGCAGAACTCTTCCTCCTCAAATCCATCTCCATTCTGCAACTCTTAACATTATCGGGGTTCTTACTTCAAGGCAATTTCACCATTTTCTGGCCCTTGCTTACCTACACTAACCTTCTTTCTTTGCACTTCTGTTCTGCTTTTTACCTTCCAGCCTTTGTTACACCTTGGGAAACACTGCATTCACTCCTTCCTCCAGATTTTTGCAGACATGCCCGGGGCATTCTATTTCCCTAACTAATCCTTCATATTGCAGCTTAAATGTCCCCTCCTCTAAGAATTAGGGTCAGGGGACCCTCAGACAGTCCTGTTTCTGCAGCTGGGTTATTCCTGGGCCTTTTTGATGTAATACTGCTTACTTCCCTGTAGACATAGAGATGGATACATTGCAGATACAAATTGTCATTTGGGGATCACAGCACCAAAAGATTTGGGCTACTTCATACGCATGAGATAATTTCTGAGTTACAACAAGGGGTCACGCCTTGAGATAATCCCTGAGTTACAACAAGGGAAGAAACAAAATTGTTTGAGCTATTCACTAAATTCATCTTGTTTTACATCACAAAAATTTTTGTTTGCTTGCTAGTTACTTCTATCACAGTCTAGGAGAAGCCTGCCCAAACAGAAAAAAGTTTGTAACTGGGTTTTATCACTATCAATTATCCTGGGTACAAAGTGGAAGGCAGGTCATTTGTCCCGGGGAAGGAGCAGTGAAGTAGAGGCCAGGTTGTGGTCAAGGAGTTTCACTTGGATAAAAATCTTGTTCCATCCCATTTTCCCAAGATCTAGGCAAGACAAGGGAAATAGGCGTGCTTTCATTGTAGTTAGACCTTTGAAATTTTGTAAGAAGAGAGCCTCATGAGCAAAGAGTTGAAAAACCAATGGGGTAATAACAGATTATTCTTAATGGTACCTGCAGTAGAAAATAAAAGGATTTGTTCATCATCACTCGCCATCAGAGAAATGCAAACCAAAACCACAATGAGATACCATCTCACACCAGTTAGAATGGCAATCATTAAAAAATCAGGAAACAAGAGGTGCTGGAGAGGATGTGGAGAAATAGGAACACTTTTACACTGTTGGTGGGACTGTAAACTAGTTCAACCATTGTGGAAAACAGTGTGGCGATTCCTCAAGGATCTAGAACTAGAAATACCATTTCACCCAGCCATCCCATTACTGGGGATATACCCAAAGGATTATAAATCATGCTGCTGTAAAGACACATGCACACGTATGTTTATTGCGGCACTATTCACAATAGCAAAGACTTGGAATCAACCCAAATGTCCATCAGTGACAGACTGGATTAAGAAAATGTGGCACATATACACCATGGAATACTATGCAGCCATAAAGAAGGATGAGTTCGTGTCCTTTGTAGGGACATGGATGCAGCTGGAAACCATCATTCTGAGCAAACTATCGCAAGAACAGAAAACCAAACACAGCATGTTCTCACTCATAGGTGGGAATTGAACAATGAGATTACTTGGACACAGGAAGGGGAACATCACACACAGGGGCCTATTGTGGGGAGGGGGGAGGGGGGAGGGATAGCGTTAGGAGATATACCTAATGTAAATGACAAGTTAATCGGTGCAGCACACCATCATGGCACATGTATACATATGTAACAAACCTGCACGCTGTGCACATGTACCCTAGAACTTAAAGTATAATAATAATAACAACAAAAAAGATTTGTTGCATGGGGCGGTGGTGGTAGGGGAAGGCTGAACTGATAGGTTACTGTCGCTTGGTGTTCTGAACTTTTTTCTGACTGCTTTACATAAAGAAGCAATTAATGAATGCACAACTGTCAAGAATAATTTGCCCTTAGAGACACACCAAAAAAAGAGAATTTTAGACCAATATCCCTGATGAACATCGAAGTGAAAATCCTCAATAAAATACTGGCAAAACGAATCCAGCAGCACATCAAAAATCTCATCTACCACAATCAAGTAGGCTTCATTCCTGGGATACAAGGCTGGTTCAACATATGCAAATCAATAAACGTAATCCATCACATAAACAGAACCAAAGACAAAAACCACATGATTATGTCAATAGATGCAGAAAAGGCCTTCGACAAAACTCAACAGCCCTTCATGCTAAAAACTCTCAATAAACTAGGTATTGATGGAACGTATCTCAAAATACTAAGAGCTATTTATGACAAATCCACAGTTAATATCATACTGAAAAAGCAAAAACTGGAAGCATTCCCTTTGAAAACTGGCACAAGACAGGGATGCCCTCTCTCACTACTCCTATTCAACATAGTGTTGGAAGTTAGGGCCAGGGCAATCAGGCAGGAGAAAGAAATAAAGGATATTCAATTAGGAAAAGAGGAAATCAAATTGTCCCTGTTTGCAGATGACATAATTATATATTTAGAAAACCCCATTGTCTCAGCCCCAAATCTCCTTAAGCTGATAAGCAACTTCAGCAAAGTCTCAGGATACAAAATCAATGTGCAAAAATCACAAGCATTCCTATACACCAATAATAGACAAACAGAGAGCCAAATCTTGAGTGAACTCCTTTCACAATTGCTACAAGGAGAATAAAATACCCAGAAATACAACTTACAAGGGATGTGAAGGACCTCTTCAAGGAGAACTACAAACCACTGCTCAATGAAATAAAGGAGGACACAGACAAATGGAAGAACATTCCATGCTCATCGATAGAAAGAATCGATATCATGAAAATGGCCATACTACCCAAGGTGATTTATAGATTCAATGCCATTCCCATCAAGCTACCAAATACTTTCTTCACAGAATTGGAGAAAACTACTTTAAAGTCCATATGGAACCAGAAAAGAGCCCACATTGCCAAGACAATCCTAAGTCAAAAGAACAAAGCTGGAGGCATCACGCTACCTGACTTCAAACTATACTACAAGGCTACAGTAACAAAAACAGCATGGTACTGGTACCAAAACAGAGATGTAGACCAATGGAACAGAACAGAGACCTCAGAAATAACAACACACATCTACAACCATCTGATCTTTGACAAACCTGACAAAAACAAGAAATAGGGAAAGGATTCCCTATTTAATAAATGGTGCTGGGAAAACTGGCTAGCCATATGCGGAAAGCTGAACCTGGATCCCTTCCTTACACCTTATACACAGATTAATTTAAGATGGATTAAAGACTTAAATGTTAGACTTAAAACCGTAAAAACCCCAGAAGAAAACCTAGACAATACCATTCAGGCCATAGGCATGGGCAAGGCTTCATGACTAAAACACCAAAAGGAATGGCAACAAAAGCCAAAATAGACAAATGGGATCTAATTAAACTAAAGAGCTTCTGCACAGCAAAATAAATGACCATCAGAGTGAACAAGCAACCTACAGAATGGGAGAAAATTTTTGCAATCTACCCATCTGACAAAGGGCTCATATCCAGAATCTACAAAGAACTCAAACACATTTACAAGAACCCTATCAAACAACCCCATCAAAAAGTGAGCAAAGGATATGAACAGACACATCTCAAAAGAAGACATCTGTGCAGCCAAAAGACACATGAAAAAATACTCATCATCACTGGTCATCAGAGAAATGCAAATCAAAACCACAATGAGATACCATCTCACACCAGTTAGAATGGCAATCATTAAAAATTCAGGAAACAATAGATGCTGGAGAGGATGTGGAGAAATACGAATGCTTTACACTGTTGGTGGGAGTGTAAACTAGTTCAGCCATTGTGGAAGACAGTGTGGCGATTCCTCAAGGATCTAGAACTAGAAATACCATTTGACCCAGCCATCCCATTACTGGGTATATACCCAAAGGATTATAAATCATGCTACTATAAAGACACATGCACATGTATGTTTATTGCAGCACTATTCACAATAGCAAAGACTTGTAACCCACCCAAATGTCCATCAATGATAGACTGGATTAAGAAAATGTGGCACATATACACCATGGAATACTACGCAGCCATAAAAGGGATGAGTTCATGTCCTTTGTAGGGACATGGATGAAGTTGGAAACCATCATTCTGAGCAAACTATCACAAGGACAGAAAACCAAACACCTCATGTTCTCACTCATAGGTAGGAATTGAACAATGAGAACACTTGGACACAGGGCAGGGAACATCATATACCAGAGCCTGTTGTAGGGCGGGGACTGGGGGAGGGATCGCATTAGGAGAAATACCTAATCTAAATGATGAATTAATGGGTGCAGCAAACCAACATGGCATATGCATACCTATGTGACAAACCTGCATGTTGTGCACATGTACCCTAGAACTTAAAGTATTAGAAAGAAAGAAAGAAAGAAAGAAAGAAAGAAAGAAAGAAAGAAAGAAAGAAAGAAAGAAAGAAAGAAAGAAAGAAAACTTGCCCTTAGAGTAAGATTATCCTTAAAATAGTAGGTTTCCATTTTGGAAGGCTGAGGTGGGTGGATCACGAGGTCAGGATAACTGACCATCCTGGCCAACATGGTGAAACCCTGTCTCTACTAAAAATACAAAAATTAGCTGGGTGTGGTGGCGGGTGCCTGTAATCCCAACTCCTCTGGAGGCTGAGGAAGGAGAATCGCTTGAACGCAGGAAGCAGAGGTTACAGGGAGCCGAGATCGCGCCACTGCACTCCAGCCTGGCAACAGAGTGAGACTCTATCCCAAAAAAACAAACAAACAGCAACAACAACAAAATAGTAGGTTTTGCTAATCCTGAATGAATAGGTTTAGGGCTCCTTCTCTAGCCCCACAGACCTGGTGCTCCTCCCAGAGTTCCCTTCATCCCCTCACCCATCACCAGACTAAAAGCATCTTCATGGCATGAACTATGCTTTGTTCACATTGGTGTGGCTGATTCTCAGAACTCATAGGAATGTAACCTGTGCTTCAGGCCCATATTCATGAGAGGATCTGACCACCAGTTTTGTTCAGATCAATTTCCCAAGATTAACCAATTATCAGCTTTGTTCTTACAAGTCAGTTGGCTGAAGTAAACGATCCTGCACTCTATCCAGTTGTTATTCTCTGATGAGAAGCCAATCCCTTTGGAAGTCCACCTACCTCAGGTATCCAAAAAAGGACCTGGGAGCAAATCCCAGGCTTGACACTTATGTGGGAAAGTCACTTACCCTCTGTGTCTCAGTCCCTCATCTATAACATGGGGATAATAATAGTATATCTCCTATAGACTGCTTTCAAGGAATTAAAAATAATCCATGTAATCTTTTGGCTACATGGCAAACCTATATGAGTATTTGCTATGATGACAATGATAATGATGACATTGATTAGGACTTCATTAATAATGCTATACCTGTTCATTCTTGGGCTGTGCCAATGAGCTGGGTAACATTTACAGCAGAATAAGGAATGAATATGAGCCTAATATATGTCTGGTACGCAGTGCCGACTTAAATGTAATTAGCACACTTTGGGCAGGTTGACAGGATGTTTCTGTTTCCTTGTTTATGTTTCCTTCTCCCTTGTCTTTGAGTGTTTGTATCAGCCGGTGATTTGGAATGCACAAGCATTTCCTACTGACAGGAAAGTCAGAGAAAGTGCAATCTTACAGCTCAGATATTAGTTCAGTTGCTCTGAGTCTTGGTGGTGTGATTGATGGGAGTTTTATTGCAAATGTAAAAATCTGCATTCCCTTCCTCCCATGTTGGTACATCAATGTTTTGGTCTCACACAACACGTCCCAGTGCACTGAAGATAATAGACTCTAATGTCCTTGATAGCTGTGAATCAAAGCCAGTCAATGCACCATTGGCTTAGATGACAGAAATGACTGGGTCAATGACATTCACACATCCACCGCCTGGTAAAGACAACAACATTCTCAAAGCTAGAAATGGAGATTATTTGCCAATATAACATTAATTCCACCAACATTTGCTAGACTCCTGTAGCAGTGAGGCTTAAGCCAGCACAGTACCAGGCACATGGGTGGGTATACATTCAGTTCTTGTTAAACGAGTGAATGGGTGACTAAATAAATGAATGAAAGTCTATATAGTGTGAATTCACTGAGGAATCCACAATGCTTCCTCATTTGGAAATGGAATTTTCAAAAAGCAATCAAATCTGAAGGAAATTAGCTAGAAGCGATGAATACATGGCAAAAGCCCAAAGATGTTAGTCCAGCTGCTGCAAATATGACTAATGCACAAACCCAAGGGAGTAAATAATGGCTTGGCTGCCAAAAAAAAATCCTGAAAATCTAAAAAGAGACTTAACTCAATTTCAAGGACAGAGTGTTTGACCATGACCCACAGGCACAAGTTGGATCTTACAGATGGGTAACCTTTGCTTCAGCTGGTGTCCTTCAAAAACCTTGATGTTATTCTACTCAATAGCAACTGGATTATAAAGGGGTTTGGGAGCCAAGGAACTTATGAAGAGCTTTCATTCTAGGGAAGGAGAGATAGATGGATTCTAGGTTCCATGCTTAGATCCTAGTGGTGCCTAGCTAGCTGCTCTATCCCCTGTAGCTAGCTCAGTACCCGGCACATGGTACGTGCTCAAAAAATTGTTGAGTGCATGAAGGAAGATGTCTCTAAAATATGCTATCAATCTCTATTACAATATTGTGTGTTATCTGCTTTACTGTGAAAGAAATACATAGTGAATAATGTGTATCTAGTATATCTGTATTACTTTCATGTTTCTAACAGATAACATTTAGTCTATAACCTATAATACGAGATACATAATCAGAAGAGAGACACTTGTGTGGGCAGTCAGAAGAAAGAAAAATGCCTTCAAATCTAGGGAAATTGGGAAAGGAGTTGGGAAATTATGGAAGAGGGGGCATCAAAGGTGGGTCTGGAAGTAAAGGCAGAGCTGAACATTGTACAACCCAGGCTGAGGAAATAGTAGGAGAAAATTTTCAGCGAAACAAAATGATAGAACAATGTTTTTCCAAGTGTATCCTAAAAAAACTCTTTGCACAAAATTACCTGGGGATAAGCATCCTTAGCCTGCTGTGTGAGAGTCTCGTTGATAGGGCTCATGAATCTGAACTCTAAAAGACTCTATAAGTCATTCTTATGTGCTACATTTTTGGGGAGCCATTTATAGGAAGCACCCACCTCACTATTTAATTTAATCCTCTTGACTATTCAGGGAGGTAGACATGATTGTTCCCATTTGATGGCAGGTATATTGAAGCTCAAGGAAGTGAAGTGATGTGTTCAAGGTCACCCAGCCTGTAAGTCAAAGAGTGGTGGTTTAAACACAAAACACCAGATATCAAACCTTTACTCTTTCCCACTACTGTCTCCGCATACGAGGCTGAAGGATAGACTGTATGAAGGGAAGCTGCAGGTGATGACTTTGAAAGAGTATATTCTGATAATAATAATAGTAGTAGAGATCGATAAAGGCAATGATAGTGTTTTATATCTTTAAAAAGAAAGAAAGAACATGCCGCTCTGGCTGTGGCAGACTTTATCAGGAGGCCCTGATTAATGAGCAAAGCTCTAACTTGGGCTGCCTAATAGATGCCTGTTATATCACCAGGAGATTTACATTTCAGCGATACATTGCTTTAATTTGCTTGGCCAGCAGTGTCAGTTCTGCCCCAAGTTTGATCAGGCTCGTCTCTGTTTTTCAATAGAAAGGTCGGTAACTACAAGCATCCAGTGTAGCAACTAGTGATCAGGAAATGAGGCCAAAGTAGCCATTAAATAGTCATGGGGAGGCAGTTCAGAATGGGCTGTGAATTCTGGGGTTGGACTTCTCATTTGCGGAATGATCGGCCTGGATCTTCCTCAGGGTGCCTGGTTGATAAGAAATGTTGGTTAGTAGGGAAAAAAAAAAAAAAAGTTAAAAGTAGAAGTAAATTTGTTTAGTCTTACTCACAGAGCTTCTTCCCTTATTCAATCACCAAAGAAGGGGATTGTTGATCTGGATTGGTCAGGCCAAAGAAATATTATCAGAGCAAAGTTTTCACTGGACTAAGGTTGGCAATCAATTTCTCTCACCCCTGTTCCACATCTCCTGCACCAAGGTCAAAGGTACAAGGTCGTGGGTTCGGCCGACGGAGGGAATGCCAGCATCCCTCACTGTTCCAAAGTCCCACCTGCCTCCCAAAGATAGCTGGCCACCCAAGAAGTTCACTAAGGGGAGACCACATCATAAGCTCTGTCGAAAGCGATCTGGCTCATTCCCTCACATCCTTCAGTTCCCTGCTCAAATGCTAACTTCTGAAGGATGTCTTTGACCACTTACCAGGAATATCATGACTCATCCCACCTCCCCAGATGTTCACATCATTCCTCCCTCTTACCTTCCTTTCTTTATTACTCTACATTCTTCATTACTCTTAGTGACGCCCAGTATTGCATTATCTACTCATTCGTTCTTTTGTTTATTGCCTCTTTCTTTCCACTAGACTGTAAGCTTTATGTAGTTAGAAATCTGTTTCCCTCCATTTTCCCAATATCCAGGACTGTGCCTGTTTTGTGGTAGACATTGCGTACGTATTTGTTGAATGAAAGGACAATGTATTAGCACAAATGCCTCTTCTATCACAAAGAAGTCATTTCATTCTCAGTTCTAATTGCCTTCGCTTGTGAAGACACCTAAAAATAAAACTTTTTTCCCCCAGTAAATCTATCACCAGCATTTTTCTCATCATCCCTAGGATAGCATACAAACGTTTTGATGTGGTTTATTGGACCCTCTGCATCTGCTCAAGGTTCCCCTTCAGCCCAGCTCACACCCCTCTCAGCCTTGCATCTGTGCATCATGCATTCCTTCAGAAGGTGATAGCACCTGCTTTTCCCCACTCTCATGTCCTGCCATGTCACCCCCTCAGCCTGAAACACTCTCTTGCCTCATTCTTCACTCCGCTAATTCCTAAGCATCTTTCCACACTCCACTGAAACATCATTTCCTGGGGCCGTCTCTACTAAATTCTCAGGCTCAGCTGACTCTCTTCCATAGTAGCCTGCATTTCCACCTTCTGTTACATTCAAATGTTTGAACATTTGTTCAGCATTTGTCTTCCCCATGAATTCCAAGTCTGTGTACCCACGGAGGTGGGAATGGGTCTTTCTTCCTGACTGCTGACTTTTTAGCATTTAGCACAGTGTGGGAGAGAGTCAGTGCCCAATATATATTGCCTTCGTGAATGAATGCATGCATGAATATCAGAGTTCAGGAGTTATCTCCCACAGGAATTACCTCCAAATACAGAATAAACTCAGATAAATCCCCATCCCTGTTTGAGAATGAACCATTTTGGGTCTCAGTGTTGGCGACAGATTCTCACTCACCTCCAGTTATTCTCCAAGTCCAGCCTCTTATGAGCAGATTAAGTCTTTTTCTTGTCACCAAAGACCCGTGGCCCTGACTCCAGGAGCTGAGTACACACCATTGTCCATTACCAAGTACACACCCTAAATGGCAAAATATTAGAGACCTGGCTTTTTTGCAAATGTATTATTCAAGCCCTTAGCTAAGAAACAACACTTCCGTTTCTGGAGGTAAAAAATTTGCAACTAACTCAGCATCCAGAATGCTAGCAAAATTGGAAGCAATCTAGAGAACTGTGCTGAAATTGCAAAGCTGGGAGGCCAAGGGGAAGAGGCCATGCTAGCTTTATATTAATAGAGAATCCCAGAGCTGGTCTGAAGGCCACAGGGGAGAAAGATAGAGGGGCTGAGTAGAGAAGAAAAACACACAGAGGCTTTTATTGCTTTTGTTGAGCTCTAATTACAAAAATCATAAACACACACAAACCTCTCCTATAATTAACTGCCCAGAGAAAACAACTTTTAACATTTAGCTGCATGCCCTTTTGGTGCTTAAAACGATGGGCTTGGAAGCTACGCTTATTATTTAATAGCCAGCCTTCACTGAACAATGCAGCTCATAGTCCAACGAGAGGCAGAATTGGCATTGGTTGAGAACATGGACTTTGTAATCAGACAGACCTGCAACTTACTCTTACTGAACTCTATACGAAGTTAGCAACTTTTGGCAAGATGCTTAAGCCCTAAATTCCTCATCTATACACCGAGGACAAAAGTGGAATTAATCTCTCTGCGTCAAGAGGATGAAATGCAGGAAAATATATTCATTATTAATACTGAGCTTGGTGCACAATAGATGTTCAAGTAGCTATCACTATTATTGGTATAATAATATATAATATTGGTATAACATCAGCAATCATTTTTTTCTTTCCAGCTTTTATTTTAGGTTCAGGAGGTACATGTGCAGGTTTGTTTGTTTTGTGGGTAAATTGCATGTCACAGGGGTTTGGTCTACAGATTATTTTGTTACCTAGGTAATAAGCATAGTACCTGATAGGTAGCTTTTGGATTATCATCCTTCTCCCACCCTACATCCTCACGTAGACCCTGCTATTATCAACTTCTTCATGTGTAGTCAGTGTTTGGCTCCCACTTATACATGAGAACATGTGGTATTTGGTTTTCTGTACCTGCATTAATTCACTTAGGATAATGACCTCCAGCTCCATCCATGTTGTTGCAAATGACATGATCTCATTCTTTTTTATGGCTGCATAGTTATTCCACGGTGTATATGTACCACGTTTTCTTTACCCAGTCCTCTGTTGATGGGTACTTATGTTGATTTTATGTCTTTGCTATTGTGGATAGTGCTGTGATGAACATATGCATACATGTGCTTTTATGGTAGAACAATTTATATTCCTTTGGGTATAAACACAGCAATGGAATTGCTGGGCCAAATAGTAGTTTTGTTTTAAGTTCCTTGAGAAATATCCAAATTGCTTTCCATAGTAGCTGAACTAATTTACATTCCCACTGGCAGCGTAGAAGTATTCCCTTTTCTTGGCAACCTCGCCAGCATCTGGTTTTTTCTTTTGTTTTGTTTTGTTCTAACTTTTCAATAATAGCCATTTTGACTGGTGTGAGATGGTATCTCATTGTGGTTTTGATTTGCACTTCTTCGATGATTAGTGATATTGAACATTTTTTCATATTGTTGTTGGCTATGTGTACATTTCCTTTTGAAAAGTGTCTGTTTATGTCCTTAGTCTACTTTTTAATGGAGTTGTTTGCTTTTTGCTTGTTAACATATTTAGTTTCCTTATAGATTGTGGATATTAGATCTTTGTCAGATGCATAGCTTGCAAATATTTTCTCCCATTTTGTAGGTTGTCTGTTTACTCTGTGGATAGTTTCTTTTGCTGTGCAGAAGCTCTTCAGTTTAATGAGATCCCATTTGTCAATTTTGTTTTTGTTGCAATTGCTTTTGGCATCTTTGTCTTGAAATCTTTGCCAGGACCTATATCCAGAATGTTATTTCCTAGGTTTTCTTCTAGGGTCTTTATAATTGCAGGTTTTACATTTAAGTATTTAATCCACCTTGAGTTGATTTTTGTATATGGTGAAAGGAAGGGGTCCAGTTTTAATCTCCTGTATATGGCTAGCCAGTTATCCCAGCACCATTTATTGAATGGGAGTCCTTTCCCCATTGCTTGTTTTTGTCAACTTTCTTGAAGATCAACAGGGTTGTAGACGTGTGGTTCTATTTCTGGATTCACTATTTTGTTCCATTGTTCTATGTGTCTGTTTTTGTACCAGTACCATGCTGTTTTGGTTATTGTAGACTTGTAGTATAATTTGAAGTGGGGAATGTGATGCCTACAGCTTTGTTCAATTTACGTAAGATTGCACTGACTATTTGATCCTTTTGTTAGTTCAATATGAATTTTATAATAGCTTTTTCTGACTCTGTGAAAAATGTCATTCATAATTTGATACAAGTAGCATTGGATTTGTAAATTGCTTTGGCCAGTATGGTCATTTTAACAATATTGATTCTTCCTATCCATGAGCATGGAATGTTTTTCCATTTGTGTCATCTCTGATTTCTTTAGCAGTGTTTCGTAATTCTTGTTGCAGAGATCTTTCACCTTCCTGGTTAGCTCTATTCCTAGGTTGTGTGTGTGTGTGTGTGTGTGTCTATTGTGAATGGGATTGCATTTTTGATTTGGCTGTCAGCTTGGAAAGTGTTAGTATATAGGAATGCTACTGATTTTTGTACATTGATTTTGTATGCTGAAACTTTGCTAAAGTTATTTATCAGATCTGCATGTTTGGGCAAAAACAATGGGATTTTGTAGGTATCAAATCATATCACCTATGAAGAGAGATAGTTTGCCTTCTTCTCTTGCTATTTGGATGCCTTTTATTTCTTCCTCTTGCCTGATTACTCTGGCAGGACTTTCAGTTCTATGTTGAATAGGAGTGATGAGAATGAGCATCCTTGTCTTATTATAGTTCTGAAGGGGAATGCTTCCTGCTTTTGCCATTCAGTTTGATGTTGGCTATGGACTTGTCATAGATGGTTCTTGCTATTTTGAGGGATGTTCCTTCAATGCTTAGTTTGTTGAGGGTTTTTAACACGAAGGCATGTTGAATTTTATCAAAAGCCTCTTCTGCATCTATTGAAGTGATCATGTGGTTTTCCTTTTTAGTTCTGTTTATATGATGATTCACATTTATTGATTTGCATATGTTGAACCAACCTTGCATCCCAGGAATAAAGCCTACTTAACTGTAATGGATTAGTTTTTTGATGTGCTGCTATATTCAGTTTGCTAGTATTTTGTTGAGGATTTTTGCATCTATGTTCATCAGGGACGTTGGCCTGAAGTTTTCTCTTTTTTTTATTGTGTCCCTGCCAGGTTTTTTTTCTTAAGTTCTGGGGTACATGGGCAGGATGTGTAGGTTTTTTGCACAGGTAAACTAGTGCCATGGTGGTTTGCTGCACCTATAAACCTGTCACTTAGGTATCAAACCAAGCATGCATTAGCTATTTTTCCTAATGTCTCCCTTCCCCCATCCCATCCCCCAAAGCCTCCAGTGAGTGTTGTTTCCTTCCCTGTGTCTGGGTGTTCTCATTGTTCAGCTCCCACTTATAAGTGAGAACATGCAGTGTTTGATTTTCTGTTCCTACATTAGTTTGCTGAGAATAATGGCTTCCAGCTCCATCCATGTCCCTGAAAAATACATAGCCTGTTTCCTTTTTATGACTGCATAGTATTCCATGACATATATATACCATTGTCTATCACTGAAGTGCATTTGAATTGATTCCATGTCTTTGCTATTGTGACTAGTGCTGCACTGAACATTCACGTGCATGTATCTTTATAATAGAATGATTTATATTCCTTTGGGTATGTACCCAGTAATAGGATATTGGGGTCAAGTGGTATTTCTGGTTCTAGATCTTTGAGGAATCATCACACTGTCTTCTGCAATGGTTGAACTAATATGCATTCCCACCAATAGTGTAAAAGCGTTCCTATTTCACTACAACCTTGGCAGTATCTATTGTTTCTTGACTTTTTAAAAATTGCCATTCTGACTGGTTTGAGATGGTATCTTACTGTGGTTTTGATTTGCATTTCTCTAATAATCTGTGATGTTGAGCTTTTTTTCATAGGTTTGCTGTCCACATGAATGTCTTCTTTTGAGAAGTGTCTGTTCATGTCCTTTACCCACTTTTTCATGGTTTTTTTTCTTGTAAATTTGTTTAAGTTCCTCTGACAAAGGTCTAATATCCAGAATCTGCTGGGTTTTAATATCAGAATGATGCTGGCCTCTCATATAATGAGTTAGGGAGGAGTCCCTCTTTCTCACTTTTTTGGGATAGTTTCAGTAGGATTGGTACCAGCTTTTCTTTATACATCCGGCAGAATTCAGCTGTGAATTCATCTGCTCCAGGGCTTTTTCTGCTTGGTAGGCTTTTTAATACAAATTCACTTTCAGAACTTCTTATTGGTCTGTTTAGGGTTTCAATTTCTTTCTAGTTCAATCTTGGTAGGTTATGTTCCCAGGAATTTATCTATTTTTTCTAGGTTTTCTAGGTAAGTTGAACAGAGGTGTTCATAATAGTCTCTGAGGATTTTTTTTTTTTTTGTATTTCTGAGATGTTGGTAGTAATGTGTCATTTATCATTTCTGATTGTATTCATTTGGATTGTTCTTTTTTTCTTTGTTAGTCTAGCTAATAGTCTATCAATCTTATTTATTCTTTCAAAAAACAAACTTCATTTCATTGATCTTTTGTATGGTTTTTCATATCTCAGTTTCAGTCAGTTCAGCTCTGATTGTGGTTATTTATTTTCTTCTTCTGGCTTTGGGGTTGGTTTGCTCTTGTTTTTCTAGTTCCTCTAGGTGTGACGTTAGGTTGTTAATTTGAGATCTTTCTAACTTTTTGCTGTGGGTGTATAGTGCTATAAACTTTCCTCTTAACACTGCTTTAACTGTGTCCCAGAAATTCTAATATGTTGTATCTTTATTTTCATTAGTTTCAAAGAATTTTTTGATTTCTATCTTAATTTCATTGTTTACTCAAAAGGCGTTCAGAAACAGATTGCTTAATTTCCAATGTAATTGCATGGTTTTGAGAGATCTTCTTAGTATTGATTTCTATTTTATTGTACTGTGATCCCAGAGTGTGATTAATATGACTTTGGGTTTTTTTGAATTTGTTGAGAATTGTTTTATGTCCCATTGTGTGGTCAATTTTAGAGTATGTGCCATGTGCAGATAAGAAGAATGTATATTCTATTGTTATCAGGTAAAGTGTTCTATCAATGTCTGTTAGGTCCATTTGGTCAAGCGTTAAAAGTCCTGAATATCTTTGTTAGTTTTCTGCCTTGATGATCTGACTAATACTGTCAGTGGGGTGTTGAAGTTTGCCATTATTATTGTGTGGCTATCTAAGCCTCTTCATAGATCCCTAAGAACTTGTTTTATGATTCTGGGTGCCCTAGTGTTGGGTGCATATATATTTAGGATAGTTAAGTCTTCTTGTTGAATTGAACCTTTTATCATTATGTAAAGCCCTTCTTTTTTTTTTATTGTTGTTGGTTTAAAGTCTGTTTTGTCTAAAATTAGAATAGCAACTCCTACACCTTTTTTATTTTCCATTCGCTTGGTAGATATTTCTCCATCCCTTTACTTTGAGCCTATGTGTGTCACTGCATGTGAGATAAGTTTCTTGAAGACTTGCCTGATTACTCTGGCAGGACTTTCAGTTCTATGTTGAATAGGAGTGATGAGAAAATAGGAGCATACAGTTGGGTCTTGCTTCTTTATCCAACTTGACAATCTGTACTTTTTAAGTGGAGTGTTTAGCCCATATAAATTCAAGGTTAATATTGGTATGGGTAGATTTGATCCCGTCATTGTCCCAACATCATTTTTGGATTATAGTAAATAGATTTGCATAACCAATTCCCTATTGTTGGATATATACATTGCTGCCATTTTACTTTTCTGGTGACTGGGGCTTTGGGATGAGTAGCAAGGCCAAGGATCCCCAGGAGAAGACAGAGCACGAGAAGAGAATAGCTTGCAGTAAATATGCTGGTACCAACTGGTGGTAATGCCAGTGGCAGATGGGGTCTCAAGAAGGAAGGGACAGGAGGGGAATCATTTAGAGTAGGACAAACAAGTGATCTTTATTCTTACACCATTGTTTCTCTGGATTAAGGACAAAAGTAATGAACAACCCACAGCAGCCACAGTGATGTTTTACTATGCAATTCAGACACTCTATCTCCTTTAAAACAAAGTCTTTTTTTCAAATTTTGACTTACAAAATCCAGGATAAAGGTCTAGCACCTGTCTCCCTCTCTGTATGTCCTCATTTCTACCTCAGCACCTTTGCACTTTCTGTGCCCTTTGCCTGGAATGCTCTCTCCTCAGATCTTTGCATAATTCACTGCTCATAATTCAGGTCTTTGTACCTCCTCTGCAAGATGTTCCCTGACCACTGTATGTAAAATAGCTTCCCTCTACACCACTTTCCTATAACTCTTTGCATGATTTGTTTTTCTGAGTGGCATTTACTTCTACATATTTGTTCATTTTCAGTCTTCCCTACAGAAGCATAAGCTATGTATGGAGGAGCCACGTTTGCTTGTTCACCAATGTGTCCCTGGTGCTTAGAAGAGGACTTGGAATATAGCAGGTGCTCAGCATATATCTGTGGAATGAATGAATGAATCTCTAAGCTGACTTGAGGTGCTGGGGCCAACAACTATCCAAGGAGTAAAATAAGTCCACATATTTCTGGTCCACAGTTGCTATGGTCTGAATATCTCTCTCCCCCCAGTATTCATAAATTGAATCCTAATCCCCAATGTAGTGGTGTTAAGAGGTGGGGCCTTTGGGATGTGATTAGATGATGAGGGCAGAGTCATCACGAATGGGATTTGTGCCCTTACAAAATAGGCCCAAGGGAAATTACCCCTTTCACCACGTGAGGGTACTGGTCTTGCTTCTAGACACTAAGAAGTGAGCAGTCTGCAACCCAGAAAAGGACCCTCACAAGAACCCAACCATGCTGGCACCCTCAACTTGGACTTTCCAGCTTTTATAACTGTGAGAAATTAACTTCTGTCCTTGATAAGCTATGCAGTTGATGGTATTTTCTTACAACAGCCAAACAGACTAAGACAACGGGGTACCACAGTGGTTAAGCACAGAAACAAAAGCATTCATTGGGATGCTGGCACCATTACTCCCAGATGTGCAATCTTGGGCAAATTATTTTAGTTCTCTCTGCCTCAGTTTCTCCTTTATAAAATAGGAATGACAATAGTGTCTATTTTATAGGGTTCTTGTAAGGATTAAATGAGATAATGTAGGTCCATTTCTTAGCAGAGTATCTGGGACTTAGAAAGACCTCAATAAAAGTTTTTTTATTATTCATAAATTAGTTATTAAATCCTTCACTCCTCATTATTTCAGTCATTTATTCATTCAAATATCCACTCATTTATTTGTCCATTTTTTAATGATTTTCTCATTCTTGCTTCTATTTATTAAATCCATCCACCCTCATACATCTATCTATTCATCTATTTGTGATTTAAACAAACATTTATTAAGCTTATTTTAAAGTATCTCAAAGCAACAGTCAGAAAGAGTAGAAATACGAGGTTTAAACAGCATCAGCTTTTAAACACCTTTCTGTATCCAGCCGAGTTATACCTGGGGCCCACTCAAGAATGAGTGCCATGCAGGACTGATGTTCAGCTGGCAGTCATTGGTATAGCTGTGCCCACCCAATACAGCAGTTATTCCAAAAGCCTCCTTCTTTACAAGTCCCTAGGTAGGGGAGACCAAAGGCATTCAGGGATGATGCTGAAGATAATCATAATGATGATGATGGCACTAAAGACAGTGTACATGGGGTCAGGTGCAGTAGCTCACACCTGTAATCCCAGCACTTTGGGAGGCTGAGGCAGGCGAATCATGAGGTCAGGAGTTTGAGATCATCCTGGCCAACATGGTAAAACCCTGTCTCTACTGAAAATACAAAAAAATAGCTGGGCGTGGTGGTGGGTGCCTGTAATCCCAGCTATTCAGGAGGCTGAGGCAGGAGAATCTCTTGAACCCAGGAGGCGGAGGTTGCAGTGAACCGAGATTGATCGTGTCACTGCACTCCAGCCTGGGTGACAGTGTGAGACTCCATCTCAAAAAAAAAAAAAAAAAAAAAAAAAAAAAAAGGCCGTGTACGTGAATTTGACTCCTACTACATGCCAGATATTAATATTATTTTAAAGGATCTCAAGGCAACAGTCAGAAAGAGTAGAAATATACACCCTTCTGTATCCCATCCAGTTGTACCCAGGGCCCACTCAGGAACACACAGCTGGCCCCTTATCTCCAACATTTTCTCCTTCTGGTCCAGAAACACAGGCCCAAGGTCTCAGCTTCCATCCCTCCATCTCCCTGCAGCCCAGGGAATCTTTTGCTCTCTCAGCTTGTACCAGCATTTAGTTTGCAAATAGAGTTTATCTCTTCTGGGTCAGGAGGGCACACTTCACCCCAGCCTGAAGTGCTGCTGAAATCTCTTTGTCTATTTCACGTTAGAATATCGTTCCCTGAGGTGCCCAAAACACTCAGTGCTGAGGCCACCTCCCCCACCCAATCCAGCAGTTATTCCCAAAGCCTCTTTCTTTATAGATCCCTAGGGTGGGGAGACCAAAGGCACTCAGGAATGATGCTTCAAAAGATCATAATAATAATGATGACATTAAAGACAGTGTCCACGAATTTGACTCTTACTACATGCCAGGTATCCAGAACAGTATTCAAACATATTTCACAACCAGGACAACCCAACCAGTCAGAGTGGATGCTAGCTGCAGATAACCAGCACAGCTGTACCAATGCCTAGCAGCTGAACATCAGTCCTGCACGGCATATCTGTCAATCAATGAAACCCCTCAGCAGGCTAGGAGGCAGTAATGTGAGCCCATTTAACAGATGCAGAAGTGGAAGCTCAGAGAGAAAAATACCACTTAGAGAAGAGATAAGCAGATCTGGGCTTTGCTGAGTGCTGGGCTTGTTTGCTTACTGCCCATTTTGTGTATCTACTTACTTATTTGCATCTATTATGAGAACATTTGCTGTACTTGTTAAACTGTGATTTTTCTCATTCTTTACATTTCAAAAAAATTAAAACCTACAGTAAAGTTAAAAGAATAGTTTACTGAACACATACACCCTTCAACTAGATTCATGAAATTATCTGTTGCCCTCCCTCTCTCAGAAGGAAAACACACACACACACACACACACACACATACACACACACACACTTACACACACACAGAGTCATCTGTTCCATAATGACATTTCAGTTGATGGAACACATACATGATGGTGGTTTTGTAAGACTATAAAGGAGCTAAAAACTTTCTACTGCCCAGTGGTGTCTTAACCATTGTAATACTGTACTGCAATATATTACTCAAGTTTTTGTGGTGATGCTGATGTAAACAAACCTACTGCACTTCCAGTCATATGCAAGTGTAGCACACACACCCTCCTACAAAGGCATGTCTATAGTTTCTTGTCTTCGGACATGTAAGAATTGGAGGCACAGAAATGTGGACTTGGAGAAATCTGGGGCCAACTTTCTGCTCACAGGCTCGACATCAACCATGCCACATAGAAGAAAAAAATGAGAAAATAGTTTACAAAAGGATAGCATATACAATTATGTACAGCATGTAATAATAATAAATGACTGTAACTGATTTATATATTTATTATACCATACTTCTTGTCACTATTTTTTAGTGTACTCCTTCTACTTATAGTTTTTAAAAGTTAACCATAAAATAGCCGCAGGCAGCTCCTTCAGGAGGTATTCCAGAAGAAAGCACTGTTATCATGGGAGATGACAGCTCCATGCATGTTATTCCCCCTGAAGACCTTCCAGTGGGACAAGATATGGGGGTGGAAAACAGTGATGTTGAGAATCCTGACCCTGTGTAGGCCTAAGATAATGTATATATTTGTGTTTTTGTTTTTAACAGAAAAAAAGTTTTAAGAAGTTTAAAAATTCATAGAATAAGAATATAAAGAAAGAAAGTGGCTGGATGCAGTGGCTCACGCCAGCATGTTGGAAGACTAAGGCAGGAGGATCACTTGAGGCCAGGAGTTCAAGGCCAGACTGGGCAACATATGAGACCCTGCCTCTACGAAAAATAAAAATAGCCTGGCATGGTGGCATGCAACTGTAGTCCTAGCTACTTGGGAGGCTGACGTGGGAGGATCACTTGAGTCCAGGAGTTTGAGGCTGCATTGAGCTATGATTGTGGTACTGCATTCCAACCTGGGCATCAGAGTGAGATCCTATTTCATATATATAATATATTAATATATAATAATACATATTATGTAAAAATATATTTCCTATATAATAAATATTTTGATTATACATTATAATATATTATACATAAGACATTATACATTACATATTAATATATAATATTTATGTGTATATATACACCTATGTGTGTGCATATAAACACACATATATTTTGTATAGCTATACAATGTGTTTTTGTTTTAAGCTAAGTGTTATTACAAAAAAGGCAAAAAGTTTTTAAAAACTAAAAACATTTATAAAGTAAAAAAGTGGCAGCAAACTAAGGTCAATCTATTATTAAAGAAAGAAAAGTAAAAACTAAATAAATTGAGTATAACCTGTGTGTGCAGTGTTTACAAAGACTACAGCAGTGTTTAGTAATGACCTAGGTCTTCATGTTCACTCACCACTCACTCACTGACTCACCCAGAGCAACTTTCAGTGCCGCAAGCTTCATTCAATGCAAGTGCCCTCTACAGGTTTACCCTTTGTTTTTCATATTGTATGTTTACTGTATCTTTTCTATATTTAGACGCACAAGTACTTACCATTGTGTTACAATTGCCCACAGTATTCAGCACGGTAACATGGCGTACAGGTTTGTAGCCTAAGAACTGCATAGGCTCAGTCATATCCCCATCGTTAAATGACACGTACTGCATACACATACATATTTTTTATTCCATTTATAAGTTAAGTTAAAACTACCATGACAGTTCATCCCTAACTACTGCTTCCAAGTCACACTGATCACACAGCCCCACACATAATCCTATTCCTGAAGCCCATGAAAGGTCTTCCTTTACCACCCAGCCAGAAGTGACCACACCTGTGCTCCTAGACGTGCTCCAGATGCCTGTTGCTCACCTATGCCCCCTAATGGGAAACTCCTCACCTACAACCCTGTTGATGGGAGCCCATCCCCTGACAGAAGGACCAGGGAGATCTCTGTCCTACAGGGATTCCAGCCACGAGCTGGCAAGGGCCTGTGATTTGGGTGGGATAAGTCAATCAGACTGTTCCTCTTAGCAACTTCAACTGAGAGGAGGCATCGTTTCTGGAGAGTTACAGGCACTAGAACTTAAAAGCTCAGGCGGACTCAGGAGCCACTGTAAAGGTTGAAGTCATGAGCAACCAAAAGGAAGATGAAACAGCTGCACAAATGTAATTTTAAAATGTTTATAATAATAACAACTAATATTTATTGAGCATATAGTATGTGCTAAGCATAGAACAATTATCAATTCATTTTATATTGCCAGTGGCAGTATATACATTATCATCTCACCTGTTGAGATTAAGACACAGAGAGGCAAAGTAACTTACCTGGGGACACACAGCAAGCAACTGGAAGAGCCTATTTTTCTTACCACCATCCTATTGGTTCCTGGTATGCACCTTGCCCTTCCTGAGGCCTACTGTTCTGCTTTCTCTAGACTCCCAAGAGATTTTTCTGCATCTTACAGCAAAGCCTCAATTGTACTGGAGGTAAGTGGAGAGGGTTTCTATTGGCTTCAATCAAAAGAAGCCTGACTGAAGCACCTAGACTTAGCTGGGACTGGGTTTCCTCAAGACTAACACTCACTTTCACCATTCTGACCTGCAAGTTTGCAAAGGGAGACTCACAATTTCTGGGGAGCTGAGAATGAGGCACGAAGATTAGTTATACATAACCCATTATCAATAATTTTATATGCACACACTGTGTTGGATGGCTTCCTTATTTGGATGTCACTTTCGCTTCCTTTTATAAATGCAAAAGAAAAATTATCAGGGCTCTTACACTTGCACTGGTGACCTTACACAACATAACCCAATTTCCCAGAAAAGAAAAGGACTTGAATTTTCCCACCACTAAGCTTTTCAGGGAACCAAAGCTTGTTTGATTAGGGAGAGACTTTTTTTTCTTTTTCTTTTTTTACTGTACTCAGGTAACCAACTTTTAGAAAATTAGCATTCTTCAAAGTACAGATAATGCAAATGACAGCAAACATAATTGAATCTCTCTCTCTGATGATTTAGGAGGTACTTCTGAATGTCACTCCCCTTTATTCAAGACTATAAAAAAAATCTGTCTAATAAAATTAAAATTTTACATTTGCTTGTTAGAGCCTTCTGGGTGTTATGTGGTTGTGCGACTAAGTCCAAACATAAATGTCACATCTAGTTTCTTGGGCTGTTTACCAAAATCATCTGAGTCACATTGAATGGTGAAAGAAGACACTCGGCCCACTGTGTGGGGTCAGTCTACTGATCCTATAGTAGAATGCCACTTCCAAGCTGGTCGTATGCCTAGACTGGCTCCTTTAAACAGTGGGATATTAGCACTGAATTCCAAGGGAGCTGAAAAGAACCATAATATTTTCATATTTGGGAGATGACAATTCCCATCAAGCAGAGGAATTTGAAGATTCATAGTTTGTATGTCACATTTGTTACACAGTGTCTTGTGCCTAGTAAGTGCTCAGTAAATGGTAAATGGTAAATTCTCATAGTAGGAAAATGGATTAGAGCTTGAGAGAAGCCAAAAATTTATTCTTCTGGGTAGCTCTTAAATATTCCAACTCGCATTAGTTTTCCTAGCAGATGGAAAATCTATTTTACTTCACATTGTTCCTTTTCAGAGAACAATTCAAGTCTCTCTTAGTGGATGGAGAAAGATGCAGAGAGAAGCAAGAAAAATGAGGGAGACTAGAAGCTGTAGGTTCAAGGAAGCTTTGGTACCACAAAAATTCACAGGACCGGAGGGCAAAAGCCTTGGGTTTGTGTCCTTACTCTTTTCAGCCAGCTCTTGGAAGTGACGCCTTCCACTATTGGACATGGCTTGGTGTTATGAACTGTTTTAATGAAAACCACATCTGTTCCTTTTTCAACTTTCTCCACTAGCTTATTTTTTTTATTCATCCAGTGTTTATAAGGCATCTACTGTGAGCCTGAAACTGCTCTTGTTGCTGAAGAAATACCACCAGGAAATGAATCAGACCTAGATCTGCCTTCACAAAACCTTTCAAAGAAGTGCAGAGTTATGACAGGAATGCATGATGACCTCATCTAGTCTTGGGGGTAGAAGGGAGGAAGTTCAGGGAAGGCTTCCTGGAGGAAGTGACATTTAATCTGAGACCTGGAAGATAAGAAGTTAGCATTCAAGTTTTTCCTTGAGGAGCAACACAGAAAAAATGTTCCACCTTTCAAATGTGAGGTTAGCTCTCTAGCCTCCTTTCTTAGCACTGTCCTATGCTGTCACTCTACTCTGACCACAGTGGTCCACACTGAGGACTCATCTCCCATAATAACCTTCTCTTTCCTCAGAGCATGTAATTCTAGGCCCTTTATCATCCTAGCTGACCCCACTATCAACAGGCTTCATTTTGCCAAAACTTATAAAAAGGTGATGCATCTTCATTAAATTTTATCCTTGGACTCCCTACCAAGTGAACCAAGGATGAAAAATTATACATTGATGGCAACAACAACAACAAAAAAATCAGAGTTTTCTTATATACACAAGGATCCACATCAGGAGTGCTTTTCTTTCTATTTGGGAGTGTTTCTAGAAATTGAATTATATGCCAAGCAATGAGCCAGATACTGAGAATAAGATGATTTCATGCAAGTCAGCTTCCCCAGGAAGCAGAAGTCAGGAGAGACTTGGGAATTCAAAGGGGTGACTGGGGAGTTATACATGCAAAAAGGAAAGGGAGGAAGCTGAACTGAGCAGGAGACATCAGACACAACTGCGGACCTGATAAAGTCTCTACTAGCCAAACGGGTCTCTGGAATAAGCACTGCCCGTTAGAGGAGGGACCCATTGAGCAGAAATGAGCAGGTCTTGTACCATCTACCACCTTTCTGAGTTATAGATTAGGGGCTGTCTTGAGAATAGCATGCTCTCACCTCTCATCATCTTGCTCAATCTTTGGCCAGGGGTTCTCCTGAGAATACTGTAACCTTAGTTTAAAAATGGAGGCAAACATTGATTAAGCAAATAGCTGTAGGTTGTCAGTTAGCCTCGCCTCACTCATTGAAACTGGGCAATGAGTCCTTTCTTGAAGGAAGATCTAAGCAGTATGTCTCCACATCTGCCACAAGGGTACATAAAAATGAAAAGATTGCTGCCCTGTGGAAGCCTGTAGCCTGGGGAGACAGACTCTGAGCTGCTAATTACACAACAAATATTTTAGTAATGATTATATTTTTTTAAAAGAAAGTATTCTTGTACATTGAAAACTACAAAGCACTGTTATAAAAAATTAAAGAAGATCTAAAGAAATGGAAACATACCCCATGTTCATGGATTGGAACACTTCATATTGTTAAGGTGGCAGTACTCACCAACCTAGTCTACAGGTTCAATGAAGTTGCTACCAAAATTCCAGCTGCCTTTATTGCAGAAATGGCCAAGTTGACCATAAAATTCATATTAAATTGCAAGATACCCCAAATACCCAAAACAAACCTACAAAAGAAAAACAAAGTTGGAGGATGTTCACTTCCCAATTTCAAAATTGACGGCAAAGTTACAATGAGCAGAACAATGTGGTGCTGGATATGACAGACACATAGATCAAAGGAACAGAATTGGAAGTCCAGAAATAAGCCCTTGTGTCTATAATCAACTATTTTCAACAAGGGTACTAATAACGTTCTATGGAGGAAAGAATAATCTTTTCAACATATGGTCCTAAGACAAACATACAGACACACGCAAAAGAATGAAGTTAGAACCCTACCTAAGACATATACAAAAATCAACTCAAAAATGATCAGAGACCTAATTGAAAAGAGGAAGTCAACTTGTCCCTGTTTGCAGATGACATGATTGTATATTTAGAAAACCCCATTGTCTCAGCCCAAAATTTCCTTAAGCTGATAAGCAACTTCAGCAAAGTCTCAGGATACAAAATTAATGTGCAAAAATCACAAGCATTCCTATACACCAATAACAGACAAACAGAGAGCCAAATCATGAGTGAACTCCCATTCACAATTGCTTCAAAGAGAATAAAATACCTAGGAATCCAACTTACAAGGGATGTGAAGGACCTCTTCAAGGAGAACTACAAACCACTGCTCAACGAAATAAAAGAGGATACAAACAATGGAAGAACATTCCATGCTCATGGATAGGAAGAATCAATATCATGAAAATGACCATACTGCCCAAGGTGATTTATAGATTCAATGCCATCCCCATCAAGCTACCAATGACTTTCTTCACAGAATTGGAAAAAACTACTTTAAAGTTCACATGGAACCAAAAATGTGCCCACATTGCCAAGACAATCCTAAGCAAAAAGAACAAAGCTGGAGGCATCATGCTACCTGACTTCAAACTATACTACAAGGCTACAGTAACAAAAACGGCATGGTACTGGTACCAAAACAGGTATATAGACCAATGGAACAGAACAGAGGCTTCAGAAATAACATCATACATCTACAACCATCTGATCTTTGACAAACCTGACAAAAACAAGAAATAGGGAAAGGATTCCCTATTTAATAAATGGTGCTGGGAAAACTGGCTATCCATATATAGAAAGCTGAAACTGGACCCTTTCCTTACACTTTATACAAAAAGTAATTCAAGACGGATTAAAGGCTTAAATGTTAGACATTACTAAAACACCAAAAGCAATGGCAACAAAAGCCAAAATAGACAAATGGGATCTAATTAAACTAAAGAGCTTCTGCACAGCAAAAGAAACTACCATCAGAGTGAACAGGTAACCTACAGAATGGGAGAAAATTTTTGCAATCTACTCATCTGACAAAGGGCTAATATCCAGAATCTACAAAGAACTCAAACACAATTACAAGAAAAAAACAAACAACCCCATCAAAACGTGGGCAAAGGATATGAACAGACACTTCTCAAAAGAAGACATCTAGGCAGCCAACAGATATATGAAAAAATGCTCATCATCACTGATCATCAGAGAAATGCAAATCAAAACCACAATGAGATACCATCTCACACCAGTTAGAATGAAAATCATTAAAATGTCAGGAAACAACAGGTGCTGGAGAGGATGTGGAGAAATAGGAACACTTTTACACTGTTGGTGGGACTGTAAACTAGTTCAACCATTGTGGAAAAGAGTGTGGCGATTCTTCAAGGATCTAGAACTAGAAATGCCATTTGACCCAGCCATCCCATTACTGGGTATATACCTAAAGAATTATAAATCATGCTGCTATGAAGACACATGCACCTGTATGTTTATTGTAGCACTATTCACAATAGCAAAGACTTGGAACCAACCCAAATGTCCATTAATGATAGACTGGATTAAGAAAATGTGGCACATTTACACCATGGAATACTATGCAGCCATAAAAAGGATGAGTTCATGTCCTTTGCAGGGACATGGATGAAGCTGGAAACCATCATTCTCAGCAAACTATCTTAAGGACAGAAAACCAAACACTGCATGTTCTCACTCATAGGTGGGAATTGAACAATGAGATCACTTGGACACAGGGCAGGGAACATCACATACCGGGGCCGGTCGGGAGGTTAGGGGCTGGAGGAGGGATAGCATTAGGAGAAATACCTAATGTACATGACGAGTTGATGGGTGCTGCAAACCAATAGGGCACATGTATACCTATGTATCAAACCTGCACGTGTGCACATGTACCCTAGATCTTAAAGTGTATGTGTGTGTGTGTGTGTGTGTGTGTGTGTGTGTGTGTGTATATATATATATATATTTTTTTTTTTTTTTTTTTTAAACGGTCAGTGACCTAAATGTAAAAGTTAACTCATAAAACTCTTAGAAGGAACCATACGTGTAAATCTTCCTGACCGGTTTAGGCAACACTTTCGTAAATATGGAAACAATAACACAAGCAACAAAAGAAAAAATTAAGTAAATTGAACTTCATCAAAATTAAAACCTTTCATGCATCAAAGGATACTATCAAAAAAGTGAAAATGCGTGGCTGGGCACAGTAGTTCACACCTGTAGTCCCAGCACTTTGGGAGGCTGAGACAGGATAATTGCTTGAACCCAGGAGGCAGAGGCTTCAGTGAGCCAGGATTATGCCACTGCACTCTAGCCTGAGCGACAGAGTGAGATCCTGTATCAAAAAAAAAAATTAAAAAAAAATGAAAAGGCAACCCATAGAATTGCATAAAATATTTGCAAATCACATAACTGATAAGAGTACGGTATCTAGATGATACAAGTCTTGTAACTCAAAAAAAAAATAAAAATAAAAAGGCAGAAAACCAAACAACCCAATTTTAAAGTGGGAGAAAGAATTGAATAGACATTTCTCCAAAGAAGATATATAAATGGCACTAAGCACATGGAAAGATGCTTAACATCATTAGTTACTAGGCAAATGCAAATGAAAACCACAGAGATATCACTTCCCACCCACTAGGATGGCTACCAAAAAAAAAGAGGAAATTATTAACTGTTGGTGAAGATGTGGAAAAATTAGAACCCTTGTACTCAAGAAGTCAAACAAAGAACTACCATATGACACAGAAATTCTATTCCTAGCTATATACCTAAGAGAATTAGAAACATGTTCAAACAGAAGTTTGTGCACAAATGTTCATAGCAGTATTATTTCTAATAGGTAAAAAGTAGAAATGCTCCAAATGTTCATCAGTGGATGAACGGATAAACAAAATGTGGTATTTCCATACAATGGAGTATTATTCAGCCATAAAAAAGAATGAAGTGCTAACACATGCCACAACATGGATTAACTGTGAAAATATTTTGCTAAGTAAAAAAAACCAGTCACAAAAGGCCACATATTATATAATTCTATTTATATGAAATGTCCAGAATAAGCAAATCCATAGAGATAGAAAGTAGATTAGTGCTTGCCAGAGGCTGGGGAGAGGGAATGGGGAGTGACTGTTTAATGAGTATAGGATGTCTTTTTGGGGTGATGAGAATGTTCTGGAATTGGATAGTGGTGATGGTTGCAGAGCATTGTGAATATACAATAAACCACTGAATGATATACTTTAAAATGATTTAAAAAGCAAATGTTGTGTTATGTAGAAAAAAGTGAAGGAGAAAGAAGAGGTGGAGGGTGTGGTGAGAACAATCTAATAGGAGAGCCCGGCCTGATCCGGAACAGTCATGGAAGACTTAAAGATAAATGGCTTTTTTTAAATTATTCTCAAGGCCCATCTCCAACTTTCAGGGGTTATCTTGCCCTGACTGCTGGGGCTTTGATAACCCAGGTTTCCAGGGGTGGATGATGTAGGTGAAGATCCCTGACAAGGTCATTTTCTCTCCCCAACTGAACAGAAGGAAGAAAGAGCTGGGGGAGGAGAGGAAATTGTGTACAGGCATCACTTAGGAGGAAGACAGAGAGACACGGAAACATTCTTTTCTTCCTTTTGTCTCCAAAGCCAGGTGACAGAGAATGGAAATGGGGAATGTAGATCAAAATGTAATTTTCCCTTACAAGCTGCAGTGAGGCCAGGGGCTAGGGGGTGGGTGGCCTGCCCTGGGGAGCTGCTCACACGGCAATAACTCACCAGCAGCTCTGCACAAAAGCAGTGCTTATTAAAGGTCAAATGGAGCCAGCAGGGGGATAGTCGGGGGAGGGTTGATGGAAGCAATAAAGGGACACAAGAGAGACAGGGGGCCATTGGGAAGGGCTGATTCTGATTAAGAATTTGTCCCAAGCAAGGCAGAGGTCAGCCATTCAAGTCAGGAGGTGATGCCCCTGACACCCACCAGGGACCCCTGGGCTGGAAAATGCTGCCTTTGTCTTTATGAACCAAGAATTTCCCTGGCCCCATGCAAAAATCAATAATGAATCAATGAAACACTGGCTTGCATAAGAAACAATTATCAGCAAGCCAGAAAAACAGCATTGGGAGCCCTCTGCCTCTGCTCACCTACAAGGTGGATGGGGAGGTGGCTAAACTCTCAGAGGTCAGATAGCTGAGGAATGACCTAACCACCCAGGTGCCCAGGACTGGTTAATTCACCATCATCATCATCATCATCATCATCAACATCATGTAACTTCTACTACCTGTCAAACATTCTGCGGAGCTCACAATCTTACCGAATTTTCTCAACAACCCACAAGTGCTGTTATTATTCTCATTTTATAGTCAGGAATACTAAGGCTTAGAGAGCTAAGTCATCTGCTCAATAGCACTTAGCTACTGAAAAGGCAGAGTTAGGGCATGACACCAATCTATCCAACCCCAAACCCTGAGCTCTAACTATAATAATAAACGGCCTCTCACAATAATCAAGTGACTACTGAATGCCTACTATGTGCCTGGCCACGAATGCACTGCTGGGATTTGGGCTGAGTCTTTTCTTTCCCCCTCAGAGCCTCAGAGTTCTAATTGATCCCATGGGGAGTTATCCCTGATGCTCCTGTCTAGGAGGGAAGCTCAGAGAATCAAGTCATACTCAGAGCTTCATTTGGTTATCCAAATGAATATGCATTTAGAAAATGGGACCTCTGTGCACCTAAGAGGCTGTCCCTCTCACTGTCTTTCCTCTCTCTGACATGCCTAGTATGCAGGACAATGCCGGAACAGACAGAGTTCCCAGTCAAGACCAGAACAGAACCTGGAGTGGGAAACAAAGCGTGAAGGCCACAGGATGAGGAAATGGGGGTGAGAAAATGTGGCTGAGTGGATGACAACCCAATGCAGGCCTTAGATGGGCGGGGCCCAAACTGTCAGGCTTCTGACACTTCCCTTTGAAGGGACGTACAACAACTCCTTGCTAATTGGTCTTGCCTCCAAGACGCTCGAGTTCTGTATTTTCAACATGTGTACACCAGTTTTTAAGTTTATTTTTTTTAAACACTTGGTGATATGGTTTGGATATTTGTCGCTGCCCAAACCTCATGTTGAATTGTCATCTCCAGGGCTGTAGGTGGGGCCTGGTGGGAGGTGTCTGGGTCATGGAGGTGAATTCTTCATGGCTTGGTGCTGTCTTTGCAGTCGTGAGTTATGAGATCTGGTGATTTTAAAGTGTGTGGCACCTCTCCCCCTGCCACTCTCTCTTGCTCCTGCTTTTGCCATGTGACGTGCCTGTTCTCCCTTCACCTTCTGCCATGGTTGAAAGCTCCCTGAGGCTTCACTGGAAGCCAGGAGATGTTAGTATGACGCTCTTTGTAAAGCCTACAGAACCATAGCCAATTAAGCCTCTCTTCTTTTCTTTTTTCTTTTTCTTTTTTTTTTTTTCCTTTGGAGACAGTCTTGCCCTGTCGCCCAGGTTGGAGTGCAGTGGTGCAATCTTGGCTCAATGCAAACTCTGCCTCCTGGGTTCAAGCTATTCTCCTGCCACAGCCTCCTAAGTAGCTGGGATTATAGGCTTCTGCCACCACATCTGGCTAATTTTTTAATTTTGCTAGGGATGGGGTTTCACCATGTTGGCCATGCTGGTCTCAAACTCCTGACCTCAGGTGATCTACCTGTCTCGACCTCCCAAAGTGCTGGGATTACAGGCATGAGTCACTGTGCCCGGCATAAACCTCTCCTCTTTATAAATTACCCAGGCTCAGGTAGTGCTTTATAGCAATGCAAGAATTGCCTACTTCACTTGGGTTGCCAGTAAGGGCTGCTTGGAAATCCTGAGAAGCCCCCACCTCCTCAGAGCACAGGCTGCAGAAATGTTTTCTTTTTCGAACAGTGGAAGAAAGCAACTCGGAAGGTGAAGAGGCAGTAGAGAGAATTGGGAAATCTTTTGTGTGTGAGCATGTGTGTGTGTTACCATAACAGGTTTTTAAGATTAGAAAGTTCTAGAACTTGTATTCATTTTGACATTTATTTATTTATTTATTTATTGAGACAGGAGTCTCGCTCTGTGCCCAGGCTGGAGTGCAGTGACAAAATCTCAGCTTACTGCAACCTCTGCCTCCCAGGTTGAAGCTATTCTCCTGCCTCAGCCTCCCGAGTAGGTGGGACTACAGGCGTGTGCCATCACGCTTGGCTAATTTTTGTATTTTTAGTAGATATGGGGTTTCTCCATGTTGGCCAGGCTGGTCCTGAACTCCTGACCTCAAGTGATCCACTCACCTCTGCCTCCCAAAGTGCTGGGATTACAGGTGTGAGCCACCACACCTGGCCTATTTTGACTTTTACATACCGGTAGGTAATGCCACGTTGTTTGTTTCCTCCTGACCCAGTAACATCTGTAAGTCTCGATCTTGCACACAGCAGTTTTGCTGAGGTAACGGATGCTTCTGGTGCTCAAGTCACATCCCCTCTGCTCTCCCCTGACTGTGGCACACTGACACCACCCCACCTGAAGCATCTTTCCAGAACCCAGAACCTCTCTGCTTCTCTGCCTCAATGCTTTCTCTAAAGCTGCAAGAACCTGTTCAGCCTCAGGCAGGGGAAACCCCAGAAGTGCAGGGAGTTAACACCCCTGTAACTGTAACAGGTTCATTGCCCGACGTGCCCAGCAAGTCAAGACAAGATACCAGCTTGCAGAAGAGAAAGAGGTTTAATTAAAGGGTCACCGAAATCTCAAATCCATCTCCTCGAGGAATTTGAGGTTAAAGTTTTTTTAAGGGTTCTGGAGTGGACTGAAGTGTGGAGGCCATTGATAGGCAGAAGAATGCTGGGTGAAGTCATGGGACAGGGAGAGGAAGAAGCTGTATTAGCAGGCTGATCCCATTCAGGACACAGTGACTGAAAACCAGCCACATCCACCCACAAGAGCTTTGTGGGGAGATCAGAGGGAGCACGTCTTAGACCAGATCCTCAGCTTGTATGAGGCATTTGGTGTTGCTTTGAGGGTAGTCATATCCTAATCAACACTTAAAGTATCATTATTAGCAATACTGAGCTAACCAAAAGGGAGGGGGCAGGATTAAGAGAAGACAGGCAGGCTAGGCGCAGTGGCTCACACCTGTAATCCCAGCACTTTGGGAGGCTGAAGCAGGCGGATCGTGAGGTCAGGAGTTTGAGACCAGCCTGGCCAATACGGTGAAACCCCCTCTCTACTAAAAATACAAAAAAAAAAATTAACCTGGCATTGGGGTACACGCCTGTAGTCCCAGCTACTCAGGAGGCTGAAGCAGAAGAACCGCTTGAACCCGGGAGGTGGAGGTTGCAGTGAGCCAAGATTGCACCATCACACTCCAGCCTGGGTGACAGAGGGAGATTTCTGTCTCAAAAAAAAAAAAAAGAAAAGAAAAAAGAAGAGAAAAGAAGAAGACAGGTAGATCTCACAGGTAACAATAAGTGTAGGTAGGCAAGATATAAAGTCCAGAGAGGTCACCTGTGGCACGTAGAAGAAACACTTGGCCCTGAGACTAGGTAGGGAGCAGAGCCCAGAGGAGTGGAGGGGCAGGTGAGTCCTCCTGAGGGAAATCCCTGTCTTGTCCTGCAGTTGTTCTCTGCACCCAATCAGCCTCCTGCTAGTCAGCAACGCTGCAATCAGCACCCTTCAAGAAGGTTTTGCATAAACTCATTACGTTGGTGCAGAAGTAATTGCAGTTATTACCATTGAAAAACTGCACCAATCAATATATGAACTTTAACTACAGACCACCTCAGTGAGGCCATTTTTGAGGGTTCCCAAAATGCTGAAGTCAAGACAGGAAGAAAGAGTCAAATCTGTGCCTGGCATACCCTTGCTGTTTGTTCTCGCTCAGCCTTCATCTCCTCCTCTTCTCGTAACATCGTAACATTTCGCTTGTGAAATGGCTCTCCTCCAGCCCCAGTCAGTGTGCAGCCCGATCAAGATCAGGAAACTGAGGCTCATACACAAGTGAAATAACTTGCTCAATGTCGCACAGTGTGGTAAAGCCTGACTCAAATCCATGACTTCAAGGCTACAGGGGTTAACCACCCTGCAAGTCCTCCTAGTCCAAGCTGCAAGTCTAAGCTGATCCTAGATTTCAGAGGAGGGTCAGCTTTGGGGTGAAATTCAAACAGAAACTGGGATTTGTTGGCTCACCTTTGGCCTCAGTCTTTTCTTCAGTCAGTGAGAAAACACCTGCATAGCACAAGCAGGGAGAGAACTGAGTTCATTAAATCGCTAATTCTCTCCTTCCTGTGCCATCCCGAACACAGCCCCCACAGTCAGCAAAACCTGCTATCTGCTTCATCTGATCTTACTCCGTGCCACAATTTATTTTTGAACTTTTTTTCCTTGTTGGATAATGGCAACATCGAAAAGGCTCTATCGATTTCTCGACTGCAGGTTTATCGGGGCTGAGTCAGCCCAGCCCTCCACCTCCACTGGAGTTTCCATTCAGATCCTTATCTCACCTTTTCATAGCTTGAAAGACTAAGTTTAGTTAAGACCATAGGGATGGGTCCTGAGGGTTGCATTCATAGTCATAATGAAACAAAATTAGAAACTACTTTAGATCTTAACATCCTCTGTATTCGCTGTGCTGAATTACACACAGAGGAGGGATGAAAACGGAGGTGAAGTTGGTACTTCAGATAAGCTTGTAGTCTTGCTGCAGTCACATAATTTACAGGAGGGCAAAGCAGACGAAAACTTGAACTTTGCTTTGATGCAGACACCAGGCATCTAGAATAAATGCTCAGTCTCGCTAGGTCTGTTCTTCATCCCCAAATGGGGGTAATATCATCTACCTTCCAAACTACATTACAGACTTATCAATAAAATTAATAGTCCTCGGTAGAAAAATACTTGAGAATAAATCATTATTATTTACATGCCCTCCAGACTCAGTCTTCATACACTGAAGGGAGTCTTAAAATCTTGCTTCCTCCAAGAACCTTTCTGTCTTTTTCATTCATTTATTCAGAAAACATTCATTGAGCAGACACTGGAGATACGAATTATTTTCACTCACCCTTATGCTCTCATAGACAACCTGCTCATTCCTCCCGCGCTAGACAATTCATATGCTCTACCTTATATCTTCTTGGCCCACCTGTCTCGCTGCAGCCATTGCTACATCACTGTTTGCAGGTGTATTTTCATAGCATCTTGCTTCCGTGGTGCTTTCTGCTCTGGGGCTTGATCCAAGAGCCTTGCCGGTGTATATGCAAAACTGGAAATGTAATGGAGTCAACACCCCTTAGGGCAACCCTTGCCCAAAGGAGAACAGGAGCTGGTGGATAAATTCTCCCCTCACCCATTCTCAGCAGGCCATTGAAATGCATTTTACACAGTTCTCAGAGGGACTCTATTGAATATAAGCCCTAGTTGCCCACATCTTAGCTCAGTAACACACCTTTAGACAGGCTTTCCGTATTTCACTTTTCCAAGTCACCCTTCCCTGTTCCTTGGCAACTCTTCACAACCAATATACCTGCATACAAGCTCTTTTCTCAAGCTCTCCCTTCTGGGGGAAAATCTGAACTAAGACTCCATTTTTTCAAAGAGATATTTCTCGTCTCTGCTAGTTAAGCCCCAGGCCACATGATCCCATCCATTCTCCCCACCCCCTGGCTCTAGTTGATTGGCCCGGGCGTGAATGATTGGCAGGAGCTAAAGCCAATCAGATTTTTTTCTTCCCTGAGACCTCAGAATGCAAACTATCCAATCTCTGTGAGATGATATTTGAAGCAGAAGGGATTATAAAGCCTGAGCTGGGAACAACCATGTACCCATGGAGGGGAGAAAACCAGTTTGCAAAGAAAAAGAAACGAAGATCACACAACTTTGGAGAGACACAAGAAAACGGCTAGGTTCCTGGTCACTTTTTGGTTTCTGGTTCAAGTGCCATAATTGAACACTCCCCCCTCCTATTGTCGGGTTCTCTGAGACTCTTTTATTCTTCTGATAAATACCTTTTTTTTTCCTGCTTATACTAGCTTGAGTGAGATTCTGCTATTTGTAACCCAATAGTTTCTAAATCAGAACATCTTATTATGGTGGGCACTCTGTTAAGTTCTGGTTGTATAATAATGAACAAGACACAGTCCCTGCCTTCAGAGAGTTTAGCATCTAACTGATTAATAAAAAATGAGATAGTGTTTCAGAGTCTCACAGCATTTTCTATGTGTCAGAGTTAATCTTTTTCATCATAGGTCTGCATATTCCTCCATTCATAATAATCATTTATTAATTCATTCATAAACATTGCAACCATTTTCTCATCCTTATCCTGTATAGGGGACTGCACTAAGTGCTTTATGTGTATCAGATTGCTTCGCTTTTTACTGAAATGGTTCATTTCTTTAGTGTTAGGGATAGAGCAGTAAATAAGATCATTTCAAGTTATGATAAGTGCTGTGAAGGAAATAAATCAAGGGATGTGATAGGGAGAAAGTCACCAGGGTGGAGAGAGTAGACAGAAAGTGTTTTAGATGGAGAAGGAAGATAGTCAGTGAGGGCCTCTGCATTTGAACTGAGACTCAAAGAATGAGAAGCACAGAGATGTGCAGAAAACCAAAGGAAGAACATTCCAGGCCTAGGGAAAGGTTAAGTGCAAAGGCCCAAAGGCAGGAATGAAATGAAGGAATAAGTGAATGACTGGACTCCAAGTAAGACAATGGCCCCTGACCCTTGAATCACATCTGTGGTTCTCAGGTGCACAATGAATTTTTCTTTTTTCTTGAGACAGATCTTGCACTGTCACCCAGGCCAAACTGCAGTAGCACAATTAGTTCACTGCAGCCTCAATTTCCTGGGCTCAAGCAACCCTCTCACCTTGGTCTCTCAAGTATCTGGGACTACAGGCATGCATCACCAGTCCTGGTTAATTTTTTCTAATTTTCTGCAGATATGGGGTCTCACTATGTTGTCCAGGATGGTCTTGAACTCAAGCAATCTTCCTGTTTCAGCCTGCCAGGGTGCTGGGATTAGTTGTAAACCACTGCACCTGGCCCACAACGAATTTTTTAAACTCACTGCACAGTGAGTTAAAACAAACAAACAAAACAAAACAAAATAAAACATGAAAACCACCCAACCCTAAACCTACATTTAGGCTACTAGTGCTAGCTAGTAACTAGCTGTTTTAAAGTAGCCAGGCTAGAGGAGTAGCCTAAAAATGGGTATGTTTTAAAAACAGTTTAAAAAGCTATTTTTAACAGTTTAAAAACATGGTTTTTTTTTTTTAATAGTGAGTTTTTAAAAATATCCATGTTTAAACTATTCCTCTAGAGATTTAGATTCTATCAGTCTAGGTGGAACACAATTATCTTTTTTCTTTTTTTTTTTTTTTTTTTTTTTGAGTGCCCAGCAATTCTGATACAAAGAGAGGGTGGAGAACAACTATACTCGATGGAAATTAGTACAGTAGAATTTAAATAAAAAGGAAGCAAGCAACAGGGAAATGTGACGGCTGGGCATCTCCCAAATCTGGGTTTAATTCCTTGGTTCCTGAGGCCATAGTCTATATCCAGGCAACAGTCTCCCAAATGTGGAATTGTGGAGACGAGTGAAAGGATGTGGACGCATCCCAACAAGGAAGTGCTTCATTATAAGAAAGTTTGTCAGTGTTACCAGACCCTCCCCAGGCTAGGTCAGGCCCCTACTTCTCTGCTCCTCAGCCTCCTTGCCTACCCCACTAAAGCATTTATCACATGGTGTGATATATGCCATTCCATGAAGGCGAAAAATGTCTTCTTCCTTGTAGCATCCTATGTATCTCTCAGGCCTCCACTTAGATGCTGCTTCCTCCAGGAAGCCATGCTTGACTTCACCCTAAGATGGTTTAGGTGCCTCCATTAGGAGTTCCTTATTATAGAAATTATTGCCCTATTTTTAAACTGTATTTACATATGTCTCCGCCAGTTGTCTGGGAACTCTTCAAGTTTGCTATCGTACTCATTATCTATTTCACTGAAGAAAACTGGATCTGGCCGGGCACGGTGGCTCACACCTGTAATCCCAGTACTTTGGGAGGCTGAGGCAGGCAGATCATGAGGTCAAGAGATCCAAGACCATCCTGGCCTACATGGTGAAACCCCGTTTCTACTAAAAATACAAAAAAACTTAGCTGGGCATGGTGGTGGGCACCTGTAGTCCCAGCTACTCAGGAGGCTGAGGCAGGAGAATAGCTTGAACCCAGGAGGTGGAGGTTGCAGTGAGCCGAGATCGTGCCACCACACTCCAGCCTGGCAACAGAGCAAGACTCTGTAGAAAGAAAGAAAAGAAAGAAAAGAAAGAAAAGAAAGAAAGAAAGAAAGAAAGAAAGAGAAAGAAAGAAAGAAAGAAAGAAAGAAAGAAAGAAAGAAAGAAAGAAAGAAAGAAAGAAAGAAAGAAAGAAAGAAAGAAAGAGAGAGGGGGTGAGGGGAGGGGAGGGGAGGAGAGGAGAGGAAAGGAGAAAAGAAAAGAAAAGAAAAGAAAAGAAAAGAAAAGAAAAATGGACCTGCTCTCATGGAGCTTATGTCGCCATGATGGGAGAACAGGCAATATGCCCACAGTGTGTCAGAGGTCAGTGTCCTTGGTGTGATGGGAAGACATGGAGGCCATTGGATGGTTCTGAACAGAGGCATGGTGTGACATCACCTTGCTTTTGAAAGCATCATTACGGACTCTGTTAAGAAGAGAGTATGGGGGACCTGGTTTGGTGGCTTACACCTGCAATCCCAGCACTTTGGGAGGTAGAGGAGAGCAAATCACTTGAGGTCAGGAGCTCAAGATCAGCCTGAGCAGCATGATGAAACTCCATCTGTACTAAAAATACAAAAATTAGCAGGCGTGGTGGTGCATACTTGTAGTCTCAGCTACTTGGGAGGCTGAGGCATGAGAATTGCTTGAAACCAGAAGGCAGAGGTTGCAGCGAGGCAAGATTGCACCACTGCACTCCAGCCTGGGCAACAGAATGAGACTCTATCTAAAAGAAGGAGAAGAAGGAGAAGGAGAAGGAGAAGGCAGCATGGGGAAGCAAGGGAGAGTGCTAGAAGAGCATGAGTTAACCAGGTGAGAGATGGTGATAGTTTGGATGAAGCTGTAGCAGCAAGGATGGTGAGAACTGGTCAGATTCTGGATAAGTTTTTTAATGGCTTTGCCTGGTAGAATTGGCATATTCATAAACTGTACATACTTGAGAATACAACTTGTCAAGTTTTGATATATGTGTATACCTCAGAAACTACCACAATCCAGGTAATGAACATACCTACCTCCCAAACATCTCCTGTGCTTCTTTGAAATCCTGCCTGTCTCTGCCCATCCCCAGGCAACCCACGATGTACTTTCTGTCACTATAGATTAAGTTCTAGAATTTTCTATAAATAGCATCATGCAATACTCTTTCATGTCCGGCTTTTTCCCTAAGTACAATTATTTTGAGATTCACTCATGTTGGTCATGTACCAATCATTTGTTCCTTTTTATTTCCGAGTAGTAGTCCATCGTATGGAGGTACTACATTTGTTTATCCATTTATCTGTTGATGGACATTTGGGTTATTTTTCATATTCTTGATGTATTTTGAAGGCAGTGCTGAAAGGATTTGCTGGTGCATAGGCCGTAACATATTGCAGAAAGAGCAGAGTCGTGGATAACTCTGAACTTCCTAGTTTAACAACTGGGAAGGTGGAGTTGACAATTACTGAAGTGGGCGACATGGCCAGCTAGAATGAAACACCTCAAACATCCAGCACATTGCCTGGCACACGGTGAGCATTCTATTGATATCTGTCAAAGAAAGAATCAGGGCAGAGAGAACAAAAAGAGCTACACATTCAGTTTTGGAAGCTGGCAATTGAAATCATAAGCTTCAGGCCAAGCTTTATGTATTCTCTCCCTTTATCCACATCCCCCTCACCCTCCTGAAACCCACGCAGTCATCATCATAAAGAGACTCCTTGGGCACAAAAGAGGTAGAAGGCAGATTCAGTTAGAGCAGGATCCCTTGTTCTCAAATGGCCTCTGGTCCAGGAAGCATTGTTTTCACCCCAGCATGGGGCTGAATGCTCCACTCTCCTCTTTGGTTTCTGAACAATAAGCTTCCAAATTACTCTCCGTCTGGCAGATCCACTTGAGATCTACGAGCCTCTGAGAAGTCCCCTCCTTCTCCTCCATCCACCCTATACTTCCCAAACACTCAAACATCACTAACTGATGCTTCACCAGAGCCACGCACTAAGGTGAACTGTTATTAAAAGGCACATACATCAATTATTTCAATAGCAAAAAGATGTAAAAAGGATCAATACACAAATGAATAAATACAACTGGCCAATAAATGTAAGGAAGGGAGGTGCCCAGCCTCACTCGCACTCAAATGAAAATTCCTACAATCTTGAGACAACATCGTTTTCTTGTCAAATTGACATAATTAAAACAAATGCAAATAAACTGACATTGGCAATAGTGTGAGGACACAGAGAGAAATGTGCTTTGCCGGTGGAAGTGCAAATTGGTACAGCCATTCTGGAGGAAGTTTAAAAAGTAGCCATAGTCTTTGATCCAAAAATTCTGCATCTAGAAGTCTGTCCTATTTGAATTGTTAAGGATGTCTGTAAAGATATCCATGCCATCATTATCGATAATAGAAAATGTCGCTAACAACCTTAACGTGTTGTAAGAAAACACAAACTCGCAACGGCAGTAAAAGCCAAAATTGACAAATGGGATCTCATCAAACTAAAGAGCTTCTGCACAGCAAAAGAAACTACCATCAGAGTGAGCAGGCAACCTACAGAATGGGAGAAAATTTTTGCAATCTACTCATCTGATAAAGGGCTAATATCCAGAACCTACAAAGAACTCAAACAAATTTACAAGAAAAAAACAAACAACCCCATCCAAAAGTGGGCAAAGGATATGAACAGACATTTCTCAAAAGAAGACATTCATACAGCCAACAGACACATGAAAAAATGCTCATCATCACTGGCCATCAGAGAAATGCAAATCAAAACCACAATGAGATACCATCTCACACCAGTTAGAATGGCGATCATTCAAAAGTCAGGAAACAACAGGTGCTGGAGAGGATGTGGAGAAATAGGAACACTTTTACACTGTTGGTGGGATTGTAAACTAGTTCAACCATTATGGAAAACAGTATGGCGATTCCTCAAGGATCTAGAACTAGATGTACCATATGACCCAGCCATCCCATTACTGGGTATATACCCAAAGGATTATAAATTATGCTGCTATAAGGACACATGCACACGTATGTTTATTGCAGCACTATTCACAATAGCAAAGACTTGGAATCAACCCAAATGTCCATCAGTGACAGATTGGATTAAGAAAATGTGGCACATATACACCATGGAATACTATGCAGCCATAAAAAAGGATGAGTTTGTGTCCTTTGTAGGGACATGGATGCAGCTGGAAACCATCATTCTTAGCAAACTATCACAAGAACAGAAAACCAAACACCGCATGTTCTCACTCGTAGGTGGGAACTGAACAATGAGATCACTTGGACTCGGGAAGGGGAACATCACACACCGGGGCCTATCATGGGGAGGGGGGAGGGGGGAGGGATTGCATTGGGAGTTATACCTGATGTAAATGACGAGTTGATGGGTGCAGCACACCAACATGGCACAAGTATACATATGTAGCAAACCTGCACGTTGTGCACATGTACCCTACAACTTGAAGTTTAATAATAATAAATAAATTTAAAAAATAAATAAATAAAAATAAAATAAAATAAAATAAAAAAAAAAAAAAAAAAAAGAAAACACAAACTCTGTTTTCTCTTACTATACTCTCACCACATAATCAACATAATACTTATGGTATCAGATATGTGTGTTTTTATCCCTACACATAAAGTAAGCAATCCGTTCTGCAAGGCACACCAGCTGGGTGTCTTCTAATTCATTTCTGATGCTATCTACCTGGAGATAGCATCTGATCCCATAGGCTGAGGGCTCAGTTCCACAAGACTGCCCCTAACTTCAGATGCCAATTTCGAGTACTAGGTTGCCACCTATGCTTCTGACCAATCAGCTTTAAATCAGAGTTTCCATGATTCTCTCCCTTGGGTTCAATTAATTTGCTAAGACGGCTTACAGAACTCAGGGAAACATTTACTTATGTTTACTGGTTTATTATAAAGGATATTACAAAGGATACAGATGAACAGCCAGATAGAAGAGACGCATAGGAGCAAGGTGTGTAGGAAGGGGCATGGAACTCCCACGCCCTCTCCAGGCACTCTAGCCTCTGGAAACCCTTGTTAATCTCTCTGGAAGCTCTCTGAGTCCTCTCCTTTTGGGTTTTTATGGAAACTTCTTCACATACACATGATTGATTAAATCCCTGCCCATTGGCGATCAGCCCCTCTCCTCTCTCCAGAGGTTGTGGAGTGGGGCTGAAAAGTCCTAACCCTCTAATCCTGCCTTGGTCTTCTCTGCGAGCACCTCCCACCCCCACCAGTCAATCTATTAGCATACCAAAAGGCACTCATCTCTTTGAAGATTGCAATGATTTTAGGAGTGGTATGCCAAGAAAGGGAAACCAGAACAAAGACCAAATATATATTTCACAGTACCACAACATGTAAAGAAATTATGACACTGCCTATCAACAGAATAGATAAATGCATTGTGTATATTCATACAATGACTTACACAGCAATAAACATGAATAGACTAGAACTATATGCAACAACATGGGTGAATCTTTCAAGCATAACAATGAATGATTCTGATAACGACAACCATTTGTTAAGGATTCACTACAAACCAAGCTCTCTATGCTTACTGCTTTATTCCTATTATCTCATTAACATCTCACAAGAAACCTGCAAAGCAGGTACAATTATTAGCTCCATTTCATAGATAAAGAAATTGAGTTTTATGGAGTTAAAGTGATGTTCTTAGGTTACATAATTGGTAAGCTGTGGTTTTGGAATCTGAACCCTGATCTGTCTTTTTCCAATGGTTCATGCTCTTAGCATTACAAGATACTGCTTCTTAACTCAGAACAGTTAGTTCTGAAATGAATTTAGTAGATCCCAGACATTTAAAAATGAAATAGATGAGAAGAGGAGGGGAGGGGAGAAGGGAGGAATTATCAGAGTACATTGGGTGTAATGAAATGTGAAACAAATATCAAACAAATATAAGCATTTATCTCCCACCGTGTGTGTGTGTGCACACATGCATCACCAGTTTTGCCGTGTAAAATGTATTTTACATGGTCCAATTGCTTTGAGAAACACGGCTTTAAGCTCTTAGTGTCTTCATTCTTTCAACAAAGTTCCAAATAGATGCGAGGTGCTGCCCAAAGTACCAAAAACACAGGTATTAATGCATGAGCCCTGTCCCAGAGAAATCCAAGTCCAGCAGAGGAGACAGACTTAAAGAATGTCATATGCAAAGCCCTATGATGGAGGAAGCTCAGGGGGCTGAAAGGAAAGCTGAATGCAGGTTAGGAGGATGACAACTCCCAGGAAAAGCCTTGCAGAGGAGGGCCCCCCACGAGCTGAGTCCTGAAGTTGTCAAAGCACATAGGTGATGAAGTTCCTGGAAGAGAGCATTGCTCCATCATCCACATAGTAAGTGAGAAGTAAGAGTGCATCCCCATACTTGCTTCGTGATAGTGACAGAGGATACTTATTGAGCACTTACTATGTGCCCCACTTTACAATCACAACAATCATAAAAGGAGGGTCCAGGATGATCATCTCCAATTTATAGATGAGGAAACTGGGCTTCAATAAGGTGAAGTGACGTGCTCAAGATATCATAGGTGAAAAAGTTAGGGACAGAATATATAGTTAAACAGGTCACTCCAATGTGCTTGTTCTCAATCACTGCTATATTCTTCCTCTCCCACCTATCAATAAAGAATTTAGAAAGGGAGAAGAAAAAGCAAAGGGGACATTAAAGGAATGGGGTAGAGGTCACAGGATCCTGAGGTCATGACTTTATATACATAAGCCCAACAAGCCTGAGAGGTAGGTACAATGACCATTCCACTGTACATATAAAGACAGTGAGGCTCAGAGTAACAGGGTGATGTCCTTCTCAGCAGCCACATCCATGTAAACCCCGGTCCTGGGTCTGCACTGCCCAGGCTCCTGACTTCCTAATCCAGAGTTTGGGAAACCCTCTTGCCTCCTAGACATTTGTGGGGAAGCCTCCACTGCTAGTCTAGCTGATGAGGCATCCCATCCCTGCCTGGGAAATGTGGGAGCCATGCACCAGTAGCCCCGAGCCCCAGAGGAGACGAGACTTCTAATTAGATGACTGTGTTCTGGTGTCTGCCCAGACTCTAGCAGACAAATGGAGATGAGATGAGAATCCCAAATCACTCTGTCTTTTAGGGTCTCTGAGGGTGGTGCCCCAGTAAGATGGCATTTCTGAAAAGTGGTGATGGGGCCTGGTTCTGGGATAAGAGAACAAAGAAGGGCTGCAGGAGGGAAGGAGAGCTGGCAATGGAGTGTGGTAAAGACTTGATCTTTTCCCTCCCCACAAGAGAAAAAAACAGAGATGAGCATCCATTGTCCTGGTTTTGAGTCTTCGGAAAGGTTAGCATTAAGAATTAGCTCTGTCGATTCGGAAGAGCCTGGCATTTGGGCAGAGAAGACAGGCTTTGCAGTCTTATTTCCCCTCCCAGCAGGTATGTGCATCCTCTTCCATAAAATGGATGTAAAAATTGCCACACCTAGCCCTGATATAGAGTTCAGGGTGTGCCAGATTTTGTTCTAAAGTGCCACTTTTCATAAGTAATTAGTTTAATCCTCAAAGCAATTCTTCGAGGTAAATATGTCCATTATCTCCATTTTACAGATGAGGAGACTGAGACTCAGTAGTAATTTAGGTTATAAATGGAAGAGACAGGGTTTGAATCCCAAATGTGGGTCCTTAGCTGCTACTTTATGCCACCAGAAGAAAGAAATACATTATTGTAGATGGTGCTGCTTACTGAGCACATTCCATACCCATGTGCTCTCATTTAATCCCCGTGGTATCGGTTTCATCAGCCCCATTTTACAGATGGGCCAATTCTAGGGCTTGGAGAGCTGTAGTAATGTGTATACCATCCTAGAGAGGCCAGGATACGATCCCAGCTCAGGTTGATTCCCAATCCCAGCTACCTAGCCACCACACTGGTGGGCCCCCTTTTGGCTAATCCTCAAAATCACCTGGAAGAGTGCTAAACATTCAGATTCCATTCGTATAGCCTTTCTGGAGTAGGTCTTAGGAACGTGTATGTTTAAAGTATACCCAAGGGGTTTCTAATTATGAGTCACTTGCAAAATTACATAAAATAATACAGAAATGTGTTGGCAAACTGCAAAGTGACATAAAAATGCTATGAAGTATCATGATAATAATAGCACCTGTTCTTACTATTAATTAATGACAAGCCATGGGAAATGTGTGCAAAGCTTTAATGAAAGTGGTACCTGAAAACTGGAAGACACACTTCCTGACCTCAAGAAGGTAGAAGTTTATCAATTGAGATGAAAGTTTGTTTGTTTGTTTGTTTGTTTGCTTGCTTCTCAGGAGTGAGTTGCTAATAGAACATGCCAAGAAATAATAAGCTAATCCATGCTACTGCCAGCATAGAAAGCTGGTGAGCTTTTAATTACCTGTGTTCACAGAGCAAAAGGAAGCTACAGTGTGTTTGAATTCCTTGAATCCATTTTGTCGGAGGGTGGGGAAAGAGGCTGAAAATATTGTAACCAGCAGGGAGGGTAGCTATATCACACTCTGGGTGCAGTGTCTGGGCCTAGAAGTGGGAGGTTCTATCAGAAATGTGATAGAGCCAGCAAAAGAACATTATTGGACTTCCTAGCTCTCTCTGTATAGAAATCACCCAATTGTCATCAAGATAGAAACAAGAACACACTGCAAGCAGTCTAGTACTAACTTAAATTGAACCCTATCTATTCAGCTAGGGTTCTGCTTATGATGTTTGGGACAACCATGACTTAGCATTCTTACAAACAAACATTTCTCTCTCTCCTTCCATTGCTCAATGTTTAATACTGTTTTCTCATGTTTTCTTTCACTCCTCTGTGATTCATTGAAAACCAAATTAAAACGAAAGATTATCTTTGCCCCTGGTCCTCTCTGGGTGCCCTGTTTATTTCTAACCCTGGCAAAAAGTACCTAGTGGTTTTCCCAGGATCCACCGATATTTTGCATCTGAAAATCCAAGAGGAGGGTTTAGGAAGTTTGTATTTTTTTTTTTTAAGAGACAGGGTCTCACATTATTGCTCAGGCTGGTCTTGAACTTGTGGGCTCAAACCATCCTCCTGCCTCAGCTTCCCGAAGTGCTGGGATTACAGGTGTGAGCTGCTGCACCCAGCTGAGGAAAGCTGTATTTTTAAAAAGACTCCCCAGTTGAATTTTATGTGTAGACAAATTTGAGAGACACAGGGAACATCAGACTCATTCATTCATTCAGCAATGATTTGCAGAGCACCTACTATATGGCAGGGTCAAACTAAGACCAAGAGACATACTGATGAACAAAACCAGACAAGGTTCCCATCCTCATGGAGCCTAGAGTCAAGCAGGGACAATGGAAGTGTCATAGACAGTGCAAGAAATGTTTAAGGTCAAATTACATGGGAACTAGAAAAGGGAAAATCAGGGAGTTATGCTGGTCAGCCTAATTCAGATGGGAGGTGGGTGATCAGGCGAGGTTATCACCAGATGCACCATTTAATTAAATATTTAGAAGTAAACAAGGAAGAGAATGAGGCTGGGGTGAGAATACAGCTGAGAAGGGAAGAAAGAGCTCCAAGGAAGGTAATAACACATGTGAAGCCCATAAGACAAGAGGCAGAGACGCCCCAAGAAACAGAAGGCAGGCAGGTGGGGCTGCAGTATTTTGATCAATGTATCACAAAAATCAGCATTTTGATCCACGTGTCACAAATTCAGAGTGGAGTGGACGCAGGGCCAGGTCAGCATGTGTCAGGAGTGTAGATTTGACCCTAAGAGAGGTGAGAAGCAGCTGGAAGGTTTGAAGTGGGAATTGACATGATCTGAATTTACAACCTTTCAAAAACAGCAGAGGGCCTCCTCCCACCCCTATAATGCTTTAATCATCCAATGTCCGTGGATAAGACTGCCCTTTTCAAAACTGAAGAGTTCATTCCATTCTGGAATCCTGGGAAGAAAATTAGCCAGGAATTGTGCTCTCCAACCTCCAGCCTGCTCCCGTGGCCACTCTCCCAGAGAGTGAACAGAAGTCTATTTTGAAATTAAATGTGGGGTCACGAGAACAGGAAGGAAAAACCTCTCCATATGGGTGTGTGCTCTGCTCCTCTTCCTACCACCTTTTCAACTGTATACCTGCTGGAAACAAGTCTCTCTGCTGTGTTCTCTAGAGAGCAAAGTTATCAAAAAACTCCTTGCATAATACACACTAAAGAAGAGTCTATGAAGGGCCCTAGAGGAATGACATGCTGGGCTGGGAAAGGCCTGATTGCCCCAGGACTGACCGAGCATCTGGGAGGCTGCACAGGGCATCTTGCAGTGTCTGCTCAGCATCCAGGACTCCTTCTGGTTTGTTGGGTGGGGCTGACTCCACACCTGTAGATAGGATAGCCCAGAACTGGCCAATCAGGTGTTCACGTCACCCCGGTCTTACTGATTGACTGAATGATAGGATTATGAACCAATCACAACCAACGAGACTCTATCCTTTGAATTTGGGGGAAATGCTAGGAAAGGAAAATACCTCCATTTTGTTCTTTGGGTTTTCTTTTCTTTTCGAGACAGAGTCTCACTGTTGCCCAGCTTGTAGTGCAGTGGTGCGATCTTGGCTCACTGCAACCTCAGCCTCCCGGGTTTAAGCAATTCTCCTTGCCTCAGCCTCTCGAGTAGCTGGGATTATAGGCTTCCTCCACCACACCTGGCTAATTTTTGTATTTTTTAGTAGAAATGGCGTTTCTCCATGTTGGCCAGGCTGGTCCTGAACTCCTGGCCTCAGGTGATCCATCCGCCTTGACCTCCCAAAGTGCTGGGATTATAGGCGTGAGCCACCACGGGTTTTCTAAAAGAATAGGATATGAGCCTGGAGCTGCTGGTTATCTTCTTGTTATCACAAAGGGAGAGCCTGCCTGAGAATGTAACCAACATGTAGTAACTAAGAGCTGAGACAGGGGAGGGGGAAAGGATGGGAGGAGACAGAGAGGAACAGAGAGAGGAGGCTACAGAGGATGTCATTTGACCAGAGGGATTCAGATGGAATAACCAGTGTTTCCGTTGTATGAACAAATATAAATCATTTTGGGGGTCCTAATTATCTTTGAATTAGGTTTCCGTGTCTTGCAACCCAGAGTGCCAAGTCTTGCAGATGCATTCTCCCTTTCTCCTCAAACTCTCACTGCATCTCATTCCAGCAAGCTCTGGGAATGTAGGAGACAGAAGTGGATCATGCCAAGGGCTATCTGCACCGGCTGTCTCTCTTTAGACCTGAGCAACAGGACAATTCGAATGCCCATAAATGGGAGAAGAAATAAAAGTATGACATAATTCAGTTGCAGCATGCAGGATTCAAACTAGACTCCCGGAAAGACTTCCTCAACGGAGAGATTCTCTTGAAAGAGAGTATTCGTATCAATAGTTTCTCCATGATCATTCCTTTAATTGGAGCAGACAGCTGTTTCTCAATTCACCTGTCTGCTCGGGATCACAATGTTTCCAAAAAACGTGAAGGAAGAAAAAGAGGAAAAAGAAAAAAAGAGGGAAGGGAAAAGGAAAAAAGGGAGGTACAGGGAGGGAGGAAGGGAGAAAGGAAGGAAGGAAGGAAGGAAGGAAGGAAGGAAGGAAGGAAGGAAGGAAGGAAGGAAGGAAGGAAGGAAGGAAGGAAGGAGAAAGAAAGAAGAAAGAAAGAAAAAGAAGAAGAAAAAGAAAGAAAGAAAGAAAGAAAGAAAGAAAGAAAGAAAGAAAGAAAGAAAGAAAGAAAGAAAGAAAGAAAGAAAGAAAGAAGAGAGAGGAGGGAGGCAGGAAGGAAAGAAAAGAAAAGAGATTTCTTAAATCAGCAGTTCTCAATCCTCACTACATGTCTGAATCACCTGTGGAGCTTCTGAAGCCAACTCATATGCAGGTTCTAACTCCAGAAATTCTGATTTAATTCATGGTGGGTGGGAAGAAAAGTTGGCATTCTTTGAAGACTACTGAGTAGGGCTGGTATCTTCCTAATGGAAGTGTGGTCCATGGATCTGAAGCATCAGCATCACCTGGGAGTATATTAGAAACGCAGGTCCCGCCCCAAACGTGCAGAATCCCAGTCTGTGTTTTCAGATGATCCCTAGATAATTCAGATAGTTCATGTGCACATTCAAGTTCAAGAAGTGTTAAGAGACAGGAACTCACCTGAATCTAGCTTCCATTCTGGGGAGAAGACATTGCTGTGTGCCCTGTGACACTCAGTGTCTTCAGAGGAGCAGCCTGCCCTGGTGGGGAGGGGCAGGTGTGACTCTTCAAATAGGAGAGGACCACTTCAGCCAGGGAGATGGAATTATCTAGAGCTCCCATGCCTCTCTATTGCCTCTGCCTTCCAGGAATGACGCACCGTGCTGTGCAACAGGCACTTCAGTAACCCACAAACAGAGCAGCCCAGAGTTACCACTCCAGAGCAGCATCCCACAATGACAACCGAGGAAATCATTTTTATGTTTCATTAGTGTTCCTTAATAGAGACAATCTGCTCCCAGGTGTGACTGCCTCGGTAACAAGCTAGACCAGCCGCTTCCCCTTTCTACCAGCCAACTCCGATGTAAATGTGAATCACCAGGGAGATTCTGATTTGGTTCTTCTCGGGTGGGGCCGGGATCCTGTATTTCTAATCAGGTGGTGCTGATGCTGCTGGTTCTTTGAGTCTTGAGGAGGCCTCAGCCTCCACACATATGTCCAGAAGACCCACTAGGAAGCATTCCTGTGCTAAGAGTTTTCTCTAATGCAACCTCATTTACTTCTAACAATGTCACAAGGTGGTGGAATAATTATAAATTATACTCATTTTTCATCGGAGGCAACTGAGACTCAGAACCCACTTGAACACCAGACCTGACCAAGCATTAGAATGGCCTGGGGACCTTTTCAAAATCCACTCCCTGGAAGACTTCGATTCTGGGATGGGTGCAGGAATATGTATTTTTAAAAGGTCTTCAAGTCATTACAGTGTAACTAGTATGTGGACTGACTTGCTTTGGGGAATTACAAGTAAGACATTACTACCTGTCTAGAGCAGATCAGAGCAATATTGTCCTTCCTATTTCCTTTAAAGAGTAGCTGTATCTTATTTTCTTTATGTCTTTGACACCTAGCCCAAAACCTGTCAAAAAACAAGAGCTTAATAAGAGTTATTGATTGGCTAAAAGGATTGAGAAGTGGATAGTAGATGGATGCATGCATGCATGTATGTATACAAGGATAGAGGAGGAAGGGTGGAAGGGAGAAACAAACAAAGGTGGGAGGGAGGAGGAATCAATCTGGGGTCTCCTATAGCTTGCTGTTTACACACAAACTTGCATCAAGTTCTCAAAAGCATTTTTTAAAAAGTCATAGATATAAAACAATGGGTAGTACCGTAGCAGGTGAGTAATGTAAGATGCAATGACTATATTCACAGGATGCACCAAAATCCATGCCAACTAATGGGCAAAGGAGGGAGGGAATGGAGAGCCTGACTCTGCTGGAAGATGTGAAAGGACTGTGTCAGCATCTGTGCCAACCAGCATGACTGGCTCCCTAGGTGTCTGTGATTAACCTAAAGCCACAGCCTATTTGCAGACACAAGCCTCCCTGGGCTCATTTTTGCCAATTTGAATATAACCTAGTCCTTCTTCTTCTTCCACATTTCTTCCTGACCTGGCCTCCTTTTTTATCTTGATTTCCTGCCTTTCCCTCTGTCTTGTTCTCAGGGTCTTATTGAACCTTCTGTTCAATGCTCAGTGCTCCTCATCGCTATCTTTCTCTAGAGGTAAAATTGGGACCACTTTCTCATCAAGATCTATCCCACTATCATCAAGCATATAGAACCAGCCTGTCTTCAGCACAACTACAAATTAAGTGAAGGTAGTCTTCATATTCTTACTATCCCCCAACCCCACTGAAACTCAAGCCTCCCTTCTCCCAACCCCACACCAAAGAGTCATTTTTCCATCCAGTGCCATAGCTTTCAAGAGCCTCTATACACTGATGACTCTGAGATTTATATTTTATTTTATTGTTTTGTAGAGACAGGGTCTTAGTCTATGGCCCAGGATGGAGTACAGTGATGTAATCATAGCTCACTGCAGCCTCATATTCCTGAACTCAAGTGATCCTCCCACCTTAGGCTTCCAAGTAGCTAGGACTCCTGATGTGTGGACCATGCTCAGTTACTTTAAATTTTTTTTAAAGACAGGGTCTTGCTGTGTTGGTTAGGCTGGTCTCAAACTCCTAACCTCAAGCAATTTTCCCACCTCAGCCTCCCAAAGCACTGGGATTACAGGCATGAACCACCGTATCTGGCCTGAAATTTACATTTTTAATCGCAACTTGTCCCCTTACTTCCAGGCTTGTATATCTAACTGAGTGATTAGGATCTCCCCTTGGGAGTCTAACAATGATCTTAACCTATCTACAACCAAACCTCTAACTCTCATCCATTCTTCTCCTCCCATGGTCCTCTCCACCTTAGTTGTGGGATCACTATTCACCCAGTCTCAGTCATCCTTGATCATTTCCCATCTCTCACTCCCAGAGCTAATTCTCTGGGAAGTCCTGAGAGTTCAACCTTCACCATATATTCTGAATTCGAACCCACATCATCCCCTTCATTACCACCCTGGTCCAAGCCACCATTGTCTCCCTCCTGGATAATTTCATCACCCTCCAAACTGGTCTTCTGGCTTTTCTTATTGCCTTCCACTCTGTTCACCCTCTTTACAGAGGCCAAAATGAACCTTTGCAAATTGACATAAGCTCATATCACTCATCTGCTTAAGCCTCTCTTAAAGCTCACCATCCCTTCACCATTTAGCCATTTTACTGTGACCTTCAAGGTCCTAAGCAATCTTGTCCCAGGCTACCTCTTCGACCAAACTGACATTCTTCCTGCTCACGATGCTTTTGAGTATTCCTAACATATCTACAAACAAACCTAACTCTCCTCCACACTTCTCCTCCCATGGTCGTCCCCAGCACCAACCTCCTTCCCGCCTTCTTTGAACTTGCTGCTGGTTCATTCCTCACTCAGAGGATGCAGAGAAAGGGGAACTCATATACTGTTGGTAGGAATGTAAATTAGTACAGCCACTATGGAGAACAGTACGGACGTTCCTCAGAAAACTAAAAATAGAACTACCACACGATCTAGCAGTCCCACTTCTGGGTATATGCCCAAAGGAAAGGAAATCAGTATGCTGAAGAGATATCTGGACTCCCCTATCTATTGCAGCGGTATTCACAATAGTCAAGACAATAGAATCTACCTGTCCATCAACAGATGAAGAAAATGTGGTATATATACACAATGGAATACTATTTAGCCATAAAAAGAACACAATTCTATCATTCACAGAAGCATGGATGAGCTCGAAGGACATTATGTTAAGTGAAATAAGCCAAGTACAGAAAAATAAATATCCCATATGCTCACTCATATGTGGAAGCTGCAAAACAGATCTCATAGAATTAGAGAATAGAATAGTCGTTACTAGAGGTAGGGAAGGATGGGAGGAGGGGGGGATAGCTAAGGCTAGTTAAGGGAAACAAAATTACAACCAGTAGGAGAAATAAGTTCTAGTGTTCTCCAGTACTAGGAGGTGACTATCATGAACCACAATTTATTGTATATTTTCAAATAGCTAGAAGAGTGAATTTTAAATGGTTTCCACACAAAGGAATGATAAATGTTTGAGGTGATGGATATGCTAATTATCCTGATTTGATCATTACACATTGCCTCCATGTATGGAAATATCACATTTTGCCTCTTAAATGTGCACAATTGTTATGCATCAATTAAAAATGACAAAAGCAAAACAAAATAAAATAATGTCTTGTCATTGCTCATTCTCTCTCCTGAACCCATCTTATTTTCCTTCATACAACCTATTACCAACTCATATTTATAAACACACACCCATCTACTCACACATTTATTTCCTTATCATCTGTCTCCATCCAACAATAAAAGAGCCTCATAGACCTTTTCTATACTGATCTCAGCTGCATCCATGATTCCTTGGACAGTGCCTGGAACATAGCAGACATTCAATCTAGTTTCGAACAAATAAGAATTGTCTGCCTCTGCCTTGCTCAGCAGCATGATAATCTGGATTATAAGAACCATGCTTTATCCGTTCATATATCCATCATCGTCCCGGCATTTTGCTTTTCAACAAATAAGCTCAGTAAATGCTTGCTACCATACGGCTTGTCAAGTAAATGACGATACATTCACATCATGGAATTCTATATATTCTTACTCCATTTTTGTAAAAAAAAAAAAAAGTCATAATGCTTATAGAAAAGAAGACAAGAAGGTTATACCCCAAAATGAAAATAAGATAATCATTGTATGATGACGGCTAAAGTTTTGTTTCTTTGTTGGCCTTTCTCCATTTTCTTTTTGTTTGTTTGTTTTTGTTTTTGTTTTGTGTTTTGTTTTGAGATGGAGTCTCGCTTTGTTGTCCAGGCTGGAGTGCAGTGGCACGATCTCGGCTCACTGCAAGCTCCGCCTCCCGGGTTCACGCCATTCTCCTGCCTCAGCCTCCCGAGTAGCTGGGACTACAGGCACCCACCACCACATCCGGCTAATTTTTTGTATTTTTAGTAAAGATGGGGTTTCACCGTATTAGCCATGATGGTTTCGATCTTCTGACCTCGTGATCTATCCGCCTCGGCCTCCCAAAGTGCTGGGATTACAGGCGTGTGCCCGTAATGTGCCCAGCTGGCCTTTCTCCATTTTCTAATTTTTCTGCAACAAAAATTTACCACTCGCACAACCAAAATCTAACTGCAAAACATTTTAATGTAATCCTGTTTGAAGGTAAAAACACTAATCATCTAATACTCTGAGAGTTTATATGCTGAGACCTGGATTCTCACCTCTGCTCCTTAGGTTGCTCCCAGACAAGTCACTATCTTCTAGGACCAAGACTCAGTTTATTCCTCTGAAAAATGGGGACATTATTTGTTCTTGATATGGAAATGTGATGAGGCTCAAATAACAATGTCTACGTGCAAATATTTTGAAACAGAAATAGCAGTACATTTTGAGGGCTTATCAATAATGAATCCTTACAGAGCATTGGTAGATATTACAGAGTTTGCTGCCTTGTTAGCAAAGACATTTGCATAGCCATGCTTCATCCCAAGGCGGGTACCTCATGGTGGAAATGCTAGTCACTGTAGGGAGGTAAATGGAGGAACTAGTTTTTCATCAGGCCACCCTTTGGGCTCCCCTAGATTCCCATTACTAAGTGACCACACACTGTTTACTTAACGTTTCAGGGCATTCTACTCAAATGACCCCTCTGGGGAGGAGGGACACAGCAAAAGCTAAAAGCAAGCAATTGGACTATGAAACCCCTTTCCTCTCCCTTTCCCTTCCAGTCATACCCAGATTACCAACTATACCCCATAACCTGCCCAAATATGCCAACACACACGAGCATGCATATGACTAAACAGCCTTCATTTAAGTTTTGACAATTCTGCCTTTAAAAATAAAAGTGTGTCTGAGCGTCTGTGATATTTTACCCAAATGGAGCTGAGTGCTGCAGACCAAGGATGATGGCAGACACGAAGGGTTGGCTCATTAACCTTGCCTAATGTCTCCTACCACAGTCTCACAGAAAAAGGCTCATTGAGCAGCCACCAGATGAAATCTCCATTAGGTTCCTTCCCGCTGTATAGGCCTCAGTTTCCCCATCTGTAAAATTAGGAGGATAGCAGGGAACAGGGAAGCGGGTAGGTATCTATCTTACATACATCACCTTGTAGTATTTTTAAAATTCAAAAGAGATTAGCCCAGACCCTCATCTCACATGCAGCAGAAGACTCAGGTTCTTTTCCAAATTGGTCCAGGGAAACTTAAGGGTGAAGGTGGAGCTTGTATTTCTTTATATCCAGATTCTCTCTCTCTGTCTCTCTCTCTCTCTGTCTGTCTGTCTCTCTCTCTAAGACAGGGACTCTCCTGTTGCCCACACTGGAGTACAGTGGCATGATCCTTGACCTCTCAGGCTCAAGCAATCCTCTCACCTCAGCCTCCAAATTAGCTGGAACCATAGTGGTGTGCCACTGTGCCTGGCCATTTTTTTTTTTTTTTTTTTTTTTCTGGAGAGACAGATCTCACTATGTTGCCCAGACTGTTCTTGAATTCCTGGGCTCCACTGAAGCTCCCACCTTGGCTTCCCAAATTGCTGGGATTACAGGCATAAGCCACCACATCCAGCCTGGATTCTCTGTTTTGCTGAGTTGGTTCCTTTTGTGGATCAACACTTCAGCACCTTACATGCTCTCTTCTTTTCCCTTGTTATGTCATCTCATACTGAACACTGCTCCCATTCCTTTATTTCCCCAAGTGCCACCAACACCAGTCTCAGCATGTATGAGAGACTAGAATTGTCAGTTTTGATCAACAAATTGGAAATGAGGTATTCTGACTTTTGAAATCTGTGTCTGCCCCACCATAAGGAATTTCCCATGTTCTCTTCCATTCTCTTTGAAGTTCCACTACCCAGCATGTAGCTCAGCCTCTTTTCTCCTACACTTCCCTTCTCTTTTCTGCCTCTCCTGCTCATCCATGATCTTGAATTGTTATTCATTAGGCAGAACAATTGACCTCTTATTTTGTTTTGCTGTTTTGTTATAGCTTATATCCTTCAGGCCCTGTCTTTAATACCTAAAACAACCTGTAAAAATATATCTAAGACAAAGATGGTTTTCTCTCTAAAAGGACCTCTGGATGCCAAAGAGTTGACAGTTTTTTTGATACCTGCCACCAATCTCTGATTCCATGCCCAAAACAGACATCACTAATCAATCTCACCACTCTTGGCTACTCATAGGGCAGGTAACTGTAGGCAGTTCGCATTAGTCTGTTCTCATGCTGCAAATAAAATCATACCCAAGACTGGGTAATTTATAAAGGAAACAGTTTAACTGAGTCACGGTTCAACATGGCTGGGGAGGCCTCACAATCATGGCGGAAGGCAAACGAGGAGCAAAGCTACATCTTACACGGTGGCAGGCAAGAGGGCATGTGCAAGGGGACTCCCCTTTATAAAACTATCAGATGTCATGAGTCTTACTCACTATCATGTGAACAGCATGGGAAAATCCCACCCTCGTGATTCAATTACCTGCCACCGGGTCTGTCTCTCCCACGACACTTGGGGATTATGGGAGCTACAATTCAAGATGAGATTTGGGTGGGGACACAGCCAAACCGTATCACAGACGCTACCAGTTGACAACAGCTGCCACATGAGGTGCAATCTCTGTGCACTCTCTGATCCCCAGATGACATCCAAGTTTCCTTCTAATTTTGATTTTCTAAGGTTACTAAGAGCAGAATATTCACTGCAAAATATCAACTGACGACCTCATAGTCACATGCATGGAAATTAGTCCAGGTGATCTGAATAGGACATATTCTTGCCTCAAATGATTCCTTTCCCTCAGCTCCAACAGTGTGCCACAGACCCTAATGTCACCCATATTTGATTACACCTTTGGACTAAAATAGGAAATAGCCTCATTAAATAAGCATAACATACCTTGTTCTCTGCTCAGAATGTTCTCCCCCACCCTTTTCTTTGGTTTGACTTTCTTCTACTCAATCCTCCAGGCTCAGCTGAAACGTCATTTTCTCCAAACAGACCTCTCTGATAACCCTTCCCCCAAAATAGGTTAGGTCCCCCTTCCTTTACTAGGTGCTCTTACAGCACATGTACTTTCCCTGTCTAACTCTCACCAACATTTAATTATATCATTTTACTTATTTTCTACCATCCCAACCAGACTCTAGCCCTAGCACCAAGACATGCCCGAGCATAGAAGATACTCAGTAAATATTTGCTGAATGATTGACTGGTGATTGATTAACATCTACTTACCAGGGAGGTTGTGAGACTTAGAGATGCATACTTCATATAAAATACTTAACAAAGTGCCTGGCACACAGTAAGTGCTTCATAAAGAATAATAATAAGAATATTACTAATAGAGGATCTGTGTTTTCTCTCTCTCTCTCTCTGCATGTATGTATGTATTATCTCATATAATCCTCACAACGACATTTACAAAGGAACTGGGGTTGTTCCCAGTATAAAAATGAGGAAATAGAAGCTCAGGGAAGTGAAATGACTAGCCCAATGCTGCTAAGTGGCAAACTCAGGACCTCTGCCTGTGGTCCGTCCTAGAGGGATCAGAGAAGGGGCATTAGGACAGGGACTTGAAGGTGAGTGAGGTCTGCACTGCAAGGAAAGGGTGAGTACGGTATAAGGGCTAACTAAGGCTAGAGCCTTAGAGTCAGAACAACCTGAGCTCCAATCCCTCCCCACCCATTTCTTAGCCCAGTGGCTTGGGCAAGTGACTTTATCCCTCTGAACCTCAGCGCACTCCTCTATAAAATGGAAATAATACCTCTATCTGTAATTGTGATGATGAGACAAGATCCCACAAGTGAAGCACTTGACAACTTGGCACACTGTGTGAATCATTATGCAATACTCATAAAGATAAACGTGAAAATTTTACTTTCTTCTTGATTTTCTTCTCCTCTCTCCTCTCTCTCTCTCTCTCTCTCTCTTTCTCTCTCTCTCACACCCTTTGATTCTTAGAACATTTTTAAGTGAGTAAAGATACTGAGCAGAAGCTTCCCTACCCATTGCTCAGTAGAAAGATGTGTTTTGTGGAGAACAGGGTATTTTCCCTAATGCCTGAAAACAAAGGGAGATTATTGGGTACAATTAATTGTTCAAACTGCCAGAGATGTGAAAGTAGAGGGAGTAAACAGATGCTGCTCTGAGCTCTGTGCTCATTAACTCAGAGAAGGGATTCATTTCCTATGCATGATTAACTCCCCATCGTCGGTGATTTACACAGCAGATGATCAAATGAGAATTCATTATCCCTCAGACAGAGGGTCTGAGAACTCGGCATTCAGCCTCCTGAGACATCTCTGTCCCCTAAATTCCTAGGGTGTCTGTGATTAGCGCCTTGACCCAGGAATATGCTGTGTGTTTTGGTCAAGTTCTCCCAGGGGCTCTAAAAGCGCAGTCGTCAAAAACAGCTCTGGATAAGCCACAAGACCTCTCCCACGGCTGGAAGGGACCCAGAATTCAGCCACATTTAGTCTCCACTGCATCTTGCCATTGTTTAAAGGAACAGCTGTATTCTGCAATATAATGCCAACCATGGCAAGGCTCACGTTCAGCAAAGAAAGCTCTCAGGACCAAAAGGAAGAGCTAACATCACAGTCCAAGGTCGAGCCATAGATACTTGATAAGTATTTATTGAGCCTACTATAACATGAAAAATCAAGAATATTGTAGTCTCTTTTCCCCACATTGGACAGAAAATGTCTTCCTGGAAGGCTGAGTGATTACCTTTAGTGCTAAGTAAGTGGCACGAAAATGCAAGGGGCTCTACAATGCCCTTACCTTCCGGAAAAGGGTAATTATACTCTATGGGCTTTCTTTAGCCATCAATGGTACAGAGATCAAAGGATGAGGAACCAAAACTATTTGAGAGAAAGAGCAGGATCTCTGCCCTGCACTGTCCTGTATCAAATAATCTTACACCACTCACCATGAGACAGGATTTGTTGGGGAGATGGTGGTGATTCAGATACTTCAGAAGCCCAGGCTAGAAGTGGTAATGGGATAAGGACATGAAGAATTAGACAACAAATTTTTCATATTCCTCTCTCTAGACCAGGGCTTTGCTGTGATGAATTCTTTACTAGGACTCAGAAACAAGAGAAAAATAAGAATCATCCTTGTAATAATTTTTCATAGAACTAAATTGGTTTGTTAAAATAATTCTTTATTTTGAAATCATGCACTTCCTTCCCTTTCTCTCATGTTTAAATAAGTTTCTTGTCTGGGTGCAGTGGCTCCTGCCTGTAATACCAGCACTCTGTAAGGCTGAGGTGGGAGGATCACTTGAGCCTAGGAATTTGAGACCATCTTGGGCAACACAGTGAGACTCCCATCTCTATTAAAAAAAAAAAAAAAAAAAACCTTTAAAAAATAAATATTAAAAAATAAAATAAAAGATAAAGAATTAAATTTCTTTCAGAAAATGAGGGTGGTGACAAGATCTGTTTGTTTCAAAGGCTTTTTAGCAAAATCCAAAGTTGCCGAATCTGTGTCAGACATCTTCTTTAAAAAAAATCATGAAATTTCCAAACCAGACAGCCACAGCTATAAATAAAAGCAGTATAGATAAAGCTTTATGGAGGCTTAGCAAGGAGGGCGATATTGTCTCCTCACTTGGGTGAAATCAGAAAAGGCTTCAAAAGAGTTGACATTTGGGTTGAGACTTTAAAGATGGATGGGCTTTGTATACATCGCGTTTGAGGTGAATTCGAAAGGGCATTCCAAGTGGAGGACAGAGCCAGAACAAAGGCACAAGGATGGGAACAGAATCCCAGAATGAATCACGCTGCGGGAATAGCAAAGACCTAGTTTAACTAGAGCAGTGGTCTCTAACCGGCGAGCCACCGCCTCCTAGAGGGCTGTAGAGGTATTGCAAGGTATCTGCTAATGTCTCATCCCCAATGCAATTACTTGCCAATGTCTGTATGTCCATCCCTTTGAAAGCATCACTGAATGCGTAGATATATGTGGTTAACAAATGGCTCCTCAAACAAAATTTATTCAGATACCTGCAATTTTAAAAATCCATGATTTTTTTAATGTCAAAAAGAGATCCCTATGCTCATTCCCTATCCATTCATTCAACCAGAATTCATTGAGAACCCACTATATGCCAGGCACTGTACTCAACAAAACCTGCTTTTCTGAGCAAGATTTGGACCAGGGACACCAATGAGGAGGTTCTTGTAATCTGGGCGAGGGATGGGGAAGAGACAGGCTGGGGTGATAGCCAAGAAAAGGACAGAAAGTGGGCAGATTCAGGCATAATTGAAAGTAAAATAAATCAGACTTGCCAGTGTATTTGATGTAATCAGAGAAAGAGAGGAGTCAAAAATCATTCCTAGGATTTTAGCCTGAACAATTAGGTATGATGTATACACCTACTATGTACTCACAAAAATTATTTTTTTAAAAAAATATAGAGAATGGCCAGAAGTTAAAAGCTCCTTCTTGTGTGAAATAACCCAAGATCAAATTCTCCCTTCATCACTCACTGGCCGTGTGACCTTGTGCAAGTCACTCAACTTCTCTAAGCCTCAGTTTCCTCATCTGTAAAATGGTAATGCACATAAAGTGTGACATACAATAAATAATGATACTACAATATGATGAAAAGGTTGAAAGCATCGGACATTAACATGAGGCTTGTAAAGGTGGGCAAGAGGGTCACAGAGCATAACCCTGGAGGCTAGAACATGACGGTGAAGGGAAGGGGGAGGACCTCAAATGCCAAACCAAGAAGCCTAGACATTCATAACTCAAGGTGTTTTCTCTATTTACTCCAGAAAGTCAACAGCCTGGGATTTCTGAGAATACCCGGGGAAGATGCTCTTCAATAAGCCAACACTTGCTGAGCACCAACTCTCTACAAAAGTTCACCATGCTTGGCACCATGGGGGATGCAAGGAAAGATAAGATATCATTTTTGTCCCGATAATGAATTAAATCTCAAGAGTCAGAGATCAGAAGTGTTCATCTTCAACAGTGTTCATCTTTGAACAGCAGCATACTATAAGATAGATCCTGGTGGGAAGCTGGAAGTTGTCGAGATCCTTATGAGGACTTAGCTGGAAATCTCCTGGGTGATATCAGCGTGGGTCTTCCCTTAATCTCTGCATCAAGATGTTCATCCTCACGCTACATAAGAACAGAGGTGATATGCTCACTTTGTTGAGTTCCCATTCATCATCCTTCACCCTGACAACTGTTGGTGTACCCAACTCTGATCCACTTAACTAGCCCAGGACATCCATACCCTAGACGTTGCGAGTATTGGCTGCAAGGCTGACATCTGCCCTAGAGGAAAATTGCTGTCAGCCAAACAGGAGCTGTCTCTCACCCAGAAAGCTCGCTTTGGATACACGACTTCCCCCAAGACATCCTGCATCCAATAACTGATCGACCTGGAGTTTAAAAAGGCTCACCTCCTTGCTTTAATGTGGGATCAATTCTGCACAATTCATGCTCCAGAGCTCCCTGTGGGACCAGGCCATAGTTTCCAACTGAGGCCATACCCTTGCTCTGCTCCTTCCCCTGATCACTCCTGCTTCTTTTCCTCCCCTTCTCCTTTTCTTTTAAGGGTCTTACCTTAATATATTACATTCATGAGAATCTCAGTCTCATATTCTTCTTCTATAGAACCTAACCTTAAATCTCAACCTTGCACTCTACTCTCTAACCCAATGTTATTATTAATAGTAGATAATATTTTTGAACTTCTACTATGTGCCAGACAACTCTTTATACACTGCATCTTATATTATCTCACGGGTTCAGTGCTATTACCCTATTACAAAGACCAAAAAAATAGAACAGAAGCTCTAAGAGGTTATCATGTGTGGTATGCCTAACAAGTATCCTCTGGCCTCTGGGAAAGAAACTGGATCTCCTATGGGACTGCACTCTTCATTCTGCAAAACGATTCTTTCCTCCCTTGCAAATGCTCCTCTGAGCTCCTGTGAGCTCCTCTTCTTTCCGCCTGCCTTTTTACTTCTCATATCCGCCCACCCCCTCTGAAAACCAGTGGTCAATTATGTGGGTTTCACAGCTCAAGATCTCCTAGGGCAGAAAATTCAATTTATTTCCATCTGCTTTAGTTTTCTCTCGGAATACCTTTTTTTAAATCGGCAATAAGCACTTTAGTCCTCCCAAGGATTGTTCACTCAACATGTTCCTAGCATTTTTAATAGGTATGTGTTGTGGGAGGAGGGACCATACATCCTTCTTTTCCAAGTGCTTAAAATAATTGATGAGATCAGGGTCTACTCTAGAAATCACAGAGGGTTCTTCCCCCCCAAAAAGGCTAGTGCCAGCAAAGTAAAAAGGTAAATATCCAAACCCTTCCTGGAGGAAGGGACATAAGAGAGTGAGGATGACTTTAAAAAAAAAGAAAGAAAAGAAAGAAAGGACAGGGGTGTGGTGGATATAGCTAAAGGAAGAAGGAAAAAATAAAAGGAAGAAGCCTACATGCTTTAGATACACTGTTCCTTCTGCATGGAATGACTTCTCTCCTGCTCCAATTACTGTACTCTTATTCATACTTCAAAACCCAGTTGAATTTCATCAACTCTAAGAAGATTGATATGAGCTTCCCAGCCTCCCCACACAGTCCCTGCTGCCTGTGGACATACAGAATACAATCATTCTCAAAATGTATTAATAGAATGAATGGTTAATAGGTACAAAAAAATAGTTAGAAGGTCGGGTGCAGTAGCTCATGCCTGTAATCCCAGCACGTTGGGAGGCTGAGGTGGGTGAATCACGAGGTCAGGAGTTCAAGACCAGCCTGACCAATATGGCGAAACCCCATCTCTACCAAAAATACAAAATTAGCCAGGTGTGGTGGCCCATGCTTGTGATCCCAGCTAGTCAGGAGGCTGAGGCAGAAGAATTGCTTGAACCCGGGGGGTGGAAGTTGCAGTGAGTCAAGCTTGCGCCACTGTACTCCAGCCTGGACAACAAGAACAAAACTCCATCTCAAAAAAAAAAGTTGGAAAGAATGAATAAGACCTACTATTTGATAGCACAACAGAATGACTGTAGTCAATAATAACTTAATTGTACATCTAAAAATAACTGAAAGAGTATATTTGGATTGTTTGTGACACAAAGGATAAATGCTTGAGGGGATGGATACCCCATTTTCCTTGATGTGATTATTTCACATTGCATGCCAGTATCAAAGCATCTCATGCACCCCATAAACATATACACCTACTATGTACCTGCAAAAATTTAAAATAATTTTTTAAATATAAAGAATGTCAAGAAATTAAGCGCTCCCTCTTGTGTGAGATACCCCAAGATCAAATTCTCCTGTCATCACTCACTGGCTGTGTGACCTTGTGCATGTCACTCAACTTCCCTAAGCCTCAGTTTCCTCAGCTGCAAAATGGTAATACACATAGAGCACCTCATGCCATGTGTCTGGGATACAAAAAATGCTCAATAAAATGATACTATATTTCTTTATTACTATCACCATCAACACTCCCTCCTCTGAATTCCCTAAGCACCATTTTCCTATTGTTCATTCCATTAATTTGCTATTTACCCTAGATGGCCTTGCTTTGTTAATTAACATTCCGTGTGTGCATATCTCTCTTCCTTAACTACATTGCAAGGTCCCTGGGGACAGGAAGTGCATCTTATACTTTTATATCCTGCACATCTGTGAGAGCAGTGCCAAACACATCATACATGCTCAAATATTTGCTGACTAAATTCTTAAAGCTTTGGCTATAAGTATAGGTGCTTATTTTGCTTGGCAACAGGGCAAATAACATTTGTATTTACACTCTTGTTTCCAAGGCTAATTGATGTGGGTCTTAAACTCATAAAAACCCCTTTAAACTCTCCCCTAATAATGGCAGAAGCCATCAATTAAACAAATCATTAGATGTATCAACAATCTATTAATCCACTCTTAGTGGAGGTACATTGGTTGATTTTGAGCTGAATGGCTGCACGGTGGAATTGGACTTAACTGGAATATTCTGTTTGGTTTCTAGCTCTTAATCAGCATTGCTTACTCTATGAAATGAGGACTAAATGATAATGTAGCCAATACAAATGTGGATATAGATAGGGATATGCAGATACATCTCATCCAATTCCTGGCATAACATAAATCCTTAATACATGATGGCTTTAAAGTTTAGGAGGGAGAGCTGGATAACAGAAAGGAGGTTCAAGCCCTAGCTTTGCCTCTTGCCAGCTATTATGTGGCCTTGGTCAAGTCATTTTATCTCTTTGATCTCTAATTTCCTCATAAGCAAAATAGGAATAAAAGTACTTGCATTGAAGAGTTATTATGAGCATTAAATGAGATTGTGTATATAAAATGATAGTGTCCCAATCTATTTCACCCAACTCTCCTGCCTTCAGGCATCATTTTCTCTACTTCTACCATCCTTCATTCATTCAACAAATATTTACTAACCAAGCACTGTGTTCCAGAAACCATGCTTGATGCGAGAGATATAGTGGGGAAAAAAGAACAGAGTGCCTGTCCTCATGAAGTTTATAGTCTAGGGAAAAATACAATCAGTTAGTATGAGAGAGTAGCAAGTGACCTTACAGGAGGTGGTGCTGGGTACCAAGGGTACACATTGGAGACTGAATGGAGGAGGCCACTAAATGCTTCCCCAAAAGAGGTGAGTGTCAGCTATCACGCTACCAACACTCAGCTTCCACCCACCCTCTGATCATCTGTGTGGGGATGCTGGCCATCCTGCCTTGCCTCCCTGGTAGACTCTGTAAGACAAATGGCTCCAGAGATGACTTCAAGGATGGAGGAGGCTGTATTAGTTTGCTAGGGCTGCCACAACAAAGTACCACAAACTGGGTGGATTAAACAACAGAAATTTGCCATCTTAGAGTTCTGGAGGCTTGAAGTCCAAGATCAAGGTGTCAGCAGGGTTGGCTCCTTCCTAGGGCTGTGAGAGAGAATCTGTTCCATGCCTCTTCCCTAGCTTCTGGTGGTTTTCTGCCAATCTTTGGCATTCCTTGGCTTGTAAAAATACCTTCTGGCCTTCCGATTCCCACTGTCTTCTCTCTGTGTGCATGTTTGTTTCCCAATCTCCACTTTTTCATAAGGACATTAGTTGTATTGGACTGGAATCCAACTGAATCCACTTTATCTTAACTAATTACATCTACAATGACCCTATTTTGAATGATGTCTCATTCTTAGACACTGTGGGGTAGAGCTTCACCGTATGAATTTGAAGGGATGCAATTCAACCCATAACAGAAGCAGAATTCTGCATACTGTTCTTGTCAGTGCCAGATGACTGAAGAAGCAGCCATCATCTCCTGTTTCCAGGTGTTTTTTCCTTATACTCCCGGAAACAACCTCATTGTACCCTGTCAGATTTACCAGTATTAGCTGGCCAGGGCCACCTCCTCAGAGTCAATCTCAGCCCCATGGGAACCCTTCTCCAAACATCTAGATTCTAAAACCACAACCTTTCCTCTTTGTTCTTCCAGCCCTATGGGATTTATTAGTTTCTTTCTGCCTGTGAGGGGCATCCTCTGAGCTGGTCCTCAGTGACCCGTGTCCCCTGATATTCATGCCATTGGGTAATACTGTCACAGTGTCCTTGAGGAGTCACTTTTCCAGCCAGAAACCTTTGTGGCTGGTGGCATCTTTGCCCGAGTTTTGCTCAGGCCTGCTGAGCTTGTCCCGCCCACTTGGCCCAGCAAGCTGAGCTCAGCTCACACTACCAGCCTGAATCCCATGCCTGCCAAAGGTGAACCAGGCGTGGAACTTCGAGGATGTGTGAGTGAGCATAGGGTCTGGCCACTACGTACACCCAGGCATGCCGACTGTGGCAAGGCAGCTAGCTCCAGGCATTGGTGTAGCTCCAGGCACTGGCACAGGTGCCAGCTCTGTGTGAGGCTGTGGCTGGACAAGGCATACCACACATGGCTTCCACTGTGGGCACTGGGGAGTGTGGTGGCATCTAGAAACTTGGAGATGCCAGAAGCTGCAGAGTCCCAAAGAGAGTGTCACAGCCCTGGCTTAGGGAGCCCCTAGGTCTGGGCTCCCCAAAAGGCCACAGCTCTTCTCTCCTTCTCACCATTCACAGTGGGGTGAGCAGGGGGCATGTTTCAGCCCTGTTTGTGTTACAGCTCTTTCAGTCCCACCATTTGGTGGGTCCGGAGTTCTTGTCCCACATCCAGGAAGAATGAAGTACACGGACAACCAGAGGGTGAGCAAGGTAGAGGGAAACTTCACTGAGCCACAAAATAGCTGTCAGGAGACTTTAAGGGGGTCCTTTCTGCAGGCAGGTCTTCCCTGATGAGTGTCCAGCAGTGAGGAGACCCAAAGTGGGCAGCACTTTACCCACAGTTGGTAAGTCCCAACATCTGTGTGAACCTGGCTAGGGGCAGGGGTCGTTTTATGGGCTCAGAAGGGAGGAAGCACGTGCTGATTGGTCCATGGGCGGCCATGGGCAGCCCAGAAAAAAAATCACCATAAGCTCTCACTCGCAGCTGTGAACTCCACCTGGAACTGGCAGCCCCGCCGCCAGGTTTCAGGCCGTCCCTGGCATGAAGGGAGGCTTTCACTAGGAATCTGCCCCTTCCCACCCAGGAGCCTGTCTGCCTCCTGCCACCATCAACATGCCATCCTGGACAGCACCCAGGCTGTCCGTGCTGAGGAGTGCCTGCAGTCCTTAACACCTCCCACCTATCCCACCATCTCCCTCCTGCACTCCTCAGCACCCAAAGTCTGGAGGGGCCTGAGGCAGCAGGGGCTGATGTGTCAGCACCACCCCAAGCATGTGCACACCTGGCTGGGTTGTGACAGCACCCGGGCTTGGCCACTACTTTGCTCTACCCCAGAGTGGGCACCACGAACGGGGAGAGGCCAGAGAGCAGGAACAGGCATTTCAGAGTCTACAGGGGCAGGGGGTCTTCCTGAGTCCTGGAGAACACGGGGATACCGGGGTCTGCAGCCATGGCTGGGAGACTGTAGCTGCGCCCAGGAGCACGGGGCTCCCACCCCACCAACTCGAAAGGGGACGGAGCTCCTGCCGGTTCCTGGCTCCCGCCAGCTCCATGAAGCACACAGCTCCAGCCACATCTCCCCTGCTGCAGCTGGTGTCTCAGCAGTAGCTCCTCCAAACAGGCTGCCTCTGCCATCAATCCCATCCCCTGGAAAGGAGGATGGACTTACCGACTCACTTCTCATAGCACAAGTGATGGGAGGTTACTTCTGAGATTAAATAATAAAACTGTGGCCTCCCTCATGGGTTTTCTCTCTTGCTTACTCACTCTGATGAAGCCAGCTGCTCTGTTGCCAAGCTGCTCTATTGAGAGGCCCTTATGGCAAGGAACTGATGGGAGACTGCAGCCAGCAGACTATGACAAACTAAAGTCTTCAGTCCAACAGCCCATGAGGAACCAAATTATGCCATCAATCACTCGAGAGAGCTTGGAAGCAGCTCCTTCCCTGGTTGAGACTTCAGATGAGACAGCCCCCGCTGATCCCTCAGTTGTTGTCTTGTGGGATATTCTGAGGCAGAGGATCCATTGAAGACATGCCCAGATTCCTGACCAACAGAAAATATGAGATAATGAATGTTTGTTGTTTTAAGCTGCTAGTTTTGGGGTGATTTGTTATGCAGAAGTGGATAACAAATCCACCACAATTACTACTGGTTGTCTCAATGTCCCATCTTTACCTTTCCATCTTCCAATAGGTATTTAACCAATTCCCTACATTAAATGCTCTCAGTTAAATTAATTGACATGATTCCTTTTTTCCAGATTAGACACTAACTGACCCAGGATAGCATTTAAGCTGTGAAAGAACTGGCGGTTAGTTAAGTAACAGGAGGGGAAGAGTGTTTCAGGAACCAAAAGCAACATATGCAAAGATCTGGGCACCATTTATTCTTTAAATATATTCATTAAGCACCTACTATGTGCCAGACTTAATGCTAGATGTTGCAAATAAAGCTATAAATGAGAGAGCAAGATCCTGGCCTCATGGAGTTTGCCTTGGTATGTTCAGCAATGAGACAAACCTAAGACCAGTACATCAGAGACAGCTCACACTCTAGGCTTCCTCATAAAGGACATCGACACTTGGTGTTCTTAATATAGGCATGAGACGAGTAACCACCTTTCAGCATCAGCTTCTCATCTGTAAAGTGAAGAAGACAATCTCTTCCTCACAGGAATGTAGCACTGATCAAAGGAAGTTTGAGGGCTTAAAGCAGCTTTATATAAGAGACAGAACTCTACTGCCATTAAGATAAAGTAGTCCTATTTTAACAGCTAGACTCAACTCGGAATGATCAAAGTCTCTCCTCCGTCTAACTGGCCAGCATCCCTCTGCTGGCCTGGGGCTGGCTGCAGCCAAGGCCTAGGTTAACAGGATTAAACAAAGAGCCTGTTGCTTCTGGCCTCAGCCAGTGGGTTGCTGGCCATTGATTAAAAAAACAGGCTGTAATACAAAGAGTAACCTCCCTGCGGCCACCCACCCCATAAATCATCTGCTACCAAGGGCTATTGAATTACCTCTGGAAGATGGATGACACTGGGCTGGAAGGCTGCTTGATAAGGTTTCCTTTTGAATAATTTCACGTAGAAAGCTGGGTTTGAGAAATGGGGTCTTTCCACCAGCTCAGCCCCATCCATGTCGTCTCTGCCAGGTGCATTCAAGATAAACACGTTTCCTTACAGGCTGCCGGAGTGTCTGTGATGAAGGAAGAAAACATACTGCCAGGCCTCTGGGAAGTATCTACTTCCACCTGAGGTAAACATGGTAGCTTTGTTTTATTATTATTATATGACATTTATTGTACTAACTTATTAATAGTATCTGTCATTTATTAAGCATATTTTATGTGCCAGGTAATGTGCAAAGTATTTGAAGTTGCTAAGTCCTTGAACAATCATATAAGAGAGGTCCTATTACTCTCTTCATTTGACTGATGAGAAAATTAAAGCTCAGAGAGGTGACATGACTTTCTCATGGTTACAAAGCTAGTCAGTGTTGGAGGTGAGACTCAAACCTATGCTCTTAACAGGAGTTGGCAAACTTTCCGTAAAGGGTGAGACAATAAGTGTTTTAGGCTTTGCAGGCCACACTGTCTCTTTTGAGACTACTCACCTCTGTTCTTGTAGTGCAAGAGCAGCCACTGACTGTGTGCATGACTGTATTCCAATAAAACTTTATTTATACAAACCGATGTCTGTGTGTGTTGGGGGGCAGGACCTGATTTGGTCTATGAGCCATAATATGACAACCTCTATTCTTAACAGTTATATGGCATTAATTCTCACCATTTGAGATTTACAGTTTCTTGTACATATCTGTTTTCACTTAGAAAGTGCATTGGCTCCTCCTTGAGTCATCTGGTTTATTCAATTCATTTATAATTTCTTTATCACCTTTGTGAAGGCGCTAGCTCTATGGAGAAAATACAGATATCCTGCTAGTCAGAGGAGTAAGATGTGTAATATATTTCAATTATTTATTATTTTAGTGAGGAAAAGGTCTGCTATGCTGCAGTAACAATAAATCCTCCAAATTTCTGTGCTTTAGCAGAGGGTTTCTCAACTGCAGTGTTATTGATATTTTGGGGTTACACAGCCCTGTGTTATCCTGTGCATTGTAGGATTTTTAGCTGCATTTCTGCCTCTACCCACTAGATGTCAATAGCATCTCCCTAGTCACGACAACCAAAACTTCTTCAGAGGTTGCCAAATGTACCCTGGTGGGGAAGGGGGGCAAAATCATTCTCGGTTGAGAACCACTGGGTTAGTACAACAAAAGTTTATTTCTCATTCATGAGAAGGCAGATGGGTGTCATCGGCTATCCTTGACAGTTTCCCTGTAATGGTTCACAGGGATCCTAGATGCTTCCATCTACACTCTGCTGTCTCAAAGTTCTTCACTTCCTGCCAAGCATGTGGAAGAGATAGAGAATGGAGAACTCACCCCCTCTCTTGACTTTCTCAGACCAGAAGTGGTGCTTATGCTAGTGGGTCACTGGCCATAGCCTAACTACAAGGCAGAAAGAGCACATGGGAATCGCTCCGTGAGGCCAGTAGAGATTTGGAAATCTCTACTGGTCATTCAATTACTCAATAAACATTTAGTGACTACCTATTCTAGTTGACAGTGTACTAATGCTGGTGATATCTCAGTGGATAAATCAGATTCTGTCTCTACCCATGTAGTGTTCACATTCTTGCTTTAATGTGCTCTCTGGGGTTGTAAAAAACAGGAACATGCTCAGGTTTGATAATAGGGACTATTGAAAAGATACATATAAATGTAAAAAATGAGATCAAATTATCTCCACAATAATGGTGGTTCCAAAGCTCCAAAAGACCCATGAAGAACCTGAATAAATATCTTGAAGTCTGAATCTAGTTGGTCCTTTTTCCCCCTCATTCTTTTACCATTCATATGTCCTAAAAAACAGAATACGACTGGATCAATTACCATCCAATAATGAGTCATTGTTGACCACTTTCACTAAGTTATGCTGTGGTTACAAACAACTCCAAAATGTCCATGGGTTACAACCACAGATATTTATTTGTTGCCTGCATACATGTCATCTGCAAGTTTTCCTTGAGTCGGAGTTCAGCTCTGTCCTATATCCATATCTTCCTTATTCCAGAACTGAATGAAGGACAGTCCCATTCTCAGTCATGAGTCAGAAGAAGAAGAGCAGTATTAGAATCACTGTTAGCTCTTAAAATTCCTTCTCTAGGCATGAAATTAATATCTATGGAAATTCCATTGGCCAAAGCAACTCATGTTACAAGTAATGACATCAGCAGGGCAGGAAGTATATTTATTACTCAGGGAGGGACAACAAGAAGTAGCACTAGTTGATAGATGAATCTATTATTGATAGATGAATCTATCAACTAGAGAAGGGCTCCGGCATCTAGTCAGTAGAGGTCAGAGATGCTGCTAAACATCCTATAATGCACAGGACAACAAAAAATTATAGAGCCCAACATGTCAAGCAAATATCTTGAATATAACTTATCACAACAATTCTCAATTTTGTCCCTGAGGAAATATTTGAGAATGTCTAGAGGCATTATTTGCTGTTGCAACAGGGGCGATGCATTTCTGGTAGAGTCAAAGAATGCTGCTAAACGCTCTATGATGCACAAGAAAGTCCCCCACAACAAACAATTATCTCATCCCAACAGTGCGAGATTGAGAAACCCTCACCTACCATAAGAAGCAAGTGGGTTCCTTCCTCCCGCCCTTCCTTCCTTCCTTCCTTCTTTCCTTCCTTCCTTCCTTCCATCCTTCCTTCCTTCATTCATTTTCTCATTATTAATCAATGATTTATTGAATGTCTATTGAATGCCAGGCACTGTGCTAGGTTCTGGGGATATAATGGGAGCTAAAATAAACACGATTCCTGTTCAAATGGAGTTTATATTCTACTTGGAGAGACAGACATTAATCAATTAATGAAGTAATTACATAACTGAGTGTTTCATTACAAATTAAAATAAATGGGAGAATGAAACTGATTTTATAACAGCCTGTGGGGAAAGAGGGGAAGGTGGAAGGTTAGGAAAGTCTTTCTCAAGGAAGTGACAAGAATTCTGAAGAGTATGTAGGAATTAACTAGATAAAGAGGAAGGGGAAGAGAGTTCTGGGCAGAGAAGTGGGAAGGAGTATGCTGTGTCAGATGGTCTGAAAAGTCCAGTGGGATAAACACACAGAAAGTAAAGGGTAAGTAGTATATGATGCAGCTTAAGAAGACAGCAGGGACCAGATCACCCAGGGCTTTGTAGATCCATTTAGATAGTTTTGTGTTTCTCTTATGAGCAATGAGAAGCCACCAACAAGTTTTCAGCACAGAGGAAATACTGTACTTTGTATTTCAAACAGATCACTTAAGCTTCAGTGTGGAAAATGGCATGGAATGGGATAGAACAGATGCAGGGAGTTCTATCAGCAGACTTTCAGTCTTTCAGAGGAGGGAGGATGGGAGCTCGAAGGAGCACACTCATAGGGAAGACAGAGAAAAGTGAATATATCTGAGAACTAATTAGGTTCTGAATGGATAAATTCAGAAATTTAGAAGATAGTCTGATGGATAATGAATGTATAAATGGATGGATGGTTGTGAGTTTCAGTGAGACAGAAAATAATGGAAAAGGACCAGGTTTAGGGGCAGGGGAGTAGAAAGGCAATGTAATTTATAATAAAATACCAGCTTAAGAAGTGATTGAGGCAGCCTGGTAAAAATATCAAGAAGGCAGCTGGATATATGTGTGTCTGCAATTCAGAGGAGAGAGAAGGCTGAAGTTATTAATATAAGAAAAATCAGGATACAGATGCCCAAACCTCACATGGAAGCCTTTGAGTTGGACCCTAATCCCTGGTTTCATCATTTGTGGCTGGTTTTCCTTGACTCAATGTCAGTAACCATAACAACTCTATGAAGATAGAACCACTTGTCTGCTTCCCTCAGAATTCACTCATTCATTCCACTGTCTTGGATGTCTGTGTGTCAGAGTTTGTCCTTGGGGGCTGGTGATACAGCTATAAATGAGAACAAACAAGGTTATGGTCCTGATAGGCATTTAACATTTTATGGCTTCTTCCTTCATATAAATTGCACAAAACAACTGATTCTTGGTCTTTCCACGTCTGGTCTGGAGTAAATCATCTCACACTGAAGGAAATGCTTGCCTGTAAAATAAAGTCAAAATCATATTAGGATAATAGAATTATAGTATCTCAGACTTACATTGGTAGGGTCTACTTGGTTCAATGATGTTGAATAGATTTCCTCTCACATGCCAACTTTAATTGATTGGTAGTAGCTGCCTGGAGAGTTAGGCTGAGAATGATTCAGCTGGAATAAAAAACCAAAGCAATTGATTAGTGATGTCTGTCAAGGGTTTGATATGGGAAAGTAAAAGGCAATTACCCACTGCTCTAATCTCATTGATCATTTTTATATATCGCTAAATTCTATTTGATAATATTTTGTTAAGAAATTTTGTGTGTGTTCATGGGAGATATTGGTCTATCAGTTTCTTTTTTTAAAAAAAAATTAATATCCTTCGCAGGGCACGGTGGCTCACGCCTGTAATCCCAGCACTTTGGGAGCCTGAGTCAGGTGGATCAAGAGGTCAGGAGACTGAGACCATCCTGGCTAACACGGTGAAACGCTGCCTTTACTAAAAACACGAAAAATTAGCTGGGCATGGTGGCAGGTGCCTGTAGTCCCAGCTACTCTGAGGCAGGAGAATGGCGTAAACCTGAGAGGCAGAGCTTGCAATAAGCCGAGATCGTGCCACTGCACTCCAGCCTGGGTGACAGAGTGAGACTCCGTCTCCATTAATAATAATAATAATAATAATAATATCCTCATTAGGCTTTCTTATTGGAGTTATGTTGGCCTAATGAAATGAGTTGAAAACAATTCCTTTATTTTATAAAGGAGTTTATGTGATATTGGCTTTATTTTGTTCTTAAATATTTGATGAAATGTGCCCGTAGTTGTAGGGGAGGAAAGGCAGGGAGAGGTTTTAATTGGAGAATCCAATTTCTTAAATGCAGGGCTATGTAGATTTTCTATTTCTTTTTCTGTTAACTTTAAGTTGTATATTTTGAGGAATTTGTACATTTCACCTAAGTTGTCAAATTTAACCCATTCCTTTAAAAGGTGAAGAAACGAAAGCTTAGATATGACAATTACTATGCCCCAGGCCACAGAGCAAATGACAGATCAACAGAACTCAGGTCTTTATGGGCTGAGTTCATTGCTCCCAATCTGCCACATCTGGATTCATCCTACTTCCAAAAACCACAGGGGGATTTTCTGAGGATCTTTCCAGAAATGACATACACATGCATTTCAAATGCCCCCATGCTGCAGTGTTTAGCATGATCTGGTGATAGAGAGAAAGAGCTGTCCAGGGCAAAACCAACAAACTCGAGCCTAAGATTTTAGCAGTCTTACCTGCCAAAGGCTGAGGCTTTTTGAGGAAACTCATGGATCACAAGGAAGAAAAACCTATTCTGTTTGAGTTGCCCTGGAAAGCAGTCAAGGCTGCCTTTCCCTGTGGTGCCCCCAGTTCAGAGTAGGAAGCCAGGCTGTCCATGCAGATTACTACCCCCTGTGTCTGGACCTGACCACTGGAAGATAAAGTCCCCAGGAACCATCTCTGCCTAACCTGACCTACTTAGATGTGACAAGCCTGATGAGGTTGGGAGTGGAGCTAATGGAGACGGACAAGAAGGCAGGTCTGGGGTGGCCCAAGGGAAGTGAGCTCACAGGACTTGGCTCAAAACACTCCTGGGGAAAGGTCTCTCTAGAGGAGAAGGATCTGTTAAATCTGACCACATCAGCACCCTGCTTAAAACTTTTCAGTGATATCCTTGTATGCTCATGAAATGATCTAAACTCCGTAATGTGGCCTTCAAGACCTGACCACGTGATGCTTCTTTCTCCATCCACCCTCCTGACCACTGTCTTTGAGTGAAACTCAACTGTCTTTAGTTCCAAAATGGCAACATGTTTCCCCTTAACCCAGGGCCTTTGCACAGACTGCTTTCTTGGACTAAAATATGTTCTCCCCTTATTCTCATGTGGCTTATCCTATTGGATCTTCAAGGTTGCAGCTTAAACATCACTTATTCCAATGGCATTTCCCAACGGCACAAGTCCGTGTCCCTTCTATGTGTTTCCATGGCCCATTGCACTCACACTATAGTCACGTACATTGCTTTGGAACAATTTGCCCATTTATTTACCAGTATTTCCCACTAGACTGTGAGCTACATGGCCTCTGCCTTGAGCCCCATAGTCTCATAATCCATTGCTTACTCGACGTCTTCATCTGTATGCCCGTTAACTTGATGGACTTAACATATCCAATACTGAACTCCTGATACTCTTACTAAACCCATCCCTCTGTAGTCTTTCCTATGTCAGCAAATGGCAACCCTATCCAATGAATTGCTCAGGCCAAAAATCCTGCAGTTATTATCAATGCCTCTTTGTTCATTATCTCCCACACCTTATCCATCAGCAACTCACATTTCAAAATATTCCCAGAATCTGGCTGCTTCCTGACATCTGGTGTTGCTACCCAGATCGAAGCCACCATGCCCCCTCACTCAGGTTAATGCAACAAGCTTCTAAGCTGTCTCCTGATATACCCTTGCTTCCCTACATGCTATTTATTTTCCCCCTTTGAATTTTATTTTATTTTATTTTATTTATTTTGGGTCTCACTCTGTTGTCCAGCCTAAAGTGCAATGGCATAATCATAGCTCACTGCAGCTTCAAACTCCCGGGCTCAAGCAATCCTCTCACTTCAGCCTCCTGAGAAGTTAGGACTACAGACACTTGCCACCACACCTGACTAATTTTTTAATTTTTTTGTAGAGATGGGGGGGTATTTCTATGTTGGTTTCCCAGGGTGGTCTCGAGCCCCTGGGCTCAATATTTTATTTTTATTTTAGATTCGGGGGCACATGTGATGGTTTGTTACATAAATACATTGTTTAATGGTGAGGTTTGGGTTTCTAGTATACTCATCATTCAAACAGCGAACACTATATGCAATAGGTAATGTTTTAAATGCTCACCATCCTCCCCCTTTTGGAGTCCCCAGTGTCTATTCTTTCAATCTATATATCTCTGTGTACTCACTGCTTAGCTCCCACTTATAAGTGAGAACATGCGGTACTTGATTTTCTGTTTCTGAGCTATTGCTCTTAGAATAATGGCCTCCAGCTCCATCCATGTTGCTGCAAAAGACCTCATTTCATTCTTTTTTATGGCTGCATAGTATCACCATGGTGTATATGTACCACATTTTCTTTATCCAAGCATCCATTGATAGACACTTAGGTTGATTCTGTGACTTTACTATTGTGAATACTGCTGTGATAAATATATGAGTGCAGGTGTCTTGTTTATATAATGATTTCTTTTCCTTTGGATAAACATCCAGTAGCAGAATTACTGGGTTGAAGTCAGTTCCCATCACTTCTCTACTCATGGCACCCTCAATCTTACTCATGATATAAACCAAATCCCTCCTATGGCCAACATGTCCCTGCCTGAGCTGACCCAGCTACCTTCTGTCCTTGCTACCTTCTGACCCAGCTACTTTCTGTCTTTCTCCTCCATACTCCCCTTCCCTCATTCCAATCCAGCCACTTCCACCTCCCTGTTGCCTCTGGAACATGCCAAGCATACTCCTGCCTTAGAGCCTCTGTACCTGCAATTTCTTCTGCCTGGAATGCTCTTCCTCCAGAAAGCCACAGCATTCCTTCTCCCTTTTCTATCAGGTCTCTGCTCAAATCCCACTTTATAAGTGAGGACTCCCCAGCTGCCCTGTGTAAAGTGTTAGTCCTCCAGCCCTTCCTCCCCTTCCTCCTCCATCCTCCCTTACTCTCTTTTATTTTTCTCCATGACACAGATCATCACCTGACTTATATATTCCATGTGTATCTATTTGTTGTTTATACTTCATCTCCCCCTACTAGAATGTAAGCCCCCTGAGGGCAGGGTCTTCTGGTCTTTCACTGATGTAACTCCAGTGAGTAGAATCATCCAACCACACTGCTGATTGAAAGACTTCGACTCTTGGGAACACGACCCATTGATGGGCATAGACAACCCCAATGCCACAAAAATGCTATTAGAAATAATTAAGTAATGGAGAGCCAGGCTCAAACGAAAGAACACCCCAAAGGGTCAAAAGTAAAACAAAAAGAACTAAATATTATGTGGGTGAACTCCAACTGAGACCAGGGCAACCCAGGAGAGTCCAGACACCGAACACAAGCTCCAAGAGGCTGAGGGCTGGAGTTCCAATGTCCCTATGGCAACAGGGGACATGGATTTGGGGCTCTGCAAAGAGGGGAACCAAATGTGAGACTGTTGCATAAAGTGGGGTCTCTCAAAGGGAACAGAAGCAGACAGGTTTCCCACCAGCACAGATAAGTCTGGGCTCTTGGTGGGTCTTTCAGTCTGGGTTTCCCCAAAGCAGACTCTGAAACAAAAATTTGGATTCAGTTAGTTTATTCAGGAGGGGATCTCAGGAAGCATAGTGAGTAAATGGGGGAAGAAAGAGAGGAAAAGAGAAAAAAGTCAGTAATGGGTTCATAATAAGCAAGTCACTGTCGTGGGCAATTGAGGTTCAGTCCTGCTGGGGACCTCTGGGAGACTGTGTAGAACTCACTTAGGAATCATTCCACCTCAGGTGGGGGATGGCACATTTATCCACAAACTCTCATCCCCCAAATGTTGAGTGTTGCTCTAAGGGTATCAACTTCCCTTGTGTTTCCACACTGTACCAGAACTCAGCCAGAAAAGCTCCTGTGAAACCCAAGATAGCTCCTACACAGAGAAGCAGAAGCAAGCACCTAAGGTAGGCTGAAGGTAAGCCATCAGACACACCCTGGGAAACATTGCAGCTTAAAAACAAACAACAACAACAACAACAACAACAAAAACCAAAAAACTCCTGCCTGGGCAACATAGTGAGACCCCATCTCTACAGAAAATAAAATTAGCTGGGTATGGTGGTGCATGCCTGTTGTCCTAGTTACTCAGGGGGCTTAGGTGGGAGAATCACTTGAGCCCAGGAGTTTGAAGACACAGTTAGCTATGATTGCACCACTATACTCCAGCCTGAGCAACAAAGCAAGACCTTGTCTCTTAAAAAAAAAAAGTCTCAAAGGGATACAGCTTGGGGCATTACTACAATGGGGAAAAAAGTCTCCTGTAAGAAATTGGAACCCCAAGCATGCACATATCATGGCATATGGGTGATTTTTATACTCCCCACATGATATAGAAATCCTCAGACAAGAAATTAACATAAATATATAGCTCTTGAGGCCCAGTAGGAAGAAAAGTAACGACACTTTGTAAAGATTGAATTCATTACCAGGAAAGTCTACTGGGGCCTCCACCTACCACACTGAGTTTATGGACAATGAAGCCAGATCAGTGGAAATGACCAGCAGAAGAAGCAGCCCTAACTCGCAGCACAGAGATGCTCCCATGTGGAGACAACAGAGAGGAAAACAATCAGCTCGCCAAGGACAATGTCATGAGGAAACATCCTCTTCTCCCCATCCTCCTTCCCACTTTAACATAGCGGAAAAGAAGCAGGAAAGTGTGTGGAAAGTGTGTGGGAAGCAGGAAGAGAGCAGGCCAGACCAACCTCGCCAGCCCAGCCAATGCTGGAGAACTGAAAGGGGGAACTTGGAAGTGAATATAAAACTGAAGTTTAAAAATGGACCGGATTGTAAAATTGGGACCCTTGTGCATGGTTGGTGGGAATATAAAATGGTACAACCACCGTGGAAAAGAGTACGGTAGTTCCTAAAAAAAAGAGTTATCATATCCGCAATCCCACTTCTGGGCATGTTCCCAAAAGAAGTGAAAGAAGGATCTCAAGCTCTTTGTACACCCATATTCACAGCAGCATTATTCACAATAGCTAATATGTGGAAGCAACCCGAGAGTCCATCAGTGGATGAATGGATAGGCATAACGTGGAATGTATACATATCTGACTATTATTTAGCCTTAAAAAAAGGAGTCAGGTGCAGTGGCTCATGCCTGCAATCCCAGCACTTTGGGAGGCTGAGGTAGGAAGATTGCTGGAGCCAGGAGTTCAAAACCAATATAGGCAACATGGCAACAGCCCATCTCTGCAAAAAAATGTTAAAAATAGCCAGGCATAGTGGCGTGTATCTGTGGTCCCAGCTACTGGGGAAGCTGTGGCAGGCGGATCACTTGAGCTCAGGAGGTTGAGACTGCAGTGAGCTGCGATCACACCATTGCACTCAAGCATGGGCAAAAGAGCAAGACTTCTGTCTCAAAAAAAAAAAAAAAAGAAAGAAAGAAAGAAGGAAAATGAAAGAAAAGAAAAGAAAAGAAAAGAAAAGAAAGAAGAAAAGAAAAGAAAAGAAATTCTGATACATGCTACAATGCGGATGAGGCTTGAGAACATTATGCTGAGTGAATTAAGCCAGTCACAAAAAGACAAATACTTCATGATTTCACTTACCTATGAAGTGCTGAGAATAGTCAAATTCACACTGACAGAAAATAGAATGAAGGTTACCAGGGATTTAGGGAGAAAGGGAGTAGGGAGTTATTTAATGAGCACAGAGTCAGTTTTGCATGATGAATAGGGTTCTTGGGATGGATGGTAGTGATATTTGGACAGCGATATGTGCTTAATCCCACAGAACTGTACACTTAAAAATAGGTAAGATGATAAATTTTATGTTACATTTTAATACAATAAAAAATAGAAAAACATGGACAAGTAACTAGGCTATTTTAATAGCCCATGGAGATGGAAAAGTTATGGGATCTAATTGACTTACCAGGTAGCAAGAAGGCCAGATGAGGGTGGGAAGTATAACAGAGACTGTCCTTGTGGTAATTATTGGGGAAAATACAAGAATTTCATGTTTTTTTTCTCAATTATACAGGCTACAGTGGCAATTTCTGAGATCTTTTCCAAATCGGATACATTTCCCCATCTCTATGTCTAGTGTTTACCCTCATGCATGCATGTGTGGGCACACGTGCATGCACACACACACACACACAGAGCTGAGGAAGTCCTTTAAGGCTGGCAACATTCAACACACAGTGCCACTTTTGTTGGTAGAACACAGGGCATTTTAACAAGAATATTTCTGGCTCTGCTGAGAAGAAGAGTATCAGTAACCATCACAGTTACAAAATTTCACACTTCTATTCCAGTTTGTTTCAGGAGTCTTAGAACACTTGGCATACTTTCAGTCACGGGTGTGTGCACACACACTCCCCACCCATGGGAGGAATTGAAATTTCGAGATGCTCCTGCCCAAGTCTAACACGGTGTAATAGGATCCCAGAACATCTGTCAGGCGATCACATGGTGCTGTCTCCATCATTCATGTACTGTGTCACGCACCTGTTCCACGATGCTGAGACAACAGCTCCCCTCAAGGCTTTCTCTGTAGCTCGTGGCATATTGAGCTGCCATATTGGTTCTTTAGGCTTCATTCACAGAGGTTCCTTCTTCTCTTTACCTTGATTTGGGTTTCTCAGCTTCTAGGGAAGCATGGAGACATTGGCAAGAGCCCCAGAAAGACATTTTCGAATGAAAGTGAGTTATGGTCATGATTCCACATCTTATAACACACCTTTTCCTCTTTACCAGACAACAGCACAACGGCCCTCTTAATTCAAGTGCTGGAAAAATGCGCCGATCCTCTTTACTTTCCAGGATGGGAAAGAGAGATGGAAATGGGTTAAAGTGGGGCTCTCTCTCACAAGCCATGTTCCTCCCACTCTGGGGCCTATGCAAGGGCTGCTCCCACTGCCTGGAACACACCCACCCATGCTCTGTTTCTCACTTAATCAATTCTGGCATCTCCTTTAGATCTCAGCACCCAAGTCACTTTCCCAGTCTACAACAGACATCTTGATTAGCTTCTCTTACAGGAGCAAGTCCCTGTGTCCTTCATATTTCGTTCACTTTATAACAATTCACCATTTTTTAGAGAAGCTGAATACAATCTACCTTTTTACCCAGACTCTAATTTCTCCCATCCAAGTACTAACCAGGCCCAGTCCTGCTTAGCTTCCAAGATTAGATGAGATCGGGCACGTTCAGGGCGGTATGGTTGTAAGCGAGATGCTAATGTCTCTGAGAGCAAAGACTGTCTAATTTTGCTCACCAATATATCCCCAGAATTATATGTGCCTGGTACACAGTAGGTACTCAATATATATTTTAATGAATAAATCAACTAGTCCCGTTTTGCTGAGAAATGCAAACACATTCAGTAAATGTTTGTTTGAATAAGTTAACCAGTATGTTTAAAACTGACAATAAGTACCTACCTACTAATAGTATCTACTTAATAAGGTTATTAGAAGAATTACATTTGTTAATGCAAATAGCTTTTAAACAGTGACTGGCATATAATGAACACAGATAAACATTGGTTCATTTTATTATTGATATCTTGTACCCATAATAGGAAGATATTTTGAATTGTTGTCTAAAGTGGGCTTTCTTTTCCTTATTTTCTGGTCATCCAGCGCTTCTTTCAGCCTGAGCAGCATTTTTCAGATGTGGCGACTGAGGCTCAAAGAGACCCTAAGCTGCACAGACAGGAAATGGCTAGAGCTTCAATTCCAGTTTACATCTTTCAAGCTCCAAAACGCTATTGTTTAATCTACTTTTTCTCAAACCATCTAGCAATGGTCAAATAAATAGACTAAAACAATTGCAACATTATCATTTTGAAAGATCAACTTTTTGAGGATAGGGGGTTGGAGAGAGGCACCTAAAAAGAAGGTATTATTTTACTCAGTAATCACCCCATTACAAAAGTACCTACAATGCCTGGCACGGTGGCTCATGCCTGTAATCCCAGCACTTTGGCCGAGACAAGTAGATCATGAGGTCAGGAGTTTGAGACCAACCTCGCCAATATGATGAAACCCCGTCTCTACTAAAAATACAAAAATTAGCCAGGCGTGGTGGCACGTGCCTGTAGTCCCAGTTACTATGGAGGCTGAGGCAGGAGAATTGCTTGAACCCTAGAGGTGGAGGTTGCAGTGAGTCGAAATTGCGCCACTGCACTCTAGCCTCAGTGACAGAGTGAGATTCCGTCTCAAAAAAAAAAAAAAAAAAGAAGAAGAAGAAGAAAGAAAGAAAGTACCTACAATGATAATAATCCCATGCCTAGCTAAGAAATAAATCTCCTTTTCTTTTTATTATAACAAGGACAATGGTGTGTACTGATGCAGTATTGGAAACAATTATCTCTATACCTGGTCTGGACTGTAGCTCACCAAGAAGTTGCTGCCTCAGCCAATATTACTTACAGAGGGTGATTTTTTTTGTGGTTGTTTTGTTTTTAGTCTCATAAAGTATATTTTAACAGTGAATAGGAGACCTTATTGGAAAAATCGATTACATATTTCCATTTTAATGTACACATTTAGTGTCCAACGCTTTGCCTCACTATCTCATTAGCATTTGAATGCCAAGAACTATTCCAGAAATTTATTTCAAAGCCCTTTTTTTTTCCAGGCAGGGAGAGCAAGCAGAACAAAACAGTCACCCCAGCTGATAGTTGACGAAACACAATCATCATGATGAAAGGTTGCTGGGGGGTAAACTTTTGGTGAAAAAAGGAAAATATATGATCGCTTTAAATTCATCTTCTCCTCCCAGGGAGCTGCTAAGGTGCTTATTTGGAATTTTTGGAGAATCTTTTCAGTTCTGATTTGCAAATCTTACACTTCTCCCAAAATGATAATGAATAAATGAAGTGGATTTTACGATGGTCAGTTGAGGCCCTAAATGACCAAATTTTTCTATTCTCTATATTAAGGAATTACCACCTCCCAAGGTTACCAACAAAAGGGCCTTTTGCTGACATCTGTAGGGTTTGAAAGGAAAGTGCTGTTTCAAGTCCAAAGCTAGGTTTCGGTCTTATCTCCGTGGTGAGCTGGTGTCCTGCTTCCAAGGCTGGAGAAGACAGCCCATTCTGTTCCGGAGAAATATTCAGCCTGTATGAGCTGCGCCACCTCTACCCAGCATGCCAGGTGCAATTCAGGCAATTTAGGCTGAGTGCAAAGTGCTCCATTTCAGGCTGAAATCATGCCAAAGACTCCTTACAAACGCTATATTCAGCACCTCCAATTTCACACACCCGCTGCACGTTGTCTGCCATTATTACCCAGGATTCCAAAAGCACTTGGCCGCATTAAACAAGAGTCAGGAAGGAAAACAACAGCAAGGAGCTGCTTGAGGACACAAAGCTGGAAAAATGAAGAGGGATGCAGCCAGAGATGTCAACTGAGCTCTGAAAACAGTTGTGGCTTAATGAACATGAGAGGGGTTAGGTTTATCCAAAAACGCAGATTCAACCTGATAAGAATTTCATCCTCACACTCTACAGACAGGGGTGTACCTTGGTTCAGCCCGTTTGGGGGGCTGTTTGGCAATATTTATGAAAACTAAAAGATGCATGTGCCCTAGGATCCAGAGATTTCTTTCCCTGGCATCTATCCTAGAGAAAAATGTAGATGGATGTGCACAATGAGAGCTACACAAAGGTTTTCAACACTGAGTTGCTTGTAACAGCCAAAACATGGGAAATGATCTAATATCCATCTATGGGGAAATAACCACACTGTGAAATACTTTGTAGCAGCAAAGGGACCACGTTCTCTGTCAGATAGATAATAATATTCATGCACACTTGTCCAGGGGCAGGGATGCTCCAGAAACTCTCCTAAGTGCCTGTCTACAATAAACAGTTTAATCCTTACAACAGTTCTTGAAGAAGTTCCCAAATTATGCTTACAGAACAATTGAGGCACCAAGATGTTAAATAACGTGCCCAAGGTCACATGAGTACACAGGACATTCAAACCCAGGCCATCTAGTTCCAAAAGCCATACTATTTTTCAAAGATTTTAACAACATACTTTTGAATTTAAAAAAAAGCAAATTTCAATATGATACATACAATGTGATATGATTTACGTTTGTACATACAAAAACACAGGTGAAATAATGCTATATGTTTTCCTTATTTATTTATTATTTGTGATTTTAAAAATAAAGATGGGGTCTCACTATGTTGCCCAGGCTGCTCTCAAACTCCAGGTCTCAAGTAATTCTTCCCCTTGGCCTCCCAAAGTGCTGGGATTACAGGAATGAGCCACTGTACCCAGCCCTACATATTTTCTATGGACACTTTTTACAACACAGAGAAAGGTGTGGAAGGATACATTCCAGAGGAAAGAGGTGGGAAAGGAACAAAGATTGAGGAGATGGTTAAAGGAGTTCTTATCTTTATTTATAATTTTTTTTAAAAAATGAAGAATATAGCCATGTGTAACTTGTGTAACTCAAAAATAATTTTTAAAAATTGGTTCAAAAAATCCTTTCTGAATTACTTGCAGAGACACCTAAATGAGCCAGGCAGGAAATGTCTAGTGTGGCTTCCATGTGTGCAGCATTCTATAGTTCAGAACCTTTTCCACCAATATTGTTCTACTCAATCTGGTTTTTTTTTTTTTTTTTTTTTTTTTTTTTTGAGACAGATACATTTGGGAACAAGACAAGCAAAATCCTTGCCCTCGTGGAGTTATACTCTAGAATGTAAAGATGTAAAGACATGATAAACAATTAAATGAATATGACAAGATGGTATTAATTGGCTCAAACTGAAAGGAGGCTCTCATGAGAACTTCCAGTGAAACAGTAAGTTGAGGAACCCATAGACGAAAAGATTCAAGTTTAGTAAGTTTAGACTCTGGGAATTTTTTTCTCTTTTCTTTCTTTCTTTCTTTCTTTCTTTCTTTCTTTCTTTCTTTCTTTCTTTCTTTCTTTCTTTCTTTCTTTCCTTCCTTCCTTCCTTCCTTCCTTCCTTCCTTCCTTCTTTCTTTCTCTTTTTCTTTCTTTTTTTCCCTTCCTTCCTTCCTTCCTTCCTTCCTTCTTTCTTTCTTTCTCTTTTTCTTTCTTTTTTTCCCTTCCTTCCTTCCTTCCTTCCTTCCTTCCTTCCTTCCTTCCTTCCTTCCTTCCTTCCTTCCTTCCTTCCTTCCTTCTCTCCCTCCCTCCCTCCCTCCCTTCTTTCTGTCTTTCTGTCTTTCTTTCTGTCTTTCCTTTTTTTTTTTTGGAGTCAGAGTCTCACTCTGTCACCAAGCTGGAGTGCAGTGGTGTGTCTTGGCTCACTGCAACCTCCACCTCCTGGGCTCAAGCAATTCTCCCACCTCAGCCCCCCAAGCTGGGACTACAGGTGAGTGCCACCACACCCAGCTAACTTTTTGTATTTTTATTAGAGACGGGGTTTCACCATGTTTGCACAGACTGGTCTCGAACTCCTGAGCTCTGGCAATCTGCCCACCTCAGCCTCACAAAGTGCTAGGATTACAGGCATGAGCCACCAAGCCCAGCCAAGCTCCAGGAGGTTTTCTATAACAGTAGTTCTTAACCAAGAACGATTTTGTCCCCTGCTATGATATGAATGTTTGTGCCCCCCCTTCCCTCAAATTAATATGTTGAACTTAATCCCCAATGTGGTGGTATTAAGAGGTTGGGTCTTTAGGAGGTGATTAGGCTATGAGGGCTCTGCCCTTATAAATGTAATTTGTGTCCTTATGAAAGAAGTTTGAGGGAGTTTGCTTGCTTCTTCTACCGGAGGGAAATGCCTTCTTTGAAGGAGAGAGAAAGCCCACCTGTAATGCCAGCACTTTGAGAGGCAGAGTCTGGAGGATCGCTTGAGCCCAGGAGTTCAAGACCAGCCTAGGCAAGAGAGGAAGACCCTGTCTCTGCACAAAGGTTAAAAAATTAGCCAGGCATAGTGTCACACTCATGTAGTCCCAGCTGCTCAGGAAGCTGAGGTGGGAGGATTGCTTGAGCCTGGGAGGTCAAGGCTGCAGTGAACCATGATCATACCACTGCACACCAGCCTGGGCAATAGAGCAGGACCCTGTCTCAAAGGGAGAGAAAGAGAGAGCACTCACCAGACACTAAATCTGCTGGTCCCTTGATCTTGGACTTCCCAGCCTCCCAAATTGTGAGCAATGAATTTCTGCTGTTTATAAATTACCTAATCTAAGGTTATTTTGTTACTGCAGCCCAAGTGGACTAAAACACCTCCTAAAGGATATCAATGACTGAAGACTTTTTTTATTGTAATGACTTGGGTAGGGTGGCTGGTGTTACTAGCATCTGTATAATAGAGGCCAGGGATGCTGCCAACACATCCTACAATGCATAGGACAGACCTGCATGACAAATAATTATCTGGCTTCAAACATAGTTAATGCCATGACTGAGAAGCCCTGTTCTATAGGAAGAAACCTAATCTATCTGGTAAACCCAGAATCACACATGCATACAATTGCCCATTTACCCTCTCTTCGGAGAACCTTATCTAGTGTTCCTTACCTTATTCAATGGCAACCATAACCTTGTAGTTGCTCAAGTTCAAACCTTCAGATCATCTCTACTACTTTCCTAGGGCTCCTATAACAAACTACCACAAACTGAGTTTCTTCAAACAACAGAAATTGTCTCCCTGGTCTGGAGTCAAGCCGTCTGAGATCAAGAGACTGGTTACTCCCCAAGTTTCTAAGGGAGAATCTGTTCCATGCGTCTCTCCTAGCTTTTGGTAGCTTCCAGCAATCCTTAGCTTGCAAAAGCATCACTCTAGTCTCTGCCTCCCTGTTCAGTTGGCATTCACCCTGTATCTCTGTGCCTCCCCATGGCCGTCTTCTTATAAGGACACCTGCCATACATATGACTTCACCATAACTAATTACTTCTGCAAAACCTGTATTTTCAAAGAAGGTCACATTCTGAGGTATTGGGGGTTAGGACTTCTATATTTATATATACCATAATACCATCCTTGGCTAGTCTCCTTCCACTCCCTCTCCAGAGGCAAGTAGTCAGAGCATCTTGCTAGCTCTCCTTGCAAGGTATACCCAGGATCTGACCACTTCTCCCCATGTCCACTGCCACCACCCTGGTCTGATCCTCCATCACCTCTCAGCTGGGTCTTTGCAGTGACCACCTCACTGGTCTCCCTGCCTATCTCTGCTCTGCAGTCTATACTCCACAGATAGCCAGATGGATCCTGTCCAAACATAAGTCAGATCATGTCACTCCTCCACTCAGAATCCTGCAGTGGTTCCCAGTACACTCAGAGGAAAGCTAGATCCTTACCTGAGCTACAATGTCCCACATGAGCTGGTCTCTCTGAACTTCTCTCACCTCCTCTTCTAACCCTCTCTTTCTGCTCTCTAAAAATATTGGCTTCCTTGGACTTCCTCCACTCTGCCAAGCTATCTTTCGCCTCAGGACCTTTCCACTTGTGTTTCTCCCCGACTGAAATGCTCTGTTTCAAATCATTTTTTTAAATATTGAATAGATGTAAAATAGTATTTGTGAAATATATACAAGTCTAATGAATAATACTAGAACAAACACCTGTGTACTCATCATAACATTTAAAAAAAATTGACTACTCTTCTCCTGAATATCCACATAAATAACCCCTCAAGTTTCTGCTCAGATTCAATATCCAGTGCTTGAAGACATTCATGATACATAGCAGGTGCTCTGTGGTCTGGGGACAGAACTTGACCTTGCAGGATTACAGCTGAATGAGTCAGAACATGGAAAGCAGATCTTCCAATGCATTGTGAATGCATATCGACCATGTCCACAAGGCTGAGGAATAAAACCAGAGTGTCAATTTACTAATTTACAATGAGTACTGCACCTGCTGAGAGAAAAGACTTAGAGTTTTGGTCCAACACTGTGGATATACCACATATGACCCATAATTATTCCTATTCTTATTTTGCATTAATAACTTTACTAAAGTATAATTGACCTTTTAAAACTGCACATATTTAATGTATATAATTTGATGAGTTTGGATACAGGGATATACTCTCGATACCATCAGATTCTACTGATGGGGAAGCTTAACCGGGGTAAGGCAAAGAGCTTGCTCACAGTCACTCAGCTGGAAAGTGGAGGAGCTGGAATCCAATCCCTGGTATCCCAATTTATAAAAATTTTTACTATTTTATCTACTGCTTTCTGGTGATTTCCAAATTCAGGAGACTGGCATATAATATGTGGATTCAAAGGTATCACTTTGCAATAAAAACTCTAACTTTGAAGTGGGTTGGACACTTGGGTCCCCTTGTCAGCATTCTTCTCGGAAAACCAATACCACTAAAATTCAGTTTCTCCTCAGAAAACTACCAGTTAAGATTGGATCTAGAGCTAGGGGGATGGTCTTTATAGGGCCGCTTGATGCCGTTTGTGTCCACTACACAAATGCACCTGCCAGCCAGAGGATAAGGTTTCACGCAGAGCCTCATGGCCCATGGCCTCCCATTGCCTGAACACTATTGAACACACCTGGCCATCATCTCCTTTCTCTGTTTCCCAGGCTCATCACTCCCTGCTGACAGCTAGTTATAATTCCTTTTAGATATGTCCGTTCATTCAGTCAGGTCTCTATTAAATTTGTAGAGCTGGGAGCCCTTTTGTCTTTTTCAGATTTGTCCTGCCCCGAATCAGAAGTGGGAGGAGGAAGTCCATGGAAGAGTTAAGAGCATGAATTTTGGAAACTGACAGATCTAAGTTTGAACCTGTGCTCCACCTGTGTCCTTGAGCAAGTGACTTCATCCATGTGAGCCTCATTGTAAACTGGGGATAGAAATAGTTCCTACCTTACAGGTTGTGAGGACAATGTATAGGCCATATTTAGTATAATTCTTGGTACATCAGAAACCTCTCTCTGGTCCACACCCAGAGGGAAAAACATCACATTTTCTTATTTTTTCCTTCCTGGAGAGACACCTCATTCTATCCAAAGGAAGATGAGTAGCAGATTGAATTCAACAAGTGACATTTACTAACCACACTGGACCACAGACATTTGTCATGGAGCCTATCCAGTAGACAACTCCTCCTGACCTGTTGGCACGTGGATCTCCATTTTGGAAACTCTCCCACTGGGAGTGGTTGTGGATGACTGCCCCTTCCCACTATGAAAGCCATAAGCGGTGGGGCAGAGACTCAGATTCACTGAACCAGGTGCTCTCTCTATGGGCTCAGAATCTTGAGCAAGTACCTGAAGATGGTTAAAGTCATGAACCACACCATTCCCGCTGCTGGACATTTGCTGGAATTCCTGGTGCTTATTGTCTTGCAAACCTGATTCTTCAGCTTCTCATTCATTCATTTCATGCACCCCCAAATCCTTCCTGCATGTTTTCTTTTAGGTGAAGAAAGCCAGAGTGAAATTCCTTTCACTTGCCACCAGGAAGGCTGGCTGATACACCTACTGAGCACAAGATGCTGTGTGTATAGGAACTAAGATAACACCATCAGCCCCTGTGCTCACACTGCCCACAGCCTTGCAGGGAAGTTCAGGGCATTCTCATCAGGTGTTTGGTTATATAGAATCTCCCTCTTTCAACACCCCAAAAAGGCAACATCTGATTAGAACTGAGATAAGAAAGATGGGCAGATAATGACTGAACAACTGATATTTGACTTCCCTGAATACTACAGCCCATTCTAGAGACCAGAGACCGTACCCAAGCTTAATCTTATGGGCCTATTTAGAAGTCTGGCTAATTAATGACTGTAAAAGCAGTTTGGACTTTGCAAGCCTTTTATAATGTGCCTCATTTAGATATAATGGGCCCAAGATTGCCTCTGGCATCCTCAAGAAAATTAAAAATCCAGTAGGCAGCAGAAGTGCCTCTATGCGATTTTCCTATTACTTTTATTTTTATTATGATTGCAAATAGCAGCATTACTAATGGTACCTTGGATGAGGATGCCTTTCTGGGGAAGGCCTAGCTGATTTCTCGCATCCACAGAATGATTTATTGGGGTCCTTTAGCCAGCAGCATGCTGGTTCCTTCTGCATGATGTCATTGAACACTGGCCAAATGGACGGGGGAGCTCAAGGGCTCCTGAACACGTGGAGTCATTCCTAAGGGAGGGGCCACTACAAAGAGAGACACCATTCATTACACTCCAGTTCTACAACAGAATCCTAGTTGCTATTTCTATAAACCTTGGCTCTGGACAAGAAGGTGTCTGGCGTGTGTGAGCTGGGCAAGATTTGGTATGCTGGAAATCTGGGTTGGCATACAGTAGAGAAAGATGGCAACAAATGAACTGGATTGGGGAGGCATGGAATAGCGTGATAAAATCTCCAGCCATCTCGTTCTGTCCCATCCGGCACGTGAATCCTCCCTTTGTCCAGCATCCCCACCTGTCAGTCACTTAGTAGCCATCTAGATCATCAGATCGACCGTCACAGTATTGCAGTGCTTGTGTTCAAGTAACCTTTATTTTACTTAATAATGGCCCCAAAGCACAAGAGCGGTGATGCTAGCAATTTGGATATGCCAAAAATGCTTCCTTAATGTAAAAAAGGTGAAAGTTCTCGACTTAATGACAGAAGAAAAAAAAAATCATATGCTAAGGTTGCTAAGATCTACAGTAAGAACGAATCTTCTATCCGTGAAATTGTGAAAAAGGAAAAAGGAATTCATGTGAGTTTTGCTATCGTATCTTAGACTGCAAAAGTCATGGCTACAGTGCGTGATAAGTGCTTAGTTAAGAAGGAAGATGCATTACATTTGTGGGTGGAAGACATGAACAGAAACGTCTTCCAATGGATGGCAATCAGGTTCAGTACTATCTGTGGTTTCAGGAATCCACTGGGGGTCTTGGAACAGATCCCCCGAGGATAAAGGGGGACTGCTGTATTGTCAGGAATGAAATCTAACCTGCAACACTTCAGCAAGGACAACTGCTACCGCTATGCTACAGACACCTCAGTTTAACTGTTTTAAACACCACCTCTGTTAGGGGTTTCCATTTCAAAGCTGATCAAGGAAAAAGATATGACCAGCAGAGGCAGTAATACACCACAAGCATTATTGAGCAGTGCTTGAATGTGGCTGCATGGCAGGTGAAGTCCTCACAGCAGGAGACATCCAGAGGAGAGGAGGGCAAGGGGGTTCCTTGAAGAAAGGGGATCAGACAGCAGGGTTATTTGTCTAGATGATGGGACTCATTAGCACAGTAGGGGGTCTCTGAGTCAGAGAGCTCCAAAGGGCAGCAGTGGCCTGGGGCCTCATACCTACAAGGCCCTTCCTTATCAATGGCTAAGAGCTGAGGTTTTCCAGCATACCCTCTAAATGACTGGAAATCTGTTTGGGCTATTTTTAAAACAATTGGATGTGCAAAAATTTGAATTTCGTTTCTTAGGCTTTTTACCTAATAGGTCTCAGCCTACAGTGAAAAAATAAACAACCAAGGGTCAAGATACAGAGGCCAACTTGGGGTTAATATACAGAGGCCATTTATGGCTCATTTATATCACAACTCCCTTGCCATTGCTCCCCCTGAAAAGCTGAGTGTGTCTTCCACCATGCTCACCCCCAAAAAAATGACATCACTTGTATTTACCTACCTGTGCTTCTCACTTTCAGACTGATGTCTTTCATTGGTTAATCAAATTGGTAAGATTAGGTTTGTGGCACATTAAGGGCAGTGGGACTGGCCTGCCCCAGGTGCAAAGAGTGACAGGTGCATGATTAGTAAAAATGTAAAAGGGCTGGCCACAGTGGCTCACGCCTGTAATCCCAGAATTTTGGGAGGCTGAGGTGGGAGGATTGCTTGAACCCAGGAGTTCAAAACCAGCTTGGGCAGCATAAGGAGACTCCATCCCTACACATGCTTAAAAAATTAGCCAGGCATGGTGGTGCAAACCTGTGGTTCCCAGCTACTCAGGAGGCTGAGGCAGTAGGATCACCTGAGCCTAGGAGGTCAAGGCAGCAGTGACCCATGATCGTGCCACTGCACTTCAGCCTGAGTGACAGAATAGGACCTTGTCTCAAAAAAAAAAAAAAAAAAAAAAAAAACAGAAAAAAATTTTTCAAAGCAATATAATCATACTGACTACAATCAGTGTGCTTTATATTACTGTCATGAGCCAATAATTCTAAACAAAGTCAATGATAAAATATATCTTCCAGGAGGGGCAAACCGTGCCCACTCTTCTTCCTTGGTAGACCACAGGATTCATTCACATTCCTGTGCCCCAGCTACACAAGAGGAATGTATTTGTCAAGTGGGATAACAACGGAACCTACTGCACAGGGTTATTGTGAAAAAAAATCAATACTGTTAGGACATCAATCCTCCCCAAATTGATATAGACACTGTAATCAGAATGAAAACCCCAGCAAGTTTTTGTTTTAGTGGAAATTTACAAGGTGATTCTGAAATATGTGTGGAAAATCAAAAGCCAAGATTATCACAAAGAAGAACAAAGTCAGATGATTTTCATGACTGGATATCAGGAGTTATAATAAAGCCAGAGTAATTAAAGGAGCACGCTTTGATACAGAAAAAAAAAAAAAAAAAATAGACCAGTGGAACAGCATAAAGAGCTCAGAATCAAACCCCTCACACATAGAGACACTTTATTTTATTTTGTTTTTTTTGAGGCAGGGTCTTGCTCTGTTGCCCAGGCTAGAGTGCAGTGGTGTGATCATGGCTCACTGTAGCCTTGACCTCCCAGGCTCAAGTGATGCTCCTGCCTCAGCCTTCCAGGTAGCTGGGACTACAGGTAGATGCCACCAAGCCCAGCTAATTATTTAATTTTTTATAGAGACGGGGGTCTCCTTATGTTGCCTAGGCTGGTCTCGAACCCCTGGCCTCAAATAATCCTCCTACCTCGCCCTCCCAAGGTGCTGGGATTACAGGCATGAGCCACTGTGCCCAACCTAGGGACACTTGATTTATAAAAAAGGTGCCATTGGAGACCAATGGAAAACAATGGCTTTCTCAATGAAAGGTTTTGGGTCAATTGGCCATCCACATGGACAAATTTGAATCTTGGTCTCTACCTCATGTTATATACAAAATCAATTCCAGGTGCCTTGTAGATCTCCATGTGAACGGAAACATGATGAAACTTCTAGAGACTATATAGAAGTATATCTTGAGCCTGAGGTAGGCAAAGGTATCTTAAACCAGACACAAAGAAACTGGGATAGGTGAAGCCCCATGGTGCAGTTGGCTTAGAATAAGGGGAAATCCACAAATTAGACTTCTTGTCCAAGTCTTATCCCTTAAAGTTTCCCTGCTTTAGAAACATTTTAAATCTCAAAATAGTCAGGCTGAAACATTCCAAAGGGGAAGAGAATTTCCCATGATGCTCTTCATGACAAGCCTCTATGTCTATGCTGCTTTAATAGAAGTGGTGATTGTCTACTATGTTCCTGGCACTGTGCAAAGCACTTTGCCATTTTTTATTTTAGAGACAGGGTCTTGTTCTATCACCCTGATTGGAATGCAGTGGCATGATCCCAGCTCACTGCAGTCTCAACCTCCTGAGGTGTGAGCCTCCCAAGGAGGCTCCCAAGGAGCTGGGACCATGGGCATGCACCATCACACAGGGCTAATTTTTTACTTTTTTTTTGTTGAGACAGGGTCTCCCTATGTTGCCGCAGCAGGTCTTGAACTCCTGTGCTCAAACAATCCTTCCACCTTGGCCTCCCAAAGTGCTGGGATTATAGGCGTGAGCCACCGTATCCGGCCACTTTACCATCTTTTTCTTACTCATCTGTATTTCAGCCAGCAGTTAATGCCTGCAAGTTGGTCACCATGGAAACAACAACACAAGAAACTCTCCCTCCACTACCTCATCCTTTAATATCTGAAATTTTAAATTTACAAAATTAAGATACAAAGAATTAATCATGAAGCTGAAGTTTACATGAGTGCTTTCTGCTGTTGCATGTTGCTCGAGGTACAGTAAAACCTTAACATCAGGTTGATGACTGTAACTTTAAAAAGTCTATTTCCATGCATTTTCTTCCTGAATCTCTGTGAAATAGCCATCATTGGCATTGAATTTCCGTTTTCCAAGTGGGTAAACTGAGGCACACAAAAACTGTCTCTAGTGTCTGGACCCAAGACTAAAAACGTTTTCAGTCATATCCCCCACGAGTGAAAGCACTGGGTGGTCAGTTTGGCAGAGGCCTTCTCAAGTGAGGAATGGGGCTGCTATTTCTAGGTTTGCCTCTGTGCAGGTAAATCACTGCAGCAGGAAGACAGATATTCACTTAGCCTTTACTCTAATTATCCGTGTTCAGAAAGCCTATTCCTAAGCTGCTCCTTCTGCCTTCAGTTTTTCCCCATTCCACACATCTCACGGCAACACTCCCAGATTCCCCTGTGTATAACCGAGTCTGATATCTTACTTCTTTGCCCCCAAACCCTCCTTTTACTTCTGTTCACTTATTTTTAATACAGCATCTGTAATCAAACACCACCAGAAATGATCTTGGCTCACATTTTGACACCAGCGCTTACCAATGATGTTTTTGGTCTACTTCCTTAACTTCTCTGAATCTCAGTTTTCTCATCTGTAATTTGGGGATAAGTCTAGCATTGATGTGAGGGTGAAGAGGAATATTTTAAGTATAATGACTGAATACATTGGTGGTTTTAAAAGATAGAATGGAACTCTTGATTCAGTTGACAATACAACCTTTCTTTTTTCTTTTTCTCGTTTTTATTTTTATTTTTTTATTTTTATATCTAGTTTTGTGCCAAGTCTTCTGTGCTAGCACTTTTCACGCAGTCCATTATCAAATCAGCACCAACTACCTCCTGAGGTAGGAATTACTATTTTCCACGTTTTTATATAGACAAAGAAACTTAAAACTCAGGTGCCACCCAGCTGGTAAATAATAGAATTTAGTTTTAAGCTCAGATCTGATTGACTTCAAAACTCATACTTTTCGCAGCTATGCTTGTATCACCTATATCAAAATCTCCTGGGGGGTTGCCAAACTGCAGATCTCTGTTCTTTGCTCCAGACTCAGTATGATGGCAATGGCTAGACTTCCAGCAGCACCCATTCTTCCCTCCCCTCTTCGTGGCTGAAACATGGCTGCATGCCTAGAGATTACATTTCCCTGTCCTCTTTGCAATTGAATGCAGCCACCTGATAAGTTCTCACTAATGAAGTAATGCGTGCCAGGCCTAAGCAAACTGGATAAGAAATATGCATAGCCTCTCTACGCTCTCCCATTACCTAGAATCTGAATATGGTTGTAACCTAACCTTGACTAAGTAAGTGATAACTAACCTTGACTAAGAAATGTTTGTTGAGAATGGCGGTGGTGTCTCAAGAGGAAAGAAAGCTGGGTCTTTGAATGCCTATGTGGTTTAGTTATCTACAGCTGCCTAATAAACCACCCTACATCTCAGTCACTTTAAATAACAGTCATTTATTGGACCTGTGAATGTACAACTTGGGCAGAGATTGATGAGGATGGCACCAGGTGGGAAGGCCTAACTGGGGCAGGAGGATTCACTTCCAAAGTAACTCTGGTAAGTAACAAGGGGGTCAGTTTCTGACTGCCCAATGCCTCTGAGGTAATTAAGCCCTTGCACGTAGTTGGCAAACTGAGCTCATCTAGGGCTGACAGCTAGGAACTCCACCTCTTCTCCACATGTGCCTCTGCACAAGGTGTTGGGCTTCCACACAGCATGGCTGCTGAGTTCTAAGAGTGAGTATTACGAGATTAAAGAAGTGGAAGCCTACCATCTCTTAAATCCTGGGCCCAGGAACTGGCACAGTGTCACTTCTACAACATTCTCGTGGTTAAAGCAGTCACAGAGCCTGCCCAGATTCAAGGGGAGGGGACAGCAACCTCATTTCTCAATGAGAGGATTGTCAAATAATATGTGGCCCTCCTTACTCTGCCACATCACATGAAACAGATGCCACCAACAAGGAAACCTCTCTTTAGATTGTTGTGCATGCAGAATAAATAACTTCTCTGTTTTCTAAGCCATGTTATTATTGGGCCTCTTGCTTAGCTTTTTACCATAACAAACACTCCCGGTGAATCAGACTCTCTAGGTATCGGGATCAGGAATCTGCCATCTAAAAAGCAACCTGATGGTTTAATGCACACCGGCATTTGAGATTCATTCTGCTAAGCAACGAGGGAGGTCAGTTTCTGACTGTCTAATGCCTCTGAGATGTGAATACTTAAACCCTTTTATCAGATTGTTCATGGGGTTCAGATCTTAGAACAGACAACACCTCCACAGGGGTGATCTGCAGATCCGCAACTTGGCGAAATCCCACTTGGAGGCGCTCCGAGGGGCCTCGGAGCCCATCTGGCGAAATCCTCATTGATACGGGAATTCCTGATACACTAGTGTTATAGGATGCTCACTTCAGTGGCAAAAATGACAGAAGTCTGTGGTTAAGGAGTGTTTTTTGACCATCTTTTCTTCTTTTCTAAAATGGAACTCCTACAGACAATTAAATCAAACCATTTAACTATTTCAGAGACATGAAGAGAGCAGAAACTGACGGTATAGTAGTGTTGCTCAGCCAGGTGGATCTGAAATCACACAGACACGACATTAATTAATAGTGAATCACTTTATGAGTTACATTCATTTTACATAACAGGGGAGACAAGTTCCTATCCCAGGGTGTTAAAACTCTCTAGGCAAGAAAGTTGCAGAAAAGAGCAGTGGTATTTAAAGCAATTAAAGAAGATTCCCAAACAACAAAAGGATGGTTTCTAGACAATTGTCTGGTTATTCAAGGCTCTTTCCACCTGAGAGTCTTATAATACCAGGTCTCTAATTCAAAACCATTCTCCTCTTCTTAGTTTACTTCTAATTCTGTTTGAATACTAAGTTCCTTATGGTTAATATTGAATCCCTGCAGACTTAACTTGGTAATCTTCCTCAACAGGCATTATGATAACTGTCCCATGTGGTTGTTGCAATAATTAAATCAGATAACAGGAATATTCATGCAATGAATATTCATGATGAAGATCCATAGAACATGTAGTACAAGGTTCAAAACAACATGGCTGCATAGTAAATATAAAAGTCCCTTTCATTCCTTCCTCATTCGTAGGAAATAACTTCTAAATCTGGAACAACAGCCAAATACAGCCATAGATATCTGATTTGCTATGTGTAATATTTTTTTAAATTAGATTCCAACATAAAAATTAGAAAATTTTACATGAAAATTCAGACTTTTGTTTTTTTCTAAAAGAACAGAAGCTCTAGGAACACAAATCAGCATGGCCTCCAACAGGCATGAGTTTGAAAACCTCAGACTTAATGTTCTCTCTCACCTATTTTTGCCTCCTAGGCCTATTTTCCTGGGCTCTTATTTGTCGCCTTGGGCTGGGGCTAGTAAGTAGGAAAACAATTTGCTGAAAGCTTTGACATTACCTGAATTTTGAGTGGAGAAAACTGCATTTGATTCTTGGTCAGGTGCTGGGTGCAGGCATTGACAAAGGACATGCTAATAGTACTGTTTCTGAAAAAGATAATACATCTTCATTATAGCTTCCCTAGTCAATTACCACTCAACCACAGAACTGCTTTCAGAATCATTGTGTTTTATTCATCTGTTGATTTAGTGAATCCCTACTATGTTCAGGCTCTATCCTATGGAATAAACAAAACTGATAAGAAACAGACCTCATCAAATTAACCCCTGTTCACCTCTTAGGTCTCAGCATTAATGTCCCTTCCTCCAGAAAGCCTTTCCTGATTCTTCTAAATTAGACACCCAGGTGTGCACTCTTGAACCTTTCCTTTGTCATGTTCCATGAACTCAGTCAGTATCTTTTTCTATCTTCCTCGTCTGAGTTCCTTACGATATCCTTTTATTTACATCTCCGGTTCCTAACACAGTGCTGATACCCAGGAGTCCCTTAACAATATGCTAGAAGAAAGAATAACTGAATGATTTCATGAGTGAATAAATGATTGAAAAATTTGAGGTTTATTCGAATAATTGGAATACAACTGAGAAGTGGGGCAAATGTTTTCATTGGTCAATGGCAGTAGGTTACTATTTATTAAACATTTAAATATCACCCCTGAATATTGGGAGTTAAGTGTCCACTGTTTTAATAAGCTATAATTAATTAATCACTAAAATGATTACATGCAGATTATTAAAGTATTTTCCAGTAAAGGGGAAGTTCTCTGCCCACAAGAAATTCTGGTATAAAGTTTCTTCTATAAATTAAGCTCCTAGAACACAGTAGGTACTCAATGCATGGCACGATAGTTATTATGAGTGTTGAGATTTATAATATTGCATTTTAAAATCTTCACTGCTACATTCTCAGAACAGAATCTGGTTCATAGCATGTGCAGTAAATATTGGGTAAATCAAATATTTAATTAATGATGAATTAACAATATTAGCTCAAAGAAAGAGTCTGATCTTTCTGAGGACTATTTAAATGGGTCATAAACCCCCAGAGTACACTCTGAGACGCTTAGGGTCAATAATAGAAAAGTCACTTTTCCACCTGAGGGATGGGGTCTCTCCAGGATCTTGGAGCCTGTGCTTTTTATCTGGTGTGTTGAGGGTCATGCCCAAGTCATCTCTGCCACCAAGGGCACCTTATCTCTGGCAGCACAGGAGGCTGAGGGCCCCAGATAAGCCCTACAGGAGAGTGGGTCAGACTCCAATGGGGGCTCTTGATTAGAGATAAACATTATGAAGTCTACAGGAGTCTGGGGGTCTGACCTGGCATTCCAGGCTTCTCCACAGGAGACTCTTCTTGTATTTCACAGGAAAAACTGCAGAGCTGCAGGGCTGGGTGGGAGAGGGGTGAGGATTTACAAGAGAGAAAAAGAAAAGGAATGAAGACAGAGAATAACAGAGACTTACATATCACACACACACAGGCTCAGATGTACAGAGAGATGCACAGCAGGGCAAGACCAGAGAAAGGCAAAGGGCCTCAGAGTCAGGTCAAGAGAGCCAGGGCAGAGACCACAGCACACAGGAACAAACTTGAGAAAAAGAAGAAATGAGAGAGATGTTGAGAGGCAGTGTTTCAGAGACATCAACCAGAGAGATGACACAAGTGTAGAGACAGATGAGAGAGACAGAGTACGTGTGCACATGAAAGACAGACAGACAAAAAAAGGGACCAACACAGAGAGTGACAGAAACACAGAGAGACAAAACAAGAGATATACAGAATGAGAGAGAAAAACATAAGGAGTGGAGACTTAAATATTTACCTGATGATATGGTTTGCTTCTGTGTCTCCACCCAAATCTCATCTTCAGTTGTACTCCCTTAATTCCCACGTGTTCTAGGAGGGACCTGGTGGGAGATAATTTGAATCATGGGGGTGGTTTCTCCCATACTGTTCTTGTGATAGTGAATAAATCTCTCGAGATCTGATGGTTAAATCAGGGGTTCCCGCTTCTGCATCTTCTTCATTTTCTCTTGCTGCCGCCATGTAAGAAGTGCTTTTTACCTCCTGCTATGATTCTGAGGCCTCCCCAGCCATGTGGAACTGCAAGACTGTTCAAGATGAAGGTTCTTGGGTCCTTCTAGGGTTATGAGTCAGACCTATGGGTGTGGAGCCCAAGAAACTGTATTTTTACAAGGTCCTCCAGGGATTCCAAGGCATACTTCATTTTGAGAACCATTGTTTGAAGCTGGAGGATTTAGGGAAGCCACATACACACTCAATTGCACACACATACACACATCTCAGGATACACTTGATGATGGTGTCCCCACGTGCTTGGGCTGGCCTTTACAAAACTTCCCTAGCCCAAGCTGTCTTTATTTGTGGAAGCATAAGACTCATAACTACTTTATGACACAGATATTTTACTATGATTATGTCCACTTTACAAATGAGCAAGCTGAGGCTCAGAGAGGTGTAGTATTTTGCCGAGGGTTACAGAATAAGCAAATGGTAGAGCCCAGTCCCTTATCATTTTAGATCTAAAAGGAACCTCAAAGATGAGTCTACATAACAACTTCCCTCTATAAGTGAGGTCCCCCAAAGTTCAGTAAGATTAGATGTCTGACCAAGGTCATAGAGGGAGTCTGCTATATCCTACCACAAATTATTTTAAACAAATGTCAACCATGACAGACAACATGCTTTTATGTGTAGAAAATCCTAATGAATTAATCCAAAAAAATCTACTAGAATAAATGAATTTAGCAAGATCACAAGATCCATGTCAATATATAATAAACATAAATTTTATTTCTATTAGCAACAAACAATTGGAAAAGAAAGAATAAATGGAATTTATTAAAGCATATAAATATACAGGTCTTACACATTTTAAATTAAATGCATTTCTAATTATTATATCTATCTTCGCTGAAAAATATCTTTGCTGATATGATAATTAGAAATAAATTTAATTTAAAATGTGCAAGACTTGTACACTGAAAACTAAAAAAGGATGCTGAGAGAAATTAAAGAAGACTTGAATAAATGGAATGATATACCATGTTCATGAATCAGAAGACCCAATATTTTCAACATGCCCATCTTCCTCAGACTGAACGGAATTCAAATCAATATCCCAGACAGAAGACATTGACAAGCTGATTTTAAAATTTCACAAAAGAGCAAAAGACCAATGTATGAGTTTTCTAGGGTAGTTATAATGAAGTACCACATACTGGGCAATAAAAACAACAAAAATGTATTGTCTCACGGCACTAACCATATGTTTTTAAATTTATAAATTGGATGTCATAAAAATTTAAAGCTGCAGCTCATTAAAAATATACCATTAAGAAAATCAATAGGGAAGCCCCTGAGAGAAAATAGCCACCATAAATGTGTCTAAAAAAGTACTTGTATCCAGAATATAAAAGAAAGTCCTATAACCCAATAATAAAAAATAATTCAATTAAAATGGTCAAAAATCTTGAACAGACACTCCACAAAAAAAAGATATACAAATAATCAGTTAGCACAGGAAAATATACCCAATGACATTAGTCATCAAGGAAATACAAATTAAAATCACAATGAGAAAACACTATGTGTCCATCAAAATGGCATACTCAAAACCAGACAGCATAATATTGGCTAGGATGTGGAGCAGCCAAGTACTCAATCATTCCAAATGGGGATATAAAGTGTACAATCATTTTGAGAAAAAAAATCTGGAAGTATCTTATAAAATTGAACGCATATCTACCCTATAACCCAAAGAAACTCATTCCTAGGAGGTTTTCTGATGTGGTTTGGCTGCGTCCCCACCCAAATCTCACCTTGAATTATAGTAATTCCCACATGTCAAGGGCAGGGCTAGGTGAAGATAATTGTTTGTTTGTTTTTTGAAATGGAGTTTCACTCTTGTTGCCCAGGCTAGAGTACAATGATGTGATCTCAGCTCACCACAACCTCTGCCTCCCAGGTTCAAGCGATTCCCCTGCCTCAGTCTCCCAACTAGCCCAACTAGCTGGGATTACAGGCACCTGTCACCATGCCTGGCTCTTTTTTTTTGGATTTTTAGTAGAGATGGGGTTTCACCATGTTGGCCAGGCTGGTCTCAAACCTCTGACCTCAGGTAATCCACTTGTTTTGGCCTCCCAATAGGTGGAGATCACTGAATCATGGGGGCAGTCTCCCCCAAATTGTTCTTGTGGTAGTGATAAGTCTGTTGAGATCTGATGGTTTTATAAATGGGAGTTCACCTGCACAAGCTCTCTTGCCTGCCGCCATGTAAGACATGACTTTGTTCCTCATTTGCCTTCCACCATGATTATGAGGCCTCCCAGCCATGTGGAACTGTGAGTCAATTAAACCTCTTTCCTTTATAAATTACCAATTATCAGAATGTCTTTATTAGCAGTGTGCAAATGGACTAATACATTACCCAAGAGAAATGAAAACATATGTTCACACAAAGACTTGTGTGCATACTTTGTTTATAATAGTAAAAAACTGGAAACAACCCAGGTGTCCACCAATGGAAGAATGCATAAATAAACTGTGGAACATCCATACAATAAAAAACTATACAGCAATAAAAAGGGATGAACTGTTGCTTCAGGATTTTATGTGAAGTTCAAAAACAGGCAAAATGAATCCATAGTGTTAGAAGTTAGAACTGATTGCCTCTGGAGATGGAACATTGCTGGGAAGAAGTATGAAGGGGTCTCTTAGGGTACTGCAAATGTTGTATAACTTCATCTGGGAGGTGATTATAGGTTTACGACTTACACACTTCAATTACATTATCCTTCATCACATAGAGAGGAATAACATACAATGGGGCCTTTTGGAAGGTGAAGAGTGGGAGGAGGAAGATGATCAGGAGAAATAACTAATGGGTACTAGACTTAATAACTGGGTGATAAAATAATCTTTACAACAAATCCCCATGATAATAGTTTACCTATGTAACAAACCTGCTCTCGTATCCCTGAACTTAAAATAAAAGATAAGAAAATAAAATAGTAAAGATAATGGCAACTCGACCTCACATTTAAAAAAATAAAATGCCAGTACTTCAGTACCATATAAAATAAATACCAAAATACTGAAATGTCATTTTAGTCACAATTTCAATCCCTATCTGTGAAAGTGATTATCCACCAGGTAGCTGAGAATTTATGACAATAACACCTGTGTCTTGGTCAGAAAACATGTAGGACTTAGAACCCCAACCAGTTCACGAAGGTAATAGTGGTTTCCCAAATGAGAAGGACTCGCCACCCTTATTAAAGGAAGTGGGACATTACTGGAGTCTACCTATAAAAGGACTCATTACGTATACAAATGTGAGAGAAAACAAATACAAAACCATGGTAGTGAGTTCTCTCCATAAAGATGGCAGAATAGTAAAATTGGAACTGCCTTTGAAAAGCAAAAGGACACAAATAAGATTGATAGATTCTAGCTAGACTAATGAAGAAAAAAAGAGAGAAGATCCAAATAAACACAATCAGAAATAACAAAGGGGACATTACCACCGGTCCCTCAGAAATACAAATACCCCTCAAAAACTATTATGAACATCTCTATGCACACAAACTAGAAAACCCAGAAGTAAATAAATTCCTGGAAATATCCAACATTCCAGATTGAAAGAGGAAGAAACTGAATCCCTGAACACACCAAAAATCAGCTAAAAAAACTGAACAAGTACTAAAATGCCTACCAGTGAATAAAAGCCTTGGACCAGACAAATTCACAGACATACAAAGAAGGACTGATACCAATCCTACCAAAACTATCCCAAAAATTGAGAAGGAAGGACTCCTCCCTAACTCATTCAATGAGGCCAGTGTCCTTCTAATACCAAAACATGGCAGAGACAAAACAAAAAATCTTCATGCCAATATCCCTGTTGAACACAGATGCAAAAATTCTCAACAAAATACTAGCAAACTGAATCTCCAGCAGCACATGAACATGCTAATCCACCATGATCAAGTAGGTTTTATTCCTGGGATGCAAGGTTGGCTCAACATACATAAATCAATAAATGTGATTCATCACACAAACAGAACAACAAGAAAAAACTCACATGATCTTCTCAATAGACACAGAAAATTCTTTTACTTATTAATATTTTTTTTTCTGAGACAGGGTCTCTCTCTGTTGCCCAGCCTGGAGTGTAGCGGCATGATCTCAGCTCACTGCAACCTCCGCCTCCCAGGCTCAAACCATCTTCCCACATCAGCCTCCTGAGTAGCTGAGACTATAGGTACATACCCCACATCCAGTTAATTTTTGTTTCTTGTTTGTTGGTTTTTTGTTTTTTGTTTTTTGTTTTGCTTTTTTGGTAGAGAAGGTGGTTTACCATGTTGCCCAGGCTGGTTTTGAACTCCTGGGTTCAAGCAATATGCTAGCCTTTGTCTAAAAGTGCTGAGATTATAGGTATAAGTCACTACACCCGGACAGAAAAGGCTTTTGATGAAATTCAACATCCCTTCATGTTAAAAACTCTCAAAAAATCAGGCAGTGAAGGAACATACCTCAAAAAAGGAAGCCATCTATGAAAAACCCACAGCAAACATCATATTGAACAGGCCAATGCTGGAAGCATTCCCCTTAAGAACTAGAACAAGACAAAGATACCTATTCTTACCACTTCTATTCAACATAGTATTGGAAGTCCTAGCCAGAGCAATCAGGGAAAAGAAAGAAATAAAAGGCATCCAAATAGGAAGAGACGAAGGCAAACTATCTTTCTTCTAAGACTGTATGATTTTATACCTAGAAAACCCTATAGCCTCTGTCCAAAAGTTCATAGATCTGATAAACAACTTTGCCAAAGTTTCAGGATACAAAATCAATGTACAGTTAGTTTTTTGAAAAGTTAAACAAAATTGACAAACCTTTAGCCAGACTAAGAAAAAAGAGAGAAGATGCAAATAAATAAAATCAGAAATAAGAAAGAGGCATTACAATTGATACTGCAGAAATTCAAAGGATCATTAATAGCTACTATGAGAAATTATATGCCAATAAATTGAAAAATCTAGAAGAAAAGGACAAACTCCTAGACACATACAACCTCTCAAGATTGAACCAGGAAGAAATCCAAAACTTGAACACACCAATAACAAGTAATGAGATTGAAGCCATAATAAAAATCTCCCGCAAAAGAAAAGCCTGAGACCTGATGGCTTCACTGCTGAATTCTACCAAACATTTAAAGAAGAACTAATGCCAAACCTACTCAAACTATTCCAAAAAATAGAGGAGGAGGAAGTACTTCACGGAAATAGAAAAAACAATCCTAAAATTTATATGGAACCAGAATAGTAAAAGCTATCCTAAACAAAAACAACAAAACTGGAGAAATCACATTACCTAACTTCAAATTATACTACAGAGCTATAGTAAACAAAACAGCATGATACTGGCATAAAAACAGACACATAGACTGATGAAACAGAATAGAGAACCCAGAAACAAATTCACAAGCCTATAGCAAGCTCATTTTCAACAAAGGTGCCAGGAATGTACACTGGGGAAAAGACAGTCTTTCCAATAAATGGTGCTGGGAAAACTGGATATCCACATGCAGAAGAATGAAACTAGACCCCGTCTCTTGCCATATAAAAATCAAATAAAAAGGAATTAAAGACTTAAATCTGAGACCTCAAACTATGAAACTACTACAAGAAAACATTGGGAAAAATCTCCAGGACATCAGGTTGGGTAAAAATTTCCTGAGCAATACCCCACAAGCACAGGCAACCAAAGCAAAAATGGACAAATGGCATCACATCAAGCTAAAACCCTTCTGCACAGCAAAGAATACAATAAACAAAGTGAAGAGACAACCCACGGAATGGGAGAAAATATTTACAAACTACACATCTGACAAGGGATTCATAACCAGACTATATAAGGAGCTCAAACAACTTTATAAGAAAAAATAAAATACTCTGATCAAAACACGGGCAAAATATTTGAATAGACATTTCTTAAAACAAGACGTACAAATGGCAAACAGACATATGAAAAGGTGCTCAACACCATTGATCATCAGAGAAATGCAAATCAAAATGACAATGAGATATCATCTCATCTCAGTTAAAATGACCCATATCCCAATAAAACAGGCAATAACAAATGCCAGCAACAATGTGGAGAGAAGAGAACCCTTTTACACTGTAGATGGGAATGTAAATTAGTACAACCACTATGGGGAACAGTTTAAAAGTTCCTCAGAAAACTAAAAATTGTGCTACTGTATGATCCAGCAGTCTCACTGCTGGGTATATACCCAAAAGAAAGGAAATCCGTATATCGAAAAGATATCTGCACTCCCATGTTTGTTGAAGTGCTGTTTACAATAGCTAAGATTTGGAAGCAATCTAAGTGTTTATCAGCAGATAAACAGATAAAGACAATGTGGTATATATACACAATGGAATATTATTGAGGCATAAAAAAAGAATGAGATCCAGTCATTTGTAACAACATGGATAGAACTGAAGATTGTTATGTTAAGTGAAATAAGCCAGACACAGAAGGACACTGCATGTTCACACTTATTTGTGGGATCTAAAAATCAAATCAATTGAACTTATAGACATAGAGAGTAGAAGGATGATTACCAGAGGCTGGGAAGGGTAGTGGGGCTCAGGGAGGTGGAGATATAGGGATGATGAATGGATACCAAAAAATAGAATGAGTAAGACCTACTATTTGATAGCACAACAAGGTGACTATAGCCAATAATAACTTAATTGTACACTTTAAAAGAGTTTAATTAGACGGTTTGTAACACAAAGGATAAATGCTTAAGTGAATGAAAAACAAAAAACAAAAAACAAAAGCAATGTATAAAAATTAGTAGTATTCCTACACATCAACAACTTGCAAGCTGAGAGCAAATCAAGATTGCAATCCCATTCACAGTAGCAACACATACACACACACAAACACACACACCCACCCACACACAATACCTAGGTGTAGTACAGCTTATCAGGGAGGTGAATCATCTCTACAATGAGAATTACAAAACACTGCTGAAAGAAATCAGAGATGACACAAACAAATGGGAAAACATTCCATGCTCATGGATAGGAAGAATCAATATTGTTAAAATGGCTATACTGTCCAAAGCAATTACAGCTTTAATGTTATTCCTGTCAAACTACCAAACTACCAATGACATTTTTCACAGAATTAGGAAAAACTATTATAAAATTCATATGACACCAAAAAAGAGCTCAAATAGCCAGAGCAATCCTAAGCAAAATGAACAAAACCAGAGGCATCACAATATCTGACTTCAAACTATACTATAATGCTACAATAACCAAAACAGCATGGTACTGCTACAAAAACAGACACATAGGCCAATGGAACAGAATAGAGAACCCAGAAATAAAGCCGCACACCCATAACCATCTGATTTTCAGCAAAGTCAACAGTAACAGGCAATGGGAAAGGATTTCCTATTCAATAAATGGTGCGGGTTACCTGGCTAGCCATATGCAGAAGATTTAGACGGACGCCTTCCTTTCGCTATATACAAAAATCAACTCAAGGTAAATTAAATACTTAAATGTGAAACCTAAAACTATAAAAACCCTAGAAGAAAACCTAGTAAATATCTTTCTGGACATAGACCCTGGCAAAGATTTCATGATGAAGACTCCAAAAGAAATTGAAAAAAAAAAATTGGCAAGTGGGAACTAATTACACTAAAGAGCTTCTGCACAGCAAAAGAAACTATAAACAGAGTAAACAGACAACCTACAGTATGAAAGAAAATATTTGCAAACTGTGCATCTGACATAGGTCCAATATCTGGAATCTCAAAGAAACTTAAACAAATTAACAAGCAAAACCCAAACAACCCCATTTAAAAATAGGCAAAAACATGAATATATACTTCTCAAAAGAAGACATACATGTGGCCGACAAACATATGAAAAAATGTTCAAAATCCTAATCATTAGAGAAATGCAAATCAAAACCACCATGAGATACCATCTCTCACCAGTCAGAATGGCTATTACTAAAAAATGAAAAATAACAGATGCTGGTAAGGTTGTGGAGAGAAGAAAAGCTTCCACACTGCTGGTGGGAATGTAAATTAATTCAGCCATTGTGGAAAGCAGTTTGTAGATTTCTCAAAGACCTGAAAAATGGAACTACCATTTTACCCAGCAACCCCATTCTGGGAACATACCCAAAAGAATATAAATTATTCTACCATAAAAACACACGCACATATATATTAATCACAGCACTATTTTTTTTTTCTTTGAGATAGAGTCTCCCTCTGACACCCAGGCTGGAGTGCAGTGGCACAATCTTGGCTCACTCCAACCTCCACCTCCTGGGTTCAAGCAATTCTCCTGCCTCAGCCTCCCAAGTAGCTAAGATTACAGGCATGCACCACCATGCCCAGCCAATTTTTGTATTTTTAGTAAAGACAGGATTTCGCCATGTTTGCCAGGTTGGTCTCAAACTCCTGACCTCAGGTGATCCACCCGCCTTGGCCTCCCAAAGTGCTAGGATTATAGGCATGAGCCACCGTGCCCAGCCCACAGCACTATTCACAATAGTAAAGACCTGGAATCAACCTAAATGCCCATCAACAGTGGATTGCATAAAGAAAATGTGGTACATATATACCATGGAATATCATGCAGTCATGAAAAAGAATGAAATCATGTCCTTTGCAGCAACATGGATGGAGTTGTAGTCCATTATCTTAGGTAAATTCACACAGGGACAGAAAACCAGACACCACATGTTTTCATGTATAAATTGGAGCTAATCATTGAGTACACAGTAACACAAAAAAGGGAAGAATAGATACTGGGGCCTACTTGAGGGTGGAGGATGGGAAAAGCGTGCAGACCAGAAAACGATCTATTGGATAGTATGCTTATTACCTAAGTGATGAAATAATCTGTACACCTAACCCCCACAACATATAATTTACCCAGGTAACAAATCTGCATATGTAACCCCTGAACTTAAAATAAAAGTTGGAAAGAAAAAAATCGTTAAATAAATTAAAATGCTACATTAGAAAATATTCACTTAATGCAAAAGAAAGCAGTAAGACAGGAGAAACAAAAGACATGAAATATTTAGAATACAAACAGTAAAATGACAGACATAAATTCAACTATGTCAACGAGAACATTAAATGTAAATAGATTAAGAAATCCAATCAATAGACAGAGACTGTCAAACTAGATGGAAAACAAGATCCAACTATATGTTGTCTTTAAGAGACATGCTTTAGATTAAAACATACAAATTAATTGAAAGTTAAAAAATGAGAAAGATATATCATGCAAATAAAAACCACAAGAAAACTAGAGTGTCTATACTAATATCAAACAAAATAGGCTTTAAAACAAAACATGTCACTGGAGATAAAGGGAAATTTTTATAATGATAAAAGGGTCAATCCATCAAGAAGATATAACAACTATATAGGCACCAAACAACAGAACACCAAAATATGTGAAACAAAAACTGATAGAAATGAGGAAAGAAACAGACAAATCAACAAAAATGGTTAGAGACTTTAATAACTTGCTTTTAATAATGGATAGAAAAACTAGGCAGAATACCAACAAATAGAAGACTTGAGCAACATTATAAACATATCAAAACAGGCACTATTGAACACTCCACCCCAAAACTCAGAATATACATTTGTCTCAAATGCATATGGAACATGCTCCATGATAGACCATATGCTGTGCCATAAAACAAACCTCAACAAATTTAAAAGGAAAGAAATAATACAAAGTATATTATCTAGCCACAACAAAATAAAATTAGGAATGAATAAAAAAAGAAATGTGGGAAATTTAAGCATATATTGAAATTAAACAACCTATTCCTAAATAACAAATGGGTCAAAACAGATATCAAAAGGGAAAATAGAAAATACTTTGAGATGAATGAAACTGTCAACACAACATACCAAAATTTATGGAATGCTGCTAAAGCGTGCTTGGAAGGAAATTTACAGCTGTATGTTAAAAAGAAGAAAGATATCACAAATAACATAAATTTCTGCCTTAAGGCACTGGAAAAAAAAAAGAGCAAACTAAACCAAAAGCAAAGAAAAGAACAAAATAATAAAGATTAAAGGAAAATTGATGAAACAGAGAATAAGAAAAGAATACACAAAATCAATGAAACCAAAAGCTGATTCTTTGTGCAGATCAACAAAATTGACACACTTTTAGCTAATTTGCAAAAGAGAAAAAGAGAGAAGCCTCAAATTACTAGAATCAGAAATGAAAAGGGGAAATTACTACTGACCTTACAAAAGTAAAAAGGAATTATAAAGGAACATCATGAACCATTTTATGCCAATAAATTAGATAATGACATGAAATAGACACATACCTGTAAAGCCATGAACTACCTAAACAGACTCAAGAAGAAACAAGTGATCTGAATAGACCTATAATGAGTAATGAGATTGAATTAGTGATCAAGAAACTACTTTGACAGAAAATACAAAGCTCAAATGGCTTTGTAAGTCAATTTTGTCAAACATTTAAAGAATATACAAGGGGAAGGAATACTTCCCAACCCATTCTTTGATACCAAAACTAGACAAAGAAAAGAAAACTAAAGACCAATATCCCTTATGAATATGGATGCAAAAGTCCTCCAAAAAAATAGCAAATCAAATCTAGCAACATATAAGGAAATTATACACCATACCCAACTGGGATATCATTTATCTTAGGAGTACAAGGGAAAGGTTAATCTAACATCTGAAAATAATTAATGTAATACACCATATCAATAGAATAAACAACAAAACCACATAATCATCTTGATAGATGCAGGTGAAGTATTGGATAAAATCCAAAACTCTTCATTGTAAAAACACACAACAAACAAAGACTAGAAAGAAACTTCCTGATAGAAGACATCTATAAAATACCTCACAGCCAATATAATACTTAATGGTGAAAGACTAAATGTTTTTCTTTAAGATCAGGAACACAAAAAGGATGTCTGCTCTCACTTCTCTTCATCATCATACCAAATTTCCAACAAAAGCAATTAGGCAAGAAAAAGAAATAAAATATATCCAGATTGGAAAACAAGAAGTAAACTGTCTTTTTGCAAATTGCATGGTCTTGCATATAGAAAATCCTAAGAAATCCACTAAAAACTATTAGAAAAAGTACATAAGTTCAGTAACAGTGAAGGATACAAGATTAATATATAGAAATCAATTGTATTTCCATGCACTTTCAATGAACAATCTGAACATAAAATTAAGAAAATTTCATTTACAATAGACACCAAAAGAACAAAATATATATTTGAATATATTTAACAAAAGTATAAAACATTCTCTGGAGGCTACAAAATATTGTTGAAAAAATTAAAGAAGATGTAAATAAATAGAAAAAATCTCATGTTCATTGATCAGATGACTTAGTATTGTTAAGATGGTAATACTCTGAAAATTGAACTCTAGATTTAATGCATCCCTGTCAGAATCTCAACTGACATTTTCTGTAGAAATTGACAAACTGATTCTAAAACTCATATGGAATCACAAGGGACCCATGATAGCCAAAACAATTTTGAAAAAGAAGAACACAGTTGGAGAATTTATATGTCCTGATTTTAAATTTTACCACAAAAGAACAACTATCAAGACAATGTGGTCCTGGCATAAGGATGAACACATAGAAAAAGATAGATTAGAATTGAGAGTTCAGAAATAAGCCATGTGTCTATGGTAACTGATTTTCAAGAAAAGGGCCAAGGCCATTGAATGAGGAAAGAATAGTCTTTTGAACAAATAGTGTTTGAACAACTGGGTAGCCACATGCTAAATAATGAAATGTGAGCTACCTCAACCATACACAAAAATTAACTCAAAGTAGATCAAAGACCTAAACGTAAAAGTTAAAACTGTAAAACTCTTAGAAGAAACAGAGAAATAAATCTTCACAGCCTTGGATTTGGCATGGATTCTTAGATATGACACCAAAAGCACAAGTAACAAAAGAAAACTATAAATTAGACTACAAATTTTAAACTTTGTGCTTCAAAGGGTGAATCTAGAAAGTGAAAAAGCATTAATTTTGTATCCTGAGACTTTGGTGAAGTTGCTTATCAGCTTAAGGAGATTTTGGGCTGAGACAATGGGGTTTTCTAAATATACAATCATGTCATCTGCAAACAGGGACAATTTGACTTCTTCTTTTCCTAACTGAATACCCTTGATTTCTTTCTCTTGCCTGATTGCCCTGGCCAGAACTTCCAACACTATGTTGAATAGGAGTGGTGAGAGAGGGCATCCCTGTCTTGTGTCAGTTTTCAAAGGGAATTTTTCCAGTTTTTGCCCATTCAGTATGATATTGGCTGTGGGTTTGTCATAAATAGCTCTTATTATTTTGAGGTACGTTCCATCAATACCGAATTTATTGAGCGTTTTTAGCATGAAGGGCTGTTGAATTTTGTCAAAAGCCTTTTCTGCATCTATTGAGATAATCATGTGGTTCTTGTCTTTGGTTCTGTTTATATGCTGGATTACGTTTATTGATTTGCGAATGTTGAACCAGCCTTGCATCCCAGGGATGAAGCCCACTTGATCATGGTGGATAAGCTTTTTGATGTGCTGCTGAATTCGGTTTGCCAGTATTTTATTGAGGATTTTTGCATCGATGTTCATCAGGGATATTGGTCTAAAATTCTCTTTTTTTGTTGTATCTCTGCCAGGCTTTGGTATCAGGATGATGTTGGCCTCATAAAATGGGTTAGGGAGGATTCCCTGTTTTTCTATTGATTGGAATAGTTTCAGAAGGAATGGTACCAGCTCTTCCTTGTACCTGTGGTAGAATTCAGCTGTGAATCCATCTGGTCCTGGACTTTTTTTGGTTGGTAGGCTATTAATTATTGCCTCAATTTCAGAGCCTGCTATTGGTCTATTCAGGGATTCAACTTCTTCCTGGTTTAGTCTTGGAAGAGTGTAAGTGTCCAGAAAATTATCCATTTCTTCTAGATTTTCTAGTTTATTTGCATAGAGGTGTTTATAGTATTCTCTGATGGTAGAATACAAAATTAATGTGCAAAAATCACAAGCATTCTTATACACCAGTAACAGACAAACAGAGAGCCAAATCATGAATGAACTTCCATTCACAATTGCTTCAAAGAGAATAAAATACCTAGGAATCCAACTTACAAGGGATGTAAAGGACCTCTTCAAGGAGAACTACAAACCACTGCTCAGTGAAATAAAAGAGGACACAAACAAATGGAAGAACATACCATGCTCATGGATAGGAAGAACCAATATCGTGAAAATGGCCATACTGCCCAAGGTAATTTATAGATTCAATGCCATCCCCATCAAGCTACCAATGAATTTCTTCACAGAATTGGAAAAAACTGCTTTAAAGTTCATATGGAACCAAAAAAGAGCCCGCATTGCCAAGACAATCCTAAGTCAAAAGAACAAAGCTGGAGGCATCACGCTACCTGACTTCAAACTATACTACAAGACTACAGTAACCAAAACAGCATGGTACTGGTACCAAAACAGATATATAGACCAATGGAACAGAACAGAGTCCTCAGAAATAATACCACACATCTACAGCCAACTGATCTTTGCCAAACCCGAGAGAAACAAGAAATGGGGAAAGGATTCCCTATTTAATAAATGGTGCTGGGAAAATTGGCTAGCCATAAGTAGAAAGCTGAAACTGGATCCTTTCCTTACTCCTTATACAAAAATTAATTCAAGATGGATTAGAGACTTAAATGTTAGACCTAATACCATAAAAACCATAGAAGAAAACCTAGGTAGTACCATTCAGGACATAGGCATGGGCAAAGACTTCATGTCTAAAACACCAAAAGCAATGGCAGCAAAAGCCAAAATTGACAAATGGGATCTCATTAAACTAAAGAGCTTCTGCACAGCAAAAGAAACTACCATCAGAGTGAACAGGCAACCTACAGAATGGGAGAACATTTTTGCAATCTACTCATCTGACAAAGGGCTAATATCCAGAACCTACAAAGAACTCAAACAAATTTACAAGAAAAAACCAAACAACCCCATCAAAAAGTGGGCAAAGGATATGAACAGACATTTCTCAAAGGAAGACATTCATACAGCCAACAGACACATGAAAAAATGCTCATCATCACTGGCCATCAGAGAAATGCAAATCAAAACCACGATGAGATACCATCTCACACCAGTTAGAATGGCAATCATTAAAAAGTCAGGAAACAACAGGTGCTGGAGAGGATGTGGAGAAATAGGAACACTTTTACACTGTTAGTGGGATTGTAAACTAGTTCAACCATTATGGAAAACAGTATGGCAATCCCTCAAGGATCTAGAACTAGAAGTACCATATGACCCAGCCATCCCATTACTGGGTATATACCCAAAGGATTATAAATCGTGCTGCTATAAAGACACATGCACACATATGTTTATTGCGGCACTATTCACAATAGCAAAGACTTGGAATCAACCCAAATGTCCATCAGTGACAGACTGGATTAAGAAAATGTGGCACATATACACCATGGAATACTATGCAGCCATAAAAAAGGATGAGTTTGTGTCCTTTGTAGGGACATGGATGCAGCTGGAAACCATCATTCTGAGCAAACTCTCACAAGAACAGAAAACCAAACACCGCATATTCTCACTCATAGGTGGGAACTGAACAATGAGATCACTTGGACTCGGGAAGGGGAACATCACACACCGGGGCCTATCATGGGGAGGGGGGAGGGGGGAGGGAGGAGGGATTGCATTGGGAGTTATACCTGATGTAAATGACGATTTGATGGGTGCTCACGAGTTGATGGGTGCAGCACACCAACAGGGCACAAGTATACATATGTAACAAACCTGCACGTTATGCACATGTACCCTAGAACTTAAACTATAATAATAATAATAAATTAAAAAAATAAATAAAGAGAAACTAAATCAGGGGGAAAAAAAAAGAAAGTGAAAAAGCAAAGTACAAAATGCGAGAAAATATTTGCAAATCATATATCCAATAAAGGACTTTTATCTAAAGAGTGTAAGGAACTCTTACAACTCATAAAAAAAACAAATAACCCAATTAGAGACTGGGCAAGGGAAAACAGACATTTCTCTAAAGAAGATGTACAAATAAGCACATAAAAATATGCTCAGCATCATTAGTCATCAGGGAAATGTAAATGAAAGCCAGAGTGAGGCATCCACTTTATACCTACTAGGATTGACTGGAATAAAAAAAGTTGGATATAACAATGTCGACAAAGATGTGAAGAAATTGAATCCCCCAAACCCTGCTGATGGAATGTAAAATGGCACAGCCACTTTAGAAAACAGTCTGGTAATTCTTCAAATGGTTAAACATAGAGATATCATATGATCCAGCAATTCTACTCTACAGATCTACCCAGGAGAGATGAAAATATATGTTCATGCAAAAATTTGTACAGGAATCTTTATGAAAGCATTATTCATAATAGCCAAAAGTGGAAATGACTCAAATACTCATCAACTGATGGATAAACAAAATGTAGTATTATATATCCATACAACGGAATATTATTTGATTGTAAAAAGAAATGAAATATACATGCTGATAACATGGATAAATATACATGCTGATAACATGGATATACATGCTGATACATGCTATAACATGGATAAACCTTGACAGTATTATGCTAAGTGAAAGAAGTCAGTCACAGGAAACACATAGTATGTGATTCCATTTAAAATTACCAGAATAGTTAAATCTATAGAGACAAAAAGTAGATTTGCAGTTGCTTATTGATGGGGAGGTGGAGGTTTGGGAAGGTGATAAGTAAACAGTATGAAATTTCTCTCTAAAACTGCTAGAAGAAAACAGGGAGAAAGTTCCATGGCCTTGGTCTGGGGAATAATTTTTTGTATATGAACCGACAACCACAGGCAACAAAAGCAAAAACTAGATGAATGGGAGTATATCAAACTAAAAATCTTCTGCACAACCAAGGAAATGATCAACAGAATGAAGAGATAACCTATGGAATGAGAGAAAATATTTGCAAAGTATACATCTGATAAGAAGGTAATATCCAAAATACATAAGGAACTCAAACAACACAATAGTAACAAAACAAACAACCCAATTAGAAATTCAAAGGATCTGAATAGACATTTCTCAAAAGAAGACATACAAATGGCCAAAGGGTAGATGACAAATGCTCATAATTACTAATTATCAGCAAAATGCAAATTAAGACTACAATTAGATATTACTTCACAACTGTTAGAATGGCTATATCAAAAAGACAGAAGATAAGTGTAGGAGAAAATGGGAACCCTGGAATGTAAATTATCACAGCCATTATGGAAAATAGTATGGAGGTTCCTCAAAAAAATTAAAAATAGAACTACCATATGATCCAGCAGTCCTACTACTGGGTCTATTTCCAAGGGAAATGAAATCAGTGTATCAAAGAGATAGATCTGCATTTTCATATTCATTGCAGCATTATTCCACAGAGCCAAGGAATGGAACCAACTTAAGTGCCCACTGATGGATGAATGGATAAAGAAAATGGTACAGACCAGGCAAGATGGCCAAATAGGAACAGCTCTGGTCTGCGGCTCCCAGTGAGACAAAGGCAGAAGGTGGGAGATTTCCGCATTTCCAACTGAGGTAACCAGTTCATCTCATTGGGACTGGTTAGACAGTGGGTGCAGCCCACAGAGGGTGAGCAGAAGCAGGGTGGGGCATTGCCTCACCCAGGAAGTGCAAGGAGCCGGGAACCTCTCTCCCACAGCCAAGGGAAGCCATGAGGGACTGTGCTATCCAGCCCTGAGGCTGTGCTTTTACCATGGTTTTTTCAATCCGCAGACTAGGAGACTCCTCGTGTGCCTACACTGCCAGGACCCTGGATTTCAATCACAAAACTGGGCAACTGTTTGGGCAGGCACCAAGCTAGCTGTAGGAGTTTTGTTTGTTTGTTTGTTTGTTTGTTTTCATACCCCAGTGGTGCCTGGAACCCCAGCGAGACAGAACCATTCACTCCCCTGGAAAGGGGGCTGAAGCCAGGGAGCCAAGTGGTCTCGCTCAGTGGGTCCCATTCCCATGGAGACCAGCAAGCTAAGAACCACTTGCTTGAAATTCTCACTGCCAGCACAGAGGTCTGAAGTCAACCTGGGACAATCGAGCTTGGTGGGTGGAGGGGCATCTGCCATTACTGAGACTTGAGTAGGTGGTTTTCCCCTGATAGTGCTAAGGAGGCCAGGAAGTCTGGACTGGGTGGAACTCACCACAGCACAGTAAAGCAGCTGTGGCCAGACTGCCTCTCTAGATTCCTCCTCACTTGGCAGGGCATCTCTGAAAGAAAAGCAGCAGCCCCAGTCAGGGGCTTATAGATAAACTCCCATCTCCCTGGGACAGAGAACCTGGGGGAAGAGGCAGCTGTGGGCACAGCTTCAATGGACTTAAACATTCCTGCCTTCCAGCTCTGAAGAGTGCTGGAGACAAGGAGGATTCTCTCAGCACAGCGCTCAAGCTCTGCTAAGGGACAGACTGCCTCCCCAAGTGGGTCCCTATCCCCTGTGCCTCCTGACTGGGAGACACTTCCCAGCAGGGGTCAACAGACACCTCATACAGGAGAACTCCAGCTGGCATCAGGCTGATGCCTCTCTGGAACAAAACTTCCAGAGGAAGGAGCAGGCAGCAATCTTTGCTGTTCTACAGCCTCTGCTGGTGATACCCAGGCAAACAGGGTCTGGAGTGAACCTCCAGCAAACTGCAGCAGACCTGCAGAAGAGGGACCTGACAGTTAGAAGAAAAACTAATAAACAGAAAGCAACAGCAATAACATCAACAAAAAAGACCTCCAACAAAAACCCCATCCAAAGGTCATCAGCCTCAGAGATCAAAGGTAGATAAATCCATGAAGATGAGGGAAAACCAGTGCAAAAATGCTGAAAATTCCAAAAACCAGAATGCCTCTACTCCTCCAAATGATTACAACTCCTCTCCAGCAAGGACACAAAACTGAACAGAGAAGGAGTTTGATGAATTGACAGAAGTAGGCTTCAGAAGGTGGGTAATAACAAACTCCTCTGAGCTAAAGGAGCATGTTCTAACCCAATGCAAGGAAGCTAGGAACCTTGATAAAAGGTTACAGGAACTGCTATCTAGAATAACCAGTTTAGAGTAGAAAATAAATGACCTGATGGAGCTGAAAACACAGTACGAGAACTTCGTGAGACATACACAAGTATCAATAGCTGAATCAATCAAGCAGAAGAAAGGATATCAGAGACTGAAGATCAACTTACTGAAATAAGGCACGAAGAAAAGATTAGAGAAAAAAAGATGAAAAGGAATGAAAAAAGACTCAAAGAAATACAGGACTATGTGAAAAGATCAAACCTACAACTGATTGGTGTACCTGAAAGTGACAGTGAGAATGGGACAAAATTGGAAAACACACTTCAGGGTGTTATCCAGAAGAACTTCCCCAAGTTAGCAAGGCAGCCCAACATTCAAATTCAGGACATACAGAGAACACCACTAAGATACTCCTCAAGAAGGGCAACCCCAAGATACACAATCATCAGATTCTCCAAGGTTGAAAGAAAGGAAAAAATGTTAAGGGCAGCCAGAGAGAAAGGTCAGGTTACCTACAAATGGAAGCCCATCAGACTAACAGCAGATCTCTCTGCAGAAACCCTACATGCCAGAAGAGAGTGGGGTCCGATATTCAACATTCTTAAAGAAAAGAATCTTCAAACCAGAATTTCATGTCCAGCCAAACTAAGCTTCATAAGCAAAGGAGAAATAAAATTCTTTACAGACAAGCAAATGCTGAGGGATTTTGTTACCACTGGGCCTGCCTTACAAGAGCTCCTGAAGGAAGCACTAAATATGGAAAGGTAAAACCAGCACCAGCCACTGCAAAAACACACCAAACTATAAAGACCAACAACACTGTGAAGAAACTGCATCAACTAATGTGCAAAATAACCAGCTAGCATCATGATGACAGGATCAAATTCACATGTAACAATATTAACCTAAAAGGTTAATGGGCTAAATGTCCCAATTAAAAGACACAGACTGGCAAATTGGATAAAGAGTCAAGACCCTTTGGTGTGCTGTATTCAGGAGACCCATCTCATGTGCAAAGACACACATAGGCTCAAAATAAAGGGATGGAGGAATATTTACCAAGAAAATGGAAAGCAAAAAAAGCAGGGTTTGCAATCTTAGTCTCTGATAAAAGAGACTTTAAACCCACAAAGATGAAAAAAGACACAGAAGGGCATTACATAATGGTAAAGGGATCAATGCAACAAGAAGAGCTAACTATCCTAAATATATATGCACCCAATACAGGAGCACCCAGATTCATAAAACAAGTTCTTAGAAACCTGCAAAGAGACTTAGACTCCCACACGATAATAGTGGGAGACTTTAACACCACACTGTCACTATTAGATTGATGAGACAGAAAATTAACAAGAATATTCAGGACTTGAACTCAGCTCTGGACCAAGTGGACCTAATAGACATCTACAGAACTCCCCACCCCAAATCAACAGAATATACATTCTTCTCAGCACCACATAGCACTTATTCTGAAACTGACCACATAATGGGAGTAGAACACTCCTCAGCAAATGGAAAAGAATGGAAATCATAACAGGCTCTCAGACCACAGTGCAATCAAATTAGAACTCAGGATTAAGAAACTCATTCAAACTGCACAACTACATGAAAACTAAACAACCTGCTCCTGAATGACTACATGGTAAATAATGAAATTAAAACAGAAATAATGAAGTTATTTGAAACCAATGAGAACAAAGAGACAATGTACCAGAATCTCTGGGAGACAGCTAAAGCAGTGTTAAGAGGGAAATTTATGCCCTAAATGCCCACATCAGAAAGTGGGAAAGATCTGAAATTGGCAACCTAACATCCCAATTAAAGGAACTAGAGAAGCAACAGCAAACAAATTCAAAACCTAGCAGAAGACAAGAAATAAGTAAGATCACTCTCAGCAAACTAACACAAGAACAGAAAACCAAACACCACATATTCTCACTCATAAGTGGGAGTTAAACAATGAGAACACTTGGACATAGGGAGGGGAACATCATACACCAGGGCCTATCGGGGGATGGGGGACAAGGGGAGGGAGAGCATTAGGACAAATACCTAATGCATGTGGGGCTTAAAACCTAGATGATGGGTTGATAGGTGCAGCAAATCACCATGGCACATGCATACCTATGTAACAAACCTGCACATTCTGCACATGTATCCCAGAACTTAAAGTAAAATAAGATAATAAAAAAAAGGAAAATGTGGTACAAACATTATGTATACACATTGGAATACTATTTGGTCATTAAAAAAAGTCCTCTCATTTGCAACAGCATTGATAAAACTGGAGGACATTCTGTTAAGTGAAATAAGCCAGGTATAGAAAGACAAATAGAAATACATAGTCTCATAGATATGTGGAATCCAAAAAAGTTGAACTCATAGTAGACAGTAGAATGGTGGTTCCCAGGGACTGGGCTTGGGCTGAGGGTTGGGGAGATGCTGGTCAGTGGGTACACAATTTCAGTTAGGAAGAATAAGTTCAAGAGATCTATTGTACAACATGGTGACTACAATTAATAACAATATATTGAATGAAATACAAATTTCTTGAAAAATCAGATTTCTAGAAAATTGCTAAGAGATTAGATTGTAAATGTCTTCACCACAAAAACAGATATGTGAGGTAATGCATATGTTAATTAGCTTAATTTAGCCATTCTACAATATATGTGTATTCAAAACAACATGTTGTACATGATAAATACATACAATTTTTGATTGTTGATTTGAAAACTTTTTATTAGAGTACAAGATTTCTTTTTGCAGTTATAAAAATGTTCTAAAATTGACTATGGTGATGTTTTCACACATCTCTGAATATACTAAAAAACATTGAATTGTATACTTTGGGAGAATTTTATGGCATGTGAATTATTTCTCAATGGAGCTGTTATTTTTTAAAGATTTCCTAGGAGATATATGCCAAAAAAATGACCCTAGAAGATAAAATAACCACTAATATTTACAAAGTGTTTATGATGTGGTAGGCACTGTGCGATATAACAAAAGCTTACTAAGTGCTTGCTATGCACCAGGCACTACTCTAAACCCTGGGATACAGCAATAAAATACACAAATTTTTTGCCTTTGTGCAACTTACTTTTAAGTGGAGAGAGCTAGACAATGACTAAATATATATTAAGTGGTGATAGCTTACGGAGAACAATAAAACAAGATAAATATATAAAAGTGATAGAGAGCTGCCATTTTGCAGGAGAAGCACAGGAAACTTTTGCTGATAAGCTGGTATCTTTGCAGAGACAGACCTCAAGGAAGCAAGACCTAGGAAGCAAAGGGTTCAAAGCATTAGGAGCAGCTGGATGCAAAGGCTTTGAAATGTGGACATGCTTAATGTGTTACAGGAAGAGCAAGCAAAGGGGTCAATGTAGCTGGATGAAGTTAGCGAGAAGGAGGATGGTGGGAGAGGTGGTCAGACAAGAAGGCTTCTGAAAGGCAGTAGAACTTTACAAACATCTAGTGCAAGGGTCTATCTCACTCTAGTTGATAAACTTGCCCTTAATCCTGTGGCAACACTTCAAGGGCATCTTCCCATCTTCCCTGCAATATCTGAGTGTCTCAACATATGGTTTGGGCAAACACAGCCTAATCTAAGGTTTTCCAAACTGTGGGCTGCAACATGATGCCACAGTGTCATGAAACTATTTTAGTGGGTTGAACAAGCATTTTAAAAAATGAAAAAATAACCCAATACAAGCAGTTACAAATGTATGCCTCTGTGTGTGTGTGTGTGTGTGTGTGTGTGTGTGTGTGTGTGAGAGAGAGAGAGAGAGAGAGAGGAAATGTATTTGTTGTGATGTAAAATGTATTTCTTACTGAGGGTCACATGGAAACATTTGAAGCTGACTCTAGTCCATTCCCCTCTTGCACAGTGCCGCTGGATCACACACCACATGCACACATCTGCACCAAAAGGCACGTTGGCTGTTGATTTGTGTGTAGCCTCCTATACAGGCTGTCAACAATTTGATCCAAAAGATGAACTTGCCTGCAGCTACAGAACCAAAAAAGTCTTCTGTGTTAATTGAGATGTTTACTTTAAGCATGGCAGCAATTACATTGCAATGACTGTTTGTCTTTTTGCTTTTGTTGAGTTATCATAGACCTTGTTCTGCAGAAGAATCCCCTAGATTCAGCCAATGATATCTCTCTGAGTCCCCATATGCATGTAGGGGAGGGGCTGGTGGCTCCCTCTCAGAAAAGAACAGACCCATCAAAAGTGGAGTTTAACTGGAGTCAGACAGGTATAAACTCCAATCCTGATGCTGCCACCTCCCAATTGTGTGACCTGGACAAGTGACGTCATTCCTTTGTGTCTCAGTTTCCTATTCTGTAAAATGGGGGTGATAATAGTACCTATGTCATATATTGTTATGGGTTAAATAAAAATAAAGGCTTATAACTAACACAGCACTTGACTATGCCTATTAATCCAGTTAATTCTCAGTACTACCCTGAGAGGTGAAGAACCTATTATCCCCCATTTTACAGATGGGAAAACTGAGGCCCAGTAGGTTCAGTAACTTGCCTAAGGTCACATAGCTGGTATGTTATGAGAGCTAGGATTCAAACTAAGGCAGTTTGATATCAGAGCTTACCCTTGCATATTCCATATTCCGCTTACTTCAATGAGATAATGTTGGTGACAATGCCTGGCACACCGAGGTGCATAAATTATTTATTTAACACTTACATGGTGCTTACTAAGCAGTGCTTAAACAGGGCTCATTAAACACATCTGCAGATATTATTTCATTTAAACCTCACAACAACCTTAGGAGGTAAAAGTCATTGCTGTCTTCATTTTATAGATGAGAAAATTGAGACATAGAGAGGTCAGGTGACTTGCACAGGGTCACTCAGCTGAAAGCAGAGTTAGGATGCATGCCCAGGCAGCCTGGCTCTGGAGTCTAAAGATCTAACTACTTTACTATGCTGCCTCTCATTTCATTGAGCAAGCTGTGTCTCACTCTCCAAGACCCTCGCCCTACTCTCAACCCCTTGCTAACATAGAATAGTGGTTAAGGATAAGGACTGTGTAGTCAGCCAAGTTGGTGCTGGAAATGTAGCTAGTAACTGATGGCTGTGTGACCTTGAGCAGGTGCTTTCTCCTCTCTGGGCCTCACATTCCCCCAAATAGGGATGGAACTGATAGCGTTTGCTTCATAGGATAGGTATGAGGAGTAAATGAAGTGATGCATATTGAGTCCTCAGCGCAGGGCTGGCATGCAGTAGGTGCTCAATACACATATTTGGTTATAGCTCAGCAGTGCGGTCTCCATTCATTCCTCTCTCCCAACTGTACTGGGGATCCTAAAACCCAGGGGTAAGGGGGCCCTGGCTTCAGGGGGAGAGCTGAGATGTGGAACTGAGAGGGCCTAGATAGAGGAGGAAAGCAGAAGGACTGCAGTCCATCACTCCTTCATTGATTCATTCATTCATTCTTTTATTCATCAACTACATGTCAGTCCAGCCCTGTTCAGAAACAGGACTCTGCTGGGCATGCAGACACCAAGATGAAAATATCTCAGAGAACTAGACAAGAATGGAGAAAAAAGTATAAACGACTTTTCATGTTATTAAATACTCCTTTATACCAGCAAGTTCTAAGATATGTTCAGGTGAATTGACCACTAATTCCATAAGGTCTCAAGAGCTAAAGTGTTAATATATTCCCTCAAAAGTTTCCAAGAAAGAAAAAAAAGAAAGAGAAAAGAAAAGAAGAAAAGAAAGGAAGAGAAAGGAAAAAAGAGGTTTGATTACTTCTGCGTTGGGACTCCTAGGAATGTGCAATTGTGCATTGTGAATTAAAAAAAAAAAAAAAAAAGGAAAAAGGTGCTAGAGTATGCAGTATTTCCCTTTGTTGACACTTTGTTGGCCAAGGAAGGTATCATCAAATCCTCTGGCAAGTACATTGTTCCACTGGCTAAGCTTGAGTTTTTCCAAAAATAGATCCCGAGGCAAGGATGTAAGAACAAGTAGTTTATTTGAGAGATACAGGAAACAGCAGTGGGTGAGGGAGGGAAGTGAGGGGAGGGAAGGTGCACTGTCAAGCCAGCCATCACTGTAGGCAACTAGAGATTAATTCCAGTGGGAATTAGGGTAAAACGCACACCTCAGGATTATCCCATTTGAAGGAAACGGAACTGGAATATTTATAGACAAGAGTTTCTCAACCTCAGCATTATTGATGTTTAGGGCTATATAATTCTTTGTTGTAGGGCTGGCTGTCCCGTGCATTACAGGATGTTTAGCAGCATCCTTGACCTCTACTTGCTAGATGCCAGTAGCACCCTCACCTCTCCTCAGCCATGACAACAAAAAATGTCTTCAGGCATTGGCAACTTTTCACCTTCAGTTGAGAATCACTGTTATAGATCAGCTCCTGCCAGTCACTGGTTGAACGATATTGGAGAAAGGGATGTTATTTCATCAGGGAAGGCAAACAAACGTTCAATGGCCAGAGAAGGCCTTCAGGCAAAGAAGTCAGGCGGCAGTTGGAATCCTGCTAGCATACACCGAAATCGTGAGGGAGGGGAAATGGGTGAGGCACTGACCGTGTACATCTCCCCCAGCACAGTTTGAGAAACACTTTTCTACAGGACTATTTTTGCAACTTCGTGAAACTCTATCACGTGGACAAAACAAAATGTATTTAGCCAATCACTTGTCACTAAACATTCAGGTTAATTCTGATTTTTCAATATTATAAATAATAGAATAATGAAAATATCCTTATAGTTTAATCTCTGCCCATATTTATGATAATCTAGGATAAATTCATAACAGTTGAGTATCTAAGTCAGAGTGTGAATATTTTTTAACTCTTCTATATTATAAATTGCCCTCTTGTCAGTTGTATATGAGAATATCCATTTTCTTACACCCGTACCAGTACTAGGTATTATATATATTTTGGCCTTTGCCATTTTGGTAAGCAAAAATGGATATGTGTTTTATTTGCATTTCATATAAGTGTAGGATATTCATACTTCTTATTTTGTAAACTACAAGTCTAAGGCTTTGCCCATCACTCCACTGTAGGGTTTGATTTTGAGGTTAGGGGAGGTGTTCTCCCCCAACAGTTAAGATGCCTTCTCAGAGCTTCGCTTAGTCTCCTAGGCTTCCCCATTATCCTGTTGCCAGGAGTAATTGTCAACTTCTGGCATAATTAACTGTGAACATGAATCAGCCTAGTTGACTCACTAATTAATTCTGATCCCTCCTGAATGAGATATTTTGAATCCCCCACCTCTAGGACACATTTTTCCAGACCAATTGGGGCTACTAAGGGCTCGAAACTTCTGGTACTAGATCCTGCCCTCCACTGTATGGGTCTAGCTGCTTCAGATTCCCCTTCTTAGCTTCAAAAAGAATGGGGAAATGGGGAAATTCCACCACCTGAAAATCAGATTAAAACTGATAATTTATGTGGACTCTTTGCTGTCAAGAAGGGCGAGAACAAATCTCCACTCTTTAAGTGTAGGCTACACATGGTGACTTCCTCCCCAAAAAAATACAGTCTGGAAAGGGTGAGGGAAGAGTAACTTTACAGTTGAGAAGCCTGACAAACAGTACCTCAGTCAAGTGATCAAGTTCAGTATCAACAGCGATAAATCACTCTGATAATATGTATCCTTGATATGACACAATAAAATGGCACCTTAGCCCTGTGCTCTTCCTCCCAAAAATGCATTACCACAGCCTAACCATGAGAGAAACATCAGATAAATTCCAACAAAGGGGTATCCTACAAATACTTGACCAGTGCTCCTCAAAACCATCAAAGCCATCAAAAAGAAGGTGAGTCTAAGAAATTGTCACAGCCAAGAAGAGACTAAAGAGACATGGTGAATAAGTGCAATGTGGTATCCAATGGTATCCTAGAACAGGAAAAGACATTAGGCAAAAACTATGGAAATCTAAATAACCCGTGGACTTTAGTCAATAATAATGTATCAGTATTGGTTCATTATTTGTGAGAAATGTGCTATAGTAATATAAGCTATTAATAACGGGAGAAACTGAGTATGGGAGATATGGGAACTCTCCTGAATACCTTCGTAATTTTCCTGTAAATCTAAAACTATTCTAAGAAAAAAAGTTCTACTAAAAATAACTTTTTGATGATAAAGGGAAATAATTTTGTACCAAGAGAAGGCAATACACTGTCAGCTAAGGATACAGTCTACAACTGAAGTGGGGCCCAAATCATAGTCTCTCCCAGAGGAACTATCTCTTGTAGAACTTCAGATGAGCACTGGGTCATAGAGTCTGAAGATGGGAATGTAAGTCCTTCATCTGTGTGACCTTAAGCAAAGTCACTTGGCCTCTCTGAGGCTGAGTCATCATCTGTAAAATGGGACCAAGAATACTCACATACTTTCCTGAGATGCTGTAAGGGTACTCATAATAGCAGGTACCATTTACAGAGCACTTACTAGGTGCCTAGCACTGGAAAAACTTTTATTATCTCATTTATTTCTTACAATGCTCCTATGGAGTAGCTACTATTCTTAAGCCCATTTTACAGATAAGGAAAATGAGGTTAACTGAGATGAAGCAACTTGTCCAGGGCTATATGGCTGGGAAGTAACCAAGAAAAGACTTGGTGGCAAGCTGTCCCCAGAGCCCATCCACATAATCATGACACTATGGTTCCTTTAATCAAGAGGCATGAGACTGCATGCTCAACAAGAACAGAAATTGTAGCCTATTTAGTTCACAGCTATATTCCCTTTCCTGGGCACATAGCAGGTGTTCAGCAAATATTTATCAAGCGATTCAATGTTGAATACGTGAATAAATGGATGAGAAAAATTTATAAACTGTAGAAGCATATATTTTCATGAAAATTATTACCAGTTGTATTAGTGATCTATTGTATCACCCCAAACTTGGTGGTTTAAAACAATGATAATCATTTATTACCTCTCACTCTTCCTGTGGGTCAAAAACTTGGTTCTGTTTTGGAATCTCTCATGTGGTTGATGTTGGCCAGGGCTGCAGTCATCTGAAGCTTGACAAGAACTGGAGGATCAGCTCTCAAGGTTGTTCATCCATATGACTGGCAAACTGGTGCTGACTGCTGGCAAGAGGCCTCAGTTCTTCTTTGTATGGATCTCTCCACAGACCTGCTTGAGCATCATCACAGAATAGTGGCTGGCTTCCTTCAGAGCAAGCGATTCCATAGACCATGAAAGAAGCTGCAGTCTTTCTTATGCCCTATCCTTGGAAGTCATACATGTTCCAATGGTCCAGTGGTATAGTCCTCATTCAAATGATGAGGAAACTCAAAAAGTCATAAATGCCATGCAGTAAGGATTACAGGGGGCCATCTTGGAGGCCACCATTCATCTCTTAGATTTGAGTCTTGAAGTTGAAGTTCTCTGAATTGCACTTCTAATTGTGAAAAAGACAGCAATACCTCACTTCTTCCCAGCTCATCCCTTGAAGACCAGCACAAGCTTATGCAAGGAAGATAAGGGCTATCAATTTATTGCAAACAAATCCTTTTTGTTTAACCCAAACACATAATTTCTGGTGATATATCTTGGGACCGAAGTCAGTCTCCTCCTGGCTTGGCCACGGTAACTTCTCATCTCTACTCTTGTTCCCCATATGGAAACATTAAAATGGCTCTAAAAGCAGGGAAATGAAGGTGTGACATCTTTGGATTGATGAGGCTAATTCTAGTGGAAATTCATTTGGAACAAACTGAAAAATGGAAAGAGATTGCCTCTGAATCCTTTTTCCTTTGTCTCTCATCCTTACTGTCTTTCAGTAAACCCTGTCTTCACCCTTCATCAACCTGGCCTATTTCCTTCTGAATAGTATGTTTCACAGTTCTAGGTTAAGTGTGTCTCCTTAGTGGAGCAATGGCATTGTCAGCTGTTGACACTTTAGTACGAATTATGTCCTGTGACTCCAAGTCCTATACTCTTTACTTGATGCCCGTCATGACTCCCATTGTAATACACCACTATGTTTTCTTTCGTTAACCATCCCAAAGTGGCCAAAAAAGAAGCAGTTGGCTAAGTAGAGGATTTCACATATATCTCCACCTCAACTTCCTTGTTTTCTTGACTTCTCCAGCCAAAGCTTTCTTCAGGTGTGTTCTGGGTAACCAACATAGAACACAGACCTTACTGGTTATCTCCCCTTTCGGAATTACCATCTGCTCTTCTCTGCCCTGCCCTGTCCCTAGGAAGCTGATGTCTATGAACCACATGAAGGTCCAACCTTGTCCTCTAGCTTTCAGTTGGGTTACAGCAATGAGAGGCAGCAGCAAGAGAATAGGTGGGGGAGGAGGGGGAAGCTATTTCTTCCCCCTGCTCCCTCCCTGCCAGGCTATAGTTTTGGCAATGGTTGTTTGCCTTCCTATGGCCATGGATCCTGTCAGGTGAACTCCCTTGCACAATCACAGGCCATGTGGAGGGTTCCAGAAACACCACTCCTTCCCTGGCCCCTTTAGATCTGGTGTGTTAGTAGCTCCCCTTTGAGGCCAGCCCCTCAGTGCTTTCCCATTCCTTGGTTGTCTCCTTGAGCCTGCCCCTGTCCCTGCCCCTGTAAATAGATCCCTAAACTCTCCTTGTCTTTTTTGAGTGTACCATATGTTTCCTGCTGGGACCCTGATGAATGCAGATCCCCTTCCTCATCCCCACCTGTCTCTTTGTTATCTTACTTGGCAACAACTGCAGAAATATGCTCCCAAATTTCAGAATGTAGCAGCCACATCAACCAAGTGTTAAGAAGCTTTGCCAAAGCACTGGGGCCTGTGGAGAGGATGCATTAGAAGGTGAATAAGGTAAATGCTTCAGGAGAGATGCACTCTTGCTGCTGAATGTGGTGATATTGAAAGAGAGAGTGGAGCTGAGTGGGAAGAGAAATTTGGCTCAGCTGTCTGTGAAGATTGGTCCTCCACTCAGTTGGAGGCAACGGCTGCTTTTTTAACCTCATTCGGCAGAAACAACTGCTGCAGGTGTTGGAGAAAGTACATCTAGAACAGAGAATCTGTATCATTTAGGGAAGATTCCAGAGACAAAGAGCCAAAGGTAAGAGATGGAGGGGGTTAAAACCAGCCATCTTCATATCCTCACTTAAAATATATAGTGTGTGAATAGAAAATTTGAGGTATGTGAGACCAATAGATCAAGGGATGACTGCCATTGAAAAGATAGTTTGCTACTAACAGTTCCCAAGAGGAGGATGCGTGCCATTGGGCAGCGGGGGGCATGTGGAGAAGCATTAAAGTTGGTCAGGAGGCAAGGGAGAGAGGGGAAGCTGTGGTCCAAAGACTTTGTTGTGGTATCACAGGCAGGAAGAAGCAAAGCAGGGTAAGCAAGCTTATTATTGGCTAGTTTGAATTATTTCAGCAGTCTCTGGGGTATAGGGGCTGTCCCTGGTTGTGTGGTACCTGGCCTTGGGTAATTATAGCAGTGATCCCAGAATATGAGATCCTGATACAGAAGATGGTTGGAGTGTGGGCTCTGGTGGTTGGTCTGCAGATGAAAAGCATGCTCAGTAGCCTAGTTGTTTATTACCTCTAGTAATTGGCTAACCCTGGGAGGGATAGTCCCTCAAGGGTCAGCAAGGCCTTAGAAGTCAAAGCGTCAAAATACAGAAAATAAAAGGCATGGTTAACACACCCCAAGATTACTTTTCCAAGGCTCTTCCACCCCAAATGGAAAATCTAGATTTGTTGAAAGGCAGCCAGGGGCCGTACAATATTTCAGACAGGGAAACAGTGTCATAATATAGAGACTAGGGTCTAGGACTCATCAGACCTAGTGGAAGTTCTGATGGACAGGCTTACTCTTATTAAGTAAGCTGCTTTCCTCCCACCTCAAACCCCATCTTCTTTCCTCTCTGTCCACTCAGCAGTGATGGATAGTCTTATGCTTGGGGTCTCCCAGCATCCATGTTTCCTTTCCAAACAGTACCCTAAATATCCTTTCCGAAGCCAGCACTCCCCTCTTCTCAGCCATATGATTTTGGTAGACTGGTTTGAGCCCATTAGTATAGCCCACCTCCTGGGCACACGATTGGTTTAGGAATAAATACATGTAGCCAGCCTCAAGATCCATGAGTTATTGGAACATGTTTGCAGAGGTTCTTAGGAAAGAAAAGTTTTCTTTCTTTTCCACAAGCACTATTAGAAAGAACTGTCCCTCATCCCTCACACAACACAGTGGGAAGAACTCTGACAACCATCCTGTGGCTCCACAAAGGAGATCCTGGAGCCTGGGAAGAAACAAAGTACCTGAATTCTTGGTGACATCCATTGTGCGGCTACAATAAAGCCAGCCTGCATCTTGATGCACCTCTGGACTTTTCAATTACCCTAGGCAACAAATTCTCCTGATTGTTTAAGTAAGTGTGAATTGACTTTTATGTCACTTGTAACATAAAGTCCTGACTGATGCACCATCCACCTCCAAAATCCAGCTCTGAATGATTCCTCACCCCCCGCCGTGGCCCCAGAGCCACTCTACTCCCCGTAGTGCTTCCTTTCTCTTGATGCCTCAAGCTTGTGCTTGGTAGGGACTCCCCTTTCAAAGACTCTTGGGGATGTGTCCTACCCACATATGACCAGCACCTTCCTCTGGCTTAAACCCCTTCATTAACATAACTAGTGTGTACCTTTCCAGCTCCACCTGCTGTACCAGTGATCCTCATAGAACAAGGATGATGTTTGGGGTGGTGGACTGTCACTAAGGGGAAGGTGCACTGGACTGGGAGTTAGGTCTTTGTCCTATTTCTGACCTTCATCTACTGTGTGACTTGAGCTAGGTCCCATAACCCTCTCAATGTCCTTATCTAAAAAATGAGAGTTGGAACAAGATTTGAAGGTTCCGTCATGTTCTTTGAGATCCTAGCATTCTAAATGGTTGTCTCCAGGGCCTCTGTGGAAAAACAGGGATGGACTAGAGGTGTAATGCCCACTCACATTCTCTGCTTAGTTTCAGCCACAGCTGCTTAATGAAAAAAATTAAAAGCCACTAGAGAAAATGATATTTAAGAGCTTAGGGTAATCATCAAGGCTGTTTCCCAAGAAATTCTGGTTCTCTTTCCAGGCACATGTTAGGATTACTCTGCTTCACCCTCTTGAATTTATGTATTGCCATTTGCTTGTTTCAGCTAATAAAATGTAAGTACAAGTGATATATACCACTTTCAGGTGAAAGCTTTAAAAGAGAGTATGCAATTCAGCATATCCCCTTTTCCCTGCTATGGAAATGATTGTGAAAACACGTCAACATGAAGCCTCGATTCACCTACTTTCCTGAAAAGCTTTGATGAGCAAAGACCACCCCCCCAACAACAACAATAACGAAAAAACCCATATGTCTTTGTCACACTACGTGAATGAGAAATAAAGTTTTGTTATGTTAAGACTCTGAGATTTGGGGTTATCTGTTTCTATAGCAACACCCAGCCTATCCTGACTGATATACAGATGGTGAAACTGGGGCACCAAGAGGTTAAGTAAATTGCCCAGATTGCCACAGCTGGTAAGTGGCATGGTCAGGACCTATACTCAGACCAATAATAATAATTGCCTCCGTCGCATATAAGAATTGAACCCAGTCATGTCTGAAGCCAGCTCCTACGAGCTCATGAGAGCTGACTGTGGGTATCTCTTCCGAAGTTCGTATTTAGTGACTTCATATGGTAGATTGAAATTGACCATGGTGGCATTTATACCATGGATATGAGTACATGCTACAGTTCAGGGCTTTTCTGTGGGAGTCCTAATTCACTAAATTTGTTCATAGAAATTCCCAGAAGCTCATCCAGGACACCTTTTGGAGTTCCGTGAAGTATATTTCATTAATGAGAAAGAATCTGCAGTGAGACTAGCATCATGCAGTGGAATCACAAATTGAGTTGTTAAGAGAAAGAAGAGAGAAGGTGCTCTGCGGGATGGCTAAACAGTATGCTAAGAGAGCAAAAGGAAGAAAACAAATCCAGTGGAGGAAAGAAAGATCTTCCAATAAAAAGAACAGAGATTTTAATCTTTGCCGCACACATTTTGTCAAGTCTGCATAATTCATGAAACACAGAACATCCGGAGGACAGCTGAAGTTCAGGGCAGAAGATCAAGTTGACAAGATTGGCTTTGGGGTAAAACAAGCAGGTGGGGGCTTGGCTGTCGGAACTGACCTATTTTTCTCTGTTTACTCTTCGGCAGGAGCTGTCACTGTTCATCCATCACCCGGCCAGGCTGCACCCGATGTCCACTTTTCCCTAGGGGCCTTCGGAACCTGGAACCACAAGGATGGCTATTGTATTGGGTTCTGGTCACTGTTCCCACATATCCACACCACTGTATTCATTGATAATGACAGTAGCTCTGCCACTTATAGGCAGGGAGACTTCGTGCAAGAGATCTTACTCTCTAAGCCTCAACTTAGTCTTTATAAAGCGGGGCTGATAAGAGCTCCTAAGTCATAGGGCTGCAATGCACAGTGCCTGGAATATAGTAAGTACTTAATAAATTAAGTACTTAATAAATATTGGTTATCAGCTTTTAGTACTGCAATAATTACCATATCTAACAATGCCAGCACATCTTAAGAGCTTTGCTTAAAGTCCGTTTTTTAATTGTCACAGCAAGTTTATGAGGTAGGTACTATTATTGTCCCCATACAGATGAGGAAACTAAGTCAGGGGAGAAAATGTCATTTGCACAAAGTCAGAGTAAGTGATAGAGTCAAGCAGTTATGGAGCCCCCGCTAAGTGCCAAGCAGTTTATAAATATTATCTCATCTCTGCCAAACAACTTTGAGAGTTAGGGATTATTGTTTCCCTTGTAAAGATGAAGAGATGGAGGCTCACAGAGTTAAATTAGCTAAGCCTAGGATACCAAGCAAGTAAGCAGCAAAGTGGGAATGCAAGCCTAGGTCTGTTTGTCTCTTAGTACCAGTCTCATTCAACCATCCTTCATTCCCAGAAATAAATAAAAGCAGCCACACTTATTTTTTTAAAATTATAATAGAAATGTTTATTTTATATGTTGTGATCATATAAAACTCGGAAAATAAAAATAGAAACAAATTCAAATGACGATTTGTAGTTTTTTAAGGTATATTGTCTTTTTGATAAACACATTTTGGGGGGGTTTTTATTATTATTATTATAATACTTTAAGTTCTAGGGTACATGTGCACAATGTGCAGGTTTGTTACTTATGTATACACCTGCCATGTTGCTGTGTTGCACCCATTAACTTGTCATTTACATTAGGTATATCTCCTAAAGCTACCCCTCCCTCCTCCCACTACCCCATGACAGGTCCTGGTGTGTGATGTTCCCCATTCTGTGTCCAAGTGATCTCATTGTTCAATTCCCACCTATGAGTGAGAACATGCAGTGTTTGGTTTTCTGTCCTTGCGATAGTTTGCTCAGAATGATGGTTTCCAGCTTCATCCATGTTCCTACAAAGGACATGAACTCATCCTTTTTTATTCAGCCACACTTATTAAGGCTAATTCACATTTATTTCATTTAAGATATGCAAGACACTAAGTTAAGCCTTCTACAAGCATTCTCTTCTGTAATTATCTCCACAGCCCCAGGCAGTGGGTATTTATCTTCATTTGACAGAGTTGAAAACTGAGGCATATAGAGGTTCTACTTGGCCAAGGTCACACAACTAGAAAGTGGCAATGTGGGGAATGACTCCAGAGCCTCTTCACGTAACCAGTGGGATGTACTCTGTGAAGCTATAGGGTCTACTTAACAGACATCCTCCACCTGCCATGAGAATCCCAGGTCCTCTCATTCCTTTGACCAATATCTAAGCAGGTGTGCTGAAGAGGGAACGGGTGGGGGGAGAGGTACTCAAGAATTAGAGAGAAATGTTGGGGGAGGGGGCAAAGTTAGGGCTAAACCTGATGGACAGAAAGCTAAACCAGGGGCCAGCTGGCTGGGCCAGCCCTCCTTCCTCTTTGCCTCACTCCCCCAACCCCCGAGAAGGAATCCTAGTACCTTGCCAGGTGCATCCTAGAGGTCATGGAACTGCCAATTAAAGCAGGCCTGGGGAGTTAAAGAAAAAAAGAAAGAAAAAAAAGAATCCCTTGGTCTCCTTGGAGACAGCGTGGATCTCCCTGTGCTCCAGAGACAGCAGCTGGGCCCTAGGCTGGGGACTGGCAGAAGCTGGGGGAGGCCTCTCCTCAGTTTTCTGGGATAGAAAGTTTAAAACCGAACCTTCTGAAATGACTAAATAAAGGTCAGTGGCTGCCAGCTGGAGGGACTTCCAGGCAGTGTCTGATAGAGTCAAGACAGGAGCTGGAGGAACACTCAGCTCCATGAACACTACCTCCATGGGAGGCCTGCCTTGGAGGTGACCCAGAGGTAGGGCCCCCACCCAAGGAGGAAGTTTCATGTCTTCTGTGGGCCCCAAACTGAATGTCAATGTGGAGAAGAAATCAGTCCTACACTAAGCTCACCCTCTGCAACCTCCAGACAAGTTCAGGATGACTGCTGTGTCCCTTTCTGGCTTACATGCCTCAAAGGGCTCCCTGGTGTCTGCACGAAGTCTTGAAGTTTCTCATGTGGACTTTGGGACCCTGAGGAATCTGGCCTCTGCCTACCTTCCCAGCTTCATCTCACACCTGTCCTGTATCGTTCTAGAAATGCTGCCCCTGCATTGCTGGTGCCTGCCTACCCCCAATCTGTTTCTCTTCTCCTGGGCTATGTCAGTTTCTCTGCTCCTGGACTGAGCCCCTGCTTTCTGGAATGCCCTTTCCCCATTCCCTCTCACTGGCCACTAGGGTCTAGGAGGATCCTAATCATCCTTTAAAATTCACCCCAGACTTTCCATTCTTGCCCTTGTCCCCCAGTGCTGAATTAGGTGCTGTATTAGTCTCCAAGGACTGCTGTAACAAATTACCACAAACTGCTGCCTTGAAACAACAGAAATTTATTGTCTCTCAGTTCTGGGGCCTAGAAGTGTGAACTCAGGATGTCAACAGGACCATGTTCCCTCAGAGGCTCTAGGGAAGAATCTTGGCTTGCTCCTTTCTAGCTTCTTGTGGCTGCTGACAAACCCTAGCATTCCTGGGCTTGTGGCTACATCATTCCAGTCTCTGTCTCTGTCTTCAAATGGCTGTTTTCTTTCTGTGTCTTTGCACCTTCTTATTAGGAGACCAATAACTGAATTTAGGACCCAACCTTATCCAGTATACTTCATGTTAACTAATTACATCTCCAAAGACCCTATTTCAAATAAGGTCACATTCTTAGGTTTCCAGGAGGATGTGAATTTGGGGGAATGCTATTCAACCCAGTACAACCAGTATAGAGAGGGGAACAGTATTACAGGCTGGGAAGATCAAGGAAAGGTTCAAAGAGAAACTGGGTCTCTGAGGTTGAATATTATTTGCATAAGCAGAGTGAAAAAGAAAAGATATTTCATTATGGGAAAATGGCTTTGAGCAAACACCCAAAGGTGGGGAGCCAGTGACCCCTATAAAACTTCTCCAGTAGGTTCAAGCTTGTGCCTGATAATATGTTTTCCCAAGGCCCTTGGGACTCCTCCCATTTGCTTCCCCCACTTAAAACAATCTGGCAGCAGAGGAGGACTACTCAACACCTTTAAACAGAATCCATCTGCTAATAAAACTGAAAGCAATAATCTGTTGCTTTGAAAGTATGAGCCAACATGTTTCTCAAGAAGTGTTCTATTCCTGCAATAACATTGAGCCAGTAAACTGCTTCCTTTCCTCTCTCTCTCTTTTTCTCTCTCTCTTTCTCATCTATGCATTTTCAAATAATCAATGTCAAGTCATCCTTGGAGTATTAAATAACTAGTTAGCCCATGCAATTAGAGAGCAGGTACCTTCTTAATGCCAAAAGACAAGAGGAAAAAAAAAAAAACCCAAAGTAGTTGAAAGTAATGGAGTCAGATAGTTGGGGATTAAAATACTGCCTTCATCACGTACTGACTTGTGACTTTGTGACCTCTGAAACCTCAATTTTCTCATGAGCAAAATAGGGATGATAATCTCACCACCCTCCTGGTTTGTTTTTGCATTAAGCAATGTGATGTATGTACCATGCCTGGCACAAAGTCAGAAACTGAATAAATGCTAGCTGCTAATCTTTTTTCAATGATATTTTTAGTAACAATATTGTTATTGCAATTCCAAAATATAATTGTATTATAAAATAATGAGTGCCTAATTTCATGACATTAAAAATCAAGGTTTTCAGTTGAAAAGAGATATATGATCAAACACTGTATCCTGATTTTGAATGAGAAATATCAGTATAAACTCATGATGTGTTTTCTCCTAAAAAATATGCATTTTCTAACTGTCATCTTAAAATACCTAGAGCCAATAACTAACCCAGGAGCAGTGAGCACTCCCACCACCCAGATTATGGTCTCAAATACCATTTTCCCAACCAAAGAGGTCAGAGCTCCTTGGAGAAATGGCTGACTCTGGCTTTGAGTAGAAAATGTATAAGTCTGAAAGGATTGTCATACCAAAGTATGAGAAAGCTATTGATATATTAGGGTTATTTCTAGAGAACTCAAAGACTAACTTTAATAGTCTTCCACCAGCCAAAGATGAGATCATTTGAGCATCAAATGTCCCTGTATTTAAGTTCCTCCACTAAACCCTAGGTCTCATTCAGTGTCTCCAGAGCACAGTGCCATTTCAGTTGGAGTTGACAGGTGTTTGGTACAACACCTTCCTTGGTGCTACTGTCTGAGTTAAGCCACCTCCTCTGATCCCATCACATCTCTCTCATAGCACATCTTAAAATACGTAGTGTCTGGCAGGCTATGTGCCTGGCGCCTCACCCCCTTTGAGTCCCTGGAGGACAGAGGCCATGTCTTTTTCACCATTGTATCTTTATCATCTTGTATAGTTTCTTGCACATTGTAGGCTCACGGGGCTTATCAAATGGGTGAGTGAGAGAATGGAGGATTGACACCCTCCTCTTCATTTTCATTTCGTCATGGTACACACTTTAGCTCAATTATCCTCTGAACTCTTCCTTTCTTCTCTCCCTTGTCAATAACAATTTTCTTGCATGCTGCCCCATTGGCCTTGGGCCATGATCTTGGCAAAGGAGGTGAACAAGGACAATATGGTTTTGTCATCCAGATACCCCCATCTAACCTAGGTAATGACTTGCTCTTCTGTGGCACTTAACACTTTGCAAACTCCTTCGATAAGTATGAGCTCCTTACAACAGCCCTGGAAGGCAGGCAAGGTTACTCTTGGTATCCCCAGGATAGAAGTGAGTGAGTTTACATAGATAACTCATGATGTCTGTCCCATCAACGGCACCTGTTTTGGCAGCCCTTGCTGAAGAACTGGCCACAAGTCAATTGGCCACTCATGTTGTATGCTAAGGGCCTGACCCTTGGCCAGAATTGATTGGATCAGAACTGTACATTTGATTTAAATGAGCCAATCAGGCTGTCTCTTGAAAAATGTAAACTGGAAAAGAAAGGAGACTTCCTTGAAGGTCATTTTGGCAGTTTTGGAACTGAGCCAATGTGCAGACAGAAGCAGAGAGGCGCCACCAGACAGTCTCAGAAAGAGAGATAAAGAATAGTCTCCATGACTTCTGAGCTCTCTGTAATGCCCAGTGGAGTTTCTTGTGAAAACCAGCTCTGATTCTCGCCCTTGGGTCTCAGGAGTCTCTTTACTGTCCTTCTGATAAATCCCCCCTTTCACTAGAGTTAATTTGTGTAGGCTTCTGTTCCTTGTAAACAAATAAGCCTTGGCCCAGACAGGGATATAAGCAAAAGGAAGAACATCAGGCTAGAGATCAGAAAACCTTAGTGGCTTTGCCACTGAGTAACTGTGTGACATCAGGTAAAATATTTCATCTCTCAGAACCTCAGTTTCCACTCTGTAAAGTGAGAATGCTGACAATACCTAGCATATAGGAGCAATTGAGCAACATGCTTAACAGCATTTTGTTGCTATATAATTACTAAGTGAGTTAACTTGTCCACGATCACTATAACAATGGGAAATTCAAGCATCATAGTTGGCAAGCCATAAGAGAGTTGCTAGGGAGAGATTGAGCATTGTTCAACCAGAAGTGACTTTGTACAACAGCCTCCTGGGAGTGGAGCTGCCTGTGGACACTGTCTGGAGTCAGGAGGAAGGGTATGATGGCTTTGAGAATGCCCTACCCGTAAGTCACCAGCTTCCAGGAGACAATCACCAGGAGAGAGAGCCCCAGTCACCCCAGGGGAGGCAGGGGAGCATCTACCTCTGGCTCTATCTCTAGAACCATTCTTTCTCTCTATGCCTCTGAGTTCTTAGGTCAGGGATGGTGTCTCTCTTGCCAATAGCCCTGTCTCCAGAGGCACACAGGCCTGGCACACAGTAACTGAATGAACGTCTCCATGCCTCTGTCTGTCTCTATGAGTCTCTGTTAGCTGTTTTTTAATGTGACCCTCTCGCTTGCTCTCTTCTCTCTTTTTTTTCTCTCTCTCTTCTCTCTTTTTTTTTCTTTCTCTCTCTCTCTTTCTCTCTCTCTCTCTCCCTCTCCCTATTATTTCTCTCTCTCGTCTCTCTGTCTCTCCCTCTCTGTCTCCCTCTGTCCTCGCTGTCTCTCCCGCATCCTCCTCTGTCTCTCCCCACCTCACGGCACACGCACTCACACCTGCCCTAGACCTCTCCCTCTCCCGGGCTCCCTTTGTCTTGGTCCCTCTCCCGTTGCCTGGTAACCGCCCTCCCCTTCACCAGCCCCATGGAAACTATAGCAACGGGCAGCCGGAAGATGCGGCCATTCCTCTCCCTTTTGTCCCTTGCATTTCAGCGGCGCCCGCGCACGTGGACGCTCCAATTACAGGTACTTGGGAGGGGACGCCTTTGTCCGCGGCCCATTCACGGTGCGGAGCCGGCTTCGGGCGGAGAAGCTGTCGGGCGCTGTCGCACAAAGCGCTTTTGTGCCTCCTCCCGGCGCCCTCCTCCACTCCCTGCCGCGTTCAAGGACAAACAAGGACCTCCAAATTCGTGTTCAAATGCCCCGCGTGGTGGGCAGCGTGGGGGGTCAGGGGAGAATCTAGAAGGAACCCAAAGGATGAGCAGACCTAGCCAGTGAAGAACACACAGACATATTGACCCAGCAGCCCCCAGAATAGAACCCAGGGACCAGAAGCGCAGGGCACAGGAATGTGTCATGATTGGCGCAAGGGCTACGGCTCCACCACTGCCTGCCTTATGCCCCTCTTCCACTCCTCCAGCACCGAGGTCCTTCCCAAACCAGAGGCTTCGCACCTGTTCTTCCCTCTTGGCTCACATTTCCCATTCCTCTTTGAACAGTTAACTCCCGCCGCACCCTCAATCTCAGCTCCAGCCTGCCTTCCTGGAGGAAGCTTCCCTGCCCACCCCTCCATTTCCCTTCCCAGGTTCCCACAGCCCCCTAAGCTGTGCTTTCCACGTGTACAATCATACATATTTCTTAAAAGCCGTGTAAGTTTCCAGGGGCTCCTGTAACAGATGACCACAAACTGGATGGCTTAAAACAACACGTATGCATTGTCTCCCAGCTCTAGAGGCTAGAAGTTGGAAGGCAGGATGTGTGTAAGGCCACGCTCCCTCGGAAGGCTCCAGGGGGATCTTTCTTTGCCTCCTCCAGCTTCTGGTGACTGCCAGCATCCTTGGCATTCTTTGGCCTGTGGACACATCACTCGAATCTCTGCCCATGGTCACATGGGTTTCTCCCCGTGTCTCTCTGTCTTAATTTCCCTCATCTTATAAGGACACCAGTCATTGGATTCGGGTTCACCCTAATCCAGAATGACCTGTCTTAACTTGATTATATCTGTAATGTTATTTACAAATGATACGGACACAAGACAGGGTGACACTGGGTAGAAGAGGGTGGTTCCCCAGCAAAGGCTCCACCCTCAAGCCTGGATACCTGAGGCCCTAAAAGAGAATGGGAATTCCTGTTTTCAAGCCCAAAAAGTTGACTTTTGGCCTGCCACGCCTCCTATCCTGCCCCCATATAAACCCAGAACCCCAAGCTCCAGAGAAGACCAGCAGGCGAGGAGGCAAGGGGGCAAGCAGACAGATGGCAGAACAACATGGCAGAGAAACAGAGAAGAGGAGAGATGTCTGGATGCCAAGAAGAGTTTGGCTGGCGGCGGTCAGAGAAGAGTCCAGTGGCTGGGCAGCCCGACTCCAGGGAAAGATCATCTTCCTGTTCCATCTCCCTTCAGGCTCCCCATCCATCTCACTAAGAGCCATCTCTACCACTCAATAAAACCTTGCACTCATCCTTCGAGCCCTTATGTGATCTGATTCTTCTAGGACACTGGGCAAGAGCTCGGGATACAGAAAGCTGTCACATTGGCCCTCTACCCTTATGATAAGGCAGAGGGTCCATTTAGCTGGTTAACACTCAAGCCATCTGCAGATGACAAAGCTGAAAGAGCTTCGTAACAATAGGGTTGCAAGCACCCACCCCTAGACACTACCGTGGGGCCAAGAGCCCAAAGCACTTGCCCAGCCTCTGCACCTGCCCATCTGCATGCTCCCCCTAGGGGTTTGAGCTGCAGGGTGACTGAACAGGCAAGCCACACCTCTGTCGTACATCCTGCTAGGGGAATCAGAGAACTCTCCCATTTCACAGCAGAGGTCACATTCCAAGGTCCAAGGTAGAAATAAGTTTGGGGAGAGGAGGCACTACTCAACCCAGTATAGATGGTTATTCATCCTCCCTCCTCTAAACTTATAAGCCCTGAGATCTCTGCAAATCTTTACCCATGACTGTCCCCCAGTGTCTGGTCAGCTAAGAGGCCAGTCAATATTCAGTGAAGGAATGAGCAAGCAAGAGTTGCTTCTCCTCCATGAGACTTAGTAGTCCTTATCCATAAAATGGGCATAATAGCATTACTTCAAAACATCCTTGAGGAGAAATCCACACCTGACAGGTAGAGGATGTGCAAAAATCAATAGCCATGTATATCAGTTTCTTGCCACTGCTGTACAAATTACCACAAATTTCATGGTTTAAACCACTGCAATTTATTCTCTCACAGTTCTAGAGAAATCCAAAATCAACATGTCAACAGGGCCATGCTCCCTCCAAAGGCTCTAGGAGAGGATCCTTTCTTGCCTCTTTCAGCTTCTGGTGGCTCCAGGCATTTGTTGGCTTGAGGTTGAATCACTCCAATCTCTTTCTCCATCTTCGCATGGCCTGTCTCCTGTCCTGTGTCCTCTCCTTTTCTTCTCAGGACACTTGACATTGAATATAGTGCCTACTCAGACAATTCCAGATGGTCTCATCTTGAAATCTTTAATAACATCTGCAAAGACCCTTTTTCCAAATAAAATTACATTCACTGATTCAAATGATTTGACATGGGGACATATCTTTTGGGGGAGGGAGAAAACCACCATTCAATCCACTACCATGATTATTATTTCCATAATTAATGTATGAGCTGTGGTTGCTGACAATTTATATTCAATCAATATTTGTAAGGACCACATAGTTGCAGTTCTAAAATGTCCTGATTTTTACTGAATTTTCACAATGACCCTGAGGAGTAGGCACAACTGTTTGCATATTAAGAGTTGAGACAAATGAGGCAGGAGAGGTAAGGTGATTTCCCCCTATGCCACAAACAGGGCAGTACCCTCCAATGTACCCTGCCCCAATCCCAGCTCAGTGTGTGCACAAACCATTCCTCTGCCCAAAGCCCTTTCTTTTTCCCACCTTCACTAGTTAGGTCTGCTCATCCTTCTGGTTCCTTTCAGACTCTCCTCTGACTGTGCAGGGCTACGTTAGGGTTCCTCTGGTTTCCAGGGCATTCTTTACTTTTTCTCTCTGTGTCTATTTGTGTCTGCTTCCTCTGAACTGTGAACTCCTTGAGGATAAAGACTGAGTTTTGTTCAATATTACACCATCACAGCTTAGCATGGAACCAACCATAGAGCAAGAACTCTATAAATATTTATTGAAGTGAAATTGTATGTGTGATGGTATTGATACGGACTTATTCAACTGAAACATATCAATACCAGTTATATTATTATGATGACTTCTTGTCTGAGACCCAGATCCCACAAAAATCCTGAGTTAGAGAAAGCTAGTGAGTACTTACTCCTAGGATTCAAGTGATTGCAAAGTTTGAAAGACTGAGCAACTGGAAAAAACCTTGTGCCATTAATAGAAATCAAGAGAATCGATAGTGTAGACCAATGCTTATCAAACATTAATATGCACACGAGTCATCCAGGGACTTGTTAAAAACACACATCCTGATTCACTTGGTCTGTGGTGGGCCCATGATTCTGCAGCTACGAGCTCCCAGGTGATGCTGATGAGACTGGCCCTGAAACACACTTGAGAAGCAAGATTGCAGCTGATTTGAGCAGTAGGTCAAGGATGGTGAGTTGGATTTGGAAATGCTGAGCTTGAGTTGCTCAAGTGATTATCTGATGAATATTATTCAGTGAGGCAGTGCTGACAACACAGGACTAGGCACTGGAGAAAGGGGCAATGATTACAGTTTTCAATATAGCACATCATATAGGATGTTGGTGAGCATGAGTAGGGGCAAGGAAAAAACAAAGAGATATTTGGGAAATATCCACATTTGGGGAAAAGAAAAAAAGAAGAGAGAAGGAGCAGCTGGAGAGAGAGACAGAGAAACCAGGATGGCACAGAGTCCCAGGACAGTCAATTGCTGCAAAGGGTGAGGACAATGAGGCAAGGACCCGCTCATGGAGTTTACAAGGCAAGGACCTGCTCATGGAGTTTACAACCTTGAGAAAAGATTTCGCGAGGGTGCAGGAGGGCAGAGCAGCAGTGTTGATCCCTACCCCTGCCTTTGGGCCACGGGAATTTACCAGCAGCTGCAGCAGATTATTCCCCCATACAGAAACTTCCCACTTTGAACAACTGTGTCCAGTTATCCTCCTCACCTGAGGACTTTCTCCAACTCCAGAGAAGCTTGCTTGGCCTCAAGTAGTCTCAACTCAGATGTGTAGGGGAGTTAACATCCTGGGGGACAACCCCTAACCAGTCTGGTGTGGGAATGGGTAGATAAGTACCCCAGTTCCTCAGTTCTCTAAGGAAATGTTTCTGAAGCCTAATTTCTCAGCAGAATTAAGCTACAGTTGCCCACAACACTACACCTTTGAATGGCTTATACTTCCTGGAATCACCTCCCTAATGAATTCTTTGTGCCTAAGTCTTTGTTGCATAGTCTGCTTTGGGGGAAACTCACACTAAGGCAAGTCAGTAGCCACATTGCAAGAGTTTAAATCAGGACAAATACAAGTGCATTAACACAAGAATGGAAGTTATTTTAAACTAGCCTTGCAAATAGCCCCTCATTCACCAACCCTAATTTGAGCAAGCAGGTAATCCAGTGATTACAATCACTGATTTCTCACTGGATAAGGAAAAGCCTTAGAAGGCTGGTTCACATGAGTGCCCCCAAGCATCACCACCATCACCAATCCACTTTAACACTTGCCCCCCACCACACACAAAAAGCTGATATTATCTCGGGAAATGGGCAAAGCTTGAGGAAGAGGATAAAGTTTGCCTGGTTCAGTTCACATCTCTGGAGACAGTATCTGGGTGCAGCTGAGGTTGCTGCTATATATAACACACAAGCACAACTAATAAAACTGATTGTAAAGCACTTTGCAGATCCAAAGTGCCACATAAATGCTAAATAAGAAAATTCATCTTAGCTACAAAGAACTCATGTTGTGAGATTGGAGTGGTTTTTGAGGCTGCGCCAGGGGAAGGGGAGTGTGTGCCATCTCTCATCTCTCACTCCTACTCTGCCCTCATTCTCCCCCCCAACCAATATATGCACACACACTCCTGAGAAGTGTGCAGGTGCTCCCATATGTACCCCTGACACACGCTCCGCCCCCAACAAATATACCCCACATGCATACTCATTACCCTGCACATATATACATCCAAGGACATCTTTATAGCCATGCGTATATACCCACATGCACTCCAACACACACACACACACGCACACGCCAGCATATATATCACACATGTATTCAGAGACGTCTTTATAGTCATGCATATATACCCAGAGGCACACACATACATAGCCTCTCAGGTACATGGCATCTTCTAAATATCCTCCTCAGATATTCTGTCATACATGTGGCCACAAATGCATCCCCTAAAAACCACACACACACAAAACATTCTCTAACATACAACCCACCACACACAGTCTCACACAAGCCTTTATACATGTTGCAGTATTTTTAATCACTGTTTGAAATTCCTGTCTGGCCGCAGTGGCTCACCTCTGTAATCCCAGCACTTTGGGAGGCCGAGGCAGGTGGATCAACTGAGGTCAGGAGTTCGAGACCAGCCTGACTAACATGGTGAAACCCCATCTCTACTGAAAATACAAAATTAGCCGGGCATGGTGGCGGGCACCTGTAATCCCAGCTACTTGGGAGGCTGAGGCAGGAGAATCGCTTGAACCCAGGAGGCAGACGTTGCAGTTAGCCAAGCTTGCACCATTGCACTCTAGCCTGGGCAACAAGAGCAAAACTCCATCTAAGAGAGAGAGAGAGAGAGAGAAAGAAATTGGTCACATCCTGTTTGCATTAAAACCATATGTCCATCCCTTTCATCACATAATTGCCTCTCACTGTGGCCCTACTTTACTTCCCCATCTACTGATGGTGGACTTGATCACATAAATTGCTTCGGCCAATGAAACATTAGCAGATGGTTATCTAAGGAGGGTTTAAATATGTCTGTAAGCTTTGGGTTGTTCTCTTGGTCTCCAATAGTCTGCCAGAAATAGAGCATGCCTCTTCAGCTGGGACCCCAGGATGGACACAGAGCAGATCTAAACTTCATGTGCAGTGTGTACAACAGCTCAGCTGGACTCACAGCCCAAAGTAGAACCACCCAGATGAGCCCAACCTAGATTAACCACAAACTACAAATCTGGAGGCGTGGGACTAGACCAGGGATCAGAAAACTATAGCCTATGGGCCAAAACCAAACTATTCCCATTTTTGCAAAAAATGGTTTAATAGATCACAGCCATGCCCATCATTTATATATTGTCTACGGCTACTTCTACTTTACAAGGGTAGGGTTGAATAGTCGCAATAGACACCACATGGTCAACAAAACCTAAAACTGTATCATCTGACCCTTTATGGAAAAAGTTTTCCAATCCCAGGATTGGTACTAGTTGTTGTAAGACATTAAGCTTTGGGGTGGTTTGTTACACAGCATGATTGTGGCAGTGTACATAATTCATATGTACAAATACAAACACTTCAGATACTTTCTCACATGCATATGTTTTTGTTGCACAAGCTTCATCTCATAAACTCACCCATAGATATCCTCAATTTTCAAGCTACAGTTGCACAAGCTTCATCTCATAAACTCACCCATAGATATCCTCAACAGACACAGAGATATACTTTTTTTTTTTGATGTGGAGTCTCACTCTGTTGCCAGGCTGGAGTGCAGTGGCATGATCTCAGCTCACTGCAACCTCTGCCTCCCAGGTTCAAGCAATTCTTCTGCCTCATACTCCTGAGTAGCTGGGACTACAGGCGCGCACCACCAAGCCCCGCTAATTTTTTGTATTTTAGCAGAGATGGGGCTCCACCATGTTGGCCAAGATGGTCTCCATCTCCTGACCTCGTAATCTGCCCGCCTCGGCCACGCAAAGTGCCGGGATTACAGGCATGAGCCACTGCACCAGGCCCATAGAGATATACTTTTATGGTCTGTATACACATGGATCAACACACACAAACATACGTAAACACATACCTAAGACATTTCCACACAAAGTCACACATGCAATGTCCCTACAACCACACACACATTCATCCACATGCCCCTCATGTGTTCATGCTACTTGCCTTCACTCATGCCTACATACTCCCACACACAAAGGAACACATGGGGACAGGTGTAACCTTTTCAGTTCAACTTCAGGTCTTCTGCCCATTTGTGTAACAAAGCTTGAGCAATCTGATAAGCCTAGTTTCTTCCGCAAAAATTACTTGGCCTGAGGCCTGGTGTGGTGGCTCATGCCTATAATCACAGCACTTTGGGAGGCCAAGGAAGGCGGATTTTTTTTTTTCTTTGAGGGGTCAGAGAGACTGCCTGTTCACAGACTGTCTTTACCTCCTGCCCCAACAACCCTCAATCCTCAGGTTTGCTTCTTCTGAGCACCTTTAGCTGGCTCTGTATGCTTCTTGGCTTCTCCTCATTGCTTTAAAAGTTCCTGATGCTCAAACCACACTCCAGATAACAGTAGCTGGCACTTGGGAAAGACTCAATACATACTCATTGTTGTCTTCCTTGATTACCACAGGAATATACTCTTTTGTCTTCTTTCCAAAAGCTGTAGAGGAAGAAGAGGTTTCTTCTCTGCAGGCTTTTCAGCACCCTACCTCCACCCCTCCAAAACTCACTCCTCTCAAATTTTATTTATTGGCTTAAATAAAATATAGCTCCAGAGTCAGCCCTGTTTTTCAAGCACAAACAGGAAGTCAAACATCAAATTTTTCATGGATGGAGAGCAGCCAGCTGAGTCCAGACAGGAATATGGATGCTCCTCACAAAAGACTCTCGAAAGACCCTGAGAATTCGCAAGCTGGCCAAGCAGGAATGCCCAGAGCTTTGATCAATCAGAGCAGCAGCCGGTACCTCTGCCTGGTCTAGAGAGGGAGGAATTTAGGGTCTTGATCACCTTCTACTCCAATGACCATGTTTCTACTTTGCAACGGAAGCCAGGTTGGAGGCCTGGTGTAGCACACACAGAGTTGGAATCCTGGAGACCAGATCAGCAGGGCAGATAAGGAGTTGTGGGGTCAGCCAGACCTAGGTTCAAATACCAGCACTACCAGGTTTTAGTTGAAACGCTTTGGGAAAGTCGTTTCACTTCTTCAAACCTCCAGTACTTCCTTGTAAAAGCAGCATAATAAAATATTTCCCTTGTAGGGTTATGTTGAAGATTTAAAAAATGAAATGGGTCATTATGCTTGTCACATAGTAAGTACTTGATAACTGGCCCTAATTCCTCCCTACGTGAGTGTCAACATTTATAGATGTTTTTGTTGTTAAGTATCTGGGGGACCTAGACTTCTCTGTCACATGCATTATCCTATTTAATTTTTGTTCCTGTTTCCTTCTCTTTCGTTATGTAACATTTTAAAAACCACATGTTCATTCAGCTGTTTCTCATCAGCTTCGTTCTGTTCCCAAATAAACATATTCACATAAAATAAAACAATTTTAATGAAAAGAGAATTTTTTCCTTAAAAATTTTTCTGATGATGAAATGTATGTAAATGATGAAAATGAATTCTATTTAATTTTTTGTGGAATATTTTTCACCAGAAAAGTGTTTGCTGAAGGAACAAGCTACGCAGGCAATGTAATCCTCCTTTCCTTGTTATAATAAGTGTTTACCATATCACACCACATTTAACCCCCATCACCTCCTGACAAAGTAGGTACCATTTGGGTCCCAGCTTTATTCTGTTTAATTATTTTATTGAACTATAACATATTACTCAGAAAAGTGCACATCATAAATTTACAGGTTGGTAACTTTTCACAAAGTGAACATACCTGTATAACCAGCACCCACATCGGGGGTCCCCACACGTTCCCCCCAAGGCCTAATGACTCTCCTGATGAGATTGATTTAGCCTGTCTTGAATTTTATATAACTGGGATCACACAGAATTGCAACAGACAGAATAATGACCCCTCAAAGACGTCCACATCCCAATCCCCAGAATCTCTGAACATGTCACCTTGCCTGGCAAAAGGGACTTTGGAGATATGATTGAGGACTGGGAGATGGGGAGACTATCCTGGATTTGGACCCGTGTTTTAAAGATGTGGCCCAGATTGGTTAAGTCTAAGGCCAGTTGTCACACACCAGTGATGAGGCTGGGATTTAAACCCAGGCAGTATCTAAAATCTACATTTTGAGCACTGTTCCAGGTGAGGAAACCGAGGTTCTATGAGACAAAGTGCTTATCTGTGATCACCGAGGCCAAAGGGCAGAGCTGGGCTTTGGCCTGGACCTCTGCCTCCTGACTGCGTGGTCCATCATGTCTGAGCTAACATGCCGTGGGCACTTCCAGCCTGCATCCGTGGCACTGGAACCTTCTCCTGATGACAGGCTCCTCCCAGTCCACCACTGTTGTGACAGCTCCAGGACAACAGCTGCATGAGCCACTTACCGGGGAGGCTGAGTGGACTCCCAGGTGTCACTCTGTCCCCAGCCCTTTAGGGGAAAGAAAATGCCACCAGACACCTGGTGCTCTCTGAGGAAGGCTGTGGTCTCTAGGCCCCTCCACACCAGCTTCAGATAGCACTGACCACCTGGAAGGAAATGTCAGGTGGACTTTTCGCGTGGCATGTTGACTGTGGAATAGCTTAACACAGAGATGGAGCTGAACATTATGGCTGCCTGGGAAGATTCTCCCTGGAGCCAAAGGGATATCAACAGTCCCGTCTTCCAGAGGAGCAGTGAGCTGAGCGCAGGGCTGAATGCAAAGCCAGGGTCCCCGAGACCAAACAGGATTCATAGACCATGTGGACTCAAAGGAATATTTTACGAAGTCCCTAATTCTTAAGATAAGAAACTTACCACCTAGAGTAATACTGACCAGTCTTTATTACGCACCTACTAAGCACTAGGCAGTATGCTAGGTGCTTCTGCATTGTTTTCTGTATAATCCTCGCTAGTCTAGAGACATGGACCATTATTAGGCCCCTTTTACTGAAGAAGAATGAAGGTTGAGAAGACTTGCTTATGGCCACACAGCTGGAATTGGGAAACAGCACTTTCTGACTCCAAAGGTAGAGTGCAAATAGGTAGGGTTTACACCCTCTAGAGGAGGAAAAGTTTCTTGTCCCAGTTATACTCCAAGCAATGACATCTAAGACCTTCCAGCATTCTAACTCCAGATTTATCTTACATATCATGAAGTCTACTTTGCAACTAATAATAGACACAAATAGAGGATGAGTCACAGGCCCAGAATTAACAGTATATTAGTGACAAACATGGAGGCAGAGGACAATTCATTGCCCATCAGGCTCATTTCTCCCTCTCTCTCTTGATTCAGATGTAAAGTCTAATAGTCTAAAGAAGTCCCACTCCCTTGCCAGAGACTGGTCTGGGAAAAAGACATGGGACCTAGCTTCTGACCAGTGGCTTCTGGGAAGTGTTTCCTTGCACTTAAAGCAACATAATTAAGAGCAGGCTTCTCATCTTCCCTGGATGTGGTATCTGCATATGACACCCGGAACCACAGCAGCCACTTTGTGACCTTGAGAGGAGCTGACCTGAGGGTAAATCCCATGAACTCAGAGATGGAAGGAATCCAAGTCAGATGATATCATTGAAATGCTGACTAACCACAGAACCAAATGACCTCCAGACTAGCTGTTATGAACTTTATGAAAGTCTTTCTTAAATATATTGAATCATGGTTTTCTATTACTTGCAGCCAGAAGCCGCCTCCCTAATACAATGAACTTTAATTCTGGTGTTAGACTGCATGGGTTCTAATCTTCATTCCACCAACCATTAGCCATGTGACCTTGGGCAAGTCTCTTGACCATTCTGACCTTGGTTTTCCTCTTCTGTAGAATATGGTAGGTGATAAAAATTCAGGACCAGTGGGAGGCTACAATAGGAGGATAAAAATCAAAGCACTTTGCAAATGGAAAAGCCCGAGGTATTGCTGGATATTATTGTTGATGTTATAGATTCAGCAGGACCAGAAGAAGCTTGAGGCATCCTGGGGGGCTCAGAGTCTGCTCTTGTTCCTGGGGATGGACTCTAGGAAGGGAGCAGCTGCAGCTGCTCAGATAAGAGCACATTTGCATTCTCCCAGCCTCCCTGCCCAGAGCTCTGCAGACTGAGCCAGACAAACAGCCTTTCTTGGGGGCACAGGGCCAGCAGCATGCATCTGATAGAGGCAAGGATGCTGAGGCAGGGGCAGAGAGGGAGCTGCACCCCCGCCATGTAAGTCCACCAGGGAAGGTCATGCACTAGTAACTGTGTAATAGTTCAACTATCACTTCCCGACAGCCTACTAGGTGGCCAGATTCTTTGTTTTTAGCATCTCCTTCAACCCTGGCAATGACTCTATGAATAGAAGTAGCTTTATTCCTATTTTATGGATGAGAGACCCAACGTTCAGAGAGGTTAACAAACACGTCCAAGTTTACACAGTCAGGCGTGGAAGAGCCAGGTCTGTCTGACTCCAAAGCCATGCTCTTAATCACTCTGCTGTAGCCAAGAATATTAAATGCCCCTCAAGCAGCAAGGAAAGAAGAAAGCAAGAGCAGCCCTGGAAAGAGTGGGGCACTGTGTTTACTGACCTCCTTGCCTTCCTGGAGCTCACTGCCCAGCCTACGACTGAAGCATTCAGACTCCAACTCTTCCTGCCTTTTGCTTTTAACATCCTGGCCTCTCTCAAAACTTTAATTTTCTTGTGTCAGCTCTCCTAAGAGTCCCC